>NC_135237.1:143186714-143789214 GCF_051348905.1 Ranitomeya variabilis | reverse complement strand
ACACAGGACCGCTGTATATAGTATACAGTGTATAGTGTCAGTGTACAGGTAACACACTGACTCACCAGTGACACCTCTAGTCCTTCATCTTTGCTTTCATCTTCATCCAGCACAGACCGCCATCATTTCTTCAAGCCAGGGCTCATCTCTGCAGGAAATAGCACAGTTATCTAGAGCACCGCTTGCAGAACACATTACTTAATTTTTCCCACCTTCTACACTACACCAGATGAAGAAAAGAAAGGAGACAGTGTTGCTCTGCACAGTAACAGGACCGCCACCCCATTTAAAACAGTATCCTCAAAAAATAAAATACATGACTGCAGTAATAATATCCCTTAATTAGCCCCAATGGTAATAATATCCCCCATCCTGGCCCCCATAAGTCTCATTCCTGGCTGCAGCCATATGTTTTCCCATCTTGGCCCCATATGTTCTTCCATCCTGCCCTCATCAGTATCCATTCTGCCCCATGTGATGTCCCATGATCCTGTCCCATCTGCTCCATGATCCTGCTCCATCTGTCCCATGATCCTTCTCCCCATCTGTCTCCATTGTATCCATCCTGCACCATGTGTCTCCATCCTGCCCCATGTCTCCATCCTGCCCCATGATCCTACACCATGTGTCTCCATCCTGCCTCATGATTCTGCCCCATATGTCTCCATCCTGCCCCATGACCTGCCTCATCTGTTTCCATCCTGCCTCATGAGCCTGCCCCATGTCTCCATACTGCCCCATGATCCTGCCCGCTGTATCCATCCTGCTCCATCCTGCCCCATGATCCTGCCCCATGTCTCCTTCCTGCCCAGTCTCCATAATGCCCCCTGTGTCTCTATTCTTCCCAGTGTCTCCATTCTTGCCCCCTGTGTCTCCATTCTTCCCCATGTGTCTCCATTGTGTGCACAGGCACACACAGCAATAGAGTTTAACTGAACCTGCGTCTCGGACTTGGGTTCAGTTTCTGCACCGGCAGAATCCTGCTGCTGGGGGCTAATGACCAGAAGAGACGGGGCCCCATACGCCAGTCAGGGCAGTAATGCCCTGATGGCGGCCCTGGATCCAAAATACCAGTTGAGAGGTATAAAAAGCTTGATGATGGTTATAGGAAGTGGTTGATTGCAGGTTTTTATTTCAAAGGGTGTGCAACGAAATATTAAGTTGGTGCCTTTTGGGGTTTTTTTGTGAAATGATGTCCAATTTGCCTTTTTTTCAGTGTTTTGTGCTGTTCCAACACACAGAAAGGAAATAAACAAGTGTGTAACAAAGAGTGCAATTGTAACAATATTCTGGGAGAAATAAGTCATTTTCTGGAAAAGATTCAAAGGTGCCAACACGTTTGGCCATGACAAAAAATATACAGTGGGGGAAAAAAGTCTTTAGTCAGCCATCAATTGTACAAGTTCTCCCACTTAAAAAGATGAGAGAGGCCTGTAATTGACATCTTTGGTAGACCACAATTCTGAGAGTCAAAATGAAAAAACAAATCCAGAAAACCACCTTGTCAGATTTGGCAAGAATTATTTTGCAAATTATGGTGGAAAATAAGTATTTGGTCATTAACAAATGTACATCTCAACATTTTGTTATACACTGCTCAAAAAAATAAAGGGAACACTTCAACAGCAGAATATAACTCCAAGTAATTCAAACTTCAGTGAAATCAAACTGTCCACTTAGGAAGCAACACTGATTGACTATCAATTTCACATGCTGTTGTGCAAATGGAATAGACAACAGATGGAAATTATTGGCAATTATCAAGACACTCAATAAAGGAGTGGTTCCGCAGGTGGGGACCACAGACCACATTTCAGTACCAATGCTTTCTGGCTGATGTTTTGGTCAATTTTGAATGTTGGTTGTGCTTTCACACTCGTGGTAGCATGAGACAGACTCTACAACCCACACAAGTGGCTTAGGTAGTGCAGCTTATCCAGGATGGCACATCAATGCGAGCTGTGGCAAGGTTTGCTGTGTCTGTCAGCATAGTGTCCAGAGGCTGGAGGCGCTACCAGGAGACAGGCCAGTATGCCAGCAGACATGGAGGGGGCCATAGGAGGGAAACAACCAAGCAACAGTACAGCTACCTCAGCCTTTGTGCAAGGAGGAAAAGGAGGAGCACTGCCATAGCCCTGCAAAATGATCTCCAGCAGGCCACAAATGTGCATGTGTCTGCACAAATGGTTAGAAACCGACTCCATGATGATGGTCTGAGTGCCCGACGTCCACAGATGGGGGTTGTGCTCACAGCCCATCACTGTGCAGGACGCTTGGCATTTGCTACAGAACACCAGGATTGGCAAATGCGCCACTGGCGCCCTGTGCTCTTCACAGATGAAAGCAGGTTCATACTGAGCACATGTGACAGACGTGACAGAGTCTGGAGATGCTGTGGAGAGCGATCTGCTGCCCGCAACATCCTTCAGCATGACCGCTTTGGCAGTGGGTCAGTAATGGTGTGGGCTGGCATTTCTTTGGAGGGCCGCACAGCCCCCCATGTGCTCGCCAGAGGTAGCCTGACTGCCATTAGGTACCGAGATGAGATCCTCAAACCCCTTGTGAGACCATATGCTGGTGCGGTTGGCCCTGGGTTCCTCCAAATGCAGGACAATGCCAGACCTTATGTGGCTGGAGTGTGTCAGCAGTTCCTGCAAGATAAAGGCATTGAAGCTATGGACTGGCCCGCCCGTTCCCCAGACCTGAATCCGATTGAGCACATCTGGGACATCATGTCACGCTCCATCCACCAACGTCACGTTGCACCACAGACTGTCCAGGAGTTGGTGGATGCTTTAGCCCAGGTCTGGGAGGAGATCCCTCAGGAGACCATCCATCGCCTCATCAGAAGCATGCCCAGGCATTGTACAGTAGGGAGGTCATACAGGCACGTGGAAGCCACACACAATACTGAGCATCTTTTCTTGTCATGAGACATTTCCACTGAAGTTAGATCAGATGTAATTTGATTTTCCACTTTGTATCATTCCAAATCCAGACATCCATGGGATATTCATTTTGATTTACATTGATAATTGTTATGTTTTATTGTTCTGAACACATTCCACTATGCAATGAATAAAAATTTGCAACTGGAATATTTCATTCAGAGATATCTAGGATGTGGTATTTTAGTGTTCCCGCTATTTTTTTGAGTAGTGTAGATCCTTTGTTGGCAATGACAGAGGTCAAATGTTTTCTGTAAGTCTTCACAAGGTTGGCACACACTGTTGGTGGTACGTTGACCCAATTCCTCCATGCAGATCTCCTCTAGAGCAGTGATGTTTTGAACCTGTCACTGGGCAACACGGACTTTCAACTCCCTCCAAAGGTTTTTTATGGGGTTGAGATCTGGAGACTGGCTTGGCCACTCCAGGACCTTCATATTCTTCTTACGAAGCCACTCCTTCGTTGCCCTGGCAGTGTGCTTGGGATCATTATCATGCTGAAAGACCCATGCATGTTGCATATTCAATGCCCTTGCTGATGGAAGGAGGTTTGCACTCAAAATCTCACAATACATGGCCCCATTAATTCTTCCATATACACGGATTAGTTGTCCTGGTCCCTTTGCAGAGAAACAGCCAAAAAGCATGATGTTTCCACCCTCATGCTTCACATTAAGTATGATGCTCTTTGGATGCAACTCAGCATTCTGTCTCCTTCAAACACGACGAGTTTTGTTTCTACAAAGCAGTTCTACTTTGGTTTCAACAGACCATATGGCATTCTTCCAGTACTCTTCTGGATAATCCAAATGCTCTCTAGCAAACTTCAGATGGGCCTGGACATGTACTGGCTTAAGCAGGGGGACACGTCTGGCACTGCAGGATTTGAGTCCCTTGCGGCGTTGTGTGTTACTGATGGTAGCCTTTGTTACGGTGGTCCCAGCTCTATGTAGGTCATTCATTAGGTCCCCCCTGTGTGGTTCAGGGATTTTTGCTCACCATTTGTTTCTGGTGTCCTTCGACAGCTCTTTGGTCTTCACCATAATGAAGTTTGGAGTGTGACTGTTTGAGGTTGTGGACAGGTGTCTTTTATACTGATAACAAGTTCAAACAGGTACCATTACTACAGGTAATGAGTGTAGGACAGAGGAGCCTCTTAAAGAAGATCTTACAGGTCTGTGAGAGCCAGAAATCTTGCATGTTTTTAGGTGACCAAATACTTATTTTCCACCATGATTTGCAAAATAAATCTTGCCAAATCAGACAAGGTAGTTTTCTGGATTTGTTTTCTCATTTTGACTCTCATAGTTGTGATCTACCTATGATGTCAATTACAGGCCTCTTTCATATTTTTAAGTGGGAGAACTTGCACAATTGGTAGCTAACTAAATACTTTTTTCCCCACTGTACATATATACTGTAAGGGTTTCGCACTCACTTAGGTGCGGCAGGAGGGAAATAGGAGGTGCGCTTCTTTAAAAAGTCTGTGTGGGTTTATTTGCTTCATAAACCCAGCAGTAACACAAATGGTAAACAGCCATCAGAGCAGGCACAACAGCACAAAACTGTCCTTAGCCGGGCTCCCTGCTCCCTCAGGCCTATGGGCACACAGGCTGGAGCAATGCCCAGCAAGCAGGCCTTCCACCTCCCAAGACACAGATCATGTGCCAAACAACAGCCTCCATTATGTAGGCTGTAGCCAAACCCACAGGTGAGGTATATGGGTAGCCAGACCCGTCCATCTCTCATAGCTACCCACAACTCGGATTCAGGTGCACTAAACGACATCATAGTGCTTACGTGCACTAAAGAAAAATACTCCGGGTTACATCACAGGGAGCAGCTATCCCTGTGACACATACCTCCCATTGATTACACGGCCATTAACATTCTTACAATATAATATATATTGTGAGGCAGTGACTGGTGTTACATGTGATCGTCACTGTATGTTCCCCCCAGGATGCACACGGAGGCGTATTCAGGCCATGACAGTGCATTGCAGTCACAGGTGTACCTGTGGTTGCAATGCAGACTAAAGTAAGTGTTAGTCCTGGGCAAGCTATATGTCCAGCTTAGATTTAAGAAAACCTGCTGGGCTTTTGCGTTTTGAAACGAACTACAGGATGGTAGTCATTCAGTCCGTTTCATTTCATTCCTGGCCTGATTTTCCATGTGGCTGAAGGCCACAGGTTGCTTGTAAAAATCCCTGAAGCAGAGGGTTGGGTGTGTCAGGTTTAGTGTCAGTCTGGTGTTTGGAGGAGTACAGAGCAGAAGGCTTTGCACAGCTCCATCTGTGTGAGGCAACACAGACAAGCGGAGCCAAGCAGCCAAGGCGGCTGGAAGGCCTGGCACCCACAGCGTACACAGTTTTGCAGTCGCCCACGGCAACTGGTCTCAAGAGGTGGACTGGTAAGTTTAGTGACTGTAAACTGGAGGATATGGTTCCTGGCTGCGATCCGGAGGATATCGTGTACTGTGTATTGCTGTGACTAAAGAGGCATTAACACGGCAGTGCAGTCACCCACGGCAACTGGTCAGAGGTGGGCTGGCGTGTTTAATGACTGTAATCTGGAGGATATGGTGTTTATAGGAGTTGAACATTAAAGAGACGTTTTGTGTTGAAACTTTTTTTGCCAGGGTCAGGCAGGGATTAGGTTCCTGCTCGGCGATAGGTGCAGAACCTATATAGGTACATTCAGGGCAGACAGGGTGACTTTAGATCTGCTTAGGTGTCTCCACTCCCCCCTTCCCTAATGTTGGGCTGCTTTCCCCTCATCCCTTCGTGTTGCACTTAGTCTTTCCTACACTTTGCGTGACATATCATGGTAGTCACAGGCAGGTATGGACTGGGGCTGAAATTCAGCCCTGGCATTTGAAATCACAGGCCCATGCAGTCCCTGTCCCCAAGCACCAGATAGGATATATTACTAATATTACCCTGGATGGAGGAAAGCAAGATTTACTACAATACCAATATTTGTAATGATACCCGTGGCTTGCTGGGATAAGTGACAGAGTCAGTGACTTTGTGCTCTGTCACAACTCTTAACAGTGTGGGTGTCTTGAGAACACCAATTCTGTTAACATAGCAGACAAGGTGGCCCACGACTAAACAGGCCCTTCTGGCATTTGCCAGAATTGCCAGATGGCCAGTCCGGCCCTGGTCACAGGCCTGCTGAAAGCCCCCGTCCCTGCCTTTTTGGTCCTCCAATTAAATTTAACTACAGGCTGAGCTCTATAGGATAACTGTGATTTCCGTTTATACTGTGATATTGCAGTATATATAAATTATAAGGGATCAAATGATCAGGTTTCAATTCCCCTAAACCAGGGATGGGGATTTTTTTTTCTGCCAAGGGCTATTTGGATATTTATACCATCCTTCTGGGGCCGTACAAACTCCGCCCACAAAGTACATCCTAACTCTGGCACTGGTTTCAGGATGCAATTTTTCATTGCATGGCCTTCAGTGTTCAGTAGTGAACACTGCATGTGCAGCGCCCCAGGGTCCTAGTCATTGCAGTAATGTCATTTTCCTCTAGGGCAGAGTGATATTATGTTTGGAGGCAAAGAAGGACAACTGAATCCAGGTATCAGAAACATGCAACACATTTCGCACTCCAAGCCACCAGGGGGAGCTCTGCTCCTATTTATTAGGGCACTTCTCACACTTAGGAAAAACTGGTTGCCTGGGGAGGAAGTTAGACAGTTGCTGGCTGAGCTTCGCTCAGGTAGTTGGTCCTTGTCAGGGGTGGGATCCTGTCAGAGATCGAGACAGAAGGACACGGAGCTGTGCCTTCCCTGAGTGCGGTAGCTTCTAGAAAGAGACACTGAAGGAGAACTGTATTGTAGAGAGGGTGAAGAAGTCGTAGCAAAGGAGTGGATAACAGAGGAGTTCTGCCCTACACAGGCTGCCTCCTTCTGAGGTGCAAGATCCCTGTAGCCGGAACACCGAGGGAGCAACAGTCCTTTATGCCTTGCTCCAGAGACCGGCAGGACAGCTAATTTCATGTTACCTGTCCGCCCCTATACCCAGGAGGCAAGGTGGCACCGTTTAGAGGCTGTGGTATGATAGAGTCCCTGTAAAACGCCTCAAGCCACCGGTCATATGGGTTTGTCCTATCCATCTGGGGGACAGAGAGAGACATAACATCTACAACATCTGTGAGGACCTTATGAGACGCTTAGCAGTAAGATACTACAACACCACGGTGCTAAAGGAAGGCTACTGATTTCTACATGGACAAGGGGACTCTGGATTTGCCTCCAAACCGGCCGGACTCTGCCTGCCCTGTGGTCTGGTACCCTGGACTGTGGATGCTGAAGCCTTCAGTAAAAGGTAAAGAGACTGCAACCTTGTGTCCTCATTCTTCACTGCGCCTCTCACCATCCACCATCTACACACTGGGAAGCCCTGGGGATACACTTTACCTGTGGGAAGGTATACCATCTAGCTGCCATAACATCACCCCAGCGGACCCCTTAAAGCAGCGTCGGTCACCCTGACCGAACACCACAGGTGGCGTCACAAACATTTCCCCTTTAAAGACCTTTCCCTTTAATATGGACGTCCCAGGGCCACGGACCGGGTCAGCCACTGTGACATCCCCCTGTGAACCGAAGGACCCGGTACCGAGTACCCCTTGACCATGGGGGCGCTCCAATCTTTTGGCGTCACGAACAGGATCTACTTAAGCCCGAAAATCGGGTCATGTGCGCCTAACAACTGTGCCAGAATTGTGCTTGAACTGTGATTTATTAAAGGACTGTGTATTGCAAAAGACCGCCAAAATTCCCACCAAAACGCCACCATTACAGCGCCATGAGGAGCGCAGGAGAAGAAGAAGGGCATGCCATCGTGGGTGGGAACTAACTAAGAAGCGCAAAAAATAATGGCCGCCCACTCCAAGTACTACTGTACCATGCGGACATGTCCATCAGCAACGGAGATCCACCTCCTGATCCTGAATGGCGGAAGAGAAAGAAGAAGCTCCGCCCCCGAAGGAGAGAGCGGGAAAGGGATGAGGACCCAGCAAGAAGGAACCTGGAGGACAAGATGGCGAGCGGCCAGGACCCGAAGCATGGGGTGGAAGCTGAGGACTCCCCCAGCTACCGGGATGGAAGCTGCAGCGAGCCGTCACCAGAGGTCCTGGAGTTCCTGAAAGCGGAGGTGGAAGAGCTCAGTGACCAAGTCCTGCGGACGCAGCTGAGCACGGTGGCCGGGTGGAAGAAGACCTTCATTGGGAGCCTCACCAGACGTCCGTCGGCAGCATCATCTGGTCCGGAGCAAGAAAGAAGTTCCGGCGCGCCGAAGCCAGAAAGCAAGGCCCTGCCGCAAAGCGAGATGCTGCAAACAGAGATGACAATGCCGCAGCACAAGGCCCACTCCCAGCATAAGAGAAAGTAAAAGAAAGAATGTGACTGTAAATAGTTAACTGTTTGCTGCAAGTTCCTGAATTGACTGTTGCTTTTTTCAAAGTTCACTAAACCCAGCTAGGGTTTTCACTTAAAGGGGTCCCATGTTAAAGGGATCCTCTATTTACAGAGTTTCGTTTTGCTTCAAGGACATTTGGATCATGGACAGTGAATGGTCCACAAACTTTCCATTGCACATAGTTGGCACCCACAAGGTGCACCTTGGTTCTGCCCACTTGCCGGCGTGGGTAGGGCCGTACTTGCTTGTAAATAGTTTGCACCTTCCTAAAGGTGCTTCCTACTGGTTTTACAACAGAGGCTTTTACAGAGACTGCCTCCAACAGAGACTGTTACTAATCTTGTTGTGAGAACTGCTTTGTTTTTCAGAGACCTGAAGAAAAACCCGTTGGTGTGGCAGAATTCCGGGTCAGGATACACGCCTTGTAGCCCGCCCAAGAGCAATGTTGGGGGTTCGTAACGGGTCCCTCGCATCACGTCACTCATGTTGCTAAAATTACTTGGATATTGATGTGATTGATATTACACCACCTCATTGAGTTATCTGAACCCATAAAGGGTTCAATGTTTGATTGTTGCACTTTGCCAGAAAGTTAACATATTACAGGGTTAATATGGCAGATAAAGTTAAAAATTTGAATCCAGATAGAATTGAGTTTACATAGTCGATAGTATGTGCGGAGCGCCCCCACACCGCCGCAGGGCCGAGGGGTACCCGGAGCCGGGCCTCTGGGGTCTCAGTCCTGGGGTTGTCACGGTGGCTAGACCCGGTCCGTGGCCCTGTCTGTCAGTGGGGGACGTCCGTTACAAATAGGTGCTGTTAACGGTGCAGGTCGCGGTAAATAACGAGGACACCAGGTTGCAGTCTCTTTACCTCTTTACTGAAGATGTGGGAGACCTCAGTCCAGAGCGCTGTTAACTGGGTTGTCAGAGACCGGCCGGTCCAAAGGCACATCAGGAGTTCTCTTTACAGGTGGGAATCAGTATCTACCTTCTAGCGCTGTGTGTTGTAGTTCTTCCCTGCTGAGCTCCCGGGATAGTCCTCACAACTGTTTCTTTCTGTCTCTACTGTTCCTTCTCCGTCCTCCAGTTGATATGGTAGGACGCACCCGTATGACGGGGTAGGCCTGGAGTTCTTCCGGGACCCTAGAGTCGCCCCTCTCCCACAGCTGCCTCCGTTGTCTGCTTAGGTGTTAAGTGAGACAGCCAACCTGTAGTTAGCTGCCCTGCCGTGGTTTGCAATGTACTTAAAGTCTCTTACTTGCTCGGCGTTCCGGCCACCGACTGTTTGCGCCTCAGAAGGATGTTGCCTCGGTCTAACAGCAAGACCCCTTCTGGTATTTCTCCTTTTCTGTATTCCCGTTGTTTACTGGTTAGTTCTGCTCTGAGGAGTCTGCCAGGATCCCATCCCTGACAGGTCCTCTCACTAGCTCTTCCCAGCTACTTCTCCCTGTCTTCCTGTCCAACCCCCAGTTTTACCAGAGTTGTGAGGAGTGGCCTACTAGATAGGACCACCCCCCCTGGTGGCCGGAGTGTGAAGTGTGGTGTGAGTGTACCTGATCAGAGAAACTCCCTAGTGCAATCAGACGCACCATAGCTCCCCGTAGTGGCGGAGCCACAGCACTGCAACAACCAGGACTCTGGGGTGCTGCACTCCCCCCCGGTTAAATCCAGTACTCCGGGACTGGGAAAACAAGAACAATAATACATGTTAACAGAAAACACACAAATTTTTGAAATAGCATAACAATTGAACATAACAGAGCTTCCCTTTACGGGAGGTGAGGATTCTTGAACGTTGCGAAAGTTTGGTCATGCACAGTTTATGACTCTCAGTTCAGTGGTTGAAACAGCGGGGACCCCGGGTAAACAAAGGGGCCCCCCTTGTGGAAGTTTTTGAGCAATTCACCGTCCATTACTCTAGTGTCCATTTAAAAACCTGTAACAAAAGGATATGCATACAAACATTTTCAATTCCATAGCAGCCCTATCAATACCTCCAAGTTTTGTAGCGGAGGGGAGTTTGATTTTGAGTGCTGCGTGTGGACCTTCGCAGCGCAGGGGTTGCTATTGGTCTAACAGGGCCCGCTATGCTTGCTACCGCTGGTGTAGTGCGCTGTTTTCTAACTACACTTCTAGTGAGTCTGGGTAGCACTGGCAGGTTGGGGCTCTCAGAGCTGCTGCTATCAACAGTGGGTACGGCAGGCTCACTGACAGCAGAGGGAGGATTTGCCGGTTCAACGGTTGGCATGGCTTCTTCAGGCAAGGCTTGTTGAGGTTGCGGGACCGGATGATCTGGTACCACCATTGTTTCTGGTGGGTCCAGCTGTGGAAACGTTAGAACAGGTACCGTGATGGCCTGATTTATCTGAGTCCAGGACTGGGGAAAGTCACCAAGGACAGTATGGAACATCTTCTCCTTTTCTACCGGCGGGGAGATTTCTGGGGCCGTGCCCCTCTCTTTCAACTTATCGGGGCAGACCTTAAGGTGATCCCTGGATACCGCTGTCGAGGTCTCCCCTCTGTCCTTGCTGATGAGACAGACCTTAGTGTTGTCGAAGTCGGATGGCAAGATGGTATACGGTTCCGCTTCCCATTGGTCATCAAGCTTGTGTAACCTCCTCTTTCGTTTAAGCACTTGCTCACCAGGTGACAGGGGAATCGCAGGAGCGTGTTGATTGTAGTCCCTTTCTTGTTTCTGCCTAGCCTGGGCGAGACTTCTCTCCACACACTCCTGTACTTCGCGGTATCTTCGCTGCCTTTCTGTATCCCAATCTGCCTCCGGCGAGGTATCTTCGGGTACTAGGACCCCCATGTCCAGATCAACGGGTAACCGACTAGACCTTCCTCGCATCAGGTACGCTGGAGTACAGTTGGTGGAACTTACTGGGATGTGGTTGTACATATCCACCAAGTCAGGCAACTTTGTCGGCCACAGGTTCCGTTCCTCCACAGGCAAGGTCTTCAATAAATCGATTACTACCTGGTTCATCTTCTCGCACATCCCGTTGGTTTGGGGGTGGTACGGTGTAGTTCTGATCTTCTTACACCCGTACAGCTGGCAGAATTCTTGGAACACTTCCGCTTCGAATGCAGGCCCCTGATCGGTCAGTACTTTCTCTGGGTAGCCATGGGGTCTACAAAAGTGCTGCTGGAAGGCCCTGGCAGCAGTCCTAGC
The DNA here is from genome assembly GCF_051348905.1 of Ranitomeya variabilis. Classification (NCBI taxonomy): domain Eukaryota; kingdom Metazoa; phylum Chordata; class Amphibia; order Anura; family Dendrobatidae; genus Ranitomeya; species Ranitomeya variabilis. The sequence goes on along the minus strand of NC_135237.1, from coordinate 143,777,652 downwards.
TGTTAGATCCTTGACAGGCACAACCACCAAAAACCTGGAGTAGTGGTCCACGATGGTAAGGGCGTAGATATAGCCCGACCGGCTAGGCGTCAGCTTCACATGATCCAGCGCGACCAGTTCGAGCGGCCGTTTGGTGATGATAGGCCGCAGGGGAGCCCGTTGACTGTCACGGTCCTTCCTTCGCAGACTACACGGACCACACTCTCGACACCACTTCTCAATGGTTCTCTTCATGCCAATCCAATAGAACCTCCCTCGGAGCAGCTTCTCCAGCTTCCTCCATCCGAAGTGTGCGGCTCCATCATGGTAGGCTCCCAGAACCATGGGCGCATCTCGCCTTGGCACCACTATCTGCCACACCAATTCATGAGTACGTGGGTCGATGCTCCTCCTGCACAACTTGCCATCATGGATAAACAGTTTGCTTCTCCCCTTCCACAGCTGTTGAGTTTCTTGTGGATCATCTGGGCCAGGGTGCAACCCAGCCTGCGTCAAGAGTTCCTTCACCTGACGGACCGCGGGGTCACTATCCTGGGTTTCTGCCCATCCGTGGTGGGGCAGGGGATTCAGCGTGGCATCCGGTTGGTTCTTGTGCCTGTTCTTCACATGGTGAGAGTTCTGAGTGGCTTTGGGGCGATGGAAGGCAGGCAGCTCCACCTCTTCAAGTGCCTCCGGGTCTTCTCCCACTTCTGGTAGATTGGGCATTCGGGACAGAGCATCGGCATTGGCATTCTGGTGTCCTGCCCGATATTTGATGGTGAAATCATAGTTGGACAGCCGGGCCATCCACCGCTGTTCCAAAGCCCCGAGTTTGGCAGTACCCAGATGCGTTAGCGGATTGTTGTCCGTGAAGACGGTGAATTTCGCGGAGGCCAGGTAGTGCTTAAACCTCTCTGTCACTGCCCAGACGAGGGCCAGGAATTCCAGCTTAAAGGAACTATAGTTGTCAGGGTTCCTTTCCGTGGGACGGAGTTTCCTGCTGGCGTAAGCGATCACCCTTTCTTTGCCGTTCTGAACCTGGGACAGCACGGCTCCTAATCCCACATTACTGGCATCTGTGTACAGCACAAACGGTTGATCGTATTCGGGGTAAGCCAGTATCTCTTCTCCCGTCAGTGCCGACTTCAAACAGGTGAAGGATTCCTCCAGCTCTTCGTTCCAATCAAAGGGGGTTTTCCTCCCCTTGGTCTTCTTTGGTTGGCCCACCAGCAGATTTTGCAAGGGTGCGGCCTTCTTGGTGAAATCCTTAATGAATCTCCGATAGTAACCTACCAACCCGAGGAACTGCCGGACTTCGTGGAGGTCACTAGGCTTTGGCCAGTCCTTGATCACTGTGACCTTGTCGGGGTCTGGGGCCACTCCTTCAGCGCTCACCACATGGCCCAGGTACTGCACTTTAGGTTTGAGCAGATGACACTTGGACGGTTTCACCTTTAAGCCGAATTTGGACAGGGCTTCGAACACCTCGGCCAGGTGCTTCAGATGGTCTTCGTAGGTCTTAGAGAAGACAATGACATCATCCAAATACAGCAGCACAGTTTCAAAGTTCATGTGTCCTAGGCAGCACTCCATCATCCTCTGGAACGTTCCTGGAGCATTGCACAGTCCGAAGGGCATGTAGTTGAACTCGCAGAGACCCATTGGTGTCGTGAAGGCCGTCTTCTCCTTGTCCGCCTCCGCTACAGGAACCTGCCAGTACCCACTGGTGAGATCTAAGGTAGAGAAGTAGTTAGCAGATTTTAAAGCAGCCAGAGATTCCTCTATCCTGGGCAGTGGGTATGCGTCCTTATGTGTAATGCGATTCAACTGCCTGTAATCAACACACATCCTCATTGTACCATCTTTCTTTTTAACGAGGACTAACGGAGCTGCCCAGGGGCTACAGCTGTCTCTCACCACCCCAGCCTCCTTCATTTCCCGCAACATGTCCTTGGCACACTGGTAATGAGCTGGGGGTACAGGGCGATATCTCTCTTTTATGGGTCGATGATCTCCCGTGGGGATGTGATGTTGGATCCCTTTCACCTGCCCAAAATCTGAGGGGTGTTTGCTGAATACCTGCTCGTACTCGTGTACCACCCTGTAAGCCCCCTGTATTTGATGAGACGGGGTGGAGTCAGTGCCCACATGCAGTTCCCGACACCAGTCTTTCGAGTGCTCTGCAGAACCTTTGTTCTCCGCCACGTTTGACGGGACCAAGGGTTCAGGTGTCTGTATTACACTATTATTGACAGTGAACAATTTGGCGAGCGTGGTATACTTGGTTAGGTGGACCTCTTCCTCCCCACAATTGAGGACACGTACGGGCACTCTCCCCTGTCGGACGTCAACCACCCCCCGGGCTGTCAGAACAGTAGGCCTATTGTCTGAATATACAGGTTCCACCAAGGCCTGGTAGTCCTTACCCCTGAGGCCTATGGCTGCTCGACACCATATTAACATTTCACTCTTGGGAGGTATCGCGATGGGGTTTGAATCACTTACAGTGACACGACCAATCTCACCACCAGTCAGCTCTACCTGCTGTCTCTGCATCAGAGCTCTGATTTCCTTCTGCAGGGCACGTTGCTCACTGTGGCCAGCGTTTTCTGCCACCTGTTGCAACAAAACAATCACTTCTGCAAGACAATTTTCTATAACATTAGTACCAAGAGTCATCATGGGATTACATTCTCGACGATCAATATCTACAATCACAATCCCTTGGGCTTTCAATTCCACCCGCCCCACTTTGATGGTGACCTCCTTATACCCCACTTGTGGCAACGGCTGACCATTACTGGCGATTATGGTGAAATCATCGTCAGGGCCACGAGTAATATCAGCGTCCTCCCAATACCGTTTGTAGAGCACGTAAGGTATAGTCGTCACCTGAGAACCGGTGTCCAGCAAAGCATTCAAGGGGATTCCATCAATCACTACAGGGAGAACTGGTCGTCCTCCAATATACTTGGTTCTCCAATGCTGCGGGCCTGACCGTCCTACTCCTGGGGGTTGGCCCTTTGCCCCAGGGGTTGCTCGTTTAAAGGACAGTACCTTGCAAGATGGCCCACCTGATGACAGCGGCGGCAGATGGGTCGTCCATCCTGGTGGAAGCGATCGTCGGGCCGGCTCCTGGTCGGAGGAGTCCTCCTCCGTCGCATCCAAGGGACATCCTCCGGGCTGGAAGCCAACTGGATCTTCTCTTTGGGGGCCTCCTGTAGGGACTGCACCGTCCGGGCCAGGGCAGCAACGCTCTTGGTTAGCTCTTGCATCTGGAGACGGAGTCCTGCAGGGGAGTCGTCCTCGAAGCTCTGGGCGTCGGCCTCCGCAGCAACTGGGGTATCCGATGCCACCTCCTGGTGGTAGGTGAGAGCGGGGCGCCTGGGTGGCACTGCGCGGCTGGGCTGCCGCTCCTGCAATGCCTGGATAGCTTTATCTTTAAACTGCGCAAAAGTCAAGTCTGGATTTTGCATGGCCAGGAAGTGCAATTGGCCCCGCTGGTGACTGCACAGGAGCCCCTCGATGAACCGCTCCTTCAGGATTTTATCCTCATCCTGCATGCTGCCGGGGTCACTCTGCTTAATGGCCCGCATCGCTTCCTGGAGATTAAGGGCATAGTCCCGTAAGCTATCCTGCGACCTCTGTTTGCATCCATAGAAAGTCAGTTTAATCTCTGTGGCAGTGCGAGTATCAAAGGTGGCCTTAAGCTTGGCAAAAATCTGTTGTGCAGTTCCTTTATCCTCAGCGGGCCAGGATTTCACTTCTCTCAGAGCCGCCCCAAAGAGTTGACCGGTTATCATATGGACTTTCTGAGGCTCGGTTAGGGGATAGAACTCGAGTAGGCTGCAGAGCCCTTCCTTAAAGTCAGTGAATGTATGCGCCTCCCCAGAGTATCGTGGGAGCCAGGTCGCTCCGGGCAGGTAGGGCATGGAGAAGGGCATTATGGCTTTTGCGTTAGCGGCGGTGTCCGACTGGCTGATGGGGGCAGCGGGCTCTGCGGCAGCCAGTGGCGGTATTAGGGCCGCGGCTTCGCCCGCTGCGGGGACCGGAGCTGCCCCTGCGTCCGCGGCTGCGACCGCCACCTCCTCTCCTCCCGACTCGGACATGGCCGTCCCTTCCTCCCACTAACCTGCTGGAGGTCGGAGTTCCTCTTCCGGGATTGGCGTCTCACCGCGCTTTCCGTTCCGCGCTTCTTTTGGCCGATCCCGCCCACGTAGCTAAGGCTCCTCCCTCCGCGCGCGGCAATGGCGAATTTTGGCGGTAACTTTCCGCGACAAGCAGTAGCACACAGTCTCTCAATAAAGCTACAGTTCATGCACAACAAATCACAGTCTCTAGGCACACATGACCTGATTCTTCAGGCTTAAGTAGATCCTGTTCGTGACGCCAAGTTGCGGAGCGCCCCCACACCGCCGCAGGGCCGAGGGGTACCCGGAGCCGGGCCTCTGGGGTCTCAGTCCTGGGGTTGTCACGGTGGCTAGACCCGGTCCGTGGCCCTGTCTGTCAGTGGGGGACGTCCGTTACAAATAGGTGCTGTTAACGGTGCAGGTCGCGGTAAATAACGAGGACACCAGGTTGCAGTCTCTTTACCTCTTTACTGAAGATGTGGGAGACCTCAGTCCAGAGCGCTGTTAACTGGGTTGTCAGAGACCGGCCGGTCCAAAGGCACATCAGGAGTTCTCTTTACAGGTGGGAATCAGTATCTACCTTCTAGCGCTGTGTGTTGTAGTTCTTCCCTGCTGAGCTCCCGGGATAGTCCTCACAACTGTTTCTTTCTGTCTCTACTGTTCCTTCTCCGTCCTCCAGTTGATATGGTAGGACGCACCCGTATGACGGGGTAGGCCTGGAGTTCTTCCGGGACCCTAGAGTCGCCCCTCTCCCACAGCTGCCTCCGTTGTCTGCTTAGGTGTTAAGTGAGACAGCCAACCTGTAGTTAGCTGCCCTGCCGTGGTTTGCAATGTACTTAAAGTCTCTTACTTGCTCGGCGTTCCGGCCACCGACTGTTTGCGCCTCAGAAGGATGTTGCCTCGGTCTAACAGCAAGACCCCTTCTGGTATTTCTCCTTTTCTGTATTCCCGTTGTTTACTGGTTAGTTCTGCTCTGAGGAGTCTGCCAGGATCCCATCCCTGACAGGTCCTCTCACTAGCTCTTCCCAGCTACTTCTCCCTGTCTTCCTGTCCAACCCCCAGTTTTACCAGAGTTGTGAGGAGTGGCCTACTAGATAGGACCACCCCCCCTGGTGGCCGGAGTGTGAAGTGTGGTGTGAGTGTACCTGATCAGAGAAACTCCCTAGTGCAATCAGACGCACCATAGCTCCCCGTAGTGGCGGAGCCACAGCACTGCAACAACCAGGACTCTGGGGTGCTGCATATGTAGCTGGAAATATAGAGAGCGATAATAAAATTGAGATTGAGATGGATAATAGAAAAATGTTTAGTGATGCACTTTTGAATAAAATGAAGAGAAGGGAAATGCAGTGAGCCCGTGGGGGTAGATAGACAGTCCTGCATGTGAAGAAGAGTAAGAGTGGTAAAATGTTGAATTGCACTTTGAAGTTTTCAGATAGTATACCTGTACGGGTAATTGTATTTCATAGTTAGTAACTGTTTTCTATTGTTATTAAAATGGGCCCATAATGTACATATGTTTGTTATGAAACATTCAAGAGACCTCACCTCCCATAAAGGGAAGCATCAGTTTATATTAATTTGTTTTATTGTATTCAAAAATTTGTATGTCTTTTACTTATGTATTGTTGTTTTCTTTTCCCAGTCCGGGAGTACTAGATTTAACGGGGGGGGGGAGTGCAGCGCCCCAGGGTCCTGGTCATTGCAGTAATGTCATTTTCCTCTAGGGGAGAGGGATATTACATTTGGAGGCAAAGAAGGATGACTGAATCCAGGTATCACAAACATGTAACACAATTCGCACTCCAGGCCACCAGGGGGAGCTCTGCTCCTATTTATTAGGGCACTTCTCACAGGGGTGGGATCCTGTCAGAGATCAAGACAGAAGGACATGGAGCTGTGCCTGCCCTGAGTGCGGCAGCTTCTAAAAAGAGACACTGAAGGAGAACTGTATTGTAGAGAGGCTGAAGAAGTCGTAGCAAAGGAGTGGATATCAGAGGAGTTCTGCCCTACACAGGCTGCCTCCTTCTGAGGCGCAAGATCCCTGTAGCCGGAACACTGAGGGAGCAACAGTCCTTTATGCCTTGCTCCAGAGACCGGCAGGACAGCTAATTTCACGTTACCTGTCTGCCCCTATACCCAGGAGGCAAGGTGGCACCGCTTAGAGGCCGGGGCATGATAGAGTCCCTGTAAAACGCCTCAAGCCACCGGTCATACGGGTTTGTCCTATTCATCTGGGGGACAGAGAGAGAGACATAACATCTACAACATCTGTGAGGACCTTATGAGACGCTTAGCATTAAAGGTACCGTCACATTTAGCGACGCTGCAGCGATCTAGACAACGATCCCGATCGCTGCAGCGTCGCTGTGTGGTCGCTGGAGAGCTGTCACACAGACAGCTCTCCAGCGACCAACTATGCGAAGTCCCATGCGCTTAGTAACCCGATGTTTACCCTGGTTACCAGTGAAGACATCGCTGGATCGGTGTCACACACACCGATCCAGCGATGCCAGCGGGTGATCCAGCGACGAAATAAGGTGCTGGCCTTCTAGCTCCGACCAACGATGTCACAGCAGGATCCTGATCGCTGCTGCCTGTCAAACTCAATGATATCCCTAGCCAGGACGCTGCAACGTCACAGATCTCTAGCGATATCGTTCAGTGTGAAGGTACCTTAAGGTACTACAACACCACGGTGCTAGAGGAAGGCTACTGATTTCTACCTGGACAAGGGGACTCTGTATTTGCCTGTAAACCGGCCGGACTCTGCCTGCCCTGTGGTCTGGTACCCTGGACTGTGGATGCTGAAGCCTTCAGTAAAAGGTAAAGAGACTGCAACCTTGTGTCCTCGTTCTTCACTACGCCTCTCACCATCCACCATCTACACACTGGGAAGCCCTGGGGATACATTTCACCTGTGGGAAGGTATACCATCTAGCAGCCATAAAATCACCTCAGCGGACCCCTTAAAGCAGCGTCGGTCACCCTGACCGAATACCACAGGTGGCGTCACAAACATTTCCCCTTTAAAGACCTTTCCCTTTTACACAGACGTCTCAGGGCCACGGACCGGGTCAGCCACCTTGACATCTTCCGAAGGACCCGGTACCAAGTATCCCACGGCCCCATGGGGGCACTCCACATGTGTGTGCTAACAGAGCAAGAGGAAATTAATGAGCTGGTTGTAGTCAAAATATAGCTGCCTGCCCAAGAATGCGGTCCTCGAGAATCGGCTCGGGGGCCTGATAAAAGGTCATCGAGGGCCGTAAATGACCCTGGGGCCTGATGTTCCTCACCACTGCCCTAAAGGGACTCAAGAATAAAACAAATGGTTTAAAAATATTTTTTAAAAGTTGCAATCACCCACATATTTAGTATTGTCGTGTCTCAAAACGTTTGGTCTATCAAAATATAAAACTATTGACACCATACCTGTGTGAGTGACGTTCTATTCAAACCTCATTTGTGTGCATTTTTTTTCTAGGCAATAACCCCTCCATGAATTGGTAGGTTTGTGAGTGACTGCTCCCATCAGTATTTTGCACCTGTGCTGCCCCTGCCCTTATAATGGGGGTCTGCTCCATCTTTCTTGTGCATTTGTGATTTGACTTGGTGTTGGTAAAGGTATTTCTTTCTGGTTTGTTTTTTTAATTTGTCGTCCTTTAGATTGTTGTTTTTAAAATTAATGTTGCCATTCAAAACTGCAGCTTGTGCTGCAAAAAGCCCTCATATGATTAAGTCATTGAAAAACAATAAAGTTATGGCTCTAGGAAAAAGGGAAGTAAAAAATGAAAGTGCAAAAATGAAAAATTCCTGGTCATTAAGGGGGTGAAACAATCCACAGTAATTTTACATTGCATTCTTTAAAAAAATGATACAATAGTAACATCTTATAAGTGACCTAATTTGTTTGTGATCTTAGTATGATACTCATGAACAATTTGCAATGTCTGTCATTTCAAAACCTGACATAAAGGTGAAAAAATTCCCACCTAACCATCCACAGGGTAATAAATCTTCACTATGATACCAGCCACTTGCACACTCATGTTTGTGTTTCAGAAAATGGGCGGTCACACCTGTTCACCGTAAAAAAAAAGAGAAACAAAGAAAAAAAAAAGCAGCTTGGCACTGAGTCATACAGCCTGCGGAAACCTAACTCAATGGGGAAATGTTATGGCAGTTTCGAAATGTGTGCTGTGAGTCATTGTACTAAGACTAATCACTGACATAATAGTGCTAGAGTAAGTAGAGGGAGGGGAATGTACAGTCTTTTACTATGAAGCCTTCTGGAATTTAAGCTTGCCATAACAACACATGAAATGTTTGACATTCAATCCTACTGATTTAATTGGATTTCAACAACAGTCATATTTCTTTGGTAACATCCAGACTATTCCTAGACGGTTTCCTTTGGGGGAAGCAGAGGTCAAAAGTGTTGAATTTTAGTGGGGTTTTCCAGTTTTATCCAAATAAAGCTTAATCACAGTTGCATCCAGTCTGGGCAATGGTGTATAAGCTTAAACACCTCAACTCGAGACAGATTTGTGCAGCTGCCACTTTTCAGCTCAAGCAGAACTGAGTTCTCTATGCCTCAAAATGTAAAGAAAAGTGTTTTCACATATTGCCAGGAAACACGAGGAAGTAAAATATAAAGTATACTAAAAAGTATTTGAAACTTTTCATTTGTGTACGGTGGCTCAGTGGTTAGCACTGTTGCTTTATAGCTCTGGGTCATGGTTTATAATTTTACCAAGAATAACATCTGCAAGGAGCTTGTATGTTCTCCCCGTTTGCGTGGGTTTCCTCCGGGTTCTCCGGTTTACTCCCACAGTTAAAAGACATATTATAGGGACTATAAATCATGAGTCCCTATGGCGACAGTGATGATAGTGTAATAAATGTATATACTCATTGAACTTAACTACATAAAAATGAAAAATTCCTGTAACACATCCAAAGCCTCCCATTTAGCTATTAGGTACCATAAGGTTCTGGAATCAACTTATCTTGCTCACATTGTATAGCTGGCCTTCCTTCACTGATTACCTTGCTGTCTATTTTGGCTTATTAAAATGTCACGAGTTATAGATTTGAGTTGTTTTTTGTGATGTTTTCTGTCTTTAGAAGTGGTAACTTTGTCAGATCATTTGTAGCCACAGCCCCTCTAACTTAACCAAATATCTCACCACATTTAAAAGTGTCGAGAAGGGAAAAAGTGTGAATTTTAGTGCAAATATGATGAAAAGTTTCAACGTTTTTACTACTGAAAACTTGTTAAAATTAATTAAATTACTTTAAGTGATCATGCACATTAACGTTGACCGAACCCAACAATTTTTGCAGCGGTCACCAACCATATAACACTCATGGGGTATGGAGTTGTGCAAACTTTGCCCCAAAAGCACATTTAATGGGACAGCAGGATCAAGAATGCGATATTTTAGCATACCCAATCTGTGTATGCATGTGTATGGAGGGCAGGGTTTAGGAGGAATAGCTGTTGAGGTTTTGGTGGCTAGATGATATTTTGTACTAAAAGTAATACCCTATTAATATGAGGAACTGTATACATACAGTGGGGATGATTTACTAAAGGTGTCTATCTTTTAGACAGTGCAAACTTAGGCTCGATAGTCTTAACCCCTTCACCACCCTTTTCTGTTGTTATCTTCATGACCAGGCCAAATTTTACAATTTCTTCTGAACATAGAAATAACTCATATTTGGCTGTACAGTACTGCTTAGCCACACAGCAAAACTCAGGAGGGATGGAGCGCTATTTGCCTCCTGGAGCGCAGATACACAGAGTCCCCTAAGTGCTAAAAAAGCAGAATCGCTGCTCAAGTGACCTCACTTTTTTTTAAGAGATACCCCTTTGGGAATTTATTTACAAGTGTAGTGACGAGTTTGACTCCATGGGGGTTTTCCAAAAACAAGCAGCAAGAGGACTCTCATCGCCACAGAAATGTCAAACATGTGGATGCTAAATGGGGTTTACACTCACCTGGGCTCAGAACGAAGGTGAGCATTTGGATTTGGGAGTGCAGAATTTGCTGGATTTCTTTTGGAGGGCGAGGAGCCATAGTGCTTTCTCAGAGCCTTTGTACTACCAGTAATGTGGAAGCCCCCTATATTTCCGTTAATAGATGACAGACCTGAGAGGGGATTTGCTTTTTTTGTGGATTGAGTTGAAGATTTTATTGGAAACATTTTACATAACATTTGGGATCACATTTATCCTGTGCTCTACACTGAGCACCTACAGTGGGTGAAATAAGTATTTGATCCCTTGCTGATTTTGTAAGTTTGCCCACTGACAAAGACATGAACAGTCTATAATTTGAAGGGTAAGTTAATTTTAACCTTGAGAGATAGAATATCAAAAATAAAATACAGAAAATCATTGTATAAATTATATACTGTACATTTATTTGCATTTTGAAGTATCTCACCAGCATATTTTCTCTAATCGGACCTATTATGTAAATCAAACTCTGATAAAAGTTTGATCAGAGTGTCAACATAGTTTGATCTGATTTTCTCAGAAGGAGAAGATACTAAAAAAAAGTCTCCATTTTCTCCATTGTCAGTCCGTGAAAATCGGAGTGCACTCCTATGTCATCTGAGCGCAGTGCGATATTTTTTATATGGGCTCAATAATTTGCTTGGCTGAGTGCAATCTGGCAATCTCATCCAACTCCACGAGCCCTAACAATACGGGAAAGAAATACACAGGTGTCAAGAAAAGTACATAGAAAGTACGTCATAGAATATACTATTAAGTCTATACTATGCGTATTGAAGCATCTAAATATTTATCCCCTGTGCAGCCTCTAAGTCACATTCTCTTTTATATACAGAATTTATATTTATCGGTGCTGTTTATAACATATACCGTAAGTTAAATTATTAACAGCACTTTATCCTAGAGCTGTTACAGTATCAGCATGTTGACTTGTAGAATGAAAACACGTAAAAGTAAGAACCTCCCTCTACCTATGTAGTCAGTGTCCATGCTGACAGGAAGGATCTTCACAGCTGATAATTGTCACATTGTGTCAGTCCTGCAGTTTGTAATTGTGACCAAGTAAAGATAGTTAGCAGGAGACACTATTTGCCTTAGCAGGAAAGGAGGGGAACCTTGTCACTACCACAATTACTTTGTGCAACCTCGAGATACACTTCTCACCTGGCATCATAGAGACGTTATTCCTGCTTGGAAGCAACCATTTATTTTAAAAATAATAAATTGTGAGGTTTAGATTCCTGTTAACAGTAAAGTCAAAAGGTAGTGAAAGAAAAAAGTATGAAAGAAAAAAAATCACGATACATGTCCGCTGTTGCCAGTTTACAAATACAGGTTTGGGGTTTTTTTGTGTTTTTTTTTTTTGATGGGAGTTATTTGTAGAAACTCAACAATATAAAAGACAATTTTTATTTGACTTAATTTAAAAAGTAATTTTACATACAAAGGTTATATACAGTATGAGTATGCTGAACGGTGAAAGCTGGGTTTGCAGGGTCGGTGTCTTACATAAATAAAACATTAGCTCATTTTGCGCTTTTGGCACAATGTTCTGGTTGCATCCACAGTAAAACAATGACTGAAAATTAGGTTGTCCTAGAGTAGCACCTAGCATCTATCTGGAGCCAAGTCGATCCCCAACCAACACTTGTACCATCGTTTTGGGATCTCTAGGTCCGGATGTGTTAGCTGGGTCCATGGTCTGAACATATAGTGATGCTGGTGGTTGTGGACCCACTGAGCCAATGGACCAGGCTTAGCCTGGAGGGGTGTGAGGTGCACAGGGGCGTAATGATCACAGTCACATAGGGTGCGACTGCAAATGGGCTGGTGCAGGTGGGGCCCACTGACATTAGCACATATTTCAGTTGGATGTGCATCTGAGGACTCACATTCACCGAAATGCATTGCCGTGCTGATACCCATCGGGCCTCTGGATTGCAATACAAGATGCCGGATAGTCAGAGGCTCTCAGCTGATGTCGGCGTGCAAGTCACTGGCACATGGCAGTGGCGTCATGCGCTGCCCATCGCTATAGAAGAGGACGCTGCATGTCGTGGGAATGAAGGAAGGTGAGTAGAATGGTTTTTTATGTGTTAAAGAACACCCGCAGAAAGTGGAACATATAGACCAGGATGGGCGACATATCTACTAGGATGGAAGATATATATACCAGAATGGTACCAGGATGGGGGAAATATATACCAGGATGGATCCAGAATCTGGAACATATACACCTGGATGGGGCCCAGAATAAGGAACATATATACCAGGATGAGCACAGAATGGGGGACAGATATACCAGGATGGGGACATTAATACCAGGATAGGAAACAGATATACCAGGAAGAGGCCTAGGATGGGAGACATATATACCAGTAAGAGCCAGGATGGGAGACATACATACCAGAATGTGGAAAATATATACCAGCATTGGGGATTTAGATCTACCAGGACAGGGTACATATATATCTGGAAGCAACCCAGGATGGGTTATAGCAGGGCTGTGGGGTAGGAGTTATGGAGTCCATGTACATTTTGGTAGAGTTGGAGTTGGCATAAAATAGACTGACCCCAACTCCTAAACTATAAAATACATTGGGTACAGTACTTCAATGCAGAATGTGCTTTAAATGTTTTCATAAGAATCTGTCAAAATTGTGAAATGTCCTATAAAAGTTCTATTCCTGATCTAAGGATCTAGGCTTTTAGTTGAGAAGAACCTGTGGAGCAGTTTATGTACATGCTCAGCAGTGAGACAGTGTTGTGGAGTCGAAGTCGTGGAGTCAGACTTCAGGGAAATTGAGCAGTCAGAGTTGGAGGTTTGGCTTACTAACTCCACATCCCTGCTTTATAGAATTTAAAGGGAATCTGTCACCTAATTCTAATTTTTCGCATATAAGCTGCAGCCACCGCCATTAGGGGCTTATTTACAGCATTCTGTACTGCTGTAGATCATTGTTCCCCAACTCCGGTCCTCAAGAGCCACCAACAGGTCATGTTTTCAGGATTTCCTTAGTATTGCACAGGTGATTGAATGCTTGCCTGTCCAGGTGATGCAATTATCACCTGTGCAATACTAAGGAAATCCTGAAAACATGACCTGTTGGTGGCTCTTGAGGAACGGAGTTGGGGAACACTGCTGTAGATAAGCCTCTGATGTTACCTGAAAGATAAGAAAAACAAGTTAAATTTTGCTCACCCAGGGGTGGTCCGGTGCGGTCCGGGTCCGATGGGCGTCGCAGGTGCCTCTTATCTTCATGCGATGACATCCTCTTCCTTGCTTCTGTCGCGGCTCCTGCGCAAGCGTACTGATTTGCCCTGTTGAGGGCAGAGCAAAGTACTACAGTGCACAGGCACCGGGAAAGGTCAGAGAGGCCCGGCGCCTGCGCACTGCAGTACTTTACACTGCTGTAGATAAGCCCCTGATGGCGGTGGCCGCAGCTTATATGCGAAAAATGAGGTGACAGATTCCCTCTAAAATGCAACAAGGGCCCATACATCTAACCAACATAGGAGAGGCTTAAGTCCAAATTTTGCACCGGTGTCTATCGGACTAGTTACGCCACTGGAGATGCATATGATCAACTTTGTTTCCTTCTTTGCCTATGTAATTGTAGAAAAAGCCAAGTACTCTACTCAGCTTTCTCCAGCAATACCATAGAGAGTGAATGGATGGAGGGCAAGTATGCTTCACCTTGGCTTTATACAACACAGTGCTTTGCAAAGCTTTGTCATGGTGGTAACTCGCAGACTACCCCAGCGCCCCTCTACTCAGGCCTGCATCAGGCCGTTCCACTAGTTTTCCTCAGACAGCACTGCTGTGTCTGCTTGCTGCATTCATTTAGTTTTAGGGGGCGTGGCCAGTCTCTGCAGGAATTTAACCCTGCTAGGTCCTGCAGAGATTAGGTTCTCAGGCCTATCCGGTGCGAGCAGGGCCTTTATTAGGCAGCTCTACCTTCCACTAGCTGCTCAAACGTTGGTTACTACCCTGGTTGTCCATGTTTGTTTGTTTGTATTTGTGTTTTGCTCCCCGTTACCAATCCTGCTAATTTTCCCGGCCTGCCTGACCTGTCAGTTCTTGGGCTTGGCTATGCTTACTGACTCTGTGCTGCCTGCCTTAATCTCAATCTGTCTGACCCCATCTTGTGTTTGCCCTTCTGTACCGTACACCTATGCCTCTGACCCTCCGGTCATCTGCTGCAGTCCAGGGGATTGCCCTGGAGTGGAACCTGGTGACTACTTGCGGCCAAGCCTAACTTCACCACCAGAGGCTCTAGCGAAAGCCAGGTAGTTGCTTAGTCACACCTCTCCAGGGTAAGCCTGGCTATTGGCACAGCAGGTTCACACCCAACAGTGTTACAGTAGAGTCGGGCCAAAAACCCCTCTGACACATTTGGACCTAGGAACCTCAAGACAATGATCCGAGGAGAGCCTGGAGGGGCGTGACTAGGTGAACTGACTTTTTAATAGAGCCTCTGATGGTGGGGTTAGACTTGACTCCAGATGGACACCAGGAGCTACTCGGACAGACCTCTGATGAATGGCAACTGACCCAGAAAGAGGCAGATAGATGGAATGGCCAAGACTAGATAGACTTGATAAGTACAGACATGCACAACAGGAATACTGGCAGACACAGCAGGTGTAGACAGTTATGGCTGGTTTACAGACTGGCACAGCAGGTGCAGGCAGGTACCACTGGTATTCAGACTGGCATGGCTGATGTACAGGTAGGCAAGTGCTGGTGAGCACAGCTGATATACAGGCAGGCATGGTCTCTTTACTGAAAACTATGTAAAAAGACAAAAAAAATTATTATATATATTATTTGTTATAATATTTTTATTGTTTTATTATTTTTTTTACATATCTTTTCTGTGGTACCATTCCTGACCTCTGCATATAGATTAGGCTATATATCCTTTCTGGTTGCTATGCCCTAGGTGATCCATGTGGGCCCGCATGTATCATCCCTTCTTTGAGGGCATTTGCATACATTTAATACATTTACTCTTTGACCGTTTAGACAATAAGAAACAGGTATATCGTGATAGGATTTTGTATTATTTAAGTACAAATCTGTTTTTTCCATTTACCGTAAGTATTGTGTTTTGATATGATAAAACAATGAATGTAACCGGATGGTACCATGGCAACCAAATTCATAATGCTGATATGACAAGAGGTAGCAAGGGGAGGTACTATAAGACTGGTTATGCCCACCTCTGAAATGAAACTATAACAATCTTAATGATTTTATTCCGGTCACGTGGTACAGAGTGTGAGGTACCCTATGACAGGCTGATGCTTTGTGTACTCGTCTCCGGGACAACACCTTAGGTTATATTTCCGGGTGACGCTGACCCAATATGTCGGGTCTCTTCTCTGGTCCCTGAAATGAAACCATGAAACCACTGAAATGAAATGTAACCATAGTGATCATACTCTGGTCAAGTGGTACAGATGGGGAGGTGCCTTACAGCAGGCTGATTCTGTGTATTCTCACGCCGGGACAACATGTTGGGTTAAACTTCCGGGTAACGCCGACCCAAGATGGTGGATCTCATTTCCGGTCCCAAGCAGAACACGGTGATGAACGGGTGTTTTGACTAATAGGCATGTATTACATCCCCCAGGTTTAGGTATAAATAGGTGGTCTCTCCATTTAGGAGGTTATGCACCCCTTCTGAGGAAGATATACATCGAAACGTGCGTGAAAGGGGTACATTGGATCTTCTTTGAATTCTGGGTAGACTGTCCCTGGCTCCCTTATATTGTGTTTCTATATTCATTTACTTTGCGCTATGGTGTGCATTATTTGTCTCTGATCTCCTCTTTTTGAGTTAGGCTTACGTAAATTTACTAAAATCTTACTTGTGATTACTTTTTTTATTTAGAGGTGATCAGAGACAAACTCCAGCGATGTCCGGTTCTATGATTTATCTATGTGTTCTATATTCTCTTATATAGCACAGTTTTTGCTCTACGCACTTTATTTGGTAGAATTTGTACTATCTTTTATATATGTATAGTCATCTTAGGCTGGAGTCACACATAACGTATAAAAAAATCGGTCCGTTTTTCACAGACGAGAATCGCATCAATGTTCCCTGAACAGTGATCCGTATGTCATCCGTGTGCAATGCGAGGATGCGATTTTCTTAAAGCTAAGCATCCGTGTGACATCCGTATGGCATGATTTTCTCGCCAGCTTGCGAAATGGACATATAATGGATCCTGGCCCAGAAAATCATGAATAAATAAAGTTGAAGCCTATTTATTGGCTCCACAAGTTCCATCCTACAAGCAAAAAAAATTGCGTGGTTTCCCATGCTATTTTCTTTGCCAGAGAGGGAAAGCCAATGGCCGGGGCTGATACTTTTAGCCCGGGAAGGGGTTAATACCCATGGATCTTCTCAGGCTATGAATATCAGCCCACAGCTGTATATTTAGCCTTTACTGGCTATTCTAATAGGGGGACCCCCCAAAAAATGACGTGGGGTCCCCCTACAATTTATAGCCAGAAAGGCTATGCAGACAGCTGTGGGCTGATATTCATATCCTAGGAAGGGGCCATGGATATTCACCCTCCCTCGCTAAAAATACCACCACCCAGCTGCCCCAGAAAAGGCGCATCTGTTGTGTATCCGCTTTTTGGGCTCCCCTGGTGGTTGCTGGTGGTACTGGTGACTTGTTTGCACTTTGCTGCTTCTGTTCACCTGCTTCCATCAGTGTTTGGGAGTTTCCTATTTAGCCTTGCTCTCCAGTCATTTCCTTGCCGGTCATCATTGTAACCAGAGCCTTCGGTTGCATGTTCCTGCTACTAGTCTGCTGATCAGCTAAGTGGACTATGTCCTTTTGTTTTGTACCTTTTGTCCAGTTTGCAGTTTTTGTAATTCTCTGTAGCTGGAAGCTCTTGTGGGCTGAAATTGCAACTCCTGTGTCATGAGT
Organism: Ranitomeya variabilis; assembly: GCF_051348905.1. Classification (NCBI taxonomy): domain Eukaryota; kingdom Metazoa; phylum Chordata; class Amphibia; order Anura; family Dendrobatidae; genus Ranitomeya; species Ranitomeya variabilis. Next base: position 143,760,558 of record NC_135237.1, on the reverse strand, counting down.
TGACACAGGAGTCTTAAAGTAATTTCAGGATGGTTTTTGAAAGGGTTTTCAGTTGACCGTGAAGTCCTCTTTTGTATCCTTCTGCTATCTAGTAAGTGGACCTCTCTTTGCTAAATCTACTTTCATACTGTGTATGTCTTTTCCTCTTAATTCACCGTTATTACATGTGGGGGGCTGCTATCATCTTTTGGGGTATTTCCCTAGAGGTAAGCCAGGTCTGTTTCTTCCTCTATCAGGCGTAGTTAGTCCTCCGGCTGGCGCGTGGCATATAGGAAGCCGTAGGTATGCTCCCTGGCTACTGTTAGTTGTGTGGTAGATTTAGCTCACGGTCAACTCGAGTTTCCATCACCCGAGAGCTCGTTCATTACTTATATGTTTCTTACGTTCCCTTGCCATTGGGAACCATGACAGTATGACCGGCCTGTGTTAAACTTATTGGCAGAAGAAAGGAGAGAAAAAAGAAGTCTGTAATTTTTTTTTTTTTTTTTCCCTTTTTCCTCTATGCTTGCTCCATAGTTGGATCAGTTGTATTTCAGCTTTAATTACAGCCTTTGCCTTTCTCTCCTTATAATCCTTGAATGGCTCTGAGCTCACCTGTTTAAAGATGGATCCTCAGAGTTTGGCTGCAGGTTTAAATAATCTTGCTACGAAGGTTCAAAATTTACAAGATTTTGTTATACATGCTCCTATTTCTGAACCTAAAATCCCTACACCAGAGGTGTTATCCGGAGATAGATCTCGGTTTTTGAATTTCAAATATAATTGTAAATTATTCCTTTCTCTCAGACCTCACTCCTCAGGAGATCCTGTCCAGCAGGTTAAGATTGTAATCTCTTTGCTGCGAGGTGACCCTCAAAATTGGGCATTTTCATTGGCACCAGGGGATCCTGCGTTGCTCAATGTGGATGCGTTTTTCCTGGCTTTAGGGTTGCTTTATGAGGAACCTAATTTGGAAATTCAAGCTGAAAAAGCTTTGATAGCCCTATCTCAAGGGCAAGATGAAGCGGAGATATACTGCCAAAAATTTCGTAGGTGGTCTGTGCTTACTCAGTGGAATGAGTGCGCCTTAGCGGCAAATTTCAGAGAGGGCCTTTCTGATGCCGTTAAAGATGTTATGGTCGGGTTCCCTGCGCCTACAGGTCTGAATGAGTCCATGACAATGGCAATTCAGATTGATCGGCGTTTGCGGGAGCGCAAACCCGTGCACCATTTGGCGGTATCTTCTGAAGAGACGCCAGAGAAAATGCAATGTGACAGAGTTATGTCCAGAAGCGAGCGGCAGAATTATAGGCATAAAAATGGGTTATGCTTCTATTGTGGTGATTCTGCTCATGTTATATCGGCATGCTCTAAGCGTACTAGGAAGGTTGACAAGTCCATTTCAATTGGCACTTTACAGTCCAAATTTATTTTGTCTGTAACCTTGATTTGTTCATTATCAGTTATTACCGTGGATGCCTATGTGGACTCTGGCGCCGCTCTGAGTCTTATGGACTGGTCCTTTGCCAGGCGCTGTGGGTTTGATTTAGAGCCTCTGGAAGTCCCTATACCTCTGAAGGGTATTGATTCTACACCTTTGGCTTGTAATAAACCACAGTTCTGGACGCAAGTGACTATGCGTATGACTCCAGACCATCAGGAGGTGATTCGCTTCCTTGTGTTGTACAATTTACATGATGTTTTGGTGCTTGGATTACCATGGTTACAGTCTCATAACCCAGTCCTTGACTGGAAGGCTATGTCTGTGTTAAGCTGGGGATGTCGGGGGGCTCATGGGGACACTCCTATGGTGTCCATTTCGTCATCTATTCCATCTGAGATTCCGGCATTTTTGTCTGATTATCGTGATATTTTTGAAGAGCCTAAGATTGGTTCACTCCCTCCTCACAGGGATTGTGATTGCGCCATAGATCTGATTCCTGGCAGTAAATTTCCAAAGGGTCGTTTGTTTAACCTATCTGTACCTGAACATGCTGCTATGCGCGAGTATATTAAGGAGTCCCTGGAAAAGGGACATATTCGTCCTTCTTTATCACCTTTAGGAGCCGGTTTTTTCTTTGTCTCTAAAAAGGATGGCTCTCTGAGGCCTTGTATTGATTATCGTCTCCTGAATAAAACTACAGTCAAATATCAGTATCCGTTGCCTTTGCTGACTGATTTGTTTGCTCGCATAAGGGGGGCTAAGTGGTTCTCTAAGATTGATCTTCGTGGGGCGTATAATTTGGTGCGAATTAAGCAGGGGGATGAGTGGAAGACCGCATTTAATACGCCTGAGGGCCATTTTGAGTATTTGGTAATGCCTTTCGGCCTTTCTAATGCACCTTCTGTCTTTCAGTCCTTAATGCATGATATTTTCCGTGAATATTTGGATAAATTTATGATTGTGTACTTGGATGATATTTTGATTTTTTCTGATGACTGGAAGTCTCATGTTCAGCAGGTCAGGAGGGTTTTTCAGGTTTTGCGGGAGAATTCTTTGTGTGTAAAGGGTTCAAAGTGTGTTTTTGGGGTTCAAAAAATTTCATTTTTGGGGTATATTTTTTCCCCTTCTTCTATTGAGATGGACCCTGTCAAGGTTCGGGCTATTTACGACTGGACGCAGCCTACTTCTCTGAAGAGTCTCCAGAAATTCTTGGGCTTTGCTAATTTTTATCGTCGATTTATAGCTGTTTTTTCTGGCGTTGCTAAACCTCTGACGGATTTGACTAAAAAGGGTGCTGATGTTGCCAATTGGTCCCCTGCTGCCGTGGAGGCCTTTCGGGAGCTTAAGCGCCGCTTTTTGTCTGCCCCTGTGTTGCGCCAGCCTGATGTTTCTCTTCCCTTTCAGGTTGAGGTCGATGCTTCCGAGATCGGAGCGGGGGCGGTTTTGTCGCAGAAAAGTTCCGACTGCTCAGTGATGAGACCTTGTGCGTTCTTTTCGCGAAAATTTTCGGCCGCCGAGCGAAACTATGATGTTGGTAATCGGGAGCTTTTGGCCATGAAGTGGGCATTTGAGGAGTGGCGTCATTGGCTTGAGGGTGCCAGACATCAGGTGGTAGTTTTGACTGATCACAAGAATTTAATTTATTTGGAGTCTGCCAGGCGCCTGAATCCTAGACAGGCACGTTGGTCGTTGTTCTTTTCCCGGTTTAATTTTGTGGTCTCGTACTTACCGGGTTCTAGGAATGTGAAAGCAGATGCTCTTTCTAGGAGTTTTGAGCCTGACTCTCCTGGGAATTCTGAACCTGCTGGTGTCCTTAAGGATGGAGTGGTTTTGTCTGCTGTCTCTCCAGATTTGCGACGTGCTTTGCAAGAATTTCAGGCGGATAGACCTGATCGTTGTCCGTCTGGTAGACTGTTTGTTCCTGACGAGTGGACCACTAGAGTCATCTCGGAAGTTCATTCTTCTACTCTGGCAGGTCATCCGGGAATTTTTGGCACCAGAGATTTGGTGGCTAGATCCTTCTGGTGGCCTTCCCTGTCTCGAGATGTGCGTGTTTTTGTGCAGTCTTGCGATGTGTGTGCTCGGGCCAAGCCTTGTTGTTCTAGGGCTAGTGGGTTGTTGTTGCCCTTGCCTATTCCGAAGAGGCCTTGGACGCACATCTCTATGGACTTTATTTCGGATCTCCCTGTTTCTCAGAAGATGTCTGTCATCTGGGTGGTGTGTGACCGTTTTTCTAAAATGGTTCATTTGGTGCCATTGCCTAAGTTGCCTTCCTCATCTGAGTTGGTCCCTCTGTTTTTTCAAAATGTGGTTCGCTTGCATGGTATTCCGGAAAACATCGTTTCTGACAGGGGTACCCAGTTCGTGTCTAGATTTTGGCGGGCAGTCTGTGCCAGGTTGGGCATTGATTTGTCCTTTTCGTCTGCATTCCATGCTCAGACCAATGGCCAGACGGAGTGAACTAATCAAACTTTGGAGACTTATTTGAGGTGTTTTGTGTCTGCGGATCAGGATGATTGGGTTGCCTTTCTGCCGTTGGCGGAGTTTGCTCTTAATAATCGGGCTAGTTCTGCCACTTTGGTTTCTCCTTTCTTTTGCAATTCAGGGTTTCATCCGCGTTTTTCATCTGGTCAGGTTGAATCTTCGGATTGTCCTGGAGTGGATGCGGTGGTGGATCGGTTGCATCGGATTTGGGGACAAGTGGTGGATAATTTGGAATTGTCCCAGGAGAGGACTCAGCAGTTTGCTAACCGTCGTCGTCGTGTTGGTCCCCACCTTCGCGTTGGGGACTTGGTGTGGTTGTCTTCCCGTTTTGTCCCTATGAGGGTTTCTTCTCCCAAATTTAAGCCTCGGTTCATCGGTCCTTATAGGATTTTGGAGATTCTTAACCCTGTTTCCTTTCGTTTGGACCTCCCGGCATCTTTCGCTATCCATAATGTGTTCCATCGGTCGTTGTTGCGGAGATATGAGGTACCGGTGGTTCCTTCTACTGAACCTCCTGCTCCTGTGCTGGTGGAGGGTGAATTGGAGTACGTCGTAGAGAAGATCTTGGACTCCCGTATTTCCAGACGGAGACTTCAATATCTGGTTAAATGGAAAGGCTATGGTCAGGAAGATAATTCTTGGGTAACTGCCTCTGATGTTCATGCCTCGGATTTGGTTCGTGCCTTTCATAGGGCTCATCCAGATCGCCCTGGCGGTTCTTGTGAGGGTTCGGTGCCCCCTCCTTAAGGGGAGGGTACTGTTGTGTATCCGCTTTTTGGGCTCCCCTGGTGGTTGCTGGTGGTACTGGTGACTTGTTTGCACTTTGCTGCTTCTGTTCACCTGCTTCCATCAGTGTTTGGGAGTTTCCTATTTAGCCTTGCTCTCCAGTCATTTCCTTGCCGGTCATCATTGTAACCAGAGCCTTCGGTTGCATGTTCCTGCTACTAGTCTGCTGATCAGCTAAGTGGACTTTGTCCTTTTGTTTTGTACCTTTTGTCCAGTTTGCAGTTTTTGTAATTCTCTGTAGCTGGAAGCTCTTGCGGGCTGAAATTGCCACTCCTGTGTCATGAGTTGACACAGGAGTCTTAAAGTAATTTCAGGATGGTTTTTGAAAGGGTTTTCAGTTGACCGTGAGGTCCTCTTTTGTATCCTTCTGCTATCTAGTAAGTGGACCTCTCTTTGCTAAATCTACTTTCATACTGTGTATGTCTTTTCCTCTTAATTCACCGTTATTACATGTGGGGGGCTGCTATCATCTTTTGGGGTATTTCCCTAGAGGTAAGCCAGGTCTGTTTCTTCCTCTATCAGGCGTAGTTAGTCCTCCGGCTGGTGCGTGGCATATAGGAAGCCGTAGGTATGCTCCCTGGCTACTGTTAGTTGTGTGGTAGATTTAGCTCACGGTCAACTCGAGTTTCCATCACCCGAGAGCTCGTTCGTTACTTATATGTTTCTTACGTTCCCTTGCCATTGGGAACCATGACACGCATCTATAAGATGCGCCAATTCTGGCCTCTCTCTTACCATTGCCCTGTAGCGGTGGCATATGGGGTAATAAGGGGTTAATGTCACCCTGCTATTGTAAGGTGACTTGAAGCCCGATAATGGAGAGGTGTCAATAAGACACCTATCCATTATTAATCCAATAGTATGAAAGTGTTAAAAAAATACACACATTAAGAATAAAGTATTTTAATGAACTAATTAAACACACAGGTTTTCCATCTTTATTACACTCTCAATCCAAGCAAAGCCCTCGTTCTCCTGTAAAAAAATCCAAAATAAAAAAGGAACAATATTCCATACCTGTCCACCATACAGTCCAGTCCCACGCTGCAATCCATCTCAAGGGGTTAAATAATTTACAACCGGGAGCGGTGCTAATGCTACCGCCCCAGCTGTAAACCACTGTGTAATGATTGAAAAGCTGCCTGCGCAGCCTCCCCGCCTGACCGGATATGAACTCTGTAGCGTGGGAAAGTTTCTGAACTTTTTCCCACGCTGCCGCATTCACCTCAGATCAGGCTGTGAGTCTGTGCATGCTCAGCGACGTCAGCGGTAGTCACTGAGGCTATGCAGCGGCCCCGCCTGACTTGAGGTGGACTCGTTAGCGTGGGAAAAAGTTCAGAACCTTTTTGCGGGTGGCTGGGGGCAGATGTTTTTAGCCAGAGGGCGGACAATAACAATGGTCCCTTTCTAGGCTATTAATATCTGCACTCAGTCACTGGCTTTCCCTCTCTGGCAAAGAAAATTGCGCGGGAGCCCACGTAATTTTTTTCCCTGAATAAATTAATTCATTTAACACCTACATCTCCAAAATTTAACACACCCATAGTACTAACATTATTAGTCAGGGACATATATAAATCTAACTGATATGCAATGGTTTACTGTGTGTAAACCATGTGTCATATCCTGTCGGCTTCTGCAATGATTTTACAGAAGCCGACAATTGAATTATCGGCTATTCTGCTATATACACATATACCTACCTAGACTATGCGTATACATTTATTTTATCTATTCTATTTTAACCTGTCAGTGTGATTTTACATTACAGCGCCCTGAATTGCCGACTTTTCTAAAGGACACCGGTGTGTATTTCTCACAAGTCACATATATGGTCCGTGTGTAATCAGTTTTTTTACACGCACCCATAGACTTGCATTGGCGAGTCTCGGCCATAATACGGTGCAAATCGCAACATGCTGCGATTTCTCTCGCACATATAATACGCACGAGAAAAAAACGGATGATGGGAGCTGCCCCATAGATTAACATTGGTCCGAGAGCTATGCGATTTTTTTATCTTATATTATTTCTCGCTAGTGTGACTCTGGCCTTATAGATATGTGCAGTGTTGGATGTGATTTATTCTGCATTTATTTTTTCGACATTGATACAATCTATTTCTTCTGTCCAGAGGTTTGCTGTTTCCATCTTTCTGCATGGTCTGCTCTCATCTTCAACTGTCCTTCAATGGATTGTGTAATTCAATAAAAATTGTGTTTTTTTTTCTAAATTTATGTTTGGAGGACCTTTGTCTTTTTACATAGTTTTCAGGTTGCGCCACAGTCCTCCTTGTTTTGGTGATTAAGGGCAATTTTTTATGGTCTCTTTACTGTCTGGTCAAGTCCAGGCTTGGGCAAATCCTATTTTGGAGGGTGGTGGTCCTGAGACCCACGATATTGAGTGGTTCTTGGAGATGTTCTGTGCGATTTTTGAGGTTCCAGACCCTACCTGCTCTGCTGCCTTGTTTCTGCTGAATCTAGAGCAGGACACGGATTCTGTAGCCCAGTATGCCTTGTGCTTCCGTACCTTGGTGGCGAAGCTGGTTTGGAGCGAAGAAGCTCTGGCAGGGTCTCCCCAGTCAAATTAAGGATGAACTGGATAGCTGAGACTTACCCTCCTCGCTGGACACCATGATACACCTGGCCATCACGATTGATCTCCGCTTCCATAAGCAAGCCCTGGAACAAGCTTCAGAGCCTCCTCATGCCAGAGAACCCCCCAGCTGGCTATGAACTTCTGGGCTTCTTTGCCACTGCAAGTGTCACCACCATCTTCTGAACTAATGCAGGCTGAGTGCACCACGCTTTCTGCACAGGAACGACAGCGCAAGTACAGAGAGAATGTTTGTATGTGTTGTGAAGGCAAGGGACATTTTGTTCACCAGTACCCAGTGAGACCGGGAAACTCTAGCGCCAAGGGTTGGCAGGAGAGATGACCCTAGGTGAGAGTGATTTCTCTCCAAGACTAATGTCGGGAATTACCCTGACTTGGCAGGCGAGGTCCCTCTCCGTCTCTGCCCATCTGGTTTCGAGCTCCGCAGGCAACTTAATTGTTGGCAATCTAGTCTGTCGAATTCAGCTTCCTACAAAACAGCTGGATCATCCCGTCTGCTACCTCCATAGACGGACAATCCCTGTGAGAACCTGTTTGTTTAATTAAGCTGCCAGTTATTCTGGATTGGTGTGAGGTATACCGAGAAGATCCCCTTCTACATGCTATCCAGATCTCCTGGTTCTCCTGGGCCTTACATGGCTGCGACTACACAAGCAGGTTTTTGACTGGTCCTCCAGTCAGGTACTTCACTGGGGACCACACTGTGCTTTCAACTGCTTAGCTAAGGTTTACGCCCAAGACTTTGCCTCCTGTGCCTTCGAACCTTGCTTACCAATTAATGTTTTGTCTATGCTGCCTTCTGTGAAAAGAAGGCTGAGGTCCTGCAACCTCATCAACCTTTTGACTGTCCCGTCTATGTTCTTCCTGGCACTTCACTACCTAGGGGTGGGTGTATCCCTTTTCTCTACCTGAGACTCAAACCATGTCAGATTACATCCAGGAGAACTTAGCCAAGGGATTCATCTGTAAATCCTCTTCTCCAGCCAGAGCCGGCTTCTTCTTCGTCACCAAGGAGAATGTTCGCTACGCACTGCCTCCGATTCCTGAGCTATTTGACAGAATCTATTGATCTAAAATCTTCTCTAAATTGGATCTCCGAAGGGCTTACAATTTGATTTGTATCTGTAATGGGCAACAAATGTAAAATGGCCTTTAATACCCACGACGGCCAATACAAATATGTCATCATGCTCTCTGGGTTGTATAATGCGCCAGCCATGTTTTAGGAGTTTGTTAATGACATCTCTGGGATCTCCTCTATGTTTCCGTGGTTGTGTATTTGGATGATATCCTCATATTTTCCCCTGATCTTTCTTCCCACAGGCAGCACGTCCGTCAAGTTATGCAGTGTCTCTGAGAGAACAATTTGCCAAATGTCCAAATGTGTCTTTGAAAAAACCTCCTTGCCTTTCCTCCGCTACATTGTCTCCAATTAACGTCTTGAAGTAGATGCAGAGAAGGTTCTTCAGTTCTATCCTGACCACGTCCTTGGGGTCTGTGTGCGATCCAGCGATTAATGGGTTTTGCTAACTTCTACAGGCTATTTATCCTGCACTTCTCATCACTTATGGTACCTATCTCTGCCTTAACCAAGATGGGGTCAATACCAGAGACTGGCCTGAGTCGGCAGTGCTGACCCTCCAACATTTGAAAGAGGTCTTTGCTAGTGCTCTGGTGCTGCATCACCCCAATCATAACAAGAAGTTTGTCCTGGAAGTAGATGCCTCATCTGTTGGTGCCGGGAGAGTGATTCTGCAAAGAAACTCTTGGGGAAGCCTGTTTGTTTTTTCTCCAAACTATTTTCACCAGTGGAGCGGAATTATCCTATTGGGAATCGCAAACTTCTGACTATCAAGATAACGCTTCAGGAGTGAAGACATCTAATGGATGTTGCCAGCTCTCTGATGATCATTTACATAGACCATAAAAATCTGATCTTCCTGCAGTCTAAATAGCAGTTTAGTCCCTGACGAGCCAGGTTGGCACTGTTCTTTGCTCATTTTAACTTTGAATTATACTTTCTTACTGCAGAAAAGAGTGTTAAAGCAGATTCCCTGTCTTGATATTCTGACTTGGTCAAGATTATTCAGACAGCCCCTGTCCTTTTAAAGGACATTCCACTGAGCAAGACTTTGTCCCCTATACTAGAAAGAAAATTCCATCCTGGGGACATAAATCCAAGTTTGCTGGTCATATGGGCATATGGAAATCCACCGAGCTGATTGCTCATTGCTTTTGATGGCCCTTGAAGGTCAATGATGTCTGTGACCTCATAACTGCATGGATAAGCCTGTTGGTTTTCTACAGCCTCTGCCAGTTCCTTCTGCTCCTTGGTAACATATCGCTATAGATTTCATCACAGATCTGCCCTCTCTGAGGGATGTAACACCATCTGGGTCGTGGTGGATAGGTTCTCTAAGATGGCTCATTTCATACTTCTGACCAGTCTTCCCTCTGCTCCTAAGCTCACCACACAGATATTGCAGCATGTTTTTCATCTCCACAGTCTCCTTCTCCACGTAGTTTCTGATTGTGAAGTCTAGTTCACTTCTAAGTTTTTCAGAGCCCTGTGCAAACTGCTGAATGTTCAGCTGGATTTCTCCTCCGCATACTATCCACAGTCCAATGGGCAGGTGGAACCAGAAACCAGATCCTCAAAAGCTACCTTCACCACTTCATCTCTGGCCATCAGGATGACCGGGTGGAACTACTGCCTGGGCATAATTTTTCATACAATAACCACATTAAGGAGTCTTCCAGAGCATCTCCATTTTTTGTGGTATAGTCCCAGCATCCTCAAGAACCCTTTCCTAAGTCTGCTATGGCAACTTTCTTAAGGTTTAGCGGCAAACCCAGTACTCTCTCCATAAGGCCATGTCCTAGATGATGATGTATGCAGACAAGAAGAGAGGTTGCTACCTCAGTATCACCCTGGAGATGAGATAAGGTCTGTTTATACTCTTGGAATATTTGCTTAAAGGTTCCTTCATACAAGTTTGCTCCTCAGTATTTTGGACCATTCAGCATTCTTAGGCAAATAAACCCAGTGTCTTATAAGCTCCAGCTGCCGCCCAATCTTTGAATCCCGAATGCCTTTCATGCCTTTCTTAAAACCGGTAGTCCTAAATAGGTTCCCTAAGGCTCATACTCCTGCCCCTATGTCTGTTACTGGAGGTCTTTCGGACGTGTTCGAGGTAAAGGCCATTTTGGACTGAAAAGGCATGGAGAAAGACTTTCTATTTGGACTGGAGAGGATTTGGCCCCGAGGAGAGGTCTTTGGAGCCCTCTGAGAACATACTTACCCCTGCCATTCTTGAGAGGTCCCTCTGATGGTCTGGCCAAGAAAGGAGAATCGTAAGAGGGGTACTTTCATGGTGAAAACTTGTGCGACTCAACAATGTCCCTGTACACATCATGTAGTTTCTCCCTGATTCAAGGCTGTTACGCTAATATGCCTCAGGCACCACTGCTGCATTTGTTTGCTGCATTTATTCAGCCTTTTAAGGGCGTGGCCGGACTGTGCAGGAATTTAAACCTGCTAGGTCATGCAGAGATTAGGCTCCTTGGACTATCCCATGCAAACAGGGCCTTTATTAGGCAACTCCACGTTGCCCTCAACGACCAAACATTGGTTCCTATCCTGTTAGTACACATTTGTTTGTATCTGTATTCCGTTGCTTGTTACTGACCCTGCTAGTTTCCCATCCTGCCTGACTTCTCCATTCCTGTCCTCGACTATGCTTACTGACCCTGTGCTGCCTGCCCCAACTTTGGAGCAGGCCAAGATCAGGAATGATCCTAGCTTTGACCTTTCCACTGCAGATCCTGTCAACCCAAGAACAGATAAGCCTGCTCCAGACCGTAATCTGAAGCACACCTATCACCGTGCACAAAATGAATGTGCCTTCTACAGATTCATCACAAAAGACCCACAGTACAGCAGAAACTGAAGAGTCACTGACAAAAGACCCAGACAAGGAGTGTCCCCTGCATAAAAGGCCTCACCCACTACAAACGTGAAGGAGTTTTAAGGAAAAATCCCTTAAAGACCTAGAACCTTCCTCAAAGAGAACAACATATGCTACAGATGTTGTGTATCTACATCTCACTTAGCTAGAGACTGCAAAGTTAGCATTACTTGTTCAGAGTGTAACAGCCAAGAGCACAACACAGCTCTACACCCAGGGCCAGAGCAACAGACTCCCTCTCCCATAGACCGACCTACAGAGCACGGCGGGGAGGAGAAATGCAGCGTACCTCCCAAAGTGTCACCTCAGTACACTCAAGTTTGCGGAGAAGGTCTTAGTAACAAATCCTACTCAAAGATTTGTCTTGTTACAGTTTACCCCACAGGCCATAGAGAAAAGGCGGTCAAACTCTATACTATCCTCGATGATGATCAAAGCAATAGATCGCTTGCCAGCTCAGCTTTCTTTGACATCTCAGCTCATCCTCATGGACTCAGCTCATCCTACTCACTTAAAACATGCACAGGAGTGAGTGAAGAATCTGGAAGAGCCACAGGTTATTATAATAATAATAATAATAATAATCTTTATTTATATTGCGCCAACATATTCCGCAGCGCTTTACAGTTTAACAGTTTCAAACACAACAGTCATAGGTAACAACGTTAACAATACAATAATAAAGCAAAATAAGACGACCCTGCTCGTGAGAGCTTACAATCTACAATGAGGTGGGGGAGATACAAAGCACAGGTGTGTATTTACAATGGTGTATTTACAATGATGGTCCAGCCATCTTCAGTGGGTGGGGGGTGGATGGAGATAGTGAATGGGCTACACACACACACAAACATAAAATGAATTTGATTAGTTAATGTGGTAGGCAGCTCTGAACAAATGTGTTTTGAGCGAGCGCCTAAAACTATGCAAGTTGTGGATGGTCCTAATATCTTGGGGTAGAGCATTCCAGAGGATTGGCGCAGCACGGGAGAAGTCTTGGAGTCGGGAGTGGGAGGTACGGATTAGTGCAGAGGTTAGTCGAAAGTCATTTGCAGAGCGCAGCGGTCGGCTAGGCCGATAGACAGAAATGAGGGAGGAGATGTAAGGGGGTGCCGCTCTGTGGAGAGCTTTGTGGGTGAGAACAAGTGCTTTGAATTGTATCCTGTAATGAATGGGCAGCCGGTGTAATGACTGGCGAAGAGCGGATGCATCTGAGTAAAGATTAGCTAGATAGACAACCCTGGCTGCTGCATTAAGGATAGACTGGAGAGGGGAAAGTCAAGTAAAGGGGGAGGCCAATTAATAGAGCATTGCAGTAGTCCAGGCAGGAGTGGATTAGGGCGACAGTGAGGGTTTTTGTTGTCTCCATGGTGAGAAAAGGGTGGATTCTAGAGATGTTCTTTAGGTGTAAGCGGCACGAGCGGGCAAGAGATTGTATGTGGGAGGTGAAGGAGAGATCGGAGTCAAACATAACACCCAGACAGCGTGCCTGCTGCCGGGGTGTTATTGTGGTGCCACCCACGGAGAGGGAAATGTCAGATTTAGGGAGGTTAGTAGAAGGCGGGAGCAGAAGAAGTTCAGTTTTGGAGAGGCTGAGTTTCAGATAGAGAGCGGACATGATGTTGTTATCAAATTGAATCCATGGATGGATGGGCAAATATCCTTACCCTTTCCTACATTGATTGAGTGTAATTTTATCCCGAACAATAGAGAAGAAATTCCCACACCAGAAGCAGCTTTACATCATCCTCACTTGAAAAGCATAGCACATCTCATTCCCGCTCTCAATCCTCAAGCCAAGTTGGTCCTTTAGCTGGGGAGAGATATCATCAGAGTCCACAAGGTAAGGAAGCAGATAAACGGTCCTCATAACTCACCCGACACTCAGAAGCTAGATCTGGGATGGGTCATCATAGGGGATGTTTGCGTAGGAAACGCTCACGTCCATCTCTTTTCCTACTCTGTCCCAACAAATTCCTTGTAAAGGTGAAGCTCGCCAATTCAGCACACTTGAACGACAGGTATGCCATGGAGTACCTGTGCGATAGACAAAGATCACCTAGGGTGTGCTGTCTTTCAAAGGACTAAAGAAGATTATGAATTAGCCCATTCCATCGAAGATGAGACCTTCCTGGAAATAATGGATCAAGGATTTTACAAGGATGAAAACAGCTGGGTGGCTCCGCTACTGTTAAAGCCACAGACCCGTCTTTCTAGTAACAAATGCCCTGCACTGTCTTGATTATGTAGCAGGGGTTGGGGTAGCCCCCCTCATAGAATATAAGGTAGCCCCCTCATAGGGTACAATGTATTCCCCTCATAGTATATAAAGTAGCCCCCTCATATAGTACACTGCTCAAAAAAATAAAGGGAACACTAAAATTCCACATCCTAGATATCACTGAATGAAATATTCCAGTTGTAAACCTTTATTCATTACATAGTGGAATGTGTGGAGAACAATAAAACTTAAAAATTATCAATGTAAATCACAACCAATATCCCACGGAGGTCTGGAGTTGGAACGATGCTCAAAATCAAAGTGGAAAATGAAGTTACAGGCTGATCCAACTTCAGTGGAAATGCCTCAAGACAAGGAAATGATGCTCAGTAGTGTGTGTGGCCTACACGTGCCTGTATGACCTCCCTACAATGTCTGGGCATGCTCCTGATGAGGTGGCGGATGGTGTCCTGAGGGATCTCCTCCCAGACCTGGACTAAAGCATCTGCCAACTCCTGGACAATCTGTGGTGCAACTTGACGTTGATGGATGGTGCCAGACATGATGTCCCAGATGTGTTTCAGGTCTGGGGAACGGGCCGGCCAATCCATAGCTTCAAAGCCTTCATCTTGCAGGAACTGCTGACACTCTCCAGCCACATGAGGTCTGGCATTGTCCTGCATTAGGAGGAACCCAGGGCCAACTGCACCAGCATATGGTCTCACAAGTGGTCTGAGGATCTCATCTCAGTACCTAATGGCAGTCAGACTACCTCTGGCGAGCACATGGAGGGCTGTTCGGCCCTCCAAAGAAATGCTACCCCACACCATTACTGAACCACTGCCAAACCCGTCATGATGATGTTGCAGGCAGGAGATCGCTCTCCATGGCATCTCCAGACTCTGTCACGTCTGTCACATCTGTCACATGTGCTCAGTGTGAACCTGCTTTCATCTGTGAAGAGCACAGGTCACCAGTGGCAAATTTGCCAATCCTGGTGTTCTGTGACAAATACCAAGCATCGTGCACTGTGTTGGGCTGTGAGCACAACCCCCATCTGTGGACATCGGGCACTCAGACCATCCTCATGGAGTCGGTTTCTAATCGTTTGTGGAGACACATGCACATTTGTGGCCTGCTGGAGGTCATTTTGCAGGGCTCTGGCAGTGCTCTCCCTGTTCCTCCTTGAACAAAGGCTGAGGTAGCGGTCCTGCTGCTGGGTTGTTGCCCTGCTACAGCCCCCTCCACATCTCCTGGTGTACTGGCCTGTCTCCTGGTAGCACGTCCAACCTCTGGACACTATGCTGACAGACACAGCAAACCTTCTTGCCACAGCTTGCATTGATGTGCCATCCTGGATGAGCTGCACTACCTGGGCCACTTGTGTGGGTTGTAGAGTCCGTCTCATGCTACCACAAGTGTGAAAGCACAACCAACATTCAAAAGTGACCAAAACATCAGCCAGAAAGCATTGGCACTGAGATGTGGTCTGTGGTCCCCACCTGCATAACCACTCCTTTATTGAGTGTGTCTTGATAACTGCCAATAATTTCCATCTGTTGTCTATTCCATTTGCACCAAAGCATGTGAAATTGATTGTCAAACAGTGTTGCTTCCTAAGTGGACAGTTTGATTTCACTGAAGTTTGATTTGCTTGGAGTTATATTCTGTTGTTTAAGTGTTCCGCCCCCCATAGGGCATAATGTAGCCCACTTAGAGTATAGTGCTACCCCCTCATAATGTATAATGCAGTCCCTCCATAGAATATAATGCAGCCCCCCTCATATAGTATAATGCAGTCCCCACAGAATATAAGGCAGCTCTCTCCCCATAGGGTATCATGCTGCCCTCCTCCGCAGGGTATCATGCTGCCCCCCTCCAATAGGGTATCATGCTTCCCTCCTCCATAGGGTATCATGCTGCCCCCCTCCAATAGGGTATCATGCTGCCCCTTGTCCAGTAGGATACCATTCTTCCCCCTTCAATAAGGTATCATGCAGCTCCCTCCCCATAGGGTATCATGCAGTTCCTGTCACGGGGATACAAGGAGGGCGAGAGCTAATAACCCAGGCCCCTGCAATTTCCCTCAGACTAGGGAAACCCTGTCTGACCCTCTACCTGAAGTTTACACTGAAGGTGTGCATGTTCAGGCCTCCACCCTCACCCTGACTCCTGATTCAGCCCTAGACTGAACACCACCGCCCACCACTCAGTGAATGCAATAGACCAATACCCACAGTTAACAAACAAGAATAAAGGAAAATATACACCACGCCGCAGTCAATCAGGAATCTAATATATAAAGCTGAATGTGTGTATGTGTGTATGTATGTATGTATGTCCGGGATTGGCATCTGAACCGTCGCAGCTACAGCCACAAAATTTTGCACAGTCACACGTCTGGACCCCGAGAGCGTCATAGGCTATGCTGTGAGGTGAAATTTTAACCCCGCGCTTTCCAATTCACCAAACAATTTTGCCCCTATCTACATAATGGGGAAAAAGTGAAAGAAAAGTGTTGGAGGCGTCGCAGCTACAGGCACAAAATTTTGCACAGTCACACGTCTGGACCCCGAGAGCGTCATAGGCTATGTTGTGAGGTGAAATTTTAACCCCGCGCTTTCCAATTCACCAAACAATTTTGCCCCTATCTACATAATGGGGAAAAAAAGTGAAAGGAAAAGTGTTGGAGGCGTCGCAGCTACAGGCACAAAATTTTGCACAGTCACACGTCTGGACCCTGAGAGCGTCAAAGCTATGTTGTGAGGTGAAATTTTAACCCCGCGCTTTCCAATTCACCAAACAATTTTGCCCCTATCTACATAATGGGGAAAAAATGAAAGGAAAAGTGTTGGAGGCAAATTAACAGCTGCCAGATGTGAACAAGGGGGACTTAAAGAATGACAGCGATGGCGCCAAAGAGTATATACTGTACAGTTGCTAAGGTGGGGCCCCAACATGGGATAATCACCACACCACCACGGGGATATGAACACACACACAAAATGCGCCACACACTACCACGTGCTCGAACACATATACCACCCTCAGCGCACATTTCACCACACATACACCAACCTCGCCACATAAAAGTAGAAACACAAAAGTCGCCGCTCAAAACTTGCCACGCGCAAAACTCTCCACATACAAAACTCGCCACACGTGCAAAACTCGCCTCATGGAAAACTCGCCACATGCAAAACTTGCACACGCAGAAAAATTGCCACACGCAGAAAAATTGCCACATGCACAAAAGTTGCAACACATGCAAAAGTTGCCTCACACAAAACTTGCACATACTCAAAAGGCACCACACATAAAACTCGCCACGCGCAAAACTCGCCATGCGCAAAACTTGCTGCACACAACTTGCTACACTAACCTGTCACATGCAACTCGACACACAAAAAGTTGCTACACGCATGTCGCCACACAAAACTTATCTCACAAAAGTCCCTACATGCATGTCGCCACATGCAAGCCAACACACACAACTTGACACACGAAACTCGCCCTAAAACACACACAAGTCTGGTATTATCCTTCAAAAATAAAAATCTGATTAATAAGCAGACAAACTACAAGAGCAACAAATGTACCATATAGGAATCCGGCAGCTGTCAGTCACATGACCAGTCTATTATGTGTATGTGTGAGCTAATATATACTGCCAGGGGGTGGGCTTACTGTTGGCTGGGGATTTATCAGGCTGCCATTTTAGCTTACAAATACTGAGGTAAAAATACTGACCAAATAACGTGTGAACGAGGGCTAATACAGGAGGAGATGACATACAGCTATATACTATATACAGGAGGAGATGACACACAGGTATATACTATTTACAGGGGAGATGACACACAGGTATATACTATATACAGGAGGAGATGACACACAGATATATACTATATACAGGAGCAGATTACCTACAGGTATATAGTATATACAGGAGGAGATGACATACAGGTAAATGCTATGTATAGGAGGAGATGACATACAGGTATATACTATATACAGGAGGAGATGACACACAGATATATACTATATATAGGTGAGATGACACACAGGTATATACTATATACAGGAGATTACATACAGGTATATCTAATATATAAAGCTGAATGTGTGTATGTATGTGTGTATGTCCGGGATTGGCATCTGCACCGTCGCAGCTACAGCCACAAAATTTTGCACAGTCACACGTCTGGACCCCGAGAGCGTCATAGGCTATGTTGTGAGGTGAAATTTTAACCCCGCGCGTTCCAATTCACCAAACAATTTTGTCCCTATCTACATAATGGGGAAAAAGTGAAGGGAAAAGTGTTGGAGGAAAATTGACAGCTGCCAGATGTGAACAATGAGGACTTAAAGAATGAGAGCGATGGCGACAAAGAGTATATACTGTTGTTAATTTGGTTTTTGGGCTCCCCCGGTGGTCACTGGTGGTACTGGACTTGTGTGCTGCACTTTCTCTGTTCACCTGTTTCCATCAGGATATGGGTGTATCCTATTTAGCCTTGCTGCTCAGTTATTCTAGTGCCGGCCATCAATGTAACCAGAGCCTTTCTGTTGCATGTTCCTGCTTCTAGACTACTATCAGCTAAGTTGGACTCTTAGTCCTAAGTTTGTTTTGCATTTCTGTTCCAGTTCACAGTTATGTTATTTTTCTGTAGCTGGAAGCTCTTGTGGGCCAAAATTGCCACTCCGGTGTCATGAGTTGACACATGAGTCTTAAAGTAATTTCGGGATGGTATTTTAATAGGGTTTTCAGCTGACCGTGAAGTTCCCTATTGTATCTTCTTGCTATCTAGTAAGCGGACCTCGCTTTGCTGAACCTACCTTCATACTGCGTATGTCTTTTCCTCTGAACTCACCGTCAATATATGTGGGGGGCTTCTGTCTCCTTTTTGGGGGAATTTCCCTAGAGGTAAGCCAGGTCTGTCTTTTCCTCTATTAGGGTTAGTTAGTCACCCGGCCACTGTTAGTTGTGTGGCAGGTTTAGCTCACGGTCAGCTCGAGATTCCATCACCCAAGAGCTAGTCTGTTGTTTAAGTTCTCTGACGTTCCCTTGCCATTGGGAACCATGACAGTATGGCCGGCCAAGGGTTAAAACCGTTGGCAGAAGAAAGGAGAGAAAAAGAAGTCTGCAGATTTTTTTTTTTTTCCTTCTGAGTTTGCTTTTTAGTTGACTCAGTTGCATTTCTGCTCTAATTGCAGCCTTTGTCTCTCTCTCTCTCCTTCTAATCCTTGAATGGCTCTGATCTCACCTGATTAAAATGGATCCTCAGAGTTTGGTTACAGGTTTGAATAATCTTGCTACGAAGGTTCAAAATTTACAGGATTTTGTTATTCATGCTCCTATATCTGAACCTAGAATTCCTATACCAGAATTTTTCTCCGGGGATAGATCTCGTTTCCTGAATTTCAAAAATAATTGTAAATTATTTCTTGCCCTGAGATCTCGCTCCGCTGGAGATCCCGCACAGCAGGTTAAGATAGTAATTTCCTTGCTGCGGGGTGACCCTCAAAACTGGGCATTTGCATTGGCACCCGGGGATCCTGCGTTGCTCAATGTGGATGCGTTTTTTCTTGCTTTGGGGTTGCTTTATGAGGAACCTAACTTAGAGATTCAGGCTGAAAAAGCCTTGATGGCCCTATCTCAAGGGCAAGATGAAGCTGAAATATACTGCCAAAAATTTCGTAAATGGTCTGTGCTTACTCAGTGGAATGAGTGCGCCCTGGCAGCGAATTTCAGAGAGGGTCTCTCTGATGCCATTAAAGATGTTATGGTGGGGTTCCCTGCACCTACAGGTCTGAATGAGTCCATGACAATGGCTATTCAGATTGATCGGCGTTTGCGGGAGCGCAAACCTGTGCACCATTTGGCGGTGTCTTCTGAGAAGGCTCCAGAAAATATGCAATGTGATAGAATTCTGTCCAGAAGCGAACGGCAGAATTTTAGGCGAAAAAATGGGTTGTGCTTCTATTGTGGTGATTCAACTCATGTTATATCAGCATGCTCTAAACGTACAAAAAAGGTTGATAAGTCTATTTCAATTGGCACTTTACAGTCTAAGTTTATTCTGTCTGTGACCTTGATTTGTTCATTATCGTCAATTACCGCGGATGCCTATGTCGACTCTGGCGCCGCTTTGAGTCTAATGGATTGGTCCTTTGCCAGGCGCTGTGGGTTTGATCTAGAGCCTCTGGAAGTTCCTATACCTCTGAAGGGTATTGACTCTACACCATTGGCTAGTAATAAACCACAATACTGGACACAAGTGACTATGCGTATGAATCCAGACCATCAGGAGATGATTCACTTCCTTGTGTTGTACAATCTACATGACGTTTTGGTGCTCGGATTACCATGGTTACAATCTCATAACCCAGTCCTAGACTGGAAAGCTATGTCTGTGTTAAGCTGGGGATGTCAGGGGGCTCATGGGGACGTAACTTTGGTTTCCATTTCGTCATCTATTCCCTCTGAGATTCCGGAATTTTTGTCTGATTATCGTGATGTTTTTGAGGAGCCTAAGCTTGGTTCATTACCTCCTCACAGAGATTGCGATTGTACCATAGATCTGATTCCGGGCAGTAAATTTCCAAAGGGTCGTTTATTTAATCTATCTGTACCTGAACATGCTGCTATGCGAGAATATATTAAGGAGTCCCTGGAAAAGGGACATATTCGTCCTTCTTCATCTCCCTTGGGAGCCGGTTTTTTCTTTGTATCTAAAAAAGATGGCTCTTTGAGGCCGTGTATTGATTATCGACTCTTGAATAAAATTACAGTCAAATATCAGTATCCTCTGCCACTGCTGACTGATTTGTTTGCTCGAATAAAGGGGGCTAAGTGGTTCTCTAAGATTGATCTCCGTGGGGCGTATAATTTGGTGCGAATTAAGCAGGGGGATGAGTGGAAAACCGCATTTAATACGCCCGAGGGCCATTTTGAGTATTTAGTAATGCCTTTTGGTCTTTCAAATGCCCCTTCAGTCTTTCAGTCCTTTATGCATGACATTTTCCGTGAATATTTGGATAAATTTATGATCGTGTATCTGGATGATATTTTGATTTTTTTCGGATGACTGGGATTCTCATGTCCAACAGGTCAGGAGGGTTTTTCAGGTTTTGCGGGCTAATTCCTTGTGTGTGAAGGGTTCTAAGTGTATTTTTGGGGTTCAAAAGATTTCTTTTTTGGGGTACATTTTTTCCCCCTCTTCCATTGAGATGGATCCTGTCAAGGTTCAGGCTATTTGTGATTGGACGCAACCTTCTTCTCTTAAGAGCCTTCAGAAATTTTTGGGCTTTGCTAATTTTTATCGTCGATTTATAACTGGTTTTTCTGATGTTGCTAAACCTTTGACTGATTTGACCAAAAAGGGTGCTGATGTTGCTGATTGGTCCCCTGCTGCTGTGGAGGCCTTTTGGGAGCTTAAGCGCCGCTTTTCTTCCGCCCCTGTGTTGCGTCAGCCTGATGTTACTCTTCCTTTTCAGCTTGAGGTTGATGCTTCCGAGATCGGAGCTGGGGCGGTCTTGTCGCAGAAAAGTTCCGACTGCTCCGTGATGAGACCTTGTGCGTTCTTTTCACGAAAATTTTCGCCCGCCGAGCGAAATTATGATATTGGTAATCGGGAGCTTTTGGCTATGAAGTGGGCTTTTGAGGAGTGGCGTCATTGGCTTGAGGGGGCTAGACATCAGGTGGTGGTATTGACCGATCACAAGAATTTGATTTATCTTGAGTCTGCCAGGCGCCTGAATCCTAGACAGGCGCGCTGGTCGTTGTTTTTCTCTCGGTTTAATTTTGTGGTCTCATTCTTACCAGGTTCTAAAAATGTGAAGGCGGATGCCCTTTCTAGGAGTTTTGAGCCTGATTCCCCTGGTGATTCTGAACCTATAGGTATCCTTAAGGATGGGGTGATATTATCTGCTGTTTCCCCAGACCTGCGACGGGCTTTGCAGGAGTTTCAGGCGGATAGACCTGATCGTTGCCCGCCTGGTAGACTGTTTGTTCCTGATGATTGGACCAGTAGAGTCATCTCGGAGGTTCATTCTTCTGTGTTGGCAGGTCATCCCGGGATCTTTGGTACCAGGGATTTGGTGGCTAGGTCCTTCTGGTGGCCTTCCCTGTCTCGAGATGTACGAGTTTTTGTGCAGTCTTGTGATGTTTGTGCTCGGGCCAAACCTTGTTGTTCTCGGGCCAGCGGATTGTTGTTATCTTTGCCTATTCCGAAGAGGCCTTGGACTCACATCTCTATGGATTTTATTTCTGATCTCCCTGTTTCTCAGAAAATGTCTGTCATCTGGGTGGTGTGTGACCGTTTTTCAAAGATGGTTCATTTGGTGCCCTTGCCTAAGTTGCCTTCCTCATCCGAGTTGGTTCCTCTGTTTTTTCAAAATGTGGTTCGCTTGCATGGTATTCCGGAGAATATCATTTCTGACAGGGGGACCCAGTTCGTGTCTAGATTTTGGCGGGCGTTCTGTGCTAGGATGGGCATTGATTTGTCTTTTTCGTCTGCGTTCCATCCTCAGACTAATGGCCAGACTGAGCGGACTAATCAGACCTTGGAGACTTATTTGAGGTGTTTTGTGTCTGCGGATCAGGATGACTGGGTTGCCTTTTTGCCGTTGGCGGAGTTTGCCCTCAATAATCGGGCTAGTTCTGCCACTTTGGTTTCTCCTTTCTTTTGCAATTCGGGGTTTCATCCTCGTTTTTCTTCTGGTCAGGTGGAGTCTTCGGATTGTCCTGGAGTGGATACTGTGGTGGATAGGTTGCATCGGATTTGGGGACAGGTGGTGGACAATTTGGAGTTGTCCCAGGAGAAGACTCGGCATTTTGCTAACCGCCGTCGTCGTGTTGGTCCTCGTCTTCGTGTTGGGGACTTGGTGTGGTTGTCTTCTCGTTTTGTCCCTATGAGGGTTTCTTCTCCTAAGTTTAAGCCTCGGTTCATCGGCCCGTATAAGATTTTGGAGATTCTTAACCCCGTGTCCTTTCGATTGGACCTCCCAGCATCTTTTTCTATCCATAATGTCTTCCATCGGTCATTATTGCGCAGGTATGAGGTACCGGTTGTGCCTTCCGTTGAGCCTCCCGCTCCGGTGTTGGTTGAGGGTGAATTGGAGTACGTTGTGGAGAAGATCTTGGACTCACGTGTTTCCAGACGGAAACTTCAGTATCTGGTCAAGTGGAAGGGCTACGGTCAAGAGGATAATTCTTGGGTGACAGCCTCTGATGTTCATGCCTCTGATTTGCTCCGTGCCTTTCATAGGGCTCATCCTGATCACCCTGGTGGTTCTTGTGAGGGTTCGGTGCCCCCTCCTTGAGGGGGGGGTACTGTTGTGAATTTGGTTTTTGGGCTCCCCCGGTGGTCACTGGTGGTACTGGACTTGTGTGCTTCACTTTCTCTGTTCACCTGTTTCCATCAGGATATGGGTGTATCCTATTTAGCCTTGCTGCTCAGTTATTCTAGTGCCGGCCATCAATGTAACCAGAGCCTTTCTGTTGCATGTTCCTGCTTCTAGACTACTATCAGCTAAGTTGGACTCTTTGTCCTAAGTTTGTTTTGCATTTTTGTTCCAGTTCACAGTTATGTTATTTTTCTGTAGCTGGAAGCTCTTGTGGGCCGAAATTGCCACTCCGGTGTCATGAGTTGACACATGAGTCTTAAAGTAATTTCGGGATGGTATTTTAATAGGGTTTTCAGCTGACCGTGAAGTTCCCTATTGTATCTTCTTGCTATCTAGTAAGCGGACCTCGCTTTGCTGAACCTACCTTCATACTGCGTATGTCTTTTCCTCTGAACTCACCGTCAATATATGTGGGGGGCTTCTGTCTCCTTTTTGGGGGAATTTCCCTAGAGGTAAGCCAGGTCTGTCTTTTCCTCTATTAGGGTTAGTTAGTCCTCCGGCTGGCGCTAGGCGTCTAGGGATAAAACGTAGGTACGTCACCCGGCCACTGTTAGTTGTGTGGTAGGTTTAGCTCACGGTCAGCTCGAGATTCCATCACCCAAGAGCTAGTCTGTTGTTTAAGTTCTCTGACGTTCCCTTGCCATTGGGAACCATGACAATATACCGTACAGTTGCTAAGGTGGGGCCCCGACATGGGATACTCACCACACACGGGGATATGAACACAAACACAAAATGCGCCACACACTACCATGTGCTTGAACACATATACGACCCTCAGCACACATTTCACCACACACACACCAACCTCGCCACATAAAAGTCGAAACACAAAAGTCACCACTCAAAACTCGCAACGCGCAAAACTCGCTACATGCAAAACTCGCCATATGCAAAACTAGGCTCACGCAAAACTCGCCACACGTGCAAAACTCACCTCATGGAAAACTCACCTCATGCAAAACTTGCACACACAGAAAAATTGCCACATGTACAAAAGTTGCACCACATGCAAAAGTTGCCTCACACAAAACTTGCACATACTCAAAACGCATCACACATAAAACTCGCCACGCGCAAAACTCGCCATGCACAAATCTTGCTGCACACAACTTGCTACACTAACCTGTCACATGCAACTCGACACACAAAATGTTGCTACACGCATGTCGCCACACAAAACTCATCTCACAAAAGTCGCTACATGCATGTCGCCACACGCAACTCAACACACACAACTTGACACATGAAACTCGCCCTAAAACACACACAAGTCTGGTATTGTCCTTCAAAAATAAAAATCTGATTAATAAGCAGACAAACTACAAGAGCAACAAATGTACCATATAGGAAATACAGCAGCTGTCAGTCACATGACCTGTCTATTATGTGTATGTGTGAGCTAATATATACTGCCAGGGGGGAGGGCTTCCTGTTGGCTGGGGATTTATCAGGCTGCCAATAGCAACCAATAGCAACCAATCACAGCTCAGCTTCTATTTTGCTACAGTTAATTAACCTGAGCTCTGATTGGTTAATATAGGCAACAAAGACATTCTCAGTATAACAAAGCTAATATATGTTGTGAAGTGCTTCTATTAGCTTAGTTTTTGCCTTTTAATAATTAGATTTCTATCTATTTGTTTTGTGGTTTTTGTGTGCAGAATAAATTTTTGTTAACACATTCTATTTTGCTAACAGCAGTCATTAACCCGGGCGAAGCTAGTACACTATAAAGGTGCAGGGCAAAATAAATACAAATATAGGAAGGAGTAAATAAGACAAAGGAAAATACACCACCAGCAACGATTCTCCAACAACCAGCTCTCCACTCCGGACCGAGATAACTACGAATAAGACAGAAGCTATAATCGGCGACGCCCAAAGATCAGGAGAACCATTTAAAGGAAATGGGCATGGCCCAGCTTCCAATCCGAGGATCAGATAAATTAACCCCGGAGCAGCCAGACGAAAACTAGCCGACGCCAATGAGCAAACAGTGGTCAAACGCGGAATTACCGCTGTCTGTCAGACGACCTGGTCTGGACAGTGTCCGACATGACAGTTCCCTCCCCATAGATTATCATGCAGCTCCCCCCATACGGTATCATGCAGCCCTCCCCCATACAACCAGGACGCACCTCTCCTCCTCGCTCCCACACCATTTCCGGTGGCAGCTCTGTTCCAATGTCAGCAATGTCAGGAGCTGCGCTGCATCTCTTCTGACCCAGTATTCTGGACTATAAATTTAGAAACATCCTTAGGAGTGCACGCATGTGGGGGTGCACGTGAGCATCACAGAAGCAAAGCATCCCGAAGATAAGCATCGTGATACAGCAGTTTTTCCATGGCAGTTAGTCAGGGCAGGAGTAAGGTAACCCACACTCTGCTCTCCCTTTTATCAATGTGCTTTATTCCTATCCTCCTATGTTCCCTTGCAATCCACATTCACCGCCCATTCCCCCTCCATCACGACTCATATACATCAGCTCCTCTCTCCTTCCCTCTCCCATGTACAGCTCCAATGCACTTCTCACCTTCCTGAAAAACCTCAGCCCATCTTGCCCAAACACACTGCACAAAAAAACTTCATACAATTCCAAAAACTACTTGCTCTTTATTTTCCTACTCCTACTGATTTCAGGGGACATCTCCCCCAACCCTGGTCCACCATCCACCAACCTCAACCCCTACCCTACCTCACATTGAAACATTAATAATCTTACTAATATTAATTGCACTCCTTCATCTCCTTCTTTTAATTGTGCCCTTTGGAATCCACGGTCTGAATGTAACAAGCTTCCTTCCCTACACAATTACTTTCTGAAAAACTCTCTAAATCTGTTGGCCCTCACGACAAAATGGATTCAGGATTCTGACACTGTCTCTCTTGCTGCCATTTCCCATGGTGGCTTACAATTCTCACATTCCCTGAGACCCACAGACATGGTGGTGGAGTCGGCATACTCCTGTCCCCACAATGCACTTTTCCAGGTCATCCCCCTAGCTCCATCACCCTCATTTTCTTCTTTTAAGGTCCACACCATCAGGCTCTTTCATCCCCTCTCCCTCAGAGTAGCAGTAAAATACCGTCCCCCAGGCTCACCCACCCACTTCCTGGACCATTTCTCTGCCTGGCTGCCACACTTTATGTTCTCAGAACTACCAACCCTTATCCTGGGAGACTTCAACATCCCCATTAACAGCCTCACTTCCACATCTGCATCCCAGCTTCTATCACTAACCACTTCTCTAGGCCTCTCACAGCTCTCAACCTCTGAAACACACAAAGACGGTAACACCCTTGACCTGGTCTTTGTCCGGCTTTGCTCAATCTCCTACCTAGATATTTCACCACTTCCCCTATCTGACCACAACATTCTATCCTTCACACGCACAATTCCTCGTCCACATCAGCACACTCCTACCTACCATTCAGTCAGAAATCTACATGCTATTAACCCTCACACACTTTCAGACTCCCTACACTCATCATTGTCCTCAATTTCTTTTTCCTGCCCTGATCTGGCTGTACATCACTTTAATGACACTCTTAGAAGCACCCTTGAACAAGTAGCTCCCCTCACTCTCAGAACCTCCAAACACAGAGTAAAATAGCCCTGTCTCACATCGCAAACCCGATTTCTCCAGCGATGCTCTTGGTGTGCTGAACGCTTATGGAGGAAAACACGCACACCAGAAGACTTCATACACTTCAAATTTATGTTAAAGACCTATAACTCTGCCCTTCACCTCGCCAAACAGACCTACTTCAGAACTCCTCAGGCCAAAAGCACAAGCCCCTATCACAGATATTTGTGCTGATGACCTGGCCTCCCACTTTATAGAGAAAATAGATAATATCCGTCAGGAAATCAGCACCCAGACACCAAGTACAGTGACTCCCATCCCTCCTTGCATCACCCCTGGCTCACTCTCCACATTCGATCCCATCACAGAAGAAGTCTCCAAGCTCCTCTCTACTTCTTGTCCGACTACATGCACCACCGACCGCATTCCCTCACATCTCCTCCAGTCTCTCTCTCCAGTCGTCACAACTCACCTAACTGCAATCTTTAATCTCTCTTCTGGCATTTTCCCCTCTTCTTTCAAACAATCATTACTCCATTACTAAAGAAACCCGCCCTCCACCCATCCTGCACAAATAACTACAGACCGGTCTCCAATCTCCCCTTCATCTCAACTCTTGGAGTGCCTGATATACTCCCGCCTTACTCGTTACCTCTCCACTCACTCCCTCCTAGACCATTCACAGTCCGGTTTCCGCCCCCTACATTCGACAGAACCTGCACTCATCAAGGTGACCAATGACCTTCTGACAGCAAAATGTAACGGTGACCACTCTCTGCTCATTCTTCCTGACCTTTCTGCAGCTTTTGACACTGTTGACCACCCTCTCCTACTCTCTATGCTCCAGTCACTAGGCATTAAGGACACTGCTCTCTCCTGGTTCTCCTCCTATCTTTCTGACCGCTCCTTCAGTGTTCTGTTCTCTGGCTCCACTTCATCTCCTCTTCCTCTCACTGTCGGCGTACCTCAGGGCTCAGTCCTTGGCCCCCTTCTCTTCTCCTTCTACACGGCCCCAATTGGACAGACCATCAGCAGATTTGGCTTTCAGTACCATCTTTATGCTGATGACACACAACTATACACGCCATCCCCTGACCTTACTCCCGCTGTACTACAGAACGACACTGACTGTCTGTCTGCAGTCTCCAACATCATGTCCGCTCTCTATCTTAAACTCTACATCTCCAAAACTGAACTTCTTCTGCTCCCGCCATCTACTAACCTCCCTAAATCTGACATTTCCCTCTCTGTGGGTGGCACTATAATAACACCCTGGCAGCAGGCGCGCTGTCTGGTTGTTATGTTTGACTCCGATCTCTCCTTCACCTCCCATATACAATCTCTTGCCCGCTTGTGCCGCTTACACCTAAAGAATATCTCTAGAATCCGCCATTTTCTCACCATGAAAACAAAAACCCTCACTGTTGCCTTCATCCACTCCCACCTGGACTACTGCAATGCTCTATTAATTGGCTTCCCCCTTAGTCGACTTTCCCCTCTCCAGTCTATCCTTAATGCAGCAGCCAGGGTTGTCCATCTAGCTAATCGTTACTCAGACGCATCCACTCTTTGTCAGTCGTTACACTGGCTGCCCATTCATTACAGGATACAATTCAAAGTACTTGTTCTCACCCATGAAGCTCTCCACAGTGCGGCACCCCCATACATCTCCTCCCTCATTTCGGTCTATCGGCCTAACCGACCACTGCGCTCTGCAAATGACTTTCGACTAATCTCTGCACTAATCCGTACCTCCCACACCCAACTCCAAGACTTCTTCCGTTCTCCGCCAATCCTCTGGAATGCTCTACCCCAAGATATTGCATAGTTTTAGGCGCTCGCTCAAAACACATTTGTTCAGAGCGGCCTACCACGTTCACTAATCAAAGTCATTTTATGTTTGTGTGTGTAGCCCATTCATTATCTCCATCTATCCCCCACCCCCTGAAGATGGCTGGACCATCATTATAAATATATCATTGTAAATACACACCTGTACTTTGTATCTCCCCCACCTCATTGTAGATTGTAAGCTCTCACGAGCAGGGTTGTCTTATTTTGCTTTAATTATTGTATTGTTAACGTTGTTTCTTATGACTGTTGTGTTTGAAACTGTTAAACTGTAAAGCGCTGCGGAATATGTTGATGCTATATAAATAAAGATTATTATTATGATTGCAGTCGGCCTGGCACAGACCAGGTACGTGATGAAGTGACGTCATTGCGCACCTGCTGTGTGTCAGAAGCAGAGGGGAACGATGGGAGAGGGAGCATCATCTGACCCTCTTTCTTCCATTAGAATGCGGCGCGCACTGGGGGGCGGTGCTGACACCGGGTCCCCCTGGATTACGGCCCCATAGCAGCCGCGTGGGCTGGGGGAGCGGAGTCCCGGGTCTGTGGGCCTTGATAGTGGGCATTTTTAGCTGCAGCCTGTGGCAAACACTGCCCGCTATTAAAGTGAAATGCAGCCACTCCTCGCCATGCCCATGGAGGCATGGAGAAGTGTGAATATTCATTTTCTTTAGCAGTGGGAACAGGCTTCGGCTTCCTGTCACCCGCTGCTGCTCCGCTGGCAAAGGGGGCCTCCATAGCAGCTGTGTGGTGTGCCGCTATTAGCGATACGCCACTAGCTGGGGGCCCCTGGAGCAGCACGGTGGCTCAGTCCGACCCTGGCCGTTATCCCCAGCTGAGAGTGGGCCCCCGCAGCTGCTCAGGTCCCCAGCACTTGCCCGGGTGCTGACGCTGGCCCTGAGTCCAGCAATACCTTTACATGGTCGGTACTTTGTTCCGTTACTGAGAATTTGAGCTTGAATTGATATACTAATTAGAACTATTGTCGATCTGAAGCCTCTGTCACTCCAGTTCTATTCTCCGCTCAGCATCGCCTCTGCCTGACTGCTCCTTTGTCTGAATTTACACAGCATCGAGGCTGTCAGTCAAGCATAAGATGGTGGCACTGAGGATAGTGACAAAGGCTTCAGATCTACCATAGCTCTTCAACCTCACTTGCATATCAATTCAAATGCTGTGATTTCTCAGTAACAGAGGAATGGACTGGCCACGTAAAGGTATTACTGAACTTGTTGGCGGTGAAAATTAGGGACCAAGCGTGGAGTAGCATATTCAGAAAAAGTTGCCTTTTTGACTGTGTAGGTATGACCCACACATGCCAGTATAAAGGCCGGAATACACATTACTTTAAATTTTGATGGTATTGTCCAACCATCTGATGAGCATTGTGACCTCCTGTGGCTTTCCGGCTAGATAAGAAGCTTCCTCAGTTGTCTGACAGCAGCTTGCTCCACTCTCCTGACAGAAAGCATATGAACACTCGGCCAAGTCTTTATGTGTAGAGATGGGTGAACCCAAACAGTAAAGTTTATTTATTAAAGTTCGGGGTTTGTACCGAACACCTACTGTTCGTGCCCGAACCCCGAACACAGACTTCACCAGGAAGTCTGTGTTACTGTTCAGGTTCAGGCCCCCCCGAACTCAGGGTGTTTCTTGCGCTGTGATCTGCGGTGGATCTGATCAGCGGTAAGATTAATACCACCAGTCAAATTGCTGCTGTACCCACGCTGTGAGATGACAGTGTGAGCCCACAGCTGTGCCTGGAGGTAAAAAGTTTACCTCCGGTCACAGTCATCGGCTGATGGGACTACTACATCCATCAGCCTATGCCTGCTACCACTAATAACAGTGAGAGCAGGCAGGAGGCGGCTGATGGCAGTATTCATCAGCCGATGCCTGCACTACAAATAAATACATATTTTTTAAATGGCTTGAATTCCACTGTATTTTTAACAACCAGCCAGGCAAAACTGAAAGCTGCGGGCTTTAAAAAATGGCGTGGGGTCCTTCTCATATTTGACAACCAGCTAAGCTAAAGCAGACAGCTGGGGGCTAGTATTCTCAGGCTGGTAAAGGGCCATGGATATTGGCCCCCCAGCCTAAAAATAGCAGCCCACAGGCGCCCTAGAAAAAGGCACAACTATTAGTTTCGCCAACTTTGGTGCTTTGCCTGGCCTTTCCCATTTGCCCTGAGATGGTGGCAAGTGGGGTTAATGTCACCTTTCTATTGTCCGGTGATATCAAGCCCACGGCTTAGTAATGGAGAGGAGTCTATAAGGCACCTATCCATTACTAATCTTATAGTTATATTGTAAATAAACACACAGCCACTCATTTTCTCAATGTGCTCCCTGAGGTCACTGCAGCTCATTGGCACGGCTGGGAATGCAACCTCAGTGATCTGCGGTAACCTCAATGATGTCACCGCTAGTTACTGAGGCTTCTAATTCTCCAGTGGTTTTCAGCCTGGACGATCGCATCTTGGCACTGTCCAGGTTTAAAACTATTTATCACAGACATGGATTACGGCGTGGGATAGAATGTCGGACAGGTGAGGGATATGGTTTTTTCTTTTTTTACAGGAGACCATGGCTTCGGTGGAATGGGCATTAGTTGAGTATAACTGTGCTTGTTATTTTTAAATAAAAAATAAAAAGTGTGTTTTGTTTTTATTTAAAATAAAACACGTCATTCTTGCTGTGTGTTTATTTACTATATAACTATAGGATTAGTAATGGATAGGCATCTTATAACTGCCTCTCCATTACAAAGCCGTGGGCTTGATGTCACCAGACAATACAAAGGTGACATCAACCCCACAAATATGAGCCTAACCCCACAAATATCAGCCTCACTTGCCACGGCCACAAAGCAAGTGGAAAGAGCCGGGCAAAGCACCAGAATTGGCGCATCTAATAGTGTGGATGAAGGATGCTATTTTTAGGGGGGCATTATCCATGGCCCCTTACCAGCCCACAGCTCTCTGCTTTAGCTTGGCTGGTTGTAAAAAATGGGGTGGACCCCACGCCTTTTTTTCAATTAAATCATATTAGAAAACGACGTGACAACCCCTCTATTCTTGATAACCAGTCTTGCTAAAGTTAACAGCTGAGGGTTGCAGTCCGCAGCTGTTGGTTTTTGTCTGATGGTTATCAAAAATACAGGGGAAACCACGTAATTTTTTAAAAATTATTATTTATTAATAGCACAGGCGCCGGCTGATGAATACTCCCATTCATGTGAATGGGGTTCATGTGAATGGGGTCCGGGTACTGTTCGGTTGCCCAAACTGGACTTTTTTTTAACTGCTGGCCAAAAATGCCATACTCGAACATCCAGGGGTTCGACCATCACTATTTATGTATATAGGGAAGTCGGGCGTAGTGATGTTGGTCAAGAGTCTTGCACTTTAAGCCGTCTTCTGTATAAGAATCACTTAGTAACATAGTAACATAGTTAGTAAGGCCGAAAAAAGACATTTGTCCATCCAGTTCAGCCTATATTCCTATATTCCATCATAATAAATCCCCAGATCTACATCCTTCTTGCACTCTATGACTTAGTAACTGAGGTAAAAATGATGCTGTCCAGCTGCTGATACAAATAAAATCCTGCTCATCCACTCAGCAGGCCAATATAATGCATGATGTGTTGGATGCCTGCAGAATGTAGAATTTTGACTCTATTGGGACTGGGTGATTATGCCCCAAATGTTGTGTTCATGTGTACGATAAGTGTTATTTAATGGCGATATCTCTGATCAAAGTTTTTACTGCTGAACACACTTATTTAGTTCTATAAATCTATTAACTAAATTCAGTATTTTCAAACAGACTCCATTCAGGGGACTGTATTAAAGTACAGTACCTTTTATAGCAAAATTTGTTAAGCAATTCTGTTAAATCTAATTTTATACTGAGAATTTTTCTTGAAGCCATTTTGACCTAGAAAGTTACAGACAGGTTGTCAGAAAATACCAATAGAAAAACTTATTTTGATTGATATTGCTCTTCTTTTGTGAAACCTGCATGTATATGTATGATGGTAGCTTGGAAATTGCTATTTCAAACGTGAATCGAGGTTATTTGAACTTTTGGCTGCAGATACCAGGTGTCAAAATGTTTTTCAAACGTTCTTTTCAAAGTTGACAAAAACATGTCCAAAATTCATTCTCTTCTCAGGTTTAAAATCTTCATGGTCAATGCTCAACAGTATCTTGTTTCTACCCAGCATAAAAAATAGCTTTAAAGGGACTCTGTCACCTGAATTTGGAGGGAACAATTTTCAGCCATAGGGGTGGGGTTTCCGGGTGTTTGATTCACCCTTTCCTTACCTGCTGGCTGCATGCTGGCTGCAATATTGGATTGAAGTTCATTCTCTGTCCTCCATAGTACACGCCTGCGTAAGGCAAGATTGCCTTGTGCAGGCATGTACTACGGAGGACAGAGAATGAACTTCAATCCAATATTGCAGCCAGCATGCAGCCAGCGGGTAAGGAAAGGGTGAATCAAACACCCGAAAACCCCGCCCCTATGGCTGAAAAATGTTCCCTCCAAATTCAGGTGACAGAGTCCCTTTAAGACCAGGTTAAGCCACTATTTGTAACAGATATTTGATATGGTAATCCATTTGTGATACATGTGCGCATAAAATGAATACACTGAAATTAATCTGTCATAATTTCTTGCATATTTTGCTGTATATTTCACACTTTTTTATTGCGTAATTCATAACAAAAGACATTGCAAAATTCAGATGCAAGTGGCCATTGACTGAAAGTAATTTACCAGTACCATTTTCCATAGCTTGGACCAGTTTTGTCTTCATTTTCCCTTAAACATTTTTGAACTAACATGTATAGAAGCAAGACCAGATTGTCGGAAATATTTGAAGGAGGTCCAAGAATATCAGGATAAGTTAACAGTGTTTCTTATCCACATGCTGTCCATTTTTAAAAAGGATAGCACACGGTGGAGACATGGAGGGGGGTCAGTGGATGCTCTCATCCGCTGGCCAGAGACCGCATGGACCAGGGCTCATCCCACTGAATGCCCGCGTTCCTTTTTCCGTGGGCAGAATACCACTCAAACAAGACTGCGTGAGGGTTAAATAGCATTGCAATACTTTATAGAACCAAACAGACAATAACATAGAACAGTCCCAGCAAAATACCCAAGATGGTGCAAATTAAAGAGTCTCACCCTTGTGCTAACTCGCCAAAATTACGTTTTTTTGGTCGCAGCAACATTGCATTAAAATGCAATAACTGGCGATAAAAAGATCATATGTGCACTAAAATGGTATAATTAAAAAACGTCAGCTCGGCACGCAAAAAATAAGCCCTCACCCAATCCGAGATCACGAAAAATGGAGACGCTATGGGTATTGCAAAATGGCTCAATGTTTTCTTTTTTCTTTTAAAACTTTGGAATTTTTTTTCACCACTAAGGCTATGTGCACACGTTGCTGAATGGCCGCTGAAATTTCCAAGGCAATTCCGCAACTCCCTGCCAAGGGAAGCGTAATTAGCTTGCAGAATGCTAGGGTTTTCCAAACGATCTGTAGCATCCCTTGGAAAACTGATTGACAGGTTGGTCACACTTGTCAAACAGTGTTTGATAAGTGTGACCAACTTTTTACTACACTGTGTTCCAAATTATTATGCAAATTGGATTTAAGTGTCTTAAAGATTTAATTGTTTTGTTTTTCAAATAAACTCGTGGATGGTATTGTGTCTCAGGGCTCAATGAATCACTGAAATCAATCTTAAACACATGTGATAATTAGTTTTCCAGGTGATTCTAATTAAAGGAAAACTACTCAAAAATGATGTTCCACATTATTATGCAGGTCACAGGTTTCAAGCAATATGGGAAATAAAAAGGATCTATCTGCTGCTGAAAAGCGTTAAATAGTGCAATGCCTTGGACAAGGTATGAAAAAATTAGATATTTCACGAAAACGAGTGATCATCATACTCTGATGAGATTTGTGACTGAAATAGAGCACAGGCAGAGTTCATGCAAATAAAGGCATAATGAGGAAGTTTTCTGGCAGACAAATTCATTGGATTAAGAGAGCAGCTGCCAAAATACCATTACAAAGCAGCAAACAGTTATTTGAAGCTGCTGGTGCGTCTGGAGTCCCTCAAACCTCAAGGTGAAAGATCCTTCAAAGGCTTGCTGTGGTGCATAAACCTACTATTCGGCCACTCCTAAACAGTGTTCACAAGCAGAAACGGTTGCAGTGGGCCCAGACATACATGAAGACTAATTTTCAAACAGTCTTGTTTACTGATGAGTGTCGAGCAACTCTGGATGGTCCAGATGGATGGAGTAGTGGATGGTTGGTGGATGGCCACCATGTCCCAACAAGTCTGCGACGTCAGCAAGGAGGTGGAGGAGTCATGTTTTGGGCTGGAATCATGGGGAACCAGCTGGTAGGGCCCTTTAAGGTTCCTGAAGGTGTCAAAATGACCTCAGCAAAGTAAATAGAGTTTCTGACTGACAATTTTCTTCCATGGTCTAAAAAGCAGAAACGTGCCTTCAGGAACAAAATCATCTTCATGCATGACAATGAATACCTCTGAGTAATTGGCTGCTAGGGGCATAAAAGGAGATAAACTCATGGTGTGGCCACCATCTTCCCCTGACCTCAACCCTATAGAGAATCTTTGGAGTATCATCAAACAAAAGATCTATGAGGGTGGGAGGCAGTTCACATCAAAACAGCAGCTCTGGGAGGTGATTCTGACTTCATGCAAAGAAATACAAGCAGAAACTCTCCATAAACTCACAAGTTCAATGGATGCAAGAATTGTGAAGGTGATATCAATGAAGGGCTCCTATGTTAACATGTAACTTGGCCTGTTAGGATGTTTTGGAGTTAAATAGCTTTTTTGTTCAGTGAATGTGACCTCCTAATGCTGCAAATTCCACAAATGAGCATTTTCAGTTCTTTAAAACATATCAAATGTTTAGAAATACTACTGTGCCTAATAATTTGGAACAGTGCATTTTGAGTTTTTATTCATTTTGGAGATTATACTGTTATCATTGGGAGGTTTCTTCAATAAAATTCGATGTATACTCTAACGGGTGATGACTTTTATTAGACTGACTGTCATTTGCACTGACCATTTAGGAAAATCCGAGAAAAATGTCATTTGCATAATAATTTGGAACATAGTGTATTGATGCTGCCTATGCAGCATCAATAGTAAAAAGATATAATGTTAAAAATAATTTTACAAAATAAAAAATCGTGATATTCTCATCTTCCGGCAGCCCCCCAGCTCCCGTTCCCAGTGATGCCTCGCGACAATTACCCCATGACGCAAGACCGCTACGTCATCACAGGTCATTGTCGCAAGGCATCACTGGGAACGGGAGCTGCCGGGAGCATCGCTGAGGCCTGGGCTGGATCCAGAGGCCGCCAGAAGGTGAGTATATAACTATTTTTATTTTAATTCTTTTTTTAGGGCCTAGAGGAGAGTCTCCTCTCCTCCACCCCGGGTACCATCCGCACATGATCCGCTTACTTTGCGCATGGTGGGCATAGCCCCATGCGGGAAGTAAGCCGATCAATGCACTCCTATATGTGCGGAATCGCCGCGATTCCGCACAAAGAATGAGCATGCTGCATATTTTTCCGCGATGCAATTCCGCCACGGAAAAATAAGCAGCATTAGCACAGCTTTGTGGAATCCTATTGAATTCAATGGGTTGTGTTGTGTATGCGTTTTCGCCACATTGACTGACCATTGACTGAAAGTAATTTACCAGTACCATTTTCCATAGCTTGGACCAGTTTTGTCTTCATTTT
This sequence comes from Ranitomeya variabilis, assembly GCF_051348905.1. Classification (NCBI taxonomy): domain Eukaryota; kingdom Metazoa; phylum Chordata; class Amphibia; order Anura; family Dendrobatidae; genus Ranitomeya; species Ranitomeya variabilis. Next base: position 143,724,383 of record NC_135237.1, on the reverse strand, counting down.
CCCTTAAACATTTTTGAACCAACATGTATAGAAGCAAGACCAGATTGTCGGAAATATTTGAAGGAGGTCCAAGAATATCAGGATAAGTTAACAGTGTTTCTTATCCACATGCTGTCCATTTTTAAAAAGGATAGCACACGGTGGAGACATGGAGGGGGGTCAGTGGATGCTCTCATCCGCTGGCCAGAGACCGCATGGACCAGGGCTCATCCCACTGAATGCCCGCGTTCCTTTTTCCGTGGGCAGAATACCACTCAAACAACACTGCGTGAGGGTTAAATAGCATTGCAATACTTTATAGAACCAAACAGACAATAACATAGAACAGTCCCAGCAAAATACCCAAGATGGTGCAAATTAAAGAGTCTCACCCTTGTGCTAACTCGCCAAAATTACGTTTTTTTGGTCGCAGCAACATTGCATTAAAATGCAATAACTGGCGATAAAAAGATCATATGTGCACTAAAATGGTATAATTAAAAAAGCATTGTGGAATCCTATTGAATTCAATGGGTTGTGTTGTGTATGCGTTTTCGCCACATTTTCGGAGAAAAAAAACAGCAAAAATGCATACAATCCGCAACGTGTGCACACAGCCTGAAGACAAAAAAAATAAGTTAGACATGTTTGGTGTCTATGAACTCATAATGACTTGGAGAATCATAAAGGCAGGTCCGTTTCAGCATTTATTGAACCTAGTAAAAAAGCCAAACAAAAAATAAGTGTGGGATTGCACTTTTTTGCAATTTCACTGCACTTGGAATTTTAATGCCATTTTCTAGTACAGGACAAGGTAAAACCAATGGTGTCGTTCAAAAGTACAACTCGTCCCTCAAAAAACAAGCCCTCACACAGCCATATTGACGGAAAAATAAAAAAGTTATGACTGAGAAGAAGGGGAGCAAAAAACGAAAATGCAAAACCAAAAAAAGCTCCGGGGTTAAGGGGTTAATCTTGTCAGAGCAGTATCCTGGTAATACAGCACCTGAGTTGCTGAGAACACTGAACAATCTCTTCCAGATTGTTCAATGCGCATCTGAAGCGGGTCAGCCTGTGTAAACAAGCTAATAACTGCTAATCAGGAAGAATGTTGCCAGCCAGTTGCTGTTTACCATTGTGAAGTGTAAATGGACCCTAAGGGTATGTGTCCACGTTCAGGATTGCATCAGGATTTGGTCAGGATTTTTCATCAGTATTTGTAAGCCAAAACCAGGAGTGGGTGATAAATGCAAAAGTGGAGCATATGTTTCTATTATACTTTTCCTCTAATTGTTCCACTCCTGGTTTTGGCTTACAAATACTGATGAAAAATCCTGACCAAATCCTGATGCAATCCTGAACGTAGACACATACCCTAAGGGGTAAATTTTTCACTCTTTGTTTCATTGCAGCCATTTGGTAAATTCAAAAAAGTTCATTTCTTTCTCATTAATGTATACTCTGCACCTCATCTTGACTGAAAAAAACCCCAGAAATGTAGTAATTTTTGCAAATGTATTAAAAAGAAAAACTGAAATATCACATGGTCATAAGTATTCAGACCCTGTTAGGGCTAGCGAAACGCACAGAATGAATATAGAGATTTTATTATAATAGATGCGTTCGCAGGCGAACCTGCTGCTAGCAAACGGCGGAACTATATGGCGGTATGAGCTAACTCTGTTACTTCACAGAATAGCCGTGAACTCAAAGCACTGCGCCCTGTTAGACCTCACAGTGACACCGGCTAACTACCCAAATGAGAGCAGTCAGTGGTCATGCGCGCACACAAAACTCCTAGCCGGAGGTGCCAGCGTTCTAGGGGCTTATTTCAGCCAGGTCCCTGAATACACAAACACACAAACTCCTCACCCCCAAAATAGCGTTCACCTCGTAATCGTCCGTAGACGAACCCGATGTCCCGGCAGATGACTCAGAAAACCGGGACATGTATACGGGCTTAAGGAGGGACACATGAAAGGTGTCGGTGATACCTAGGCGTGGAGGAAGGGCTAGACGGTAGACCACAGGATTAACCTGTTCGAGGACCTTGAAGGGACCCAAGTAGCGAGGTGCAAACTTAGTGGACTCAACATGCAGCCTGATGTTACGAGCGGAGAGCCACACTAAGTCGCCAGGAGCAAAGGTCGGGGCAGGGCGCCAATGTGCATCGGCGGAGGACCTCATTCTCTCCTTGGAGGCCCGGATAGCATCCTGAGTGCAGTCCCAAATGTCTCGTGCCTCCACTGCCCAGTCTGCCACCCTGGAATCAGCAGAGGACACGGGCATGGGCACAGGAACCCGCGGATGTTGGCTGTAATTAAGGAGGAAAGGAGTCTGACTGGTGGAGTCGGCTACAGCGTTGTTAAGAGCAAACTCAGCCCACGGTAACAAGGATGCCCAGTCATCCAGCCTGGCAGAAACAAAATGTCGTAAACAAGTGACCAGAGTCTGATTGGCCCTCTCAACCAACCCATTCGTCTTGGGATGATAAGCCGAGGAGAGATTTAACTCAATACTGAGTAGACGACAAAGCTCCCTCCAGAATCGAGACGCAAACTGGGGACCCCGGTCACTGACAATCTTGTCCGGCATACCGTGTAAGCGAAAGATATGCTTGATGAACAAGGCTGCCAGAGCCGGTGCAGAAGGTATCCATGGAAGAGGCACTAAATGAACCATTTTGGAAAAATGGTTGATCACCCAGATAATGGTGCAGTTATGAGACTTGGGTAAGCCCACCACAAAGTCCATCCCGACCATCACCCAGGCCCTGTCTGCCACCGGCAGAGGGTAAAGCAACCCAGCTGGCCGTTGCTGAGGGGACTTGTTCTTGGCGCAAGAGACACATGCCCGAACATAGTCTGCGACATCATGAGCCATATGCGGCCACCAGTATGTCCTCACCAGTAACTCAGATGTCCTTTTGGAACCAAAATGTCCACCCACCCTGGACGAGTGTGCCCAAGAGAGAACCTCCAGTCACAAACTGGAGGGTACAAAAGTCTTGCCCGGAGGCACAGACTTTAGCGAAACCGGGGCCACAGTTCTCAGGCTCTCAGTGGGGACAATAAGCCGAGGCTCCTCTTCCTCCTCCACAGATGACACAACGGAGTGAGAGAGAGCGTCGGCATGAATGTTCTTCTCCCCAGAAAGAAAATGGAGGGTGAAATGGAACCGGGAGAAGAACAAGGACCATCTGGCCTGGCGAGAATTTAACCGCTGGGCTGTCTGCAGGTACACCAAATTTTTATGATCTGTGAAGACTTGGAAGGGAAAACGAGCTCCCTCCAAGAGATGTCTCCACTCCGAGAAAGCCAACTTCATGGCCAGCAACTCCCTGTCCCCGATGGAATAATTCCTCTCTGCTGGTGAGAAGGTCTTAGAAAAGAAGAAGCAAGGATGCTTCCGACCTTGAGCATCCTTTTGGAAGAGGACTACTCCAGCACCAGCAGATGAGGCATCCACCTCCATGACAAATGACTTATCAACATCGAGGCGATGTAGGATGGGAGCGCTAGTGAAGTGTGACTTAATGGAGTTAAAGGCATTGGAGACCTCCTCACACCACAATTTGGGATTTGCTCACTTCTTGGTGAGGGCAACCAAGGGAGCTACCAAAGTTGAGAAGTGCGGAATAAACTGGCGATAATAATTAATGAACCCCATAAAGCGCTGGACCGCTTTAAGAGAATGGGGTTCCTGCCAGTCCATCACAGCCTGTAGTTTGGCAGGATCCATAGCCAATCCCTGGGCGGAGATGATATAGCCAAGGAAAGGTAAGGACTCCTGCTCAAACACACACTTCTCCAACTTGGCATAGAGGGAGTTTGCCTGTAGGAGATCAAAGACTTTGCAAACATCTCTCCGGTGGGAGTCAATATCTGGAGAGTAGATGAGAATATCATCCAGATAGACTACGACCGAGGTGGAGAGCATATCCCGGAAGATGTCGTTCACAAAGTCTTGGAAAACGGCTGGGGCATTGCAGAGCCCGAAGGGCATCACCAGATATTCATAGTGCCCATCCCTGGTGTTAAAAGACGTCTTCCATTCGTCCCCCTCACGGATGCGAATCAGGTTGTAAGCACCCCGCAGATCTAATTTAGTAAATACCGTTGCTCCCCGAAGCCTATCGAAGAGCTCAGATATCAGGGGCAAAGGATACTTATTCTTAACGGTGATGGCGTTAAGACCCCTGTAATCTATGCATGGACGCAGTTCCCCATTCTTCTTCTGCACGAAGAAAAACCCAGCCCCAGCAGGTGACACTGACTTCCTGATGAACCCTCTTGCCAGATTCTCTTGAATGTACTGAGACATTGCCCCCGTCTCCAGGAGAGATAACGGATAGACTCGACCCCGGGGAGGCTCAGCACCAGGCAAGAGGTCAATGGGACAGTCATAGGGGCGATGGGGCGGAAGGGTCTCCGTCGCCTTTTTGGAGAACACGTCCGCATAAAACCAATATTGCTTGGGGAGAGAGGATAGATCTGCGGGTACCTCTGTAGTAGCAACCTGAACGCACTCCCTCTGACACCTACCCCCACAAGATTCATCCCAACCCAAAATTCTGCCTGAGGACCACTCGATATGAGGAGAGTGGTACCGTAGCCATAGTATCCCCAACAGGACCTCATCTATTCCCTCAGGAATGACGAGCAGAGATATAATCTCCTGATGGGATGGCGACATGGACAGAGTAAAAGGGATGGTCTGGTGTGTTATCTGTGAGGGCAGTGTCGACCCACTCACCACTCGTACTGTTACTGGTTGAGCTAGCATAACCAGGGGTATTGCGTGACGTTGGGCGAAGGCTGAAGACATAAAATTGCCCTCCGCCCCAGAATCCACGCAGAGCTCTACCGAGTGGGAGGATGAGCCTATAATAATTGTCCCCTTAAAGGACAATTTGGAGGCAAATGTCGCCGTGTCTAGTGTACCTCCACCTACTACCACTAGACGCTGACGTTTCCTCGACCGCTGGGGACATCTGGTGGCAAGATGTCCTGACTGCTGGCAGACATGACAGACCTTGAGTGCACAAGCGGTCCGGGACTTAGATCCTGCTCGTGACACTTCCATGGCCTCATGTGACTCAGGAACTAGGACCGGAGATTCCAGAGGTTTGGCGAAGGTGGGAGCCAGCTGAAACCTGTCTACACTGGGCTCGCTCTAACCTCCGCTCATTAAAACGGAGGTCAATATGAGTAGAGACAGTAATTAATTCCTCCAGTGTGGCAGGAATCTCCCTAGTGGCCAGAGCGTCCTTCACGTGATCAGCCAGCCCCCTCCAAAATTTGGGGAAGGGCTTTATCCGACCACTCCAGCTCAGAAACTAATGTACGGAAGTGGACGGCAAAATGGCTGACCAAGGACACACCCTGAGTTAATGCCAGCAGTTGGAGCGCCGTGTCATGGGTGTCTCGAGGTCCTAAAAAGACCTGTTTCAAAGTGCTCAGGAACAACGGAGCACTCTGCACCACATGATAGCCACGCTCCCACAGCGGTATAGCCCATTCCAACGCCCTGTCCGACAAGAGGGACACAATAAATCCCACCTTAGCCCGCTCTGTGGGAAAACGTGCAGCCAGGAGCTGGAGGTAAATAGAGCACTGACTCACGAATCCCCTACAGGATTTGCTATCTCCAGAAAATTTTTCTGGTAGTGGGAGGCGAGATAATGTCGGAAAAGAGGTGGCAGTGGACAAGGTTGCTGTAGCCACGCTAGCAGCCTGTACAGCAACTGCGGTTACATCCACAGCTGAGGTTGAGCTCTCGAGAGCCGCCAACCTACCGTCCAGCTGCTGGATATACCGCAAAGATTGCTGAATGTCCGCCATTTACTAGCCAGACCCTGGCGCTAGTATTATGTTAGGGCTAGCGGAACGCACCAAATGAATATAGAGATTTTATCATAATAGATGCGTTCGCAGCCCGGGGTCCACCGTGCAGGCGAACCTGCTGCTAGCAAACGGCGGAACTATATGGCGGTATGAGCTAACTCTGTTACTTCACAGAATAGCCGTGAACTCAAAGCACTGCGCCCTGTTAGACCTCACAGTGGCACAGGCTAACTACCCAAACGAGAGCAGTCAGTGGTCATGCACGCACACAAAACTCCTAGCCGGAGGTGCCAGCGTTCTAGGGGCTTATTTCAGCCAGGTCCCTGAATACACAAACACACAAACTCCTCGCCGGAGGTGCCAGCATTCTAGGGGCTTATTTCAGCCGGGTCCCTGAACACAATCATACATGACTACACTGGCGCAAAGTACATAACTTAGAACAATACTAGTGCATGGCCGTGCGGCCATGTGAGCCTTAAATAGTTGCAGCACGTACAGGACCTTCCTAGAAGGACCAATGAGAGGCTGCCACAGAGCGTGAGCACCTACAGGACCTTCCTGAAGGACCAATGGCCTAAGCTGCAGTATCTGATCATGTGACCCTCGATCTCCACTGAGAGATCTTACTCTGGGCATGCTCAGAACGAGAAAAGCAGGACTTAGTCCCAGAAGCGTCTGCTCGCCGCTGCCCAGCACTGACTTCAATGGCAGAAGCAGGGAAAGCAGCAGTAACTCTTTGTACAGAGTCAGTCTGAGCGAGACACTGGGACCGACATCTCTGCTGAGCAGGCTCCACTGTGGCAGGAGAAGAATGGGAGACCGCAGCGGAGATGGACCGAGATTCCCCCTGTGCAGAGGCGGGAACTCGACCCCTAACAGACCCTTTGCTCAGTATTGAGTAGAAGCACCCTTTTTAGCTAGTACAGCCAGGAGTCTTCTTGGGAATGATGCAACAAGTTTTTCACACCTGGATTTGGGGATCCTCTACCATTCTTCCTTGCAGATCCTCTCCAGTTCCGTCTGGTTGGATTGTGAACATTGGTGGACAGCCATTTTCAGGTCTCTCCAGAGATCCTCAATTGGGTTCAGGTCAGGGCTCTGGCTGGGCCAGTCAAGAATGGTCACAGAGTTGTTCTGAAGCCACTCCTTTGTTATTTTAGTTGTGTGCTTAGGGTCATTGTCTTGTTGGAAGGTGAACCTTCGGCCAAGTCTAAGGTCCAGAGCACTCTGGAAGAGGTTTTCATCCAGGATATCTCTGTACTTGGCCTCATTCATGTTTCCTTCAATGACAACCAGTCGACCTGTCACTGCAGCTGAAAAACGCCCCCATAGCATGATGCTGCCACCACGTTTCACTGTTGGGATTGCGTTGGGCATGTGATGAGCAGTGCCTGGTTTTCTCCACACATACCACTTAGAATTATCACCAAAAAGGTCTATCTTCGTCTCATCAGACCAGAGAATCTTATTTCTCATAGTCTGGGAGTCCTTCATGTGTTTTTTTAGCAAACTCTAGGTGGGCTTTCATATATGTCATGCACTGAGGAAAGGCTTTTGTCAGGCCATAAAGGCCCGACTGGTGGAGGGCAGCAGTGATAAGCCTCTTTCACACCTCCGTCTTTTAGCTCCCGTCGAAATCTGTCGATTATTTAAAAAAACGGATCCAGCAAATTTTTCTGCTGGATCCTGTTTTTGCCCATAGACTTGTATTAGTGACGGAGGGCCATCCGTTTCATCCGTCGTGCACTGGATCCGTCGGAAAATTGCTGTCCTTCGGGTGGGGACAACGTACAGAGGAACGTTTTTTCTGCACGTCGGAAAATCGCTCAGCAACGGATCCTGCGCTGCCTGTTGTTGGCTATAATGGAAGCCTATGGATGCAAGATCTGTCGCTGACTGTCAAAAGCAGGAATCCAGCGACGGGTTCCGTCTTTTGAAACTGAGCATGCGTGGAAGAATTTCCAGTCAGGGAAATTCTCTCTCGCTCTTTTTACTATTGATGCTGCCTATGCAGCATCAATAGTAAAAAGGTATGTAAATAAAAAAAATCACAATATTCTCACCTTCCCGCGCTGTGTTACCAATGAACGCGACGCTCCCGGCAGCTGCCGGTCCCAGTAATGCCTTGCGTTACAATGACGTCACGGAGACTACAAGCTGCAATCATCCAATCGCGTGTACTACATAGAGCAGCAATCCGGCAATGACAACCACAGGGGTTTGCTGCAGACCACAGGTTGTTATGTCAACATATTGGCGACCCGTTAGTCGATTAGTGATGTGCTTCTGGCGCAATCATGTTAAATCCGCTGTCAGAGATTGACAGCTGCATTTAACAGGTTAACAGCCACAGGTGGATCACAATTCCACCCTTGGCTGTTAGGGGCACATATCAGCTGTTCAAATCAGCTGACATGCTGGGAAAGGTGTGGGCTCAGCGCCGTAGCTCACATCAAATGGAGAGACCCGATGTTAGGGGTCAAGTTCCCGCCTCTGCACAGGGGGAATCTCGGTCCATCTCCGCTGCAGTCTCCCATTCTTCTCCTGCCGCAGTGGAGCCTGCTCAGCGGAGACGTCGATCCCAGCGTCTCGCTCAGTCTGACTCTGTACAAAGAGTTACTGCTGCTTTCCCTGCTTCTGCCATTGAAGTCAGTGCTGGGCAGCGGCGAGCAGACGCTTCTGGGACTAAGTCCTGCTTTTCTCGTTCTGAGCATGCCCAGAGTAAGATCTCTCAGTGGAGATCGAGGGTCACATGATCAGATAATGCAGCTAAGGTCATTGGTCCTTCTAGGAAGGTCCTGTACGTGCTGCAAATATTTAAGGCTCGCATGGCCGCACGGCCATGCACTAGTATTGTTCTAAGTTATGTACTTTGCGCCAGTGTGGTCATATATGATTGTGTTCAGGGACCCGGCTGAAATAAGCCCCTAGAATGCTGGCACCTCTGGCGAGGAGTTTGTGTGTTTGTGTATTCAGGGACCTGGCTGAAATAAGCCCCTAGAACGCTGGCACCTCCGGCTAGGAGTTTTGTGTGTATGCATGACCACTGACTGCTCTCGTTTGGGTAGTTAGCCTGTGCCACTGTGAAGTCTAACAGAGCGCAGTGCTTTGAGTTCACGGCTACTCTGTGAAGTAACAGAGTTAGCTCATACCGCCATATAGTTCCGCCGTTTGCTAGCAGCAGGTTCTCCTGCACGGTGGACCCCGGGCTGGGAACGCATCTATTATAATAAAATCACTATATTCATTCGGTGCGTTCCGCTAGCCCTAACATAATACTAGCGCCAGGGTCTGGCTAGTAAATGGCGGACATTCAGCAATCTTTGCGGTATATCCAGCAGCTGGAGGGTAGGTTGGCAGCTCTCGATAGCTCAACCTCAGCTGTGGATGTAACCGCAGTTGCTGTACAGGCTGCTAGCGTGGCTGCAGCAACCTTGTCCACTACCACCCCTGTTCTGACATTATCTCGCCTCCCGCTACCAGAAAAATTTTCTGGAGATAGCAAAACTTGTAGGGGATTCGTGAGTCAGTGCTCTGTTTACCTCGAGCTCCTGGCCGCACATTTTCCCACAGAGCGGGCTAAGGTGGGATTTATTGTGTCCCTCTTGTCGGACAGGGCGTTGGAATGGGCTACACCGCTGTGGGAGCGTGGCGATCATGTGGTGCAGAGTGCTCCGCTATTCCTGAGTACTTTGAAACAGGTCTTTTTAGGACCGCGAGTCACCCATGACACGGTGCTCCAACTGCTAGCATTAACTCAGGGTGTGTCCTTGGTCAGCCATTTTGCCGTCCACTTCTGTACATTAGCTTCTGAGCTGGAGTGGTCGGATAAAGCCCTTATCCCCATATTTTGGAGGGGGCTGGCTGATCACGTGAAGGATGCTCTGGCCACTAGGGAGATTCCTGCCACACTGGAGGAATTAATAACTGTCTCTACTTGTATTGACCTCCGTTTTAACAAGCGGAGGTTAGAGCGAGCCCAGTGTAGGCAGAGGTTTCGGCTGGCTCCCACCTTCGCCAAACCTCTGGAATCTCCGGTCCTGGTCCCTAAGTCACGTGAGGCCATGGAAGTGTCACGAGCGGGATCTAAGTCCCGGACCGCTTGTGCACTCAAGGTCTGTCATGTCTGCCAGCAGTCAGGACATCTTGCCACCAGATGTCCCCAGCGGCCGAGGAAACGTCAGCGTCTAGTGGTAGTAGGTGGAGGTACACTAGACACGGCCTCCAAATTGTCCTTTAAGGGGACAATTATTATAGGCTCATCTGTTATGAACTGGTGGTTTAGGAGCAACATGGGACGTGCTCTGGAGGAGGTGGTACCTGTACTGACCGCAGTTCCTGAGCTTAACACAACACTAGAAGTAGCCGTGGGATGTTCCTGTCACTCCCTAGACATCTCGTCACAGCCGGAGGACTAACTGCCCTTAAAGATAGAAAACAGGAAAGCTATCTTGCCTCAGAGAAAACCCCAAAGGATAGGACAGCCCCCCACAAATATTGACTGTGAGTGGAGAGGGAAATGACATACACAGAATGAAAACAGGGTGTAGCAAAGGAGGCCAGCAACAAGTGTACTGCAAAAGAACAAAGCAAGGACTTATCTTTGCTGAACTGGTCAGAATATCAGGGAAATCCAAGCAGAGATGTGAATCCAACCAGGAACCATTGACAACTGGCCCTGGCTGAAGGATAGAGCCAGGATAAATAGCCGAGCCAGAATAAACGATCAGTGGAAGCAGCTGCTGACTGCTAAATCCAAGGAGCAGCAGTTCCACTTAAATCCACCGGAGGGAGCCCAAGAGCAGAACTCACAAAAGTGCCACTTACAACCACCGGAGGGAGCCCAAGAGCGGAATTCACAACAGTACCCCCCCTTGAGGAGGGGTCACTGAACCCTCACCAGAGCCCCCAGGCCGATCAGGACGAGCCAAGTGAAAGGCACGAACCAAATCGGCAGCATGGACATCGGAGGCAACAACCCAAGAATTATCCTCCTGGCCATAACCCTTCCACTTGACGAGATACTGAAGCCTCCGCCTCGAAAAACGAGAATCCAAAATTTTCTCCACCACATATTCCAACTCCCCGTCAACCAACACCAGGGCAGGAGGATCAACAGAGGGAACAACGGGCACCACATATCTCCGCAACAAAGATCTATGGAAAACATTATGGATGGCAAAAGAGGCTGGAAGGGCCAAACGAAAAGATACCGGATTGATAATCTCAGAAATCTTATAAGGACCAATAAACCGAGGTTTGAACTTAGGGGAAGAAACCTTCATAGGAACATAACGAGAAGATAACCAGACTAAATCCCCCACCCGAAGCCGGGGACCAACACACCGACGGCGGTTAGCAAAACGTTGAGCCTTTTCCAGAGATAACGTCAAATTGTCTACCACATGAGTCCAAATCTGCTGTAACAGAATCCACACCAGGACAATCAGAAGGCTTAACCTGCCCCGAAGAAAAACGAGGATGAAAACCAAAATTACAAAAGAAAGGCGAAACCAAAGTAGCCGAACTAGCCCGATTATTAAGGGCAAACTCGGCCAACGGCAAGAAAGCCACCCAATCATCCTGATCAGCAGACACAAAGCATCTCAAATAGGTTTCCAAGGTCCGATTAGTTCGCTCAGTTTGGCCATTAGTCTGAGGATGGAACGCCGAAGAAAAAGACAAATCAATGCCCATCCTAGCACAAAAGGCCCGCCAAAACCTAGAAACAAACTGGGAACCTCTGTCAGACACAATATTCTCCGGAATGCCATGCAAACGAACCACATGCTGAAAAAACAATGGAAACAAATCAGAGGAGGAAGGCAACTTAGGCAAAGGTACCAAATGGACCATTTTAGAGAACCGGTCACAAACCACCCAGATAACAGACATCTTCTGGGAAACAGGGAGATCCGAAATAAAATCCATGGAAATATGCGTCCAGGGCCTCTCAGGGACCGGCAAAGGCAAAAGCAAAAGCAACCCACTAGCGCGGGAACAGCAAGGCTTGGCCCGGGCACAAGTCCCACAGGACTGCACAAAAGAACGCACATCCCATGACAAGGAAGGCCACCAAAAGGACCTAGCAACCAAATCTCTGGTACCAAAAATCCCAGGATGACCAGCCAACACTGAACAATGAACCTCAGAAATTACCTTACTAGTCCATCTATCAGGAACAAACAGTTTCCCCACAGGACAGCGGTCAGGTTTATCAGCCTGAAATTCCTGAAGCACCCGCCGCAAATCAGGGGAGATGGCAGAAAGAATTACCCCTTCTTTAAGAATGCCAACCGGCTCAAGGACTCCAGGAGAATCAGGCAAAAAACTCCTAGAGAGGGCATCAGCCTTAACATTCTTAGATCCCGGAAGATACGAGACCACAAAATCAAAACGGGAGAAAAACAGGGACCATTGAGCCTGTCTAGGGTTCAGCCGCTTGGCCGACTCGAGGTAAATCAGATTCTTATGATCGGTCAAGACCACAACGCGGTGCTTGGCTCCCTCAAGCCAATGTCGCCACTCCTCAAATGCCCACTTCATAGCCAACAACTCCCGATTACCAACGTCATAATTGCGCTCCACAGTCAAAAACTTTCTGGAAAAAAAAGCACACCGTTTCATCAAAGAACCATCAGAATTCCTCTGAGACAAAACGGCCCCTGCCCCAATCTCAGAAGCGTCAACCTCAACCTGAAAAGCAAGAGAAACATCCGGCTGACACAATACAGGGGCAGAAGTAAATCGGCGTTTTAGCTCCTGAAAGGCCTCAACAGCCGCAGAGGACCAATTCGTCACATCAGCGCCTTTCTTCGTCAAATCGGTCAGGGGCTTAACCATACTGGAAAAGTTGGCAATGAAACGGCGATAAAAATTAGCAAAGCCCAAAAATTTCTGAAGGCTCTTCACCGATGTGGGTTGAATCCAGTCATGAATGGCTTGGACCTTAACAGAATCCATCTCTATAGATGAGGGAGAAAAAATAAAGCCCAAAAAAGAAACCTTCTGCACTCCAAAGAGACACTTAGACCCCTTCACAAATAAAGCATTATCACGAAGGATCTGGAATACCATCCTGACCTGCTTCACATGAGACTCCCAATCATCGGAAAAAATCAAAATATCGTCCAAATACACAATCATGAATTTATCAAGATAATTGCGAAAAATATCATGCATGAAGGACTGAAATACAGAAGGAGCATTAGAAAGCCCGAAAGGCATCACAAGGTATTCAAAATGGCCTTCGGGCGTATTAAATGCAGTTTTCCATTCGTCACCCTGTTTAATACGAACAAGAATATATGCCCCTCGAAGGTCAATCTTAGAAAACCAACCAGCCCCCTTAATCTGAGCAAACAAATCAGAAAGCAAAGGTAAAGGGTATTGGAATTTGACCGTTATCTTATTAAGAAGGCGATAATCAATACAGGGTCTCAAGGAGCCATCCTTCTTGGCAACAAAAAAGAATCCCGCTCCCAATGGTGACGAAGACGGCCGAATATGCCCCTTCTCCAAAGACTCCTTGACATAACTCCGCATGGCGGCATGCTCTGGCACAGACAGATTGAAAAGTCGGCCCTTAGGGAACTTACAGCCAGGAATCAAGTTAATAGCACAATCACAGTCCCTATGTGGAGGAAGGAAACTGGACTTGGGCTCATCAAATACACCCTGGAAATCCGACAAAAACTCAGGGACTTCAGAAGAGGGGGAAGAGGAAATTGACATCAAAGGAACGTCACAATGTACCCCTTGACAACCCCAACTAGTCACAGACATAGATTTCCAATCCAGCACCGGATTATGTTCCTGTAACCATGGAAAACCCAGTACAACAACATCATGCAAGTTATGCAACACCAGAAAAAGGCAATCTTCCTGATGTGCTGGAGCCATGCACATGGTCAGCTGAGTCCAATACTGAGGTTTATTCTTGGCCAACGGTGTAGCATCAATCCCCCTCAAAGGAATAGGGCTCTGCAAAGGCTGCAAGGAAAAACCACAGCGCCTGGCGAATTCCAAGTCCATTAAGTTCAGGGCAGCACCTGAATCCACAAATGCCATGACAGAAAAGGACGATAATGAGCAAATCAGGGTCACAGATAAGAGAAATTTAGGCTGTACGGTACTGATGGTAACAGACCTAGCGACCCTCTTAGTACGCTTAGGGCAATCAGAAATAACATGAGCAGAATCACCACAGTAAAAACACAGCCCATTCTGACGTCTGAATCCCTGCCGTTCTGCTCTAGTCAAAATCCTGTCACATTGCATAGGCTCAGGACTCCGCTCAGAGGACACTGCCATATGGTGCACAACTTTGCGCTCGCGCAGGCGCCGATCAATCTGAATGGCTAGAGACATAGATTCGCTCAAACCAGCAGGCGTGGAGAACCCCACCATAACATCTTTCAGGGCTTCAGAAAGACCCTTTCTGAAAATTGCGGCCAGAGCATCCTCATTCCATTTAGTGAGCACAGACCATTTTCTAAATTTCTGGCAGTATAATTCTGCCGCTTCCTGACCCTGACATAGGGCCAACAAGGTTTTTTCTGCATGATCCACAGAATTAGGTTCGTCATACAATAATCCGAGCGCTTGAAAAAATGCGTCTACATTAAGCAATGACGGATCCCCTGATTCAAGGGAGAATGCCCAGTCCTGAGGGTCACCATGCAGCAGAGAGATGACGATTTTAACCTGCTGAATGGGATCACCAGAGGAACGGGGTTTCAAAGCAAAAAACAATTTGCAGTTATTTTTAAAGTTCAGAAACTTGGATCTGTCCCCAAAAAACAAATCAGGAGTAGGAATTTTAGGCTCTAAAGCCGGAGTCTGGACAACATAATTTTGGATACTCTGTACTCTTGCAGCAAGTTGATCCACACGAGAAAACAAACCCTGAACATCCATGCCAGCGCCAAAATCCTGAACCACCCAAAAATTAAGAGGAAAAAAAAGACAAAACAGACTGCAGAAAAAAAAATGGCTCAAAATTTTCCTTTTTTCCTTCTTTTGAGATGCATTTAATTCATTTTTGGCCAGTTGTACTGTTATGAACTGGTGGTTTAGGAGCAACATGGGACGTGCTCTGGAGGAGGTGGTACCTGTAGTGGTACCGCAGTTCCTGAGCTTAACACAACACTAGAAGTAGCCGTGGGATGTTCCTGTCACTCCCTAGACATCTCGTCACAGCCGGAGGACTAACTGCCCCTAAAGATAGAAAACAGGAAAGCTATCTTGCCTCAGAGAAAATCCCCAAAGGATAGGACAGCCCCCCACAAATATTGACTGTGAGTGGAGAGGGAAATGACATACGCAGAATGAAAACAGGGTGTAGCAAAGGAGGCCAGTCTAGCTAGATAGATAGAACAGGACAGAATACTGTGCGGTCAGTATTAAAAAGTAGAAAAATCCACCACAGAGTTTACAAAAATCTCCACACCTGACTAAAGGTGTGGAGGGTAAATCTGCTTCCCAGAGCTTCCAGCCTAACTGAATAAATCCATAGTGACAAGCTGGACTAGAAAAAACATAGAAAGTGCAGAAAGATCAAGTCCACAACAAGTGGACTGCAAAAGAACAAAGCAAGGACTTATCTTTGCTGAACTGGTCAGAATATCAGGGAAATCCAAGCAGAGATGTGAATCCAACCAGGAACCATTGACAACTGGCCCAGGCTGAAGGATAGAGCCAGGATAAATAGCCGAGCCAGAATAAACGATTAGTGGAAGCAGCTGCTGACTGCTAAATCCAAGGAGCAGCAGTTCCACTTAAATCCAGCGGAGGGAGCCCAAGAGCAGAACTCACAAAAGTGCTACATACAACCACCGGAGGGAGCCCAAGAGCGGAATTCACAACACTCATCCTCCCACTTGGAAGAGCTCTGCGTGGATTCTGGGGCGGAGGGCAATTTTATGTCTTCTGCCTTCGCCCGACGTCACGCAATACCCCTGGTTATGCTAGCTCAACCAGTAACGGTACGAGTGGTGAATGGGTCGACACTGCCCTCACAGATAACACACCAGACCATCCCTTTTATTCTGTCCATGTCGCCATCCCATCAGGAGATTATATCTCTGCTCGTCATTCCTGAGGGAATAGATGAGGTCCTGTTGGGGATATCATGGCTACGGTACCACTCTCCTCATATCGAGTGGTCCTCAGGCAGAATTTTGGGTTGGGGTGAATCTTGTGGGGGTAGGTGTCAGAGGGAGTGCGTTCAGGTTGCTACTACAGAGGTACCCGCAGATCTATTCTCTCTCCCCAAGCAATATTGGTCTTATGCGGACGTGTTCTCCAAAAAGGCGGCGGAGACCCTTCCTCCCCATCGCCCCTATGACTGTCCTATTGACCTCTTACCTGGTGCTGAGCCTCCCCGGGGTCGAGTCTATCCGTTATCTCTCCCGGAGATGGAGGCAATGTCTCAGTACATTCAAGAGAATCTGGCAAGAGGGTTCATCAGGAAGTCAGTGTCACCTGCTGGGGCTGGGTTCTTCTTCGTGCAGAAGAATGGGGAACTGCGTCCATGCATAGATTACAGGGGTCTTAACGCCATCACCGTTAAGAATAAGTATCCTTTGCCCCTGATATCTGAGCTCTTTGATAGGCTTCGGGGAGCAACGGTATTTACTAAATTAGATCTGCGGGTAGCTTACAAACTGATTCGCATCCGTGAGGGGATGAATGGAAGATGGCTTTTAACACCAGGGATGGCCACTATGAATATCTGGTGATGCCCTTCGGGCTCTGCAATGCCCCAGCCGTTTTCCAAGACTTTGTGAACGACATCTTCCGGGATATGCTCTCCACCTCGGTCGTAGTCTATCTGGATGATATTCTCATCTACTCTCCAGATATTGACTCCCACCGGAGAGATGTTTGCAAAGTCTTCGACCTCCTATGGGCAAACTCCCTCTATGCCAAGTTGGAGAAGTGTGTGTTTGAGCAGGAGTCCTTACCTTTCCTTGGCTATATCATCTCCGCCCAGGGATTGGCTATGGATCCTGCCAAACTACAGGCTGTGATGGACTGGCAGGAACCCCATTCTCTTAAAGCGGTGCAGCGCTTTATGGGGTTCATTAATTATTATCGCCAGTTCATTCCGCACTTCTCAACTTTGGTAGCTCCCTTGGTTGCCCTCACCAAGAAGGGAGCAAATCCCAAATTGTGGTCTGAGGAGGTCTCCAAGGCCTTTAACTCCATTAAGTCACACTTCGCTAGCGCTCCCATCCTACATCGCCCCGATGTAGATAAGCCATTTATCATGGAGTTGGATGCCTCATCTGTTGGTGCTGGAGCAGTCCTCTTCCAAAATGATGCTCAAGGTCGGAAGCATCCTTGCTTCTTCTTTTCTAAGACCTTCTCACCAGCAGAGAGGAATTATTCCATCGGGGAGAGGGAGTTGCTAGCCATGAAGTTGGCTTTCTCGGAGTGGAGACATCTCTTGGAGGGAGCTCGTTTTCCCTTCCAAGTCTTCACAGATCATAAAAATTTGGTGTACCTGCAGACAGCCCAGCGGTTAAATTCTCGCCAGGCCAGATGGTCCTTGTTCTTCTCCTGGTTTCATTTCACCCTCCATTTTCTTTCTGGGGAGAAGAACATTCGTGCCGATGCTGTCTCTCGCTCCGTTGTGTCATCTGTGGAGGAGGAAGAGGAGCCTCGGCTTATTGTCCCCACTGAGAGCCTGAGAACTGTGGCCCCGGTTTCACTAGAGTCTCTGCATCCGGGCAAGACTTTTGTACCATCCAGTTTGCGACCGGAGGTTTTCTCTTGGGCAAACTCGTCCAGGGTGGGTGGACATTTTGGTTCCAAAAGGACATCTGAGTTACTGGCGAGGACATACTGGTGGCCGCATATGGCTCGTGATGTCGCAGACTATGTTCGGGCGTGTGTCTCTTGCGCCAAGAACAAGTCCCCTCGGCAACGGCCAGCTGGATTGCTTTACCCTCTGCCGGTGGCAGACAGGCCCTGGGAGATGGTCGGGATGGACTTTGTGGTGGGCTTACCCAAGTCTCATAACTGCACCATTATCTGGGTGATCAACCATTTTTCCAAAATGGTTCATTTAGTGCCTCTTCCATGGCTACCTTCTGCACCGGCTCTGGCAGCCTTGTTCATCAAGCATATCTTTCGCTTACACGGTATGCCGGACAAGATTGTCAGTGACCGGGGTCCCCAGTTTGCGTCTCGATTCTGGAGGGAGCTTTGTCGTCTACTCAGTATTGAGTTAAATCTCTCCTCGGCTTATCATCCCAAGACGAATGGGTTGGTTGAGAGGGCCAATCAGACTCTGGTCACTTGTTTACGACATTTTGTTTCTGCCAGGCTGGATGACTGGGCATCCTTGTTACCGTGGGCTGAGTTTGCTCTTAACAACGCTGTAGCCGACTCCACCAGTCAGACTCCTTTCCTCCTTAATTACGGCCAACATCCGCGGGTTCCTGTGCCCATGCCCGTGTCCTCTGCTGATTCCAGGGTGGCAGACTGGGCAGTGGAGGCACGAGACATTTGGGACCGCACTCAGGATGCTATCCAGGCCTCCAAGGAGAGAATGAGGTCCTCCGCCGATGCACATCGGCGCCCTGCCCCGACCTTTGCTCCTGGCGACTTATTGTGGCTCTCCGCTCGTAACATCAGGCTGCTTGTTGAGTCCACTAAGTTTGCACCTCGCTACTTGGGTCCCTTCAAGGCCCTCGAACAGGTTAATCCTGTGATCTACCGTCTAGCCCTTCCTCCACGCCTAGGTATCACCGACACCTTTCATGTGTCCCTCCTTAAGCCCGTATACATGTCCCGGTTTTCTGAGTCATCTGCCGGGACACCGGGTTCGTTTACGGACGATTATGAGGTGAACGCTATTTTGGGGTGCAAGGTGGTTCGTGGCAAAAAATTTTATTTGGTGGACTGGAAGGGTTACAGTCCTGAGGATAGGTCCTGGGAGCCTGCTGAGCACATTCGGGCTCCGCAGCTCATTGCTGCCTTCGAACGTAGCGAGGCCCAAGGAGGGGGGGTAATGTTAGGGGTCGAGTTCCCACCTCTGCACAGGGGGAATCTAGGTCCATCTCCGCTGTGGCCTCCCATTCTTCTCCTGCCGCAGTGGAGCCTGCTCAGCGGAGACGTCGGTCCCAGCGTCTCGCTCAGTCTGACTTTGTACAAAGAGTTACTGCTGCTTTCCCTGCTTCTGCCATTGAAGTCAGTGCTGGGCAGCGGCGAGCAGACGCTTCTGGGACTAAGTCCTGCTTTTCTCGTTCTGAGCATGCCCAGAGTAAGATCTCTCAGTGGAGATCGAGGGTCACATGATCAGATAATGCAGCTAAGGTCATTGGTCCTTCTAGGAAGGTCCTGTCCGTGCTGCAACTATTTAAGGCTCGCATGGCCGCACGGCCATGCGCTAGTATTGTTCTAAGTTATGTACTTTGCGCCAGTGTGGTCATATATGATTGTGTTCAGGGACCCGGCTGAAATAAGCCCCTAGAATGCTGGCACCTCCGGCGAGGAGTTTGTGTGTTTGTGTATTCAGGGACCTGGCTGAAATAAGCCCCTAGAACGCTGGCACCTCCGGCTAGGAGTTTTGTGTGCATGCATGACCACTGACTGCTCTTGTTTGGGTAGTTAGCCTGTGCCACTGTGAAGTCTAACAGAGCGCAGTGCTTTGAGTTCACGGCTACTCTGTGAAGTAACAGAGTTAGCTCATACCGCCATATAGTTCCGCCGTTTGCTAGCAGCAGGTTCTCCTGCACGGTGGACCCCGGGCTGCGAACGCATCTATTATAATAAAATCTCTATATTCATTCGGTGCGTTCCGCTAGCCCTAACACCCGACATGCACCATACGTGTACGGCGCATGTCGTAAAGGGGTTAAATAGCCTGTTTACACAGGTCAACCACTATTTTCAGCAAATGGTGTTGGGGATTTGGTCAGGATTATTATTATCTACAATGCTAAGAAATATGGGCAGATACTTATCCATCATGTAGCTCATCAGGGAGGCACCTGATTGGATCCAAATTTATTCTACAGCAGGATGACGGCTACAAACAATTAGCCAATGTCATTACAGGGGTTATCTACTACTCGGACCACCCTTCCTCAGTCTGAGTTTTTGCCCCAGTTAAAATAAAAACACTTAGGCTGGAGTCACATGAGAGTATAAAAAAGGTCAGATTTTCATCCAGAAAAGTAGGAAGATTTTTTTCTCACTGTCATCAGTGTGCAGTCCATATGCAATGTTTTACTTAGCAGCTATTAATCTTTTACAGAACTTTTTACAGCAGGGGTGTAGAACTTTATTTCTTTCAAGGAGCATTTGGATATTTATATCATCATTCGGGGACAGTACAAAATTATCAACTTGAAAATTACCCTGATATTTGGTCAAACAATTAACTCACCCTTAATCAGATGGCTGGAACCACTTCTCTTTGGTGAGGATGTGATGTTAGGTGGTATGGATGATAACTGTTTTTTCACATTTTGCGATGGTCTAGAGTGCAGGTGACTCTTTGCGATAAGTTTTGTAACAAACTCACAGCAGTAAGTTGTACCAGACACAGATGTATATTACACTGAATGTCTCCTCATAGTGGGAAATCTATCACTGCCGACTTTACATTTATAGAACTCAAGAAGAGGGAGGTCTGCAGTATTCATCACTTAGGAGACACAGAGACGGCTTTATATACATCACATAGGAGACACCAAGACTGCTGTGTATTCAACACATAGGAACACAGACTGTTATATATATACTAGATGGTGGCCCGATTCTAACGCATCGGGTATTCTAGAATATGTATGCGTAGTGTATAGCACAGCCCACGTATTATATTGCACAGCCCACGTAGTACATTGCACAGCCCACGCAGTACATTGCGCAGCCCACGCAGTACATTGCGCAGCCCACGTAGTACATTGCGCAGCCCACGCAGTACATTGCGCAGCCCACATAGTACATTGCGTGTTGTGAATTCTGCTCTTGGGCTCCCTCCGGTGGTTGTAAGTGATAGCGCTGCTGTCTCTGAATCGCAGCATTTATCAGGTGTGTTCACTTCTTGCAATTTTGACTGGGCTATTTAGTCTTGCTTCACCCTTTAGTCAGTGCCAGTTGTCCATTGTTCCTGGAGGATTCACATCCCTGCCTGGTCTCTTCTGCTTTGCAGTTCATTTCAACAAAGATAAGTTCTGGCCTTGATTTTTGCTGTCCACATGCTGTGGCCTTATTGTTCAGTTCTTTTCCATGTTTTTGTCTTGTCCAGCTTGGTCTGTATAAGGATTTGTTTAGCCAAGCTGGTATCTCTGGAGATGCAGATATACCCTCCATATCTTTAGTTAGCTGTGGAGATTTTGTATTTTCTGTGGTGGATATTTTTTAGTGTTTTAATACTGACCGCATAGTACTCTGTCCTATCCTTCCTATTTAGCTAGAAGTGGCCTCCTTTGCTAAATTCTCATTTCAGTCTGTGTATGTTTTTTCCCTCTCCTCTCACAGTCAATATTTGTGGGGGGCTGTCTATCCTTTGGGGATTTTCTCTGAGGCAAGATAGTTTTTCCTTTTCTATCTCTAGGGGTAATTAGTCCTCCGGCTGTGTCGAGATGTCTAGGGAGCGCTAGGTACATTCCACGGCTACTTCTAGTTGCGGTGTTAAGTTCAGGGTCTGCGGTCAGTACAGGTACCACCTTCTCCAGAGTACGTCTCATGCTGCTCTTAGGCCACCAGATCATAACAATTGCGCAGCCCACGTAGTACATTGCGCAGCCCGCGTAGTACATTGCGCAGCCCTCGTAGTACATTGTGCAGCCAACGCAGTACATTGCTCAGCCATCGCAGTACATTGCGCAGCCCACATTGTATATTGCGCAGCCCACGCAGTATATTGCGCAGCCCACGTAGTATATTGCGCAGCCCACGTAGTATATTGCGCAGCCCACGTAGTATATTGCGCAGCCCATGTAGTATATTGCGCAGCCCACGTAGTATATTGCGCAGCCCACGTTGTATATTGTGCAGCCCACGTAGTATATTACGCAGCCCACGTAGTATATTGCGCAGCCCACGTTGTACATTGCGCAGCCCACATTGTATATTGCGCAGGTCACGTAGTATATTGCGCAGCCCACGTAGTATATTGCCCAGCCACTTAGTATATTGCGCAGCCCACGTAGTATATAGCACAGCCCATGTAGTATATTGCCCAGCCACGTAGTATATTGCCCAGCCCACGTAGTATATAGCAATGTGGGCATCATATTCCTGTTAAAAAAAGAAATAAAATAAAAAATAGTTATATAATCACCTTCCGGAGCCTCCGGATTCAGAACCGGCCTTTCCCGCTTGCAACGCTCCGGTGACTGCTCCATGCTGCGGTCTCGTGAGATGATGACGTAGCGGTCTCGCGAGACCGCAATGTCATCATGTCGCGAGATCGCAGCATGAAGCAGTCACCGGAGCGTCGCAAGCGGGAAAGGCCGGTTCTGGATCCGAGGGGCCCACGGACGGTGAGTATATAACGTTTTTTTATTTATTTTTTTATTATTTTTAACATTCGTTTTACTATTCATGCCGCATAGGCAGCATGAATAGTAAAAAGTTGGTCACACATTGTGAACAGCAGCGGTAACGGACTGCATTACACTGCGGCATAACGCGGTCCGTTACCGCAGCCATTAACCCTGTGTGAGCGATGAGTGGAGGGGTGTATGCGGGCGCCGGGCAGTGAGTTCGGGGAGTAAGGAGCAGCCATTTTCTTCCGGACTGTGCGCGTCGCTGATTGGTCGCGGCAGCCATGACAGGCAGCTGCCGAGACCAATCAGCGAACGAATAACCGCGACAGACAGACAGACAGAAGGACAGACAGAAAGACGGAAGTACCCTTAGACAATTATATAGTAGATAAATCGCATAGGAGACATAGGAGCTGGAGTAAATACATCCGAGGCGACACTTTGGCTTAGAGTATATACATTAAAGGAAATATAGGTAAACTGACTGAACAGCAATCTAGTCTGAACTGGTGCATAACCAAGAAGGACTTACATAGCAAATAGATCAATGGCTGCACTCAACTGTACTAAAGCAAGGAAATGTGTGATACATGAAATGTGAATAGCTTAATGGCTTGTGAAATCTATGAAAAAACACATGAGATGCTTAGCACAAGATTTGGCCAAAAAATGTGAGCCCATCCACCAAACATCAAGGTAATCTCAGATCGGATGGGTCCCTGACCTGACTGCCTAGTGTGAACACTTACCTATGGCTAATAACATGGTAAAGCCTGCATTTATAGGAAGGTCAGAACCAACTGTGTTTGGATGTAATTAAAATCACAGCATGGTGAAGGACGGGGCGTTCAAGTCAGAAAAAATAGTACATAGTAAATATAGGTAAACTGACTGAACAGCAATCTAGTCTGAACTGGTACATAACCAAAAAGGACTTACATAGCAAATAGATCAATGGCTGCACTCAACTGTACTAAAGCTGCTTTTTTTACCACGATGCGTTTTTTTCGCAGAAAAAAACGCATCATGTGCACAAAACATGCAGAATGCATTCTAAATGATAGGATGCATAATGTATGCATTTTTAATGAGTTTTCATAGCGTTTTTATTGCAAAAAAAGCATCAAAAACACGTCAAAAACGCATGAAAAAACGCGAAAAAAACGCCTTTTTGTCAGGAAAATTTCTGCTAGAAATCCTGACGTGTGCACATACCCATATTATCCCCTTCATGACCCAGCCTATTTTGACCTTAATGACCTGGCCATTTCTTGTATTCTGACCAGTGTCCCTTTATGAGGTAATAACTCAGGAACACTTCAACGGATCCTAGCTATTCAGAGATTGATTTTCGTGACATATTGAGCTTCATGTTAGTGGTAAATTTAGGTCGATAATTTTTGCGTTTATTTGTGAAAAAAAAACAGAAATTTGGCGTAAATTTTGAAATTTAGAATTTTTATTTTGTTAAAACAAAATTATGCGACACAAAATAGTTAATAAATAACATTTCCCACATGCCTACTTTACAGCTGCACAATTTTGGAAACAAAATTTTTTTTGCTAGGAAGTTATAAAGGTTAAAATTTGACCAGTGATTTCTCATTTTTACAGCAAAATTCACAAAACCATTTTTTTTAGGGACCACCTCACATTTGAAGTCAGTTTGAGGGGTCTATATGGCTGAAATTACTCAAAAGTGATGCCATTCTAAAAACTGCACTCCTCAAGGTGCCCAAAACCACATTCAAGAAGTTTATTAACCCTTCAGGTGTTTCACAGCAGCAGAAGCAACATGGAAGGAAAAAATGAACATTTAACTTTTTAGTCACAAAAATGATCTTTTAGCAACATTTTTTTTATTTTACCAAGGGTAAAAGGAGAAACTGGACCCCGAAAGTTGTTGTCCAACTTGTCCTGAGTTCGCCGATACCACATATGTGGGGAGGGGACCACTGTTTGGGTGCACTGCAAGGTTCGGAAGGGAAGGCGCGCCATTTGACTTTTTGAATGGAAAATTAGCTCTAAACGTTAGCGGACACCATGTCACGTTTGGAGAGCCCGTGTGCCTAAACGTTGGGGCTCCCCCACAAGTGACCCGATTTTGGAAACTAGACCACCCAAGGAACTTATCTAGTTGTGTGGTGAGCACTTTGAATCCCCAAGTGCTTCACATAAGTTTATAAAGCAGAGCCGTGAAAATAAAAAATCATTTTTCTTTCCTCAAAAATTATTTTTTAGCCCGCAATTTTTTATTTTCACAAGGGTAACAGGAGAAATTGGACCCCAAAAGTTGTCCAGTTTGTCCTGAGTACGTTGATACCCCATATGTGGGGGTAAACCACTATTTGGGCACATGTCGGGGTTCGGAAGGGAGGGAGCACCATTTGACTTTTTGAACGCAAGATTGGCTGGAATCAATAGTGGCACCATGTCGCGTTTGGAGACCCCCTGATGTGCCTAAAAAGTGGAAACCCCTCAATTCTAACTACAACACTAACCCCAACACATCCCTAACCCTAATCCCAACTCTAACCATGACCCTAATCACAATCCTAACCCCAACACACCCCTAGCCCTAATCCCAACCGCAACCCTAACCACAACACACCCCTAACCACAACCCTAACCCCAACTCACCCCTAACCCTAATCCCAACCACAACCCTAACCCCAACACACCCTTAACCCTAATCCCACATAACCCTAACCAAAAGCCTAACCCTAACCCCAACACACCCCTAACCTTAACCCTAATTCCAACCCTAACCCTAATTCCAACTCTAACTCTAATTTCAACCCTAACCCTAAGGCTATGTGCCCACGTTGCGGATTTGTGTGCGGATTTTTCAGCACCGTTTTTGAAAAATCCGCAGGTCAAACGCATTGCGCTTTACCTGCGGATTTACCACGGATTTCCAGTGTTTTTTGTGCGGATTTCACCAGAGGATTCCTATACAGGAACAGGTGTAAAACGCTGCGGAATCCGCACAAAGAATTGACATGCTGCGGAAAATGCAGAGCGGTATTTTCTGCACCATGGGCACAGCGGATTTCGTTTTCCATAGGTTTACAAGGTACTGTAAATGTGATGGAAAACTGCTACGAATCCGCAGCGGCCAATCCGCTGCGGATCCGCAGCCAAATTCGCACCGTGTGCACATAGCCTAATTCTAACCCTAAGGCCTGGAGTCACACTACACCGTAATACGGACGAGTGCAATGCGATAAAAAATCGCATAGCACTCGGCGCAATGTTAATCTATGGGGCAGCTCCTATTATCCGTTTTCTCGGCCGTATTCAAGATCCGAGTGAAATCGCAGCATGCTGCGATTGTCAGCCTATCTCGGCTGAGAATCGCCAATGCAAGTCTATGGGTGCGAAAAAAACGGATTACACACGGACCATCAGTGTGACTTGCGAGAAATACGCACTGGTGTTCTATAGAAAAGCCGGCAATTCATTGCGGTGTACAGTAAAATCACACTGACAGGTTAGAGAATAGAACAGATAAAATTAATGTATCCACATAGTATAGGTATATATATATATATATATATATATATATGTATATATATATATCAGTGAGACACATATATATATATTTATATTTCATAAAGCACTAGATAGCAGAAAAGCCGGTAATTCAATTGCCGGCTTTTGCTATCTCCTTCCCAAACCCGACAGGATATGAGACATGGATTACATACAATAAACCATTTCATATCCCTTATTTTTTACATATCCCTCACTACTAATGATAGAAGTGTCTGTGTGCAATATTTAGGGGCTCTAGCTGTTAAAATAAAGGGTTAAATCATGGACCTCACGCGCAATTTTCTCCGCCAGAGTAGGAAAGCCAGTGACTGAGGGCAGAAATTAATAGCCTAGAGAGGGAGCATGGTTATTGGCCCCCCCTGGCTAAAAACATCTGCCCCCAGCCACCCCAGAAAAGGCAGATCTGTAAGATGCGCCTATTCTGGCACTTAGCCTCTCTCTTCCCACTCCCCTGTAGTGGTGGGATATGGGGTAATAAGGGGTTAATGTCACCTTGCTATTGTAAGGTGACATTAAGCCAGGATAATAATGGAGAGGTGTCAATAAGACACCTATCCATTATTAACCCCTTCATGACCCAGCCTATTTTGACCTTAATGACCTGGCCATTTTTTGCAATTCTGACCAGTGTCCCTTTGTGAGGTAATAACTCAGGAACGCTTCAACAGATCCTAGCAGTTCTGAGATTGTTTTTTCGTGACATATTGGGCTTCATGTTAGTGGTAAATTTAGGTCGATAATTTCTGCGTTTATTTGTGAAAAAAACGGAAATTTGGCGAAAATTTTGAAAATTTTGCAATTTTCACATTTTGAATTTTTATTCTGTTAAACCGGAGAGTTATGTGACACAAAATAGTTAATAAATAACATTTCCCACATGTCTACTTTACATCAGCACAATTTTGGAAACAAATTTTTTTTTTGCTAGGAAGTTATAAGGGTTAAAATTTGACCAGTGATTTCTCATTTTTACAACAAAATTTACAAAACCATTTTTTTTAGGGACCACCTCACATTTGAAGTCAGTTTGAGGGGTCTATATGGATGAAAATACCCAAAAGTGACACCATTCTAAAAACTGCACCCCTCAAGGTGCTCAAAACCACATTCAAGAAGTTTATTAACCCTTCAGGTGTATCACAGCAGCAGAAGCAACATGGAAGGAAAAAATGAACATTTAACTTTTTAGTCACAAAAATGATCTTTTAGCAACTATTTTTTATTTTCCCAAGGGTAAAAGGAGAAACAGGACACCAAAAGTTATTGTACAATTTGTCCTGAGTACGCTGATACCTCATATGTGGGGGTAAACCACTGTTTGGGCGCACGGCAGGGCTTGGAAGGGAAGGAGCGCCATTTGACTTTTTTAATGCAAAATTGGCTCCAATCTTTAGCGGACACCTTGTCGCGTTTGGAGAGCCCCCGTGTGCCTAAACATTGGAGCTCCCCCACAAGTGACCCCATTTTGGAAACTAGACGCCCCAAGGAACTTATCTAGGTGCATAGTGAGCACTTTAAACCCCCAGGTGCTTTACAAATTGATCCGTAAAAATGAAAAAGTACTTTTTTTTCACAAAAAAATTCTTTTTGCCTCAATTTTTTCATTTTCACATGGGCAACAGGATAAAATGGATCCTAAAATTTGTTGGGCAATTTCTCCTGAGTACACCGATACCTCACATGTGGGGGTAAACCACTGTTTGGGCACATGGTAAGGCTCGGAAGGGAAGGAGCACCATTTGACTTTTTGAATGAAAAATTATCTCCATCGTTAGCGGACACCATGTCGCGTTTTGAGAGCCCCTGTGTGCCTAAACATTGGAGCTCCCCCACAAGTGACCCCATTTTGGAAACTAGACCCCCCAAGGAACTTATCTAGATGCATAGTGAGCACTTTAAACCCCCAGGTGCTTCACAGAAGTTTATAACACAGAGCCGTGAAAATAAAAAAATAATTTTTCTTTCCTCAAAAATGATTTTTTAGCCCGCAGTTTTTTATTTTCCCAAGGGTTACAAGAGAAATTTGACCCCAAGAGTTGTTGTCCAGTTTGTCCTGAGTATGCTGATACTCCATATGTGGGGGTAAACCACTGTTTGGGCGCACGGCAGGGCTCGGAAGGGAAGGCACGCCATTTGGCTTTTTGCATGGAAAATTAGCTCCAATCATTAGTGGACACCATGTCGCGTTTGGAGAGCCCCTGTGTGCCTAAACATTGGAGCTCCCCGACAAGTGACCCCATTTTGGAAACTAGACCTCCCAAGGAACTAATCTAAATGTGTGGTGGGCACTTTGAACCCCCAAGTGCTTCACAGAAGTTTATAACGCAGAGCCATGAAAATAAAAAATAATTTTTATTTTCTCAAAAAATGATTTTTTAGCCCGCAATTTTTTATTTTCCCAAGGGTAACAGGAGAAATTTGACCCCAAAAGTTGTTGTCCAGTTTCTCCTGAGTACGCTGATACCCCATATGTGGGGGTAAACACTGTTTGGGCACACGTCGGGGTTCGGGAGAGAAGTAGTGACGTTTTGAAATGCAGACTTTGATGGAATGCTCTGCGGGCGTCACGTTGCGTTTACAGAGCCCCTGATGTGCCTAAACAGTGGAAACTCCCCACAAGTGACCCCATTTTGGAAACTAGACCCCCAAAGGAACTTATCTAGATGTGTGGTGAGCACTTTGAACCCCCAAGTGCTTCACACAAGTTTATAACGCAGAGCCGTGAAAATAAAAAATAATTTTTCTATCCTCAAAAATAATTTTTTAGTCCGCAATTTTTTATTTTCCCAAAGGTTACAGGAGAAATTGGACCCCAAAAGTTGTTGTCCAGTTTCTCCTGAGTACGCTGGTACCCCATATGTGGGGGTAAACCACTGTTTGGGCACACGTCGGGACTCGGGAGAGAGCACCATTTGACTTTTTCAACGCAAGATTGGCTGGAATTACTGGTGGTGCCATGTCGCATTTGGAGACCCCTGATGTGCCTAAACAGTGGAAACCCCTCAATTCTAACTCCAACACTAACCCCAACACACCCCTGACCCTAATCCCAACCCTAACCACAACCCTAACCCCAACACACCCCTAACCCTAGTCTTAACCCTAATTCCAACCCTAACTAATTCCAACCCTAACCCTAAGACTATGTGCCCACGTTGCGAATTTGTGTGCGGATTTTTCGCACCGTTTTTGAAAAATCTGCAGGTAAAACGCACTGCGCTTTACCTGCGGATTTACCGTGGATTTCCAGTGTTTTTTGTGTGGATTTCACCTGCGGAGTCCTATTATGGAGCAGGTGTAAAACGTTGCGGAATCCGCACAAAGAATTTACATGCTGCGGAAAATACAACGCAGCGTTTCCGCGCTGTATTTTCCGCACCATGGGCACAGCGAATTTGGTTTTCCATAGGTTTACGTGGTACTGTAAACGTGATGGAAAACTGCTACGAATCCGCAGCGACCAATCCGCTGCGGATCCGCAGCCAAATCCGCACCGTGTGCACATAGCCTAATTCTAACCCTAATTCCAACCCTAGCCCTAATTGTAACCCTAACTCTAATTGCAACCCTAACCCTAATTCTAACCCTAATTCTAACCCTAGCCCTAAGTGCAACCCTAGCCCTAAGTTCAACCCTAGCCCTAAGTGCAACCCTAGCCCTAAGTGCAACCCTAACCCTAAGTGCAACCCTAAGTGCAACCCTATCCCTAAGTGCAACCCTAAGTGCAACCCTATCCCTAAGTGCAACCCTAAGTGCAACCCTAGCCCTAAGTGCAACCCTAACCCTAAGTGCAACCCTAACCCTAAGTGCAACCCTAAGTGCAACCCTAACTGTTATGATCCCAATGGCAGGGGACCTCAAAGATTACAGCAAAGTCTGCAAAACATAAATACCAGCTCATAGGGAAGTGGTAACTAGGCTGACCATATACCTGATCCTAGCACAAACACTAACAGTAGCCGGGGAACGTGCCTACGTTGATTCTAGACGTCTCGCGCCAGCCGGAGAACTAACTACCCCTATCAGGGAAAATAAGACCTCTCTTGCCTCCAGAGAAAAGACCCCAAAGTAATACAAGCCCCCAACAAATAATAACGGTGAGGTAAGAAGAAAAGACAAACGTAAGAATGAACTAGATTTAGCAAAGAGAGGCCCACTGACTAATAGCAGAATATAGTAAGAAGACTTATATGGTCAGCAAAAAACCCTGCAAAATATCCACGCTGAATATCCAAGAACCCCCAAACCGACTGATGGTGTGGGGGGAGGATATCAGCCCCCCTAGAGCTTCCAGCAATAACAGGAATCACATATTGTACAAGCTGGACAAAAAATATGAACAATGCAAATGATCAAGAGTACGAAAGCAGGACTTAGCTTATCTTGCAAAGAACCAGGACCTGAAGACAGGAGCAAACAGAAGTGAACTGATTACAACAAAGCCAGGCACTGGACTGAGAATCCAGGAAGTTTAAATAGCAACACCCCAGGCCTAACGAAGCAGGTGAGCACAAACCTGGTAGAAGACAATCCAAGTGCCAAATCACTAGTGACCACAAGAGGGAGCCAAAAAGTATAGTTCACAACAGTACCCCCCCTTTAAGGAGGGGTCACCGAACCCTCACCAAGACCACCAGGGCGACCAGGATGAGCCGCGTGGAAGGCACGAACCAAATCGGCCGCATGAACATCAGAGGCGGCCACCCAGGAATTATCCTCCTGACCATAGCCCTTCCATTTGACCAAATACTGGAGCCTCCGTCTAGAGAGACGAGAATCCAAGATCTTCTTCACCACGTACTCCAACTCGCCCTCAACCAACACCGGAGCAGGAGGCTCAACAGCAGGAACCACAGGCACAACGTACCGCCGTAACAAAGACCTATGGAACACGTTGTGAATGGCAAACGACACCGGAAGATCCAAACGAAAAGAAACCGGGTTAAGAATGAACTAGATTTAGCAAAGAGAGGCCCACTGACTAATAGCAGAATATAGTAAGAAGACTTATATAGTCAGCAAAAAATCCTGCAAAATATCCACGCTGAATATCCAAGAACCCCCAAACCGACTGACGGTGTGGGGGGTGTTGTGAATTAGACTTTTTTGGCTCCCTCTTGTGGTCACTAGTGATATGACTCTGGGATTGTCTTTCCTCAGTTTGGCACCCACCTGGGTCGTTAGTCCAGGGGTGTTGCTATATGAACTTCCTGAATTCTTAGTCTGGTGCCTGGCATCGTTGTAATCAGTCCTTTCTGTTTGCTCCTGTCTGCTGGTCCGGGTTCTTGCAAAATTAAGCTAAGTCTTGCTTCCTTGTTTTTTGGTTATTTGCATTGCTCTTATTTTTTGTCCAGCTTGTACTAAATGTGATTCCTGATTTTGCTGGAAGCTCTAGGGGGCTGGTATTCTCCCCCCGGGCCGTTAGACGGTTCGGGGGTTCTTGAATATCCAGCGTGGAAATTTTGATAGGGTTTTTGCTGACCGTATAAGTCATCTTACTATATTCTGCTATTAGTCAGTGGGCCTCTCTTTGCTAAATATCTAGTTCATTCTTACGTTTGTCTTTTCTTCTTACCTCACCGTTATTATTTGTTGGGGGCTTGTATCCAACTTTTGGGGTCTTTTCTCTGGAGGCAAGAAAGGTCTATCTTTTCCCTTCTAGGGTTAGTTAGTTCTCCGGCTGGCGCGAGACGTCTAGAACCAACGTAGGCACGTTCCCCGGCTGCTGCTATTTGTGGTGCTAGGATTAGATATACGGTCAGCCCAGTTACCACTGCCCTATGAGCTGGTTTTTTGTGTTTGCAGACTTGGTATTTATTTCTGAGACCCCCTGCCATTGGGGTCATAACAGGGGGGAGAATATCAGCCCCCCTAGAGCTTCCAGCAATAACAGGAATCACATATTGTACAAGCTGGACAAAAAATATGAACAATGCAAATGATCAAGAGTACGAAAGCAGGACTTAGCTTATCTTGCAAAGAACCAGGACCTGAAGACAGGAGCAAACAGAAGTGAACTGATTACAACGAAGCCAGGCACTGGACTGAGAATCCAGGAAGTTTAAATAGCAACACCCCAGGCCTAACGAAGCAGGTGAGCACAAACCTGGTAAAAGACAATCCAAGTGCCAAATCACTAGTGACCACAAGAGGGAGCCAAAAAGTATAGTTCACAACACCTAACCCTAAGTGCAACCCTAACCCTAAGTGCAACCCTAAGTGCAACCCTAGCCCTAAGTGCAACCCTAACCCTAAGTGCAACCCTAAGTGCAACCCTAAGTGCAACCCTAACCCTAAGTGCAACTCTAACCCTAAGTGCAACCCTAACCCTAAGTGCAACCCTAACCCTAAGTGCAACCCAAACCCTACCCCTACCCCTACTCCTAACCCTAATGGAAAAACAAAAATAAATATAATTTTTGTATTTTATTATTGTCCCTACCTATGGGGGTGATAAAGGGGGGGTTTATTTACTATTTTTTTTATTTTGATCGCTGTGATAGGTTCTATCACAGCGATCAAAATGTACCTGGAAAGAATCTGCATGCCGGCAGATTCGGCAGGCGCACTGCGCATGCGCCCGCCAATTTGGAAGGGTTTATTTACTATTTTTTTTATTTTGATCACAGTGATATGATCTATCACAGTGATCAAAATGAATGACCGAATCTGCCGGCTGGCAGATTCGGTGGCCGCATACGTACTGCGTATGCGCCCGCCATTTTGCAAGATGGTGGCACCCATCCTAGAAGCCGGAAGGACAACGGGAGGGACCCCGGGACTCCGGAGGTATGGGGGGGTGGGATCAGACAGCGGGGGGACCGGACAGGATGGAGGGGAGAGGAGGGCGCGGAGGACAGGATGGAGAGGTAGGAAACACTGGCGACGGCTGCAGATCGCCGCTGTCAGTCGGTGTCGGGGTCAGATCGGGGTCTCCAGCCGTGGCCAATGATATTGCAGCATCGGCCATGGCTGGATTGTAATATTTCACCAATTTTCATTGGTGAAATATTACGATTGCTCTGATTGACTGTTTCACTTTCAACAGCCAATCAGAGAGATCAAAGCCACCCCCCGTGGGCTCAAGTACCACTCCCTCTGTCCCTGCAGGTCGGGTGAAATTTCAGTTAACCCTTTCACCCGATCTGCAGGAACACGATCCTGCCATGACGCCACATATGCGGATTGGCACCAACTTTCATGATGCCTACGTGGCGTCACAGGTCAGAAAGGGGTTATACTCACCGAGGGGGGGGGCGGTCCGGTCCGATGGGTGTTGCGGTCTGGGTCCGGCGCCTCCCATCTTCATGCGATGACGTCCTCTTCCTTGCTTCTGTTGCGGCTCCTGCGCAGGTGTATTTTATCTGTCCTGTTGAGGGCAGAGCAAAATACTGCAGTGCGCAGGTGCTGGGCTTCTCGGACCTTTCCTGGCGCCTGCGCACTGCAGTACTTTGCTCTGCCCTCAACAGGGCAGATAAAGCACGCCTGCACAGAAACCACGACAAATGCAAGGAAGAGGACGTCATCGCATGAAGATGGGAGGGGCCTGACACAGACGGCAACGCCCATCGGACCGGACGACCCCCCCAGGTGAGTATAATATAACTTGTTTTTCTTATCTTTCAGGTTACGTCCGGGGCTTATCTACAGCATTACAGAATACTGTAGATAAGCCCCTGATGGCGTTGGCCGAAGCTTATATACGAAAAAGTAGGTGACAGATTACCTTTAAAGTCTGCTGGCTAAAGCAACCCGGACAGAAGTTAGCAACATTTAGGGGGTAAAAATAACATTTTTCCTTCCTAGCATGCTACTTTGTATTAATTCTTAAAGCACCTGAATGGTTAATAAACTACCTGACAGCAATTTTGAATACCTTGAGGGGTGCAGTTTATAAAATGATGTCACTTTTGGGGTTCATATGACATATTGGTTCGCCAAAGTCACTTCAAGGCTGAATAGGGCCATAAAAGGTATGTTTTGTAAATTTCCCTGAAAAAAATAAAAATTGCTGCTACAGTTTTAACCCCTTAACGACCGCTGATACGCCTTTTAACAGCGGCAGTTAAGGGTACTTAAAGTGAATAGCGCCCCCCAGAGTCAGATTTTCTCTGGGGTCTCGGTTACCGGGGGTAGCCGAGACCCCAGAGAACATGATTCGGGTTTTTTTTTACTAACCCCCAAGTTGCGATCGCCGGTAATTAACCTGTTGTGAATTCCGCTCTTGGGCTCCCTCCGGTGGTTGTAGGTGGCATTTTTGCGAGTTCTGCTCTTGGGCTCCCTCCGGTGGTTTTAAGTGGTACTGCTGCTCCTTGGATTTAGTGGTCAGCAGCTGCTTCCACTGATTGTCTTTCTGGCTCGACTATTTAGCCTGTATTTAGCCTGGTTCTATCCTTCAGCCTGTGCCAGTTGTCAATGGTTCCTGGTTGGATTCACATCTCTGCTTGGATTTCCCTGATATTCTGACCAGTTCAGCAAAGATAAGTCCTTGCTTTGTTCTTTTGCAGTCCACTTGTTGTGGACTTAATCTTTCTGCACTTTCTATGTTTTTTCTAGTCCAGCTTGTCAGTATGGATTTATTCAGTTAAGCTGGAAGCTCTGGGAAGCAGATTTACGCTCCACACCTTTAGTCAGGTGTGGAGATTTTTGTAAACTCTGTGGTGGATTTTTCTAGTTTTTAATACTGACCGCACAGTATTCTTTCCTGTTCTATTTATCTAGTTAGAGTGGCATCCTTTGCTACATCCTGGTTTCATTCTGCGTATGTCATTTCCCTCTCCACTCACAGTCAATATTTGTGGGGGGCTGTCCTATCCTTTGGGGATTTTCTCTGAGGCAAGATAGCTTTCCTGTTTCTATCTTTAGGGGTAGTTAGTCCTCCGGCTGTGACAACGTGTCTAGGGAGTGACAGGAACATCCCACGGCTACTTCTAGTGTTGTGTTAAGCTCAGGAACTGCGGTCAGTACAGGTACCACCTCCTCCAGAGCACGTCCCATGCTGCTCCTAAACCACCAGCTTTATAACAGTACAACTGGCCAAAAATGAATTAAATGCATCTCAAAAGAAGGAAAAGGAAGTTCTGAGCCATTTTTTTTTCTGCAGTCTGTTTTGTCTTTTTTTTCCTCTTAATCTCTGGGTGGTTCAGGATTTTGGCGCTGGCATGGATGTTCAGGGTTTGTTTTCTCGTGTGGATCAACTTGCTGCAAGAGTACAGAGTATCCAAGATTATGTTGTCCAGACTCCGGCTTTAGAGCCTAGAATTCCAACCCCTGATTTGTTTTTTGGGGACAGATCCAAGTTTTTGAACTTTAAAAATAACTGCAAATTGTTTTTTGCCTTGAAACCCCGTTCCTCTGGTGATTCCATTCAGCAGGTTAAAATTGTCATCTCTCTGCTGCGTGGTGACCCTCAGGACTGGGCATTCTCCCTTGAATCAGGGAATCCGGCATTGCTTAATGTAGACGCATTTTTTCAAGCACTCGGATTATTGTATGACGAACCTAATTCTGTGGATCATGCAGAAAAGACCTTGTTGGCCCTGTGTCAGGGTCAGGAAGCGGCAGAAGTATACTGCCAGAGATTTAGAAAATGGTCTGTGCTCACTAAATGGAATGAGGAGGCTCTGGCAGCAATTTTCAGAAAGGGTCTTTCTGAAGCCCTGAAAGATGTTATGGTGGGGTTCCCCACGCCTGCTGGTTTGAGCGAATCTATGTCTCTAGCCATTCAAATTGATTGGCGCCTGCGCGAGCGCAAAGTTGTGCACCATATGGCAGTGTCCTCTGAGCAGAGTCCTGAGCCTATGCAATGTGATAGGATTTTGACTAGAGCAGAACGGCAGGGATTCAGACGCCAGAATAGGCTGTGTTTTTACTGTGGTGATTCTGCTCATGTTATTTCTGATTGCCCTAAGCGTACTGAGAGGGTCGCTAGGTCTGTTACCATCAGTACTGTACAGCCTAAATTTCTCTTATCTGTGACCTTGATTTGCTCATTATCGTCCTTTTCTGTCATGGCATTTGTGGATTCAGGCGCTGCCCTGAACTTGATGGACTTGGAATTCGCCAGGCGCTGTGGTTTTTCCTTGCAGCCTTTGCAGAGCCCTATTCCTTTGAGGGGCATTGATGCTACGCCGTTGGCCAAGGATAAACCTCAGTATTGGACTCAGCTGACCATGTGCATGGCTCCAGCACATCAGGAAGATTGCCGTTTTCTGGTGTTGCATAATTTGCATGATGTTGTTGTACTGGGTTTTCCATGGTTACAGGGACATAATCCTGTGCTGGATTGGAAATCTATGTCTGTGACTAGTTGGGGTTGTCAAGGGGTAGATAGTGACGTTCCTTTGATGTCAATTTCCTCTTCCCCCTCTTCTGAAGTTCCTGAGTTTTTGTCGGATTTCCAGGATGTATTTGATGAGCCCAAGTCCAGTTCCCTTCCTCCACATAGGGACTGTGATTGTGCTATTAACTTGATTCCTGGCTGTAAGTTCCCTAAGGGCCGACTTTTCAATCTGTTTGTGCCAGAGCATGCCGCTATGCGGAGTTACGTTAAGGAGTCTTTGGAGAAGGGGCATATTCGGCCGTCTTCGTCACCATTGGGAGCGGGATTCTTTTTTGTTGCCAAGAAGGATGGCTCCTTGAGACCCTGTATTGATTATCGCCTTCTTAATAAGATCACGGTCAAATTTCAATACCCTTTACCTTTGCTTTCTGATTTGTTTGCTCGGGTCAAGGGGGCTAGTTGGTTTACTAAGATTGACCTTCGAGGGGCATATAATCTTGTTCGTATTAAACAGGGTGACGAATGGAAAACTGCATTTAATACGCCCGAAGGCCATTTTGAATACCTTGTGATGCCTTTCGGGCTCTCTAATGCTCCTTCTGTATTTCAGTCCTTCATGCATGATATTTTCCGCAATTATCTTGATAAATTCATGATTGTGTATTTGGATGATATTTTGATTTTTTCCGATGATTGGGAGTCTCATGTGAAGCAGGTCAGGATGGTATTCCAGATCCTTCGTGATAATGCTTTATTTGTGAAGGGGTCTAAGTGCCTATTTGGAGTTCAGAAGGTCTCTTTTTTGGGTTTTATTTTTTCTCCCTCGTCTATAGAAATGGATCCTGTTAAGGTCCAAGCCATTCATGACTGGATTCAACCCACATCTGTGAAGAGTGTTCAGAAATTTTTGTGCTTTGCTAATTTTTATCGCCGTTTCATTGCCAACTTTTCCAGTGTGGTTAAGCCCCTGACCGATTTGACGAAGAAAGGCGCTGATGTGACGAATTGGTCCTCTGCGGCTGTTGAGGCCTTTCAGGAGCTTAAACGCCGATTTACTTCTGCCCCTGTGTTGCGTCAGCCGGATGTTTCTCTTCCTTTTCAGGTTGAGGTTGACGCTTCTGAGATTGGGGCAGGGGCCGTTTTGTCTCAGAGGAGTTCTGATGGTTCTTTGATGAAACCGTGCACCTTTTTTTCCAGAAAGTTTTCGCCTGTGGAGCGCAATTATGATGTCGGCAATCGGGAGTTGTTGGCCATGAAGTGGGCATTTGAGGAGTGGCGACATTGGCTTGAGGGAGCCAAGCACCGTGTTGTGGTCTTGACCGATCATAAGAATCTGATTTACCCCGAGTCGGCCAAGCGGCTGAACCCTAGACAGGCTCGATGGTCCCTGTTTTTCTCCCGTTTTGATTTTGTGGTCTCGTATCTTCCGGGATCTAAGAATGTTAAGGCTGATGCCCTCTCTAGGAGTTTTTTGCCTGATTCTCCTGGAGTCCTTGAGCCGGTTGGCATTCTTAAGGAAGGGGAGATTCTTTCTGCCATCTCCCCTGATTTACGGCGGGTGGTTCAGGAATTTCAGGCTGATAAACCTGACTGCTGTCCTGTGGGGAAGCTGTTTGTTCCTGATAGATGGACAAGTAAGGTAATTTCTGAGGTTCATTGTTCGGTGTTGGCTGGTCATCCTGGGATTTTTGGTACCAGAGATTTGGTTGCTAGGTCCTTTTGGTGGCCTTCCTTGTCGCGGGATGTGCGTTCTTTTGTGCAGTTCTGTGGGACTTGTGCCCGGGCCAAGCCTTGCTGTTCCCGCGCTAGTGGGTTGCTTTTGCCTGTCCCTGAGAGGCCCTGGACGCATATTTCCATGGATTTTATTTCGGATCTTCCTGTTTCCCAGAAGATGTCTGTTATCTGGGTGGTTTGTGACCGGTTCTCTAAAATGGTCCATTTGGTACCTTTGCCTAAATTGCCTTCCTCCTCTGACTTGGTTCCATTGTTTTTTCAGCATGTGGTTCGTTTTCATGGCATTCCGGAGAATATTGTGTCTGACAGAGGTTCCCAGTTTGTTTCTAGGTTTTGGCGGGCCTTTTGTGCTAGGATGGGCATTGATTTGTCTTTTTCTTCGGCATTTCATCCTCAGACAAATGGCCAAACTGAGCGAACTAATCAGACCTTGAAAACCTATTTGAGATGCTTTGTGTCTGCTGACCAGGATGATTGGGTGGCTTTCTTGCCGTTGGCCGAGTTTGCCCTTAATAATCGGGCTAGTTCGGCTACTTTGGTTTCGCCTTTCTTTTGTAATTTTGGTTTTCATCCTCGTTTTTCTTCGGGGCAAGTTGAGCCGTCTGATTGTCCTGGTGTGGATTCTGTAATGGACAGGTTACAGCAGATTTGGACTCATGTGGTAGACAATTTGACGTTGTCTCAGGAAAAGGCTCAACATTTTGCTAACCGCCGTTGGTGTGTTGGTCCCCGGCTTCGGGTGGGGGATTTAGTCTGGTTATCTTCTCGTCATGTTCCTATGAAGGTTTCTTCCCCTAAGTTCAAGCCTCGGTTTATTGGTCCTTATAAGATTTCTGAGATTATCAATCCGGTATCTTTTCGTTTGGCCCTTCCAGCCTCTTTTGCCATCCATAATGTTTTCCATAGATCTTTGTTGCGGAGATATGTGGTGCCCGTTGTTCCCTCTGTTGATCCTCCTGCCCCGGTGTTGGTTGATGGGGAGTTGGAATATGTGGTGGAGAAAATTTTGGATTCTCGTTTTTCGAGGCGGAGGCTTCAGTATCTTGTCAAGTGGAAGGGTTATGGCCAGGAGGATAATTCTTGGGTTGTTGCCTCCGATGTCCATGCCGCCGATTTGGTTCGTGCTTTTCACTTGGCTTGTCCTGATCGGCCTGGGGGCTCTGGTGAGGGTTTGGTGACCCCTCCTCAAGGGGGGGGTACTGTTGTGAATTCCGCTCTTGGGCTCCCTCCGGTGGTTGTAGGTGGCATTTTTGCGAGTTCTGCTCTTGGGCTCCCTCCGGTGGTTTTAAGTGGTACTGCTGCTCCTTGGATTTAGTGGTCAGCAGCTGCTTCCACTGATTGTCTTTCTGGCTCGACTACTTAGCCTGGTTCTATCCTTCAGCCTGTGCCAGTTGTCAATGGTTCCTGGTTGGATTCACATCTCTGCTTGGATTTCCCTGATATTCTGACCAGTTCAGCAAAGATAAGTCCTTGCTTTGTTCTTTTGCAGTCCACTTGTTGTGGACTTAATCTTTCTGCACTTTCTATGTTTTCTCTAGTCCAGCTTGTCAGTATGGATTTATTCAGTTAAGCTGGAAGCTCTGGGAAGCAGATTTACCCTCCACATCTTTAGTCAGGTGTGGAGATTTTTGTAAACTCTGTGGTGGATTTTTCTAGTTTTTAATACTGACCGCACAGTATTCTTTCCTGTTCTATTTATCTAGTTAGACTGGCCTCCTTTGCTACATCCTGGTTTCATTCTGCGTATGTCATTTCCCTCTCCACTAACAGTCAATATTTGTGGGGGGCTGTCCTATCCTTTGGGGATTTTCTCTGAGGCAAGATAGCTTTCCTGTTTCTATCTTTAGGGGTAGTTAGTCCTCCAGCTGTGACGAGGTGTCTAGGGAGTGACAGGAACATCCCACGGCTACTTCTAGTGTTGTGTTAAGCTCAGGAACTGCGGTCAGTACAGGTACCACCTCCTCCAGAGCACATCCCATGTTGCTCCTAAACCACCAGCTTATAACATTAACCGTTTACCGGCGGTCGCAAAAAAAAACCAAAATGTGATTTCCCATTTAATTTCTCTGTCCTCCGATGTGATCGCACATCAGAGGACAGAGAAATGGGGTCCCCGATCGCCCCCGATACTCAACTGTCTCCCCCGGTGCTCCTTGTGGCTCCCGATGGGCGCCGCCATCTTGTTCCGGCGAAAAAATGGCGGGCGCATGCGCAGTGCGCCCTCCGGCCGGCACCGGGAAAATCTTTGGGGTCTCGGATGCCGGAGGTAGCCGAGACCCCAAAGAACATGATCAGGGTCGGTTGTTACCGACCCGTTTTGCGATCGCCGGTAATTAACTGTTTACCGACGACCGCAAAGAAAAAAAAAAAAAAAGCGATGTGAATTCTCTGTCCTCTGATGTGATCGCACATTAGAGGACAGAGAAATAGGGGGATTCGGGGACCCTGTTATGCTTACCGGTGTCCCTGGGTCCTCCTGTGTCCTCTCCTGGCCGCCGGCTTCTTCCTCCGGTAAGAAAATGGCGGGCGCATGCTAGGGTTAGTGTTGGGGCTAAATTTAGGGTTAGGGTTGGGGCTAAAGTTAGGGTTAGGGTTGGGGCTAAATTTAGGGTTAGTGTTAGGGTTGGGGCTAAATTTAGTGTTAGGGTTGGGGCAAAATTTAGGGTTAGGGTTGGGGCTAAATTTAGGGTTAGGGCTAGGGTTGGGGCTAAAGTTAGGGTTAGGGTTAAAGTTAGGGCTAAAATTAGGGTTAGGGTTAAAGTTAGGGCTAGGGTTAGTGTTGGGGCTAAATTTAGGGTTAGGGTTGGGGCTAAAGTTAGGGTTTGGGCTAAAGTTAGGGCTAGGGTTGGGGCTAATGTTAGGACTAGGGTTGCGGCTAAAGTTAGGGTTAGAGTTGGGGTTAGGGTTTGGATTAGGGTTGGCATTAGGGTTACGTTTGGGATTAGGGTTAGGTTTGGGATTAGGGTTAAGATTAGGGTTGGGATTAGGGTTAGGGGTGTATTGGGATTAGGGTTAGGTTTGAGGTTAGTGTTGAAATTAGGATTAGGGGTGTGTTGGATTTAGGGTTCTGATTAGGGTTATGGTTGTTTTGGGGTTAGGGTTGTGATCATCGTTAGGGTTGTGATTACTATTATGGATCGGGTTGGGATTAGGGTTAGGGGTGTGTTGGCGTTAGGGTTGGAGTTAGAATTGGGGGGTTTCCACTGTTTAGGTACATCAGGGGGTCTCTAAATGCCACAGCCAATTTTGCGCTCAAAAAGTCAAATGGTGCTCCCTCCCTTCTGAGCTCTGCCGTGCACCCAAACAGTGGTCCCCCCCACACATGGGGTATCAGTGCACTCAGGACAAATTGGAAAACAACTTTTGGGGTCCAATTTCTCTTGTTACCCTTGTGAAAATAAAAACTTGGGGGCTAAAAAATCTTTTTTGTGGAAAAAAAATATATTTTATTTTCACGACTCTGCATTGCATTATAAACTTCTGTGAAGCACTTGGGCATTCAAAGTTCTCACCACACATCTAGGTAAGTTCCTTGGGGGGTCTAGTTTCCAAAATGGAGTCACTTGTGGGGGGTTTCTACTGTTTAGGTACGTCAGGGGCTCTGCAAACGCAACATAACGCCCGCAGACCATTCTATCAAAGTCTGCATTCCAAAACGGCGCTCCTTCCCTTCCGAGCTCTGCCATGCGCCCAAACAGTGGTTTACCCCCACATATGGGGTATTAGCCTACTCAGCATAAATTGCACAATAAATTTTGGGGTCCAATTTCTCCTGTTACCCTTGTGAAAGTAAAAATTTGGGGGTGAAAAGATAATTTTTGTGGAAAAAATATGATTTTTTTTATTTTCATGGCTCTACATTATAAACTTCTGTGAAGCAGTTGGGGGTTCATAGTGCTCACCACACATCTAGATAAGCTCTTTGGGGGGGTGTAGTTTCCAAAATGGTGTCACTTGTGGGGGGTTTCTACTGTTTAGGTACATCAGGAGCTCTGCAAATGCAACATGATGCCCGCAGACCATCCCATCAAAGTCTGCATTCCAAGATGCACTCCTTCCCTTCCGAGCCCCGATGGGTGCCCAAACAGTGCCCCCCCCCCACATATGGGGTATCAGCGTACTCACGACAAACTGGTCAACAGATTTTGGGGTCCAATGTCTCCTGTTACCCTTGAGAAAATAAAAAATTGCAGGCTGAAAAATCATTTTTGAGGGGAAAAAAAGGATTTTTTATTTTCACGGCTCTACGTTATAAATTTCTGTGAAGCACTTGGTGGTTTAAAGTACTCACCACACATCTAGATAAGTTCCTTAAGGGGTCTAGTTTCCAAAATGGGGTCACTTGTGGGGGGTTTCTACTGTTTAGGCACATCAGGGGCTCTCGAAACGCGACATGGTGTTCGATCTCAATTCCAGCCAATTCTACATTGAAAAAGTAAAACGGCACTCCTTCACTTCCAAGCTCTGCGGTGCGCCCAAACAGTGGTTTACCCCCACATATGGGGTATCGACATACTCAGGAGAAATTGCACAACAACTTTTGTGGTCTAATTTCTCCTGTTACCCTTGTCAAAATAAAAATTTTGGGGCAAAATTATCCTTTTTTTTTTTATAGAAAAAATGCGATTTTTTATTTTCACGGCTCAACATTATAAACGTCTGTGAAGCACCGGGGGGTTTAAAGTGCTCACCACACATCTATATAAGTTCCTTAAGGGGCCTAGTTTCCAAAATGGTGTCACTTGTGGGGGGTTTCCACTGTTTAGAAACATCAGGGGCTCTCCAAAAGCGACATGGCGTCCAATCTCAATTCCAGCCAATTCTACATTGAAAAAGTAAAACGGCACTCCTTCTCTTCCAAGCTCTGCGGTGCGCCGAAAGAGTGGTTTACCCCCACATGTGGGGTATCCACGTACTCAGGAGAAATTGCACAACAACTTTTGTGGTCTAATTTCTCCTGTTACCCTTGTGAAAATAAGAATTTGTGGGCAAAAAGATCATTTTTGTGTAAACAAATGCGATTTTTTATTTTCACGGCTCTACTTTATAAACTTCTGTGAAGCACTTGGAGGCTCAAATTGCTCACCACACATCTAGATAAGTTCCTTAAGGGGTCTAGTTTCCAATATGGTGTCACTTGTGGGGGGTTTCCACTGTTTAGGCACATCAGGGGCTCTCCAAACGCGACATGGCGTCCGATCTCAATTCCAGCCAATTCTGCATTGAAAAAGTCAAACGGCACTCCTTCTTTTCCAAGCTCTGTGGTGCACCCAAACAGTGGTTTACCCCCACAAATGGGGTATTGGCGTATTCAGGAGA
This sequence comes from Ranitomeya variabilis, assembly GCF_051348905.1. NCBI lineage: Eukaryota > Metazoa > Chordata > Amphibia > Anura > Dendrobatidae > Ranitomeya > Ranitomeya variabilis. Next base: position 143,681,151 of record NC_135237.1, on the reverse strand, counting down.
AATTGCACAACAAAATGTATGGTTAAATTTCTGTTTTTCCACTTGTGAAAATAAAAAAAATGGTTCTGAATTAAAATGTTTGCAAAAAAAAGTTAAATGTTCATTTTTTCCTTCCATATTGTTTCAGTTCCTGTGAAACACGTAAAGGGTTAATAAACTTCTTGAATGTGGTTTTGAGTACCTTGAGGGGTGCAGTTTTTAGAATGGTGTCACACTTGGGTATTTTCTATCACATAGACCCCTCAAAATGACTTCAAATGTTATGTGGTCCCTAAAAAAAAATGGTGTTGTAAAAATGAGAAATTGCTGGTCAACTTTTAACCCTTATAACTCCCTAACAAAAAAAAATGTTGTTTCCAAAATTGTGCTGATGTAAAGTAGACATGTGGGAAATGTTATTTATTAACTATTTTTTTGTGACATATGTGACGGGGTGTATGGCAGAGCAAGAAGGGACAACAGGCCAATGGATGATTCCACAGATTTATTATCAAGAACGCTGGAACAACACATGCAGGTAGATCTACAGAGTCCACAATTAGTCCAACGGAACAGGTTCGGGGCACCTCCCGATAATCCTTGTGCCAGCTAACAAAGCAATAGTCCACACGAGTCCAAGGGATCCCAAAACAATCCCACGAACGACGAGATATGTCCTCAGCTCAAGTCTCGCTCCGTTCGCTTCCGCAGTCACAGATGAACGTGGGGTCTTGCCTCAACTAAGAATCCCCACTCCTTCTCCTTCAAGGGTCAACTCACATCTCATCTCAAAATAAGAATGGATTGTCTGAGCTCCTGGGATCCGCCCATGAAGGGGGTAGGGGTCACACCTTTTATTCAATGGCTGAGTCCACCAGAAGATTCTATTCTGGTCGGCTCCACTTAGTCTAGGTCGTATGTACATTTGACTAGCCACCTGCTGAGAGGAAGAATGGCTATTCCGTCACTAGTGTTGACAAAGCTTAATTACATTAAAGCTTAGGGCTGCAAGTATTGGGGGAAGGAGACATCGTTACAGGTAAACTCCTAGCACAATTAAATACATAAATTACAGCTAATAGAAACCAGAGAACAGTTACATACATCAAATGGCATATTATTCAAATGCAGGACAGGGCAAAAGTACAGATCATGACAACATATCTCTCTGATTTAAGGGAATAAAAATACAAAGTTTGAAAATTGCAAAATTTTAAAAATTTTCGCCATATTTCCGTTTTTTTCATAAATAATCGCAAGTAATATCGAAGAAATGTTACCACTAACATGAAGTACAATATGTCACGAAAAAACAATCTCAGAATCAGCAGGATCTGTTAAAGCGTTCCAGAGTTATAACCTCATAAAGTGACAGTGGTCAGAATTGTAAAAATTGGCTCGGTCATTAAGTACCAAATTGGCTCTGTCACTAAGGGGTTAAACCTTCTAGCATCCTATATTTTAAAAATGGTGCCGATGTAAAGCAGACATGAGGGAAATGTTATTTATTGACTATTTTATGTGGTATGACTGTCTGGGTTAAAGAGATAACACTGGTCAACAGCATTTTTGGTGCCAAAGATATTTCATCGAATTTAGGGTATTTTTGGGGTGCTGATTCTGAATATGTCATCAGTTTTGCCAGATTGGCTCAAGTTTTTGAGATTTTTGGTATCTTATTTATAGCACTTGTTGGTAAATGTGACGCATCATCTCATTAATTTCTTTGGATTAGTACTTGAACTGAGCAGTTCTCAATATAGTTTTGTGTTAATTAGTGTTCTAAAAGTTTGTTCATAGCTTGATTTTTGCACTAACTTTATGTTGTTGTCTGTTTTCCAGTGAAAAGCATGAACTCATCAAGAAGAAGTTGTCTTAACGATCCAGACTCATTCTGTTACATTTGTGGTGAATACACACTGCCAAAACATAGAAGAAACATAACAGACTTCGTAAAAAAAGTGTATTTTGCCTATTTTGGGGTTATGCTTGGGGACCAAGACAAGTTTTGGGCACCACACATAGTGTGCAAAGCATGTATCGAATTATTACGAAAATGGAGCAAAGGACAAAGAAAAAGCTTCAAATTTGGTGTTCCAATGGTGTGGAGAGAGCCAAAAAATCATCATGATGACTGTTATTTATGGTAAACACAGGTACAGGCACATCTTCACAATGAGGGACAGGCCTTCTTGCAGATTCCATGTTACTCCCATTTTCGTTTCTTATGCTTATTGAATCCTTGCACTTGCACTGCACAGAAATAACAGTCATCATGATGATTTTTTGGCTCTCTCCACACCATTGGAACACCAAATTTGAAGCTTTTTCTTTGTCCTTTGCTCCATTTTCGTAATAATTCGATACATGCTTTGCACACTATGTGTGGTGCCCAAAACTTGTCTTGGTCCCCAAGCATAACCCCAAAATAGGCAAAATACACTTTTTTTACGAAGTCTGTTATGTTTCTTCTATGTTTTGGCAGTGTGTATTCACCACAAATGTAACAGAATGAGTCTGGATCGTTAAGACAACTTCTTCTTGATGAGTTCATGCTTTTCACTGGAAAACAGACAACAACATAAAGTTAGTGCAAAAATCAAGCTATGAACAAACTTTTAGAACACTAATTAACACAAAACTATATTGAGAACTGCTCAGTTCAAGTACTAATCCAAAGAAATTAATGAGATGATGCGTCGCATTTACCAACAAGTGCTATAAATAAGATACCAAAAATCTCAAAAACTTGAGCCAATCTGGCAAAACTGATAGCATATTCAGAATCAGCACCCCAAAAATACCCCAAATTCATTAAAATATTTTGGACACCAGAAAAAAAAATTTTTTTTGTTGACCTGTGTAATCATTCAAAGTTTGAAAATTGCAAATTGCTTGCATTTTTTGACACATTTCTGATATTTTTATAAATAAACTCAGAAAATATCAAAATTAATTTACTATTAACATAAAGTACAATGTGTCACAAAAAAAGTCACAAAATAAATGAGATCTGTTGAAGCGTTCCAGAGTTATTACTAGAGATGAGCGAATTTGCTCGGGTTCCCTCTTATTCGGAAAGCTATAGCGCTTGCCGAGTAAGCTGCAGACGAAACCTCTCAATCAGCCAAACCGGATCTCCACTTTGCACTGATGAGGGGCAGTACCCTCTGCAAATTGAGATTCTAGTTTGGCTATTATCCTAAGTCATATGACAAGGCACGTTAAGGGGTCGACATTGACTGTTAGGATTGCTACTTCCAATAGGTGGCACTAGAGTTCTATAGTCCTCTTCCTCTCTGAAGAGACAATTTGCATATTTCCCAGAGGAGCATTGCGGCTTTAAGTCTCCTCACCTCGACATGCTTATCATGTCACTCTCCGCAAGGAGAAACGATACTTCTTGGATCCCAGTCAGACGCCTCTCAATCAGCCAAACCAGATATCCGCTTTGCACTGACGAGGGGCAGTACCCTCTGCAAATTGAGATTCTGGTTTGGCTATTATCCTAAGTCATGTGACAAGGCTCGTTAAGGGGTTGACATTGACTGTTAGGATTGCTACTTCCAATAGGTGGCACTAGAGTTCCAGTCCTCTTCCTCTCTGAAGAGACAATTTGCATATTTCCCAGAGGAGCATTGGGCTTTAAGTCTCCTCGCCTGGACATACTAGACGAGATGCTTTGTTTTTAAATGGCGATAAGCCTTGCCCTCAGTGTCTAACCGAGCCGGATTCCCCTCTTCGCATTCAGGACACATGCAGGTTTCATAAAGTATTTAGGCAAAAAGTGATTTCCTTTGAAAAATGCCATGTTATCGAAAAAACATACTGCATATATATGATAATAAAGCACCCATAACAATCCAAAAAAATGCAGTTTACTCTAAAAAAAAAAGTGATTAAAAAGTTGTATGTAGCCTAAAATGGCAAACAACTATCGGGTTTATCCAGCTAGAAATGTGCAGCCACAGAGACTTTCTGAGTCTTGAAATGCTAAAACAAATTATACTAGAATTATGTGGCATCAGATATAGTGAAGGTGTCATTTTTTTTCCCAAAGACTGTGCAAGAAAAAACACTAAAAACTTTTAGGGTATGTGAACACGTTGCGGATTTTGCTGCGGATCCGCAGCGTTTCTGCAGCTGCGGGTCCGCAGCAGTTTCCCATGAGTTTACAGTTCAAGGTAAACCTATGGGAAACCAAAAACGCTGTGCACATGCTGCGGAAAAAACCCAGCGGGAACGCAGCGGTTTACAATCCGCAGCATGTCACTTCTTTGTGCGGAATCGCTGCGATTCGGCACACATAGGAATGCATTGATCCGCTTACTTCCCGCATGGGGCTATGTCCACCATGCGGGAAGTAAGCGGATCATGTGCGGATGGTACCCGGGGTGGAGGAGAGGAGGCTCTCCTCCAGGCCCTGGGAACCATATTTGCGTAAAAAAAAATGATTAAAATAAAAAATAATGATATACTCACCTCTCAGCGCTGCACGCGGCCGTCCGGTCGCAGGGTTGCTATGCGAGCAGGACCTGCGATGACGTCGCGGTCACATGACCGTTACGTTACGAAGCTCCTTCTCGCGTAGCATCTTTGGAACCAGACCGCCGTGTGCAGCGCCGAGGAGATCGGGACGTCGGAGGGTGAGTATAACCATTTTTTTAATTATTTTTAACATTACTATTGATGCTGCATATGCAGCATCAATAGTAAAACAAGTGCAGGAGTAAACCCGCAGCGGAAACCGCAAGACAAACCGTGATAAATCTGCAGGGATAACCGCAGCGGTTTTGCCCTGCAGATTTATTAAATCCCATGCGGGAGAACCCGCAGAGGACCCTTCCTACGTGTGCACATAGCCTTAGGTCATGTTCACACCTTTTTTTTTTTGTACAAGAGGCCAAGTCCCTTTTCCAAGCAGAGGGCACTTTAGCAATCACCCCTTGTCTCTGGGCAGTTTTTTTTTAACCCTGAAGCGCTGTTGTAAATGTATTTTAGCAGTGAATAAAACACTAGTGTTTCTTGAAGTGAAAAAGTTTTCAGAATGATCAAAAAGACACTTTGACATCATCTGGCCATTTCTTTTTAGCCTCACAGTGACTTCTAGTCTAAAGCATGGGATATTTTGGTAGCGGAAACCACTTTTAGATTGGACATGTAACTTCTTTTAGACACTTGGTGTTTTTGAAGTGATTAACTCCGTGCCTACAAGGCCATTTTTTGTTTTTGCAATTTCACAGTATGCGCACGCGGACCCCTTATCTGTTGTTAAACAAAGTCCCAAAAACAGACGAGGCTGAAGTTGGTTTCTTATTCGTTCAGTTTCTTATTCGGAGCTGAAGTTGGTTTCTTATTCGTTAGTTTCTTATTCGGCAATTTTTTCTTTTCTGTTTTTTATAGGTTTAACAACAAAAAATAATCATCACAATAATAAAACACAATGCAGCGAGGAGCCCTGATGTGAATACGCTTAAAAACGGCTACAAAAACAATAAAACTGGCACAAAAATGGGCATCAAAGTGGGCACCAAAGAGCGCTGAAGAAAGGGTTAAATGCCTTTGGGCCACTGATCTCACACTGCAGACAAATAGAACAGGGCGCCCCACATCCAAACCAGTTATTTCCAGCCTGGCCCAAATGGGTTCTGGGCATCAGAACTGGCATCAAAGTGGGCAGACAGTCAATTTTGGCCATTTGAATAAGTAACTGATGTTTTTAAGGGGTTAAATGCCTTTGGGCCACTAATACCACAGTGCAAACAAATAGAACAGGGGGCCCCACATCAAAAACAGGTCCCTCCAGCCTGGACCAAATGGGTTCTGGGCATCAGAACTGGCATCAAAGTAGTCACACAGCCAATTTTCATAGATTTGAATAAGTAACTGATGTTTTTGGGGGGTTAAATGCCTTTGGGCCACTGATCTGACAATTAAAATACACAGACAGTGATGCCCTGCATCAATCCCAGGTCCCTCCAGCTTGTCCCAAATGGGTTCTGGGCACCAGAACTGGCATCAAAGTGGGCAAACAGCCCATTTTCGCAGATTTGAATAAGTAACTGATGTTTTTAAGGGGTTAAATGCCTTTGGGCCACGGATCTGACACTTAAAATACACAGATATTGATGGCCTGCATCAAACCCAGGTCTCTTCAGCCTGGCCCAAATGGGTTCTGGGCATCAGAACTGGCATCCAAGTAGGCAAACAGCCCATTTTCGCAGATTTGAATACGTAACTGATGTTTTTAAGGGGTTAAGTTCCTTTGGGCCACTGATACCACAGTGCATTCATATAGAACAGGGAGCCGCACATCATAAACAGGTCTCTTCAGCCTGGCCCAAATGGGTTCTGGGCATCAGAACTGGCATCAAAGTGGGCAAACAGTCCAATTTCGCAGATTTGAATAAGTAACTGATGTTTTTAAGGGGTTAAATGCCTTTGGGCCACAGATCTGACACTTAAAATACACAAACAGTGATGCCCTGCATCAAACTCAGGTCCCTCCAGCTTGGCCCAAATGGGTTCTGGGCACCAGAACTGGCATCAAAATGGGCAAACAGCCCATTTTCATAGATTTGAAAAAGTAACTGATGTTTTTAAGGGGTTAAATGCCTCTGGGCCACTAATACCACAGTGCATACATATAGAACAGGGGGCCCCACATCAAAAACAGGTCCCTCCAGCCTGGCCCAAATCGGTTCTGGGTATCAGAACTGGCATCAAAGTGGGCACACAGCCCATTTTCACACATTTGAATAAGTAACTGATGTTTTTAATGGGTTATATGCCCTTGGGCCACTGATACCACAGTGCATACATATAGAACAGGGAGCCTCACATCGAAATCAGGTCCCTCCAGCCTGGCCCAAATGGTTTCTGGGCATCAGAACTGGCATCAAAATGGGCACACAGCCAATTTTCATAGATTTGAATAAGTAACTGATGTTTTTTGGGGGTTAAATACCTTTGGGCCACTGATCTGACACTTAAAATACACAGACAGTGATGCCCTGCATCAATCCCAGGTCCCTCCAGCTTGGCCCAAATGGGTTCTGGGCACCAGAACTGGCATCAAAGTGGGCAAACAGCCCATTTCCGCAGATTTGAATAAGTAACTGATGTTTTTAAGGGGTTAAATGCCTTTGGGCCACTGATCTGACACTTAAAATACACAGATATTGGAGGCCTGCATCAAACCCAGGTCTCCTCAGCCTGGCCCAAATGGGTTCTGGGCATCAGAACTGGCATCAAAGTAGGCAAACAGCACATTTTCACAGATTTGAATAAGTAACTGATGTTTTTAAGGGGTTAAATGCCTTTGGGCCACATATCTGACACTTACATTACACAGACAGTGATGCCCTGCATCAAACACAGGTCCCTCCTGCCTGGCCCAAATGGGTTCTGGGCATCAGAACCGGCATCAAAGTGGGCAAAGAGCTCATTTTCATGAATTTGAATAAGTAACTGATGTTTTTAAGGGGTTAAATGCCATTGGGCCACTGATTTGACACTTAAAATATACAGACAGTGATGCCCTGCATCAAACCCAGGTCCCTTCAGCCTGGCCCAAATGGGTTCTTAGCACCAGAATTGGGATCAAAGTGGGCAAACAGCCCATTTTCACAGATTTTAATAAGTAACTGATGTTTTTCAGGGATTAAATGCCTTTGGGCCACTGATCTGACACTTAAAATACACAGAAAGTGATGCCCTGCATCAAAGCCAGGTTCCGTCAGCCTGGCACAAATGGGTTCTCGGCATTAGAACTGGCATCAAAGTGTGCAAACAGCCCATTTTCGCAGATTTGAATAAGTAACTGATGTTTTTAAGGGATTAAATGCCTTTGGGCCACTGATCTGACACTTAAAATACACAGACAGTGATGCCCTGCATCAAACTCAGGTTCCTCCAGCCTGGCCCAAATGCGTTCTGGGCACCAGAACTTGCAGCAAAGTGGGCAAACAGCCCAATTTCGCAGATTTGAATAAGTAACTGATGTTTTTCAGGGGTTAAATGCCTTTGGGCCACTGACTCCACAGTGCATACATATAGAACAGGGAGCCCCACATCAAAAACAGGTCCCTCCAGCCTGGCCCAAATGGGTTCTGGGCATCAGAACTGGCATCAAAGTGGGCACACAGCCCATTTTCACACATTTGAATAAGTAACTGATGTTTTTAATGGGTTAAATGCATTTAGGCCACTGATACCACAGTGCATACATATAGAACAGGGAGCCCCACATCAAAAACAGGTCCCTCCAGCCTGGCCCAAATGGTTTCTGGGCATCAGAACTGGCATCAAAGTGGGCACACAGCCAATTTTCATAGATTTGAATAAGTAACTGATGTTTTTTGGGGGTTAAATACCTTTGGGCCACTGATCTGACACTTAAAATACACAGACAGTGATGCCCTGCATCAATCCCAGGTCCCTCCAGCTTGGCCCAAATGGGTTCTGGGCACCAGAACTGGCATCAAAGTGGGCAAACAGCCCATTTCCGCAGATTTGAATAAGTAACTGATGTTTTTAAGGGGTTAAATGCCTTTGGGCCACTGATACGACACTTAAAATAAACAGACAGTGATGCACTGTATCAAACCCAGGTCCCTCCAGCCTGGCCCAAATGGGTTCTGGGCATCAGAGCTGGCATCAAAGTAGGCAAACATTTCATTTTCACAGATTTGAATAAGTAACTGATGTTTTTCAGGGGTTAAATGCCTTTGGGCCACTGACTCCACAGTGCATACATATAGAACAGGGAGCCCCACACCATTATTACATGCATTTTGATGCCCTGCATGAAATTCATGACACTTTAGCTTTTCCCAAATGGGTTCTGGCCATGAGAATTGGTATCAAAGATGGCATTGATTTTAATGATTTGAATAAGTAACTGATTTTTTTAAGGGGTTAAATGACCTTGGGCCACTGATCTCACACCACTATTACATACACAGGCTGGAGACACACTAGCGATTTAAAAATCGGTCCGATTTATTGCAGTTTAGTTTGACGAGTGCAATGCAAGTGTCATGTGAGTGTCAGGCGTTTTTTGTGCGAGTACAATCTGACTTTTCACACCTAGCATCCGATTTACATCCGACTGCAGTGCGATTTTAACATGAGATTTTACATACAGAAATGTTCTAAATCATTTACACATAGTTTTAAAACGAAATATTCTTCAAAACATATATATATGTTATATATATGTTTACATATATATATATATATATATATATATATATATATATATATATATATATATATATATATATATATATATATATATATATATATATATACAGGTCCTTCTCAAAAAATTAGCATATAGTGTTAAATTTCATTATTTACCATAATGTAATGATTACAATTAAACTTTCATATATTATAGATTCATTATCCACCAACTGAAATTTGTCAGGTCTTTTATTGTTTTAATACTGATGATTTTGGCATACAACTCCTGATAACCCAAAAAACCTGTCTCAATAAATTAGCATATCAAGAAAAGGTTCTCTAAACGACCTATTACCCTAATCGTCTGAATCAACTAATTAACTCTAAACACATGCAAAAGATACCTGAGGCTTTTACAAACTCCCTGCCTGGTTCATTACTCAAAACCCCCATCATGGGTAAGACTAGTGACCTGACAGATGTCAAGAAGGCCATCATTGACACCCTCAAGCAAGAGGGTAAGACCCAAAAAGAAATTTCTCAACAAATAGGCTGTTCCCAGAGTGCTGTATCAAGGCACCTCAATGGTAAGTCTGTTGGAAGGAAACAATGTGGCAGAAAACGCTGTACAACGAGAAGAGGTGACCGGACCCTGAGGAAGATTGTGGAGAAGGACCGATTCCAGACCTTGGGGAACCTGAGGAAGCAGTGGACTGAGTCTGGTGTGGAAACATCCAGAGCCACCGTGCACAGGCGTGTGCAGGAAATGGGCTACAGGTGCCGCATTCCCCAGGTAAAGCCACTTTTGAACCATAAACAGCGGCAGAAGTGCCTGACCTGGGCTACAGAGAAGCAGCACTGGACTGTTGCTAAGTGGTCCCAAGTACTTTTTTCTGATGAAAGCAAATTTTGCATGTCATTCGGAAATCAAGGTGCCAGAGTCTGGAGGAAGACTGGGGAGAAGGAAATGCCAAAATGCCTGAAGTCCAGTGTCAAGTACCCACAGTCAGTGATGGTGTGGGGTGCCATGTCAGCTGCTGGTGTTGGTCCACTGTGTTTCATCAAGGGCAGGGTCAATGCAGCTAGCTATCAGGAGATTTTGGAGCACTTCATGCTTCCATCGGCTGAAATGCTTTATGGAGATGAAGATTTCATTTTTCAGCACGACCTGGCACCTGCTCACAGTGCTAAAACCACTGGTAAATGGTTTACTGACCATGGTATTACTGTGCTCAATTGGCCTGCCAACTCTCCTGACCTGAACCCCATAGAGAATCTGTGGGATATTGTGAAGAGAAAGTTGAGAGACGCAAGACCCAACACTCTGGATGAGCTTAAGGCCGCTATTGAAGCATCCTGGGCCTCCATAACATCTCAGCAGTGTCACAGGCTGATTGCCTCCATGCCACGCCGCATTGAAGCAGTCATTTCTGCCAAAGGATTCCCGACCAAGTATTGAGTGCATAACTGAACATTATTATTTGATTGTTTTTTTGTTTGTTATTAAAAAACACTTTTATTTGATTGGACGGGTGAAATATGCTAATTTATTGAGACAGGTTTTTTGGGTTATCAGGAGTTGTATGCCAAAATCATCAGTATTAAAACAATAAAAGACCTGACAAATTTCAGTTGGTGGATAATGAATCTATAATATATGAAAGTTTAATTGTAATCATTACATTATGGTAAATAATGAAATTTAACACTATATGCTAATTTTTTGAGAAGGACCTGTATATTCTAGATCGATAGATTAAAAGCCGGCAAATGATCAGCCACGTACAGAGTGACAGGTTAGATTACAATAGATAGAATAGAGATATACACATAGAATAAGTGTGTGTGTGTGTGTATATCTAATATATAAAGCTGAATGTGTGTGTGTGTGTATGTATGTATGTATGTATGTCCGGGATTGGCATCTGAACCGTAGCAGCTACAGCCACAAAATTTTGCACAGTCACACGTCTGGACCCCGAGAGCGTCATAGGCTATGTTGTGAGGTGAAATTTTAACCCCGCGCTTTCCAATTCACCAAACAATTTTGCCCCTATCTACATAATGGGGAAAAAGTGAAAGGAAAAGTGTTGGAGGCGTCGCAGCTACAGGCACAAAATTTTGCACAGTCACACGTCTGGACCCTGAGAGCGTCAAAGCTATATTGTGAGGTGAAATTTTAACCCCGCGCTTTCCAAGTCACCAAACAATTTTGCCCCTATCTACATAATGGGGAAAAAATGAAAGGAAAAGTGTTGGAGGCAAATTAACAGCTGCCAGATGTGAACAAGGGGGACTTAAAGAATGACAGCGATGGCACCAAAGAGTATATACTGTACAGTTGCTAAGGTGGGGCCCCAACATGGGATAATCACACCACCACGGGGATATGAACACACACACAAAATGCGCCACACACTACCACGTGCTCGAACACATATACCACCCTCAGTGCACATTTCACCACACATACACCAACCTCGCCACATAAAAGTAGAAACACAAAAGTCGCCGCTCAAAACTCGCCACGCGCAAAACTCTCCACATGCAAAACTCGCCACACGTGCAAAACTCGCCACACGCAAAACTTGCACACGCAGAAAAATTGCCACACGCAGAAAAATTGCCACATGCACAAAAGTTGCAACACATGCAAAAGTTGCCTCACACAAAACTTGCACATACTCAAAAGGCACCACACATAAAACTCGCCACGCGCAAAACTCGCCATGCGCAAAACTTGCTGCACACAACTTGCTACACTAACCTGTCACATGCAACTCGACACACAAAAAGTTGCTACACGCATGTCGCCACACAAAACTCATCTCACAAAAGTCCCTACATGCATGTCGCCACACGCAACTCAACACACACAACTTGACACACGAAACTCGCCCTAAAACACACACAAGTCTGGTATCCTTCAAAAATAAAAATCTGATTAATAAGCAGACAAACTACAAGAGCAACAAATGTACCATATAGGAATCCGGCAGCTGTCAGTCACATGACCAGTCTATTATGTGTATGTGTGAGCTAATATATACTGCCAGGGGGTGGGCTTACTGTTGGCTGGGGATTTATCAGGCTGCCATTTTAGCTTACAAATACTGAGGTAAAAATACTGACCAAATAACGTGTGAACGAGGGCTAATACAGGAGGAGATGGCATACAGCTATATACTATATACAGGAGATGACACACAGGTATATACTATTTACAGGGGAGATGACACACAGGTATATACTATATACAGGAGGAGATGACACACAGATATATACTATATACAGGAGAGATGACACACAGGTATATACTATATAGAGGAGGAGATGACATACAGGTACATACTACATACAGGAGGAGATGACATACAGGTATATACTATATACAGGAGGAGATGACACACAGGTATATACTATATACAGGAGCAGATTACCTACAGGTATATAGTATATACAGGAGGAGATGACACAGGTATATGCTATGTATAGGAGGAGATGACATACAGGTATATACTATATACAGGAGATGACACACAGATATATACTATATATAGGTGAGATGACACACAGGTATATACTATATACAGGAGATTACATACAGGTATATCTAATATATAAAGCTGAATGTGTGTATGTATGTATGTGTGTATGTCCGGGATTGGCATCTGTACCGTCGCAGCTACAGCCACAAAATTTTGCACAGTCACACGTCTGGACCCCGAGAGCGTCATAGGCTATGTTGTGAGGTGAAATTTTAACCCCGCGCGTTCCAATTCACCAAACAATTTTGCTCCTATCTACATAATGGGGAAAAAGTGAAGGGAAAAGTGTTGGAGGAAAATTGACAGCTGCCAGATGTGAACAATGAGGACTTAAAGAATGAGAGCGATGGCGACAAAGAGTATATACCGTACAGTTGCTAAGGTGGGGCCCCGACATGGGATACTCACCACACACGGGGATATGAACACAAACACAAAATGCGCCACACACTACCACGTGCTTGAACACATATACCACCCTCAGCACACATTTCACCACACACACACACCAACCTCGCCACATAAAAGTCGAAACACAAAAGTCACCACTCAAAACTCGCTACATGCAAAACTCGCCATATGCAAAACTAGGCTCACGCAAAACTCGCCACACGTGCAAAACTCACCTCATGGAAAACTCACCTCATGCAAAACTTGCACACACAGAAAAATTGCCACATGTACAAAAGTTGCACCACATGCAAAAGTTGCCTCACACAAAACTTGCACATACTCAAAATGCACCACACATAAAACTCGCCACGCGCAAAACTCGCCATGCACAAATCTTGCTGCACACAACTTGCTACACTAACCTGTCACATGCAACTCAACACACAAAATGTTGCTACACGCATGTCGCCACACAAAACTCATCTCACAAAAGTCGCTACATGCATGTCGCCACACGCAACTCAACACACACAACTTGACACATAAAACTCGCCCTAAAACACACACAAGTCTGGTATTGTCCTTCAAAAATAAAAATCTGATTAATAAGCAAACTACAAGAGCAACAAATGTACCATATAGGAAATACGGCAGCTGTCAGTCACATGACCTGTCTATTATGTGTATGTGTGAGCTAATATATACTGCCAGGGGGGAGGGCTTCCTGTTGGCTGGGGATTTATCAGGCTGCCAATAGCAACCAATCACAGCTCAGCTTCTATTTTGCTACAGTTAATTAACCTGAGCTCTGATTGGTTAATATAGGCAACAAAGACATTCTCAGTATAACAAAGCTAATATATGTTGTGAAATGCTTCTATTTGCTTAGTTTTTGCCTTTTAATAATTACATTTCTATCTATTTGTTTTGTGGTTTTTGTGTGCAGAATAAATTTTTGTTAACACATTCTATTTTGCGAACAGCAGTCATTAACCCGGGCGAAGCCGGGTAGTATAGCTAGTCTAATATATAAAGCTGAATGTGTGTGTGTGTGTATGTATGTATGTATGTATGTATGTCCGGGATTGGCATCTGAACCGTAGCAGCTACAGCCACAAAATTTTGCACAGTCACACGTCTGGACCCCGAGAGCGTCATAGGCTATGTTGTGAGGTGAAATTTTAACCCCGCGCTTTCCAATTCACCAAACAATTTTGCCCCTATCTACATAATGGGGAAAAAGTGAAAAGGAAAAGTGTTGGAGGCGTCGCAGCTACAGGCACAAAATTTTGCACAGTCACACGTCTGGACCCTGAGAGCGTCAAAGCTATATTGTGAGGTGAAATTTTAACCCCGCGCTTTCCAAGTCACCAAACAATTTTGCCCCTATCTACATAATGGGGAAAAAATGAAAGGAAAAGTGTTGGAGGCAAATTAACAGCTGCCAGATGTGAACAAGGGGGACTTAAAGAATGACAGCGATGGCACCAAAGAGTATATACTGTACAGTTGCTAAGGTGGGGCCCCAACATGGGATAATCACACCACCACGGGGATATGAACACACACACAAAATGCGCCACACACTACCACGTGCTCGAACACATATACCACCCTCAGTGCACATTTCACCACACATACACCAACCTCGCCACATAAAAGTAGAAACACAAAAGTCGCCGCTCAAAACTCGCCACGCGCAAAACTCTCCACATGCAAAACTCGCCACACGTGCAAAACTCGCCACACGCAAAACTTGCACACGCAGAAAAATTGCCACACGCAGAAAAATTGCCACATGCACAAAAGTTGCAACACATGCAAAAGTTGCCTCACACAAAACTTGCACATACTCAAAAGGCACCACACATAAAACTCGCCACGCGCAAAACTCGCCATGCGCAAAACTTGCTGCACACAACTTGCTACACTAACCTGTCACATGCAACTCGACACACAAAAAGTTGCTACACGCATGTCGCCACACAAAACTCATCTCACAAAAGTCCCTACATGCATGTCGCCACACGCAACTCAACACACACAACTTGACACACGAAACTCGCCCTAAAACACACACAAGTCTGGTATCCTTCAAAAATAAAAATCTGATTAATAAGCAGACAAACTACAAGAGCAACAAATGTACCATATAGGAATCCGGCAGCTGTCAGTCACATGACCAGTCTATTATGTGTATGTGTGAGCTAATATATACTGCCAGGGGGTGGGCTTACTGTTGGCTGGGGATTTATCAGGCTGCCATTTTAGCTTACAAATACTGAGGTAAAAATACTGACCAAATAACGTGTGAACGAGGGCTAATACAGGAGGAGATGGCATACAGCTATATACTATATACAGGAGATGACACACAGGTATATACTATTTACAGGGGAGATGACACACAGGTATATACTATATACAGGAGGAGATGACACACAGATATATACTATATACAGGAGAGATGACACACAGGTATATACTATATAGAGGAGGAGATGACATACAGGTACATACTACATACAGGAGGAGATGACATACAGGTATATACTATATACAGGAGGAGATGACACACAGGTATATACTATATACAGGAGCAGATTACCTACAGGTATATAGTATATACAGGAGGAGATGACACAGGTATATGCTATGTATAGGAGGAGATGACATACAGGTATATACTATATACAGGAGATGACACACAGATATATACTATATATAGGTGAGATGACACACAGGTATATACTATATACAGGAGATTACATACAGGTATATCTAATATATAAAGCTGAATGTGTGTATGTATGTATGTGTGTATGTCCGGGATTGGCATCTGTACCGTCGCAGCTACAGCCACAAAATTTTGCACAGTCACACGTCTGGACCCCGAGAGCGTCATAGGCTATGTTGTGAGGTGAAATTTTAACCCCGCGCGTTCCAATTCACCAAACAATTTTGCTCCTATCTACATAATGGGGAAAAAGTGAAGGGAAAAGTGTTGGAGGAAAATTGACAGCTGCCAGATGTGAACAATGAGGACTTAAAGAATGAGAGCGATGGCGACAAAGAGTATATACCGTACAGTTGCTAAGGTGGGGCCCCGACATGGGATACTCACCACACACGGGGATATGAACACAAACACAAAATGCGCCACACACTACCACGTGCTTGAACACATATACCACCCTCAGCACACATTTCACCACACACACACACCAACCTCGCCACATAAAAGTCGAAACACAAAAGTCACCACTCAAAACTCGCTACATGCAAAACTCGCCATATGCAAAACTAGGCTCACGCAAAACTCGCCACACGTGCAAAACTCACCTCATGGAGAACTCACCTCATGCAAAACTTGCACACACAGAAAAATTGCCACATGTACAAAAGTTGCACCACATGCAAAAGTTGCCTCACACAAAACTTGCACATACTCAAAATGCACCACACATAAAACTCGCCACGCGCAAAACTCGCCATGCACAAATCTTGCTGCACACAACTTGCTACACTAACCTGTCACATGCAACTCAACACACAAAATGTTGCTACACGCATGTCGCCACACAAAACTCATCTCACAAAAGTCGCTACATGCATGTCGCCACACGCAACTCAACACACACAACTTGACACATAAAACTCGCCCTAAAACACACACAAGTCTGGTATTGTCCTTCAAAAATAAAAATCTGATTAATAAGCAAACTACAAGAGCAACAAATGTACCATATAGGAAATACGGCAGCTGTCAGTCACATGACCTGTCTATTATGTGTATGTGTGAGCTAATATATACTGCCAGGGGGGAGGGCTTCCTGTTGGCTGGGGATTTATCAGGCTGCCAATAGCAACCAATCACAGCTCAGCTTCTATTTTGCTACAGTTAATTAACCTGAGCTCTGATTGGTTAATATAGGCAACAAAGACATTCTCAGTATAACAAAGCTAATATATGTTGTGAAATGCTTCTATTTGCTTAGTTTTTGCCTTTTAATAATTACATTTCTATCTATTTGTTTTGTGGTTTTTGTGTGCAGAATAAATTTTTGTTAACACATTCTATTTTGCTAACAGCAGTCATTAACCCGGGCGAAGCCGGGTAGTACAGCTAGTATATATTATAACGCTGATAGCGTCACTCTGTCCGAAGCCTTTATAGACTGCGCAAGCGCGACGCGTCTGCACGGTCTGGACCCCACAGTGTGACGCATCTGTGGAGGAGGATTGTGGCCCAGGAGATCGCGGTATGAGTAAGCACTGAACGCATACCGCGATCTCCGAGGGAGAAGCAGGGACGCACCAGGAGGGTGAGTATGAAGGGGGAGGGTGAGCCATGCTATATTCACCTGTCCCCGTTCCACCGCCGGGTCTTCCGCGTCCTCTGGCTGTGACTTTCAGGTCATAGGGCGCGATGACGTGGTTAGTGTATGCTCCCTGCCTGAACAGTCACAGCCAGAGGACACGGATGACAGAGTGGCGGGCGGTGGTGGAACAGGGACAGGTGAATATCGCACGTGCCAGGTGTGACGGGGCATGCAACAGAGCAGGAAGAGACACCAGGCCGATAATCAATCCAATAAGATTTATTGGAACAGGGAACTGGGACAACATAAATCAAAATAATTCTGCAGCGTCCATAATTAGTCTACAATGAGTCCACACAAAGGGAGCAGATCCGGGGGCGCCAACTGGCAATCCGACGCCAGGGAAAAGACAAATAATCCTGGGATGGATCACTGGATCCAACAGATGAGGGACACAACACCATTCCACGTGGCAGCTTTTAACCCTCCACACATGGGCACCAGGATCTCGCCTCAGCATAAGATCCCAGCCCTTCGCAAGTCACTACACAATTGAATCAGCCAACACATGAGTCTATTGTTCTGTGTCCTGGGATCCACCCCTCCATGGGGGAGGGCTCCCCCTACTGGTTGTTGACTCAAGCCTGATTACATGGCAGTCCAGGGACACAGGACGGGGGAGGGACACGCTGTTACACCGGGGCCTTAGCCAGCAGCGACTCCGGCACCTGACCCCCATAGTGCGCCGGTGTCCCCGCCTGCTTAGGCACTCGGCGCCCAGCGACGAGAGGTGAGTATGTAATTTTTTTTTTTAAATTGCAGCAGCAGCATACAGGGCATATTATGCTATGGAGCATCTTATGGGGGCCATCAACGATGGGAGCAGCACAAGACAGAATGGGGGCGCAGGATGGTAGCAGCACATGACAGGATGGGGGCGCAGGATGGGAGCAGCACATGACAGTATGGGGGCGCATGATGGGAGCACCACATGACAGAATGGGGGCGCAGGATGGGAGCAGCACATGACAGAATGGGGGCGCAGGATGGGAGCAGCATCTGACAGAATGGGGGCGCAGGATGGGAGTAGCACATTACAGAATGTGGGCGCAGGATGGGAGCACCACGACAGGATGGGAGCAGCACATGACAGAATGGGGGCGCAGGATGGAAGCAGCACATTACAGAATGGGGGCGCAGGATGGGAGCAGCACATGACAGGATGGGGGCGCAGGATGGGAGCAGCACATGACAGGATGAGGGCTCAGGAAGAGAGTAGTACATGACAAGATGGAGGCGCACAAAACAGGATGAGGGCGCAGGATGGGGCTGCACATGACAGGAAGGGGGTGCAGGATGGGAGCAGCATATGACAGGATGGGGTTTGCAAGATGGTAGCAGCACATGACAAGGCGCATACCAGGATGGAGACCATATACCAATATAAATGCTCGCCACCTGGGCGTAGAACCAGTTCAATACCTAGTGTGTGTATGTGTGTATATATATATATATATATATATATATATATATATATATATATATAAATGTATATATACACTAAATAATTGTCTAAAGGGCACTTCCGTCTGTCTGTCTGTCGCGGATATTCATTGGTCGTGGCCAGCCAGTGGGCATATCCAAAAGGGCAGGGGAGGCCAGGAAGTATGCAGAGCGAGTCCCCGCCCACTCCGCACAGGCTCAACCAGAAGCGCTGCAAAGGGGGGCGGAGTTTCCATGAGGAGGGCGGAGCCGGCCGGGACCATGGGCGCTGTTGGGCCTACCGTGGCCAAAAGCCGGGGACTAAATTAGCGGCCGTGGGTCGCGGCCAGCCAGTGAGGGGAGACAAAAAAGGGCAGGGGAGGCCAGGAAGTTTGCAGAGCGAGTCCTTGCCCACTCCGTACAGGCCCGGCCAAAAGCGCTACAAAGGGGGCGGAGTCACCGTGAGGAAGGCGGAGCCGGCCAGGACCATGGGCGCTGTTGGGCCTACAGCAGCCAAAATCTGGGGACTAAATTTGCGGCCGCGGTTAGTGATGACGGCCACGGTCAGTGATGAAGGCCGCGGTCAGTGATGATGGCCGCGACAGCAGGAAACAGCGCAGCACATGCGGCAGTGACAGCTGCGGACGGAAGGTGAGTATATACTACGTGGCTGTGCAATATACTCCGTGGGCTGTGCTATATACTACGTGGGCTGTGCAATATACTCCGTGGGCTGTGCAATATACTCCGTGGGCTGTGCAATATACTCCATGGCCTGTGCTATATACTATGTGGCTGGGCAATATACTCAGTGGGCTGTGCTACATACTACGTGGGCTCTGCACTATACTCCGTGGCCTGTGCTATATACTACGTGGGCTCTGCAATATACTCCGTGGCCTGTGCTATATACTACATGGGCTGTGCAATATACTATGTCGCTGGGCACTATACTACGTGGCTGTGCTGTTGTGAATTTGGTTTTTGGGCTCCCCCGTTGGTCACTGGACTTGTGTGCTTCACTTTCTCTGTTCACCTGTTTCCATCAGGATATGGGAGTATCCTATTTAGCCTTGCTGCTCAGTTATTCTAGTGCCGGCCATCAATGTAACCAGAGCCTTTCTGTTGCATGTTCCTGCTTCTAGACTACTATCAGCTAAGTTGGACTCTTTGTCCTAAGTTTGTTTTGCATTTTTGTTCCAGTTCACAGTTATGTTATTTTTCTGTAGCTGGAAGCTCTTGTGGGCCGAAATTGCCACTCCGGTGTCATGAGTTGACACATGAGTCTTAAAGTAATTTCGGGATGGTATTTTAATAGGGTTTTCAGCTGACCGTGAAGTTCCCTATTGTATCTTCTTGCTATCTAGTAAGCGGACCTCGCTTTGCTGAACCTACCTTCATACTGCGTATGTCTTTTCCTCTGAACTCACCGTCAATATATGTGGGGGGCTTCTGTCTCCTTTTTGGGGGAATTTCCCTAGAGGTAAGCCAGGTCTGTCTTTTCCTCTATTAGGGTTAGTTAGTCCTCCGGCTGGCGCTAGGCGTCTAGGGATAAAACGTAGGTACGTCACCCGGCCACTGTTAGTTGTGTGGTAGGTTTAGCTCACGGTCAGCTCGAGATTCCATCACCCAAGAGCTAGTCTGTTATTTAAGTTCTCTGACGTTCCCTTGCCATTGGGAACCATGACAGTATGGCCGGCCAAGGGTTAAAACCGTTGGCAGAAGAAAGGAGAGAAAAAGAAGTCTGCAGATTTTTTTTTTTTTTTTTTTCCCCTCTGAGCTTGCTCTATAGTTGACTTAGTTGCTTTTCTGCTCTAATTGCAGCCTTTGTCTCTCTCTCTCCTTCTAATCCTTGAATGGCTCTGATCTCACCTGATTAAAATGGATCCTCAGAGTTTGGCTACAGGTTTGAATAATCTTGCTACGAAGGTTCAAAATTTACAGGATTTTGTTATTCATGCTCCTATATCTGAACCTAGAATTCCTATACCAGAATTTTTCTCCGGGGATAGATCTCGTTTCCTGAATTTCAAAAATAATTGTAAATTATTTCTTTCCCTGAGATCTCGCTCCGCTGGAGATCCCGCACAGCAGGTTAGGATAGTAATTTCCTTGCTGCGGGGCGACCCTCAAGACTGGGCATTTGCATTGGCACCCAGGGATCCTGCGTTGCTCAATGTGGATGCGTTTTTTCTGGCTTTGGGGTTGCTTTATGAGGAACCTAACTTAGAGATTCAGGCTGAAAAAGCCTTGATGGCCCTATCTCAAGGGCAAGATGAAGCTGAAATATACTGCCAAAAATTTCGTAAATGGTCTGTGCTTACTCAGTGGAATGAGTGCGCCCTGGCGGCGAATTTCAAAGAGGGTCTCTCTGATGCCATTAAAGATGTTATGGTGGGGTTCCCTGCACCTACAGGTCTGAATGAGTCCATGACAATGGCTATTCAGATTGATCGGCGTTTGCGGGAGCGCAAACCTGTGCACCATTTGGCGGTGTCTTCTGAGAAGGCTCCAGAAAATATGCAATGTGATAGAATTCTGTCCAGAAGCGAACGGCAGAATTTTAGGCGAAAAAATGGGTTGTGCTTCTATTGTGGTGATTCAACTCATGTTATATCAGCATGCTCTAAACGTACAAAAAAGGTTGATAAGTCTATTTCAATTGGCACCTTACAGTCTAAGTTTATTCTGTCTGTGACCTTGATTTGTTCATTATCGTCAATTACCGCGGATGCCTATGTCGACTCTGGCGCCGCTTTGAGTCTAATGGATTGGTCCTTTGCCAGGCGCTGTGGGTTTGATCTAGAGCCTCTGGAAGTTCCTATACCTCTGAAGGGTATTGACTCTACACCATTGGCTAGTAATAAACCACAATACTGGACACAAGTGACTATGCGTATGAATCCAGACCATCAGGAGATGATTCGCTTCCTTGTGTTGTACAATCTACATGACGTTTTGGTGCTCGGATTACCATGGTTACAATCTCATAACCCAGTCCTTGACTGGAAAGCAATGTCTGTGTTAAGCTGGGGATGTCAGGGGGCTCATGGGGACGTACCTTTGGTTTCCATTTCGTCATCTATTCCCTCTGAGATTCCGGAATTTTTATCTGATTATCGTGATGTTTTTGAGGAGCCTAAGCTTGGTTCACTACCTCCTCACAGAGATTGCGATTGTGCCATAGATCTGATTCCGGGCAGTAAATTTCCAAAGGGTCGTTTATTTAATCTATCTGTACCTGAACATGCTGCTATGCGAGAATATATTAAGGAGTCCCTGGAAAAGGGACATATTCGTCCTTCTTCATCTCCCTTAGGAGCCGGTTTTTTCTTTGTATCTAAAAAAGATGGCTCTTTGAGGCCGTGTATTGATTATCGACTCTTGAATAAAATTACAGTCAAATATCAGTATCCTCTGCCACTGCTTACTGATTTGTTTGCTCGAATAAAAGGGGCTAAGTGGTTCTCTAAGATTGATCTCCGTGGGGCGTATAATTTGGTGCGAATTAAGCAGGGGGATGAGTGGAAAACCGCATTTAATACGCCCGAGGGCCATTTTGAGTATTTAGTAATGCCTTTTGGTCTTTCAAATGCCCCTTCAGTCTTTCAGTCCTTTATGCATGACATTTTCCGTGAATATTTGGATAAATTTATGATCGTGTATCTGGATGATATTTTGATTTTTTCGGATGACTGGGATTCTCATGTCCAACAGGTCAGGAGGGTTTTTCAGGTTTTGCGGGCTAATTCCTTGTGTGTGAAGGGTTCTAAGTGTATTTTTGGGGTTCAAAAGATTTCTTTTTTGGGGTACATTTTTTCCCCCTCTTCCATTGAGATGGATCCTGTCAAGGTTCGGGCTATTTGTGATTGGACGCAACCTTCTTCTCTTAAGAGCCTTCAGAAATTTTTGGGCTTTGCTAATTTTTATCGTCGATTTATAACTGGTTTTTCTGATGTTGCTAAACCTTTGACTGATTTGACCAAAAAGGGTGCTGATGTTGCTGATTGGTCCCCTGCTGCTGTGGAGGCCTTTCGGGAGCTTAAGCGCCGCTTTTCTTCCGCCCCTGTGTTGCGTCAGCCTGATGTTACTCTTCCTTTTCAGGTTGAGGTCGATGCTTCCGAGATCGGAGCTGGGGCGGTCTTGTCGCAGAAAAGTTCCGACTGCTCCGTGATGAGACCTTGTGCGTTCTTTTCTCGAAAATTTTCGCCCGCCGAGCGAAATTATGATATTGGTAATCGGGAGCTTTTGGCTATGAAGTGGGCTTTTGAGGAGTGGCGTCATTGGCTTGAGGGGGCTAGACATCAGGTGGTGGTATTGACCGATCACAAGAATTTGATTTATCTTGAGTCTGCCAGGCGCCTGAATCCTAGACAGGCGCGCTGGTCGTTGTTTTTCTCTCGGTTTAATTTTGTGGTCTCATACTTACCAGGTTCTAAAAATGTGAAGGCGGATGCCCTTTCTAGGAGTTTTGAGCCTGATTCCCCTGGTGATTCTGAACCTACAGGTATCCCTAAGGATGGGGTGATATTATCTGCTGTTTCCCCAGACCTGCGACGGGCTTTGCAGGAGTTTCAGGCGGATAGACCTGATCGTTGCCCGCCTGGTAGACTGTTTGTTCCTGATGATTGGACCAGTAGAGTCATCTCGGAGGTTCATTCTTCTGTGTTGGCAGGTCATCCCGGGATCTTTGGTACCAGGGATTTGGTGGCTAGGTCCTTCTGGTGGCCTTCCCTGTCTCGAGATGTACGAGTTGTTGTGCAGTCTTGTGATGTTTGTGCTCGGGCCAAACCTTGTTGTTCTCGGGCTAGCGGATTGTTGTTATCTTTGCCTATTCCGAAGAGGCCTTGGACTCACATCTCTATGGATTTTATTTCTGATCTCCCTGTTTCTCAGAAAATGTCTGTCATCTGGGTGGTGTGTGACCGTTTTTCAAAGATGGTTCATTTGGTGCCCTTGCCTAAGTTGCCTTCCTCATCCGAGTTGGTTCCTCTGTTTTTCAAAATGTGGTTCGCTTGCATGGTATTCCGGAGAATATCGTTTCTGACAGGGGGACCCAGTTCGTGTCTAGATTTTGGCGGGCGTTCTGTGCTAGGATGGGCATTGATTTGTCTTTTTCGTCTGCGTTCCATCCTCAGACTAATGGCCAGACTGAGCGAACTAATCAGACCTTGGAGACTTATTTGAGGTGTTTTGTGTCTGCGGATCAGGATGACTGGGTTGCCTTTTTGCCGTTGGCGGAGTTTGCCCTCAATAATCGGGCTAGTTCTGCCACTTTGGTTTCTCCTTTCTTTTGCAATTCGGGGTTTCATCCTCGTTTTTCTTCCGGTCAGGTGGAGTCTTCGGATTGTCCTGGAGTGGATACTGTGGTGGATAGGTTGCATCGGATTTGGGGACAGGTGGTGGACAATTTGGAGTTGTCCCAGGAAAAGACTCGGCATTTTGCTAACCGCCGTCGTCGTGTTGGTCCTCGTCTTCGTGTTGGGGACTTGGTGTGGTTGTCTTCTCGTTTTGTCCCTATGAGGGTTTCTTCTCCTAAGTTTAAGCCTCGGTTCATCGGCCCATATAAGATTTTGGAGATTCTTAACCCCGTGTCCTTTCGATTGGACCTCCCAGCATCTTTTTCTATCCATAATGTCTTCCATCGGTCATTATTGCGCAGGTATGAGGTACCGGTTGTGCCTTCCGTTGAGCCTCCCGCTCCGGTGTTGGTTGAGGGTGAATTGGAGTACGTTGTGGAGAAGATCTTGGACTCCCGTGTTTCCAGACGGAAACTTCAGTATCTGGTCAAGTGGAAGGGCTACGGTCAGGAGGATAATTCTTGGGTGACAGCCTCGGATGTTCATGCCTCTGATTTGGTCCATGCCTTTCATAGGGCTCATCCTGATCGCCCTGGTGGTTCTTGTGAGGGTTCGGTGCCCCCTCCTTGAGGGGGGGGTACTGTTGTGAATTTGGTTTTTGGGCTCCCCCGGTGGTCACTGGTGGTACTGGACTTGTGTGCTTCACTTTCTCTGTTCACCTGTTTCCATCAGGATATGGGAGTATCCTATTTAGCCTTGCTGCTCAGTTTTTCTAGTGCCGGCCATCAATGTAACCAGAGCCTTTCTGTGGCATGTTCCTGCTTCTAGACTACTATCAGCTAAGTTGGACTCTTTGTCCTAAGTTTGTTTTGCATTTTTGTTCCAGTTCACAGTTATGTTATTTTTCTGTAGCTGGAAGCTCTTGTGGGCCGAAATTGCCACTCCGGTGTCATGAGTTGACACATGAGTCTTAAAGTAATTTCGGGATGGTATTTTAATAGGGTTTTCAGCTGACCGTGAAGTTCCCTATTGTATCTTCTTGCTATCTAGTAAGCGGACCTCGCTTTGCTGAACCTACCTTCATACTGCGTATGTCTTTTCCTCTGAACTCACCGTCAATATATGTGGGGGGCTTCTGTCTCCTTTTTGGGGGAATTTCCCTAGAGGTAAGCCAGGTCTGTCTTTTCCTCTATTAGGGTTAGTTAGTCCTCCGGCTGGCGCTAGGCGTCTAGGGATAAAACGTAGGTACGTCACCCGGCCACTGTTAGTTGTGTGGTAGGTTTAGCTCACGGTCAGCTCGAGATTCCATCACCCAAGAGCTAGTCTGTTATTTAAGTTCTCTGACGTTCCCTTGCCATTGGGAACCATGACACTGTGCATTATACTACGTGGGCTGTGGAATATACTACGTCGCTGGGCAATATACTACGTGGCTGTGCAATATACTACATGGACATGCATATTCTAGAATACCCGATGTGTTAGAATCGGGCCACCATCTAGTATATATATATATAATCTTTATATTGCAGAGAGAGATAGATAGAAGAATAGCCGGTAATTCATTTGTCGGCCTCTGTAAAATCACTGCTGGAGCCGACAGGATAGAAGACATGGTTCACATACACTAAATTGATGCAGAATAGTTAGATATGTACTGTATATGTCAGTGATCAATACAATTAGTATAGTGTGAGTGCAAATTAGGGGACATGTATGTAATTAATAAAAGATTATTTTTTGGGGAAAAAATGTTGTGGGCTCCCACGTAATTTTCCAATCCAGAGAGGGAAAGCCAGCAACTGGGGGCCAATGTTTATAGCCTAAGAAGGGGTTAATACCCATGGATCTCCCCAGGCTATGAATATGAGCCCGCAGCTGTATTTTTAGTGTTTACTGGCTATTAAAATAGGGTGGCCCCCCAAAAATGACATGGGGTACCCTTATAATTAATTTCCAGAAAAGGCTATGCAGACAGCTGCGGGCTGATATTCATAGCCTAGGAAGGGGCCATGGATATTGATCCCCCTGGCTAGAAACACCAGCTCTCAGCCTCCCCAGAAATGGCGCATCTTTAAGATTCACCAATTCCGGCACTTAGCCTCTCTTCCCGCTGCCCTGTATCGGTGGTATATGGGGTAATAGTTTGGGAGTTGATGTCACCTTTATATTGTAAGGTCACATCAAGCCCAGCTTCGTAATGGAGGTGTCAAGAAGACACCTATCCATTGCTAATCCTATAGTTGTTACAGGTTCAATAGCTAGGATAAAGTCTTTTAATTAAATAAAACACTAAACACAGTTTTTCATCCTTATTATCCAGCTAATGCATACAACACCCTTGTTCTCCTGTGTTAAAAAACAAAAACAAAACAACAACAATATGCCATACCTGTCAGTCGTTCTGTCCCATGCAGTAATCCATATCTGGTGAAAATACAGTTTGCAACTAGGAGCTGAAATGCGACCGCAATGGCTGCAAACTACTGGTGAATGAATGAGATGATGCCAGCGCAGCTTCAGAGACTAGCGCTGACGTCACTGAGTCTGCCCTCCCTGCCGGCCTGAACTGCGATGAACTCTGCAGCGTGGGAAAATGAACTGGCATTTTCCCACACTCCAGAGTTCAGCGCGGGTCAGGCAGTCAGGGAGGGTAGACTCAGTGACTTCACTGCTAGTCACTGAGGCTGCGCTGGCAGCATCTCCTCATTCCCCAGTAGTTTGCAGCTGGGCCGGTAGCATCTTAGCACTATCCTGGTTGTAAACTGTATTTTCCCCAGATATGGATTACTGCATGGGACAGAACGACGGACAGGTATGTTTTGTTTTTTTTGTTTTTTATTCATTACAGGAGATCGAGGGCGTCTCATGGATTAGCTGAATAATAAAGATGGCAAACTGTGTTTATTGTTTTATTTCATTAAAATACCGTACTTTATTCTGGCTGTGTCTTTATTGAACCTCTAACAACTATAGGATTAGTAATGGATAGCTGTCTTATTGACGCCTCTCCATTACTAAGCCGGGCTTGATTTGACCTTACAATTCAAGGGTCACATCAACCATCCAACTATTACCCCTTATGCCACCGCTACAGGGCAGTGGGAAGAGAGAGGCTAAGTGCCATAATTGCCATAAATCATGCAGCTGCGTCAACAAAAACTAAATCTCTGAGGAGTCACAAATACTCGGAGATCACCCGAGCGTGCTCGGGAAAACCCGAGCAACCAGTATATTCACTCATCACCATTAACTATCTGCAAAAAACACTTTATGTACTTTCAATACTAGTTTGCAAACCCCAAGAAGCGTTGCAAACAGTGATGAGAGAGTATACTCATTGCTCGGGCTTTCCCGAGCACGCTCGGGTGGTCTCCCGAGTATTTGTGACTGCTCGGAGATTTAGTTTTTGTTGACACAGCTGCATAATTTATGGCTGCTAGCCAGCCTGAGTACATGTGGGGTTTGCCTGGTTGCTAGGGAATCCCCACATGTAATCAAGCTGTCTAGTAGCTGTAAATCATGCAGCTGCGGCAAGGAAAACTAAATCTCTGAGCAGTCAAAAATACTCGGAGACCACCCGAGCGTGCTCGGGAAAACCCAAGCAACGAGTATACTCGCTCATCACTAGTTGCAAACCCTTCAAGTCACGGGGCTGAACCCAATCACTAATAGCCTGCACCTTCTTGGGATCCATGCGAAACCCCTCATTGGAAACAATCAAACCCAAAAATGATAACTCCTGTACAAAAAATTAACATTTTTAAAATTTTGAAAAAAGTTGGTTTTCCCTGAGTCTCTGAAGGACAGTACGCAAATAGTGAAAATGAGTTTCACCGTCAGGGGAGTAAACCAAGATGTCGTCAAGGTAAATAACCGCAAAGCGACCGATCAGATCAGCAAACACAACATTAATAAAATTTTGAAAAATGGCCAGGGGTGTTTGTTAGCCAACCATAAACAGATTCTCAAAAAGAACTTCTCATGTGAGAAACGCCGTCTTACACTCGTCTCCCTCTCGAACATTTATCCAATTATAGGCTCCCCACAAATCCAACTTAGAAAACCATTTGGCCCCAGACAATTGGTTACACAAGTCAGGAATGAGAGGAAGAGGGTACGTGTTTCTCACAGTGATTTTGTTGTGTTCCCGAAAGTCGAGGCAAGGACTCAAACCACCATCTTTTTTCTTTACAAAGAAAAAGCCAGCTGCCACAGGAGAAACATAAGGGCAGATATGCCCCTTACGAAGACTCTCGGCAATATACTCCTTCATGACCAGCCGCTCAGGACAAGACAGATTAAACAAACGGGCCTTGGGTAATTTAGCCCCAGGAATTAAATTGATGGCACAATTAAAAGATGGATGTGCGGTAGAACCTCAGTCTCGCTTTCAGAGAACACGTCTTCAAAGACCTTCAGGTACTCCGGAATAGCTTCCAGACCGACAGACAACACAGATACAGACTTCAAGGACTTAGAAAAGGACCATTGAACAATTTCCCAGTAACCCAGTTAATAACAGGGTTATGATGCTGTAACCAAGGCATTCCCAAAACCAACCCACTATTTGCCAACTTTGATGCTAATTCTGGAGCCCAGAACCCATTTGGGCCAGGCTGCGGGTTCCTGGGTTTGATGCAGGGCATCACTGTCTGTGTATTTTAAGTGTCACATCAGTAGCCTAAAGGCATTTAACCCCTTGAAAACAACAGGTCCCTATTAAAATCTGTTAAAATTGGCTGTTTGCCCAGCTTGATGCCAGTTCTGATGCCCAGAACCCATTTGGGCCAGGCTGAAGGGACCTGTTTTTGATGTGGGGCTCCCTGTTCTATATGTATGCACTGTGGTATCAGTGGCTCAAAGGCATTTAACCCCTTAAAAACATCAGTTACTTATTCATATATGTGAACATGGGCTGTTTGCCTACTTTGATGCCAGTTCTGATGCCCAGAACTCATTTGGGCCAGGATGAAGGGACCTGGGTTTGATGCAGGACATCACCTTCTGTGTATTTTAAGTGTCGGATCAGTGGACCAAAGGCATTTAACCCCTTAAAAACATCAGTTACTTATTCAAATCTGTGAAAATGGGCTGTTTGCCTACTTTGATGCCAGTTCTGATGCCCAGAACCCATTTGGGCCAGGCTGGAAGGACCTGGGTTTGATGCAGGGCATCACTTTCTGTGTATTTTAAGTGTCAGATCTGTGGCCCAAAGGCATTTATCCCCTTAAAAACATCAGTTACTTATTCAAATCTGTGAAAATGGGTTGTTTGCCCACTTTGACGCCAGTTGTGGTGCCCAGAACCCATTTGGGCCAGGCTGGAGGGACCTTAGTTTGATGCAGGGCATCACTTTTTGTGTATTTTAAGTGTCTGATCAGTGGCCCAAAGGCATTTAACCCCTTAAAAACATCAGTTACTTATTCAAATCTGTGAAAATGGGTTGTTTGCCCACTTTGATGCCAGTTGTGGTGCCCAGAACCCATTTGGGCCAGGCTGGAGGGACCTTGGTTTGATGCAGGGCATCACTGTCTGTGTATTGTAAGTGTCGTATCAGTAGCCTAAAGGCATTTAACCCCTTGAAAACAACAGGTTCCTATTCAAATCTGTTAAAATTGGCTGTTTGCCCAGTTTGATGCCAGTTCTGATGCCCAGAACCCATTTGGGCCAGGCTGGAGGGACCTGTTTTTGATGTGGGGCTCCCTGTTGTATATGTATGCACTGTGGTATCAGTGGCCAAAAGGCATTTAACCCCTTAAAAGCATCAGTTACTTTTTCAAATGTGTGAAAATCGGCTGTTTGCCCACTTTGATGCCACTTCTGAAGCCCAGAACCCATTTGGGCCAGGCTGGAGGGACCTGGGATTGATGCAGGGCTTCACTGTCTGTGTATTTTAAGTGTCGTATCACTGGCCCAAAGGCATTTAACCCCTTAGAAACATCAGTTACTTATTCAAATCTGTGAAAATGGGTTATTTGCCCACTTTGATGCCTGTTCTGGTGCCCAGAACCCATTTGGGACAGGCTGGAGGCACCTGGGTTTGATGTGGGGCTCCCTGTTCTATATGTACGCACTGTGGTATCAGTGGCCCAAAGACATTTAACCACTTGAAAACATCACTTATTAAAATGTGTGAAAATCGGCTGTTTGCGCACTGTGATGCCAGTTCTGATGCCCAGAACCTATTTGGGCCAGCCTGGAGGGATCTGGGTTTGATACAGGACATCAATATCTGTGCATTTTAAGTGTCAGATCAGTGGCCCAAAGGCATTTAACCTCTTGAAAACATCAGTTAATCAACTGTGTGAAAATGTACTGTTTGCCCACTTTGATGCCAGTTCTGATGCCCAGAACCCATTTGGGCCAGGCTGAAGGGACCTGTTTTTGATGTGGGGCTCCCTGTTCTATATGTATGCACTGTGGTATCAGTGGCCCAAAGGCATTTAACCCCTTAAAAACATTAGTTATTCAAATCTGTGAAAATGGGCTGTTTGCCCACTTTGATGCCAGTTCTGGTGCCCAGAACCCATTTGGGCCAGGCTGGAGGGACCTGGGTTTGATGCAGGGCATCAATTTCTGTGTATTTTAAATGTCAGATCAGTGGCCCAAAGGCATTTAACCCCTTAAAAACATCAGTTACTTATTCAAATGGCCAAAATTGACTGTCTGCCCACTTTGATGCCTGTTCTGATGCCCAGAACCCATTTGGGCCAGGCTGGAAATAACTGGTTTGGATGTCGGGCGCCCTGTTCTATATGTCTGCAGTGTGAGATCAGTGGCCCAAAGGCATTTAACCCTTTCTTCAGCGCTCTTTGGTGCCCACTTTGATGCCCATTTTTATTGTTTTTGTAGCCGTTTTTAAGCATATTCACATCAGGGCTCCTCGCTGCCTTGTGTTTTATGATTGTGATGATTATTTTTTGTTGTTAAACCTATAAAAAACAGAAAAGAAAAAATTGCTGAATAAGAAACCAACTTCAGCCTCGTCAAAAACAGCATGAACAGTGTGGCGTTAGGGAAGGGGTTAAGCTACGCACTGTCTACTTCCTGTCTGGTGCGCTGTGCGGACACCTCGGAGGCTCCGCTCCACCTGCAGCGCAGACAGCAGCCGGGAGGGAGGGAGGGAGGCACGGCCTCACATTCCACCACCAGAGTTCACACACTGTCGCAGCCCCCAGGCAGAAACTCGGGAGTCGGAACTGGGATGTGGCCGTCTGCACGCCGGACTGTGGAGCGCGCCGGCCAGGGCGTGGTCACATGACTCACAGGCGCCCCTACGCTCAGGTTACAACTGCTGCTGGGGCTTCCAGGACAGCCGCGTGTGACGTCACGGCTGGACGGAGGGGGCGGGGCTACAGTGACGTGGTAGAGGTGTGTAGTCTCTGGCTGAACTCCAGTCCTGAATGCGGTGGGCTGGCGGCGGCAGTTAGAGCTCGGAGCAGTGCGCCCTCTTGTCATGACGTGGTGAGAGGCAGTATGGCGGGGGTCGCCCAGCCACACCTCACCTCACCTCACCTCACCTGTGCAGTCTCTTGTCACCGCCGGAGTTTCACTGTTTAGGACTCTTCGTGGTTAGCTCATTGGTGACCTCGGTGGTCTCCGGACAGCGAATACCGTGACCCGGTGCCGGTGGTCACACCTGTGGGGCCGCTACGGCACGGCTATACGGCCTTCATTTTGCCCGACAACTCCCCGGTCAGCAGGACTGTAGCGCAGTATGGCCACACTGACAACAAACTTATCACATTTTAGGTTTTTTTTTTAAAGTGATTAAAAGCAATTTTGAAATGTGCAAAAAAAAAATTGTCACCGTTTTCTGAACCTGTAATGTTTTGTTTTTTTTGTCAGTGCGGCTTTGTGAGGACTCGTCATGTGTCGCGATCTGTTTGACCAATACCATTTTGGGGTCCATCTGATTGCTTGTTAGGCCAATTTTATGTCCAGGAAAGCTGATAATTTATTATTATTTTTTTTATCCATATGACATCCGTTTTTTACATCTGTATACAATCCATGTGTCTGTTCTGTCCATCGTTACAGAATCTGTTTTGTACATTATTAAATACAGAACAAATACAGTTTTCTATTAGTGATGAGCGAGCATGCTTAAATAGGTGTCATCTGAGCATGCTCAGGTACTGACCGAGTGTCTTCGGCGTGCTTGAATAATATGCTCGAGTATCATGGCTGTTAGGCCTCTTTCACACTTCCGTCGTTTGGCCAATGTCGCAATGCGTCATTTTGGAGAAAAAACGCTTCCTGCAAAGTTGCCCGCAGAATGCGTTTTTTCTCCATAGACTTACATTAGCGACGCATTGCGACGTATGGCCACACGTCGCATCCATCGTGCAACGGATGCGTCGTGCTTTTGAGGTCCGTCGTGACGAAAAAACGTTCCATGTAATGTTTTTTCGTCCGTCAGAACCGCCATTTCCAACCGCGCATGCGCGGCTGGAACTCCGCCCCCTCCTCCCCGGAATTCATAATGGGCAGCGGATGCGTCTGAAAACTGCATCCGCTGCCCACGTTGTGCACTATTTGCACAACGTCCGTCGGGCCGACGGTTTGCGACGGCCCCGTACCGACGGAAATGTGAAAGAAGCCTGAGACAGCCACAACACATGCAGGGATTACCTGTTAGGCAGTCCCCACATATTGCAGCTGTCTAACAGCCACAACACATGCAGGGATTACCTGTTTGTTAGGCAGTCCCCACATATTGCAGCTGTCTAACAGCCACAACACATGCAGGGATTACCTGTTTGTTAGGCAGTCCCCGCATATTGCAGCTGTCTAACAGCCGCAAGACATGCAGCCACCGGAAACATTTTTCACGCACGCTGAAGACACTCGGACAACACCTTACTGAACACGTTCACTTATCACTGATTTAAGAGGCATGCTTCTAAATTAATTTCCAGGACTGGAGTACGTTTTGACGTAATGTTTTTCACTTTTGTGGCGTAAATTGTGATGCACTTGGCCATTCCCCCTCCTGTAAATCTCTTTTCAAACAATTGTCAGACCTGGCGTGAAAACATTCATGAACGCATGCCAGAAATCAGATGTAAAACGGATTGAAATTATGCAAAATGTTTGCTCAACAAAAGTGGTGTAAATTTTGATGCTGGCGCATGGCAGCTGACGGATGACCCTCATTAATTTAGAGGTGTGGGCTTCTAATGAATTTGGTGCGTCTTACTCCAATAGACCCTTCATCAAACCTTGTGCGCAAAATACCAGTCTTGATAAACTGAACTCTAAAAGTTTTTACAACTACGAGCTGCGCAAAAAATGTTGCAAAGTTGTAGAACAGATTTCTGGCACAAACTATTTGATAAATCAGCCTCTAACGTTTCATATATTTTGGATGCAGAGTTCTTTTTGTAGATGGAAGATCCTGATCACACTAACATCATCGGTTTTCCTTTTGTAATCTATCCCTTCAACTTTTTAGGCTATGTGCACACGTTGCGGATTAGCCTCAGGAATTTATGTGCGTATTCTGCATCTCTTGGCAGAAAACGCAGGTGTGGATTTGATGCGTTATTTAGGCGGATTTTGTGTGGATTTGATGCGGATTTCTTGCGTTTTTTACCCCTGCGGATTTCTATAATGGAATGGGTACAAAAACGCTGCAGATCCGCACAAAAGAAGTGACATGCTACTTCTTTTAATCCGCAGCAGTTCCGCGCGGAATTTTCCACACTATTACCACTGCAATTTTTTTTTTCATTGATTTACATTGTACTGTAAATCATTTGCGGATCTGCAGCGTTTCTGCACGGTAAAAAACGCTGCGGATCCGCAGGAAATCTGCAACGTGTGCACATAGCCTTAGGGTATGTTCACAGATTTTTTTTCAGGTGGCCAAAACGTCCTTTTTTTTTTTTTTTTTTTCTCTCTCGGTAATTCTCTGAGCACTTTTTTCAATGTTTTCTAACCCTACCAATTTTTCCAGAGTTATTGAGGTATTTATTGTGTCTTTTTGAGCCTTCCCAGTGATTTGATTTGTAAAGTATAAAGTGTGTCAGATGGGAAGACACCTGAAGAATGGCAGTGACTCTTTAACCCCTTCACCGCTGAGTTATTTTTGGGAAAGGGGGTGACATCATTTTTTCCCTCCCGCAACTTTATTTTTCCGTCAATATGTATGAGGGCTTGTTTTTGCGGGATAAGTTGTACTTTTGAATGTTTTGAATGACCCCATTAATTTTATCATATGATGAACTGGAAAGCAGAAAAAAAATTCCAAGTGTGTTGAAATTGCCAAAAAATTGCTTTGCAATTTCACAATTTTTTTTTTTTTATTTGCCATTTTCAATATTGGGTGAAACTGACCTGGCAATATGACTCTCCAGGTAAGTACAATTACACAGATGACAAACATGGGTAATTTTTTTTATTTTATTAACCCCTTCATCCCATATGACGTACTATCCCGTCGAGGTGACCTGGGACTTAATTCCCAGGGACGGGATAGTACGTCATATGCGATTGGTCGCGCTCCCGGTGGGGGGAGCGCGGCTGGCTGTCAGCTGCCTATCGCAGCTGGCTGTCAGCTGCCTATCGCAGCTGACATCCGGCACTATGTGCCAGGAGCGGTCATGGACCGCTCCCGACACATTAACCCCCGGCACACCGCGATCAAACATGATCACAGTGTTCCGGGGGCATAGGGAAGCATCGCGCTGGGAGGGGGCTCCCTGCGGACTTCCCTGAGATGATCGGTACAAGGCAATGTGCTCACCTTGTACCGAGCATCTCCTCCCTGCAGGCCCCGGATCCAGAATGGCCGCGGGGCTATTTCCGGGTCCTGCAGGGAGGTGGCTTACTAAGCGCCTGCTCAGAGCAGGGCACGCCAGATCGCTGATCTGACATAGTGCTCTGCAAAGTGTCAGATCAGGGATTTCTCATTATACAGTGATGCCCCCCCCTGGGACAAAGTAAAAAAGTAAAAAAAAATTTTTTTAGATGTGTAAAAAAAAAAAATTACTAAATAAAGAAAAAAATATATATATTGTTCCCATAAATACATTTCTTTATCTAAATAAAAAAAAAAACAATAAAAGTACACATATTTAGTATCGCCGCGTCCGTAACAACACGACCTATAAAACTGTTCCGCTAGTTAACCCCTTCAGTGAACACCGTAAAAAAAAAAGGCAAAAAACAACGCTTTATTATCATACCGCCGAACAAAAAGTGGAATAACACGCAATCAAAAAGACAGATCTAAATAACTATGGTACCGCTGAAAGCGTCTTCTTGTCCCGCAAAAAACGAGCCACCATACAGCATCATCAGCGAAAAAATAAAAAAGTTACAGTCCTCAGAATAAAGCGATGCAAAAATAATTATTTTTTCTATAAAATAGTTTTTATCGTATAAAAGCGCCAAAACATAAAAAAAATGTAAATGAGGCATTGCTGTAATCGTACTGACCAGAGGAATAAAACTGCTTTATCCATTATACTAAACGTGGAACGGTATAAACGCCCCCCCCCCCCCACCCAAATAAATTCATGAATAGCTGTTTTTTGGTCATTCTGCCTCATAAATATCGGAGTAAAAACGTATAAAAAAATGTCACGTGCCCAAAAATGTTACAAATAAAAACGTCAACACTTCCCGCAAAAAACAAGACCTCACATGACTCTGTGGACCAAAATATGGAAAAATTATAGGTCTCAAAATGTGGTAACGCAAAAAATATTTTTTGCAATAAAAAGCGTCTGTTAGTGTGTGACAGCTGCCAATCATAAAAATCAGCTAAAAAACCCGCTATAAAAGTAAATCAAACCCCCCTTCATCACCCCCTTAGTTAGGGAAAAATAAAATTTAAAAAATGTATTTATTTCCATTTTCCCATTGGGGTTAGGGTTGGGGCTAGTGTTAGGGCTACAGTTAGGGTTGGGGCTACAGTTAGGGTTGGGGCTAAAGTTAGGATTACATTTACGGTTGGGATTAGTGTTAGGGGTGTGTCAGGGTTAGGGGTGTGGTTAGGGTTATGGTTGGGATTAGGGTTAGGGGTGTGTTTGGGATAGGGTTTCAGTTAGAATTGGGGGTTTCCACTGTTTAGGCACATCAGGGGCTCTCCAAACGCGATATGGCGTCAGATCTCAATTCCAGCCAATTCTGCGTTGAAAAAGTAAAACAGTGCTCCTTCCCTTCCGAGCTCTCCCGTGCGCCCAAACAGGGGTGTACCCCAACATATTGGGTATGCGCATACTCAGGACAAATTGGACAACAACTATTGGGGTCCAATTTCTCTTGTTACCCTTGGGAAAATAAAAATTTGGTGGGCTAAAAAAAATTTTTGTGGGAAAAAAAATAATTTTTATTTTCAAGACTCTGCGTCATAAACTGTAGTGAAACACTTGGGGGTTCAAAGCTGTCAAAACACATCTAGATAAGTTCCTTGTGGGGTCTAGTTTCCAAAATGGTGTTACTTGTGGGGGGTTTCTACTGCTTAGGTGCATCAGGGGCTCTGCAAATGCAAAGTGACGCCTGCAGACCAATCCATCTAAGTCTGCATTCCAAATGGCGCTCCTTCCCTTCCGAGCTCTGCCATGTGCCCAAACGGTGGTTCCCCCCTACATATGGGGTATCAGCGTACTCAGGACAAATTGGATAACAACTTTTGGGGTCAAATTTCTCCTGTTACCCTTGGGAAAATACAAAACTGGGGGCTAAAAAATAATTTTTGTGAAAAAAAAAAATATTATTTTCTCGGCTCTGCATTATAAACTGTAGTGAAACATTTGGGGGTTCAAAGCTGTCAAAACACATCTAGATAAGTTCCTTAGGGGGTCTACTTTACAAAATGGTGTCACTTGTGGGGGGTTTCAATGTTTAGGCACATCAGGGGCTCTCCAAACGCAACATCTCCATTCCAGTTAATTTTTGCATTGAAAAGTCAAACGGCTCTCCTTCCCTTCCGAGCTCTGCCATGCACCCAAACAGTGGTTTACCCCCACATATGGGGTATCAGTGTACTCAGAACAAATTGTACAACAAGTTTTGGGGTCCATTTTCTCCTGTTACCCTTGGCAAAATAAAACAAATTGGAGCTGAAGTAAATTTTTTGTGAAAAAAAGTTAAGTTAATTTTTATTTAAAACATTCCAAAAAGTCCTGTAAAATACCTGAAGGGTTAATAAACTACTTGAATGTGGTTTTGAGCACCTTGAGGGGTGCAGTTTTTAGAATGGTGTCACACTTGGGTATTTTCTATCATATAGACCCCTTAAAATGACTTCAAATGTGATGTGGTCCCTAAAAAATATTGGTGTTGTAAAAATGAGAAATTGCTGGTCAAATTTTAACCCTCATAACTCTCTAACAAAAAAAAAATTGGTTCCAAAATTGTGCTGATGCAAAGTAGACATGTGGGAAATGTTACTTATTAATTATTTTGTGTGACATATCTCTGATTTAAGGGCATTAAAATTCAAAGTTGGAAAATTGCAAAATTTTCAAAATTTTAGTTTTTTCACAAATAAACGCAAGTTATATCGAAGAAATTTTACCACTCTCATGAAGTACAATATGTCACGAGAAAACATTGTCAGAATCGCCAAGATCCGTTGAAGCGTTCCAGAGTTATAACCTCATAAAGGGACAGTGGTCAGAATTGTAAAAATTGGCCCGGTCATTAACATGCAAACCACCCTTTGGGCTTAAGGGGTTAAAGCAGTGTTCCCCAACTCCGGTCCTCAAGAGCCACCAACAGGTCTTGTTTTCAGGATTTCCTTAGTATTGCACAGGTGATAATTGCAACACCTGGACAGGCAAGAATTCAATCACCTATGCAAAACTAAGGAAATCCTGAAAACATGACCTGTTGGTGGCTCTTGAGGACCGGAGTTGGGGAACACTGGGTTAAAGTGATGAAAAAAATTCAGAAATGTAAAAATAAATAAATTCTCGCCAACCGAGACCGGTAACGCTTTCATTTTTTGTGATATGGGGCTGTGTGAGGGTTTATATTTTGCGCTCAGAACTGACATTTTTACTGATAACATTTTGGGGTCGATATGATGTTTTGATCGCCTTTTATTGCAATGTTGCAGCTGCCAAAACAACCTAATTTTGGCTTTTCCTTCTCATTACGCCGTTTAGCGATCAGATTAATTTATATTTTGATAGATTGAACCTTTATTAAGGGCTCTTTCAGACATTGGTGTGTCCAGCATTTATGGTGACAGTTTCACACTTACCGGAGACTCTTATGTGTACAGACACATTCACTAGAGTAGGTCTATGTATGTAAGGCTAGTTTCACACTAGCATTTACCTGATCTGCGGCGGGCTGCGGACTTCCTCCGTGAAGCCCCGCAGCTAGCTCCGCCTACTTCTGCATGCGGCCTGTGTACCTATATTTAACATTAGGTACGCAGGTCGTGCCGCAGTATGCGGATGGTGCCGCATGCGTCGTTTTGACGATGCGGCAACCAGCGTAGACGCAGCCATGTAGCTTTTTTTTTTTCCGCATCGTCAAAACGACGCATGCGGCACCATCCGCATACTGCGGCACGACCTGCGTACCTAATGTTAAATATAGGTACACAGGCCGCATGCAGAAGTAGGCGGAGCTAGCGGCGGAGGTGCGGCGGGGGGCGGGGCTTCACGGAGGAAGTCCGCAGACCGCCACAGATCAGGTAAACGCTAGTGTGAAACTAGCCTAAGTGTGTTTCCACGGACAGTGTGTTCATATCCATTTTTTTAACAGTAGCACGGGCTGCAAAACGTTGCACATGGATGACATCAATGTGTCATCAGTGTGACACGTACTGGCGCTTGGGAAACAGTGGTACTGTTAGCGCTGTTCCCTGGTGCCGTGTGCTGAAGACCTTTATTATCATTGTCCCCTGCTCTGCTTGTGATCAGCACAAGCAGGGGAGAATGTTGAGTAATATTCAACTGCTGTGAGTGCAGCGTCAGTGAACAGCGGTGACATTGAGGTTACCGCGGGTCACTGAGGCTGTATTCCTAGCCGGGCTGAACTGCGGTGAGCACTGCGGATCTTTGATCTTTCACTCAACGCGAAGCTGTTAAAGGCACATGGTTGGCGGGAAAAATGCTGGAATTGATATATGGTGTAGCAGTACGTCATATGTCGGTAAGGGGTTATCTGACTGGCGCTTTGAAAACCTAAAGCGGTTAAAAGACTCTCAAATGACTGAAAATATGAACAGCAACTCGTTTTTTACTTAGAAATGAATATGTTCTTTTGAGCATGTTCTGCTAAAATATTGCAAAATTTGCGAAAGGGGAAAAACATGTACAAAAAATAATTCCAGGGGAGACTGGAGTATCTTTGCACAAAAACATTGCAATTGATGTATCAGCTAAATTATCTGGAAACCCCCAAACTGCACCTAAAATACATACCTAAAAATAAGCAGAAAACACTTATAAAATAAAAACGGTGCAAATGGAAATCTGGTGAAAAAACACCAAAAGCTAGAGAAAATATGGTACAAATGTGGTAATGAACAGGCTCATTGTATTCTGTATATTTTGACAAATAATATGGAAAATATATACGTTTGTAAAATGTGTTTAGAGATGTTGGCAGGGGTGAGAGGGCACAATACTTTTTTTTTTTTTTATTACACAATATTCACCCAGAAAAGACGATTGTGGAGCATTTGCATTGCGCTGCAATATAGATTTCTCCTGTAAACATTCACAGAAGGAAGCTTCCCTGACCTTGGGACAAAGTAGTGCAGGATCTTATTAGAACAGCTGCTGTAACAAGGGGCAAGTATCGTAGCAATCATATGAGCTTTTGCCTGAATAATGGGACCAATAAAGGAAGCAAAACCGCCATTTCTTCTATTGCATGCACAGTACTTGTTGAGGCCTGTCTAAAATAGGACAGAAAAAGAAGAAACAGTTAGGCCGGGGTCACACTACCGTAGAATACGGGCGAGTGCTATGTGAGAAAACATTATTAATCTATGGGGCAGCTCACATCACCGTATTGTTTCTCAGGCGTATTCCACGTGCATGTAAAATCGCAGCATGCTGCAATTGTACGTGTATATCATCCGAGACTCGCCAATGCCAGCCTATGGGTGCGAGAAAAAATCGGATACCACATGGACCATCTAGCTTGCCACAAATACGCACACATTTTCCTCATTTCAGCCCATTGAGCAATTTAATTCAGTGGGAAAATCAGTGAGAACTGTAAAGTCATACAGATGCCATACTGATACATGGGTGGGAGAAAAGCTCATCATTGCATTGCAAATGCCTTGCACACGGATGACCATACGGAGAACACTCATGCGACTCTCGGCAGGGAGACTCGGACTGATATTCCATATGTTTAGTGTGACGCCGCCCTTAAAAAACATTTCTGTCTTTTTTGGAGGGAGCCTGGCTGCTTCCGACCTGTGCCATTACTATAATGAGGACAGTCACAATTCTACAGCAACATCAGCTGTAATATATGACAATTCATCTTAATGGCATTGAAAAAATACCTGCATCAAACCTATAAGCTAGAAACTTATTGAAATAGCAATTCCTACACGTGTCAAGAGAGAGTTGTTTGCATAATGCTAATTCAAATGACAGCTCCCTTGTATGTCTTCTTGCTGGCTTCATGTTTTCCTGAAGTGGCTTACAATGGGGTTACCTGGAAGTAGGCTGTTAGTCACAACAGCTAGGAGACATTAATGACTGTCTAAGGACAGAATTATGTCACCTAATGTGGATCTCGAGTCTCATTCACACCAGTATATGTCATAACCGCATTAGTTAAGACTGTATTCACATATGCAATTAAGGTTTCTTTAATATCCAAGCACAATAAAGCAGATCTCAAGGGATGGAAAAGGAAACAAATTATTAATGTATGAACCAACCCATTGGAATATTAATTATATACCATTCTAAATCCATAGGCATTAATGTAAAGATCACCCCCTCCATTGCATCAGTAACAGCTTCTGCTCTTTTAGAAAGTCTTTTGTGTAAGATTTTGGAGTGCCTGTGGGAATGTTTGCCTATTCATCTAGAAGAGCATTTATGACATTAGACACTGTTTTTAGATGAGAGGACCTAGCTCACCATCTCCATTTACATTTCATCCCAAATGTGTTCAATAAGATAAGAAGCATTCAAATATCTCTTCACTGTAACTAAGGGCCTCCTACGTCAACCCATGAGACACCATAGCATTATCCCTCCACCAGTTGGCACAATACAGTCAGGCAACGTTATCCTGGCATTCTCCGCAACCTAGGCTCATCCATCAGACTACCAGATAGAGAAACATGATTCTTAATTCCACAAAACATATTTCCAAGGCTCCAGAGCACCCATGCTCTGATGCTTGGCATTGTGCTTGGTGATGTTAAGGTTACATTCAGCTGCTTTGTCATAGAAACCCATGCTACGAGGTTTAAGACTTGTTATTTAGTCAACAAAACATTGGTGTCTCGCTCCCTGTCTCTTTTCTTCGCCTGGAACTCGGAGTTTAGCACCGTGTAGTGTCCAATACGAACCCCGAACTTTAAAGTTTGGGTTCGCTCATCTCTGGTCACAAGCAGTGTGGACTGATGATGCAGGGTGGTGTGATATAAGCTGTGGTCACTTCTTCATCGCTGTTACTCAAAAAGCACGTCATAAAGGTACAGCAGTGACAGAAGCTCTAGTAAGTGACTGCAGCGCCGTTCATCAATGACTCTATTTCTAAGTGGAAAATTAAGCTGTGGGAGTGACAGCAGCCCCCTAGTGACGATCCATTTGCGAATACGTAGTAAATGCTGGGAGACTCAAAAGAATCATCGGAAGTAAGAAAAAAAACAGAAAGGTAGAGTAGTTAAGGAAAAGGAGGGACAACCACTTAAACATTTTCTGCTAAGTTCATCAGCTTCTACAACGTTTCCATAGTGTTAGCCGATCATTTGTCTGGTCTGTTCCTTTTGTTGCTGTGATGGCATACCTTCAATTACAGATAATCTTTATTTCAATGTCTTTATAGTGCAGGATTGATTTACGGTATGCTGAAGAAGGGCTAATAAAACCAATGTTTTTCCTGCTGATAGCTATATGGTGCATACAGTTGTGTGTTTTTAAAACACTGAAGGTCCATTTACACAGACCAACCACTGATCTGTAAACCTTCAGCGATCATTTTATACAGGAAGACTAAAATAAACAATGCACATTGAGCGATCTGTAAAAGGCTGCCATTGTTTGTGGCAAAGTGAGTCTTGTTAACACAGGACGCTCCACCGTGAAGAACGACGATCTTTTGTGCTGCGCAAAAGATCATTTCACCCAATGATTGGCAGCCTGTTTAAACTGCAAGATTGTCGTTAAATGTGTTTTTTTGTCAAATTATTTTTATTAGGGGATTTTTACAATAATGGGTACTAGGGGAAAAATAACCATGGAGCAAACTGGAACAAGGGAGGGGAATGAATTGGGAAGGGATAAGGAATGGTTAGGGAAATAAGAGGGATGGGAGGGATATAAAGAATAAATAGGTTACTAAGGCCCCTTTCACACCAGTTTTTTGCCATCAGTCACAATCCGTTGGCTCTACGGATTCGTCGCAGATTGTGAAAAACATGCGACTGATTCGTTTTTTCGACGGATCTGACTAGCGGATCTGGCTAATTGGATCCTAAATAAATCGGAGCATACCTAGTTAAAAAAAACGGCCCATAGGTCTCCATTCGAGCAAACGACAGATGGTGACGGATCCGTCGCTGTCTGATTTTT
Organism: Ranitomeya variabilis; assembly: GCF_051348905.1. NCBI lineage: Eukaryota > Metazoa > Chordata > Amphibia > Anura > Dendrobatidae > Ranitomeya > Ranitomeya variabilis. The sequence goes on along the minus strand of NC_135237.1, from coordinate 143,638,186 downwards.
CGACGTACACAAAAAAGCTTACTTTGTCGTCTCCGGCCGCCGGACAAACAATTTTCGATAGATGCGGCGAACGACGGATGAAACGTGAGGCTATCCGTCGCTAATACAAGTTTATGAGAAAAAAATGGATCTGGCGGCATCAGTCGCCAGATTCGTTTTTTTCAAAATTTGACGGATTGCGACTGATGGCAAAAAACTGATGTGTGAAAGGGGCCTAACTCCACAACTTTTTTTTCTTGGGGTTGCAATTTCAATGTTAAGGAATGTAATTATTAGGTGATCCAGTTCATAATATTTAGCACTTACTGCCATGCCATAAGAAGCTCTTCCTCAACATATAGTTAAGTCCATATATATATATATATTTGGACAGAGACAACATTTTTCTAACTTTGGTGTTAGACATTACCACAATTAATTTTAAACAAAACAATTCACATGCAGTTGAAGTTCAGACTTTCAGCTTTCATTTGAGGGTATCCACATAAAAATTGGATGAAGGGTTTAGGGGTTTCAGCTCCTTAACATGTGCCACCCTGTTTTTAAAGGGACCAAAAGTAATTGGACAATTGACTCCAAGGCTATTCCTTGGACAGGTGTGGGCAATCCCTTCGTTATGTAATTTTCAATTAAAGGGAACCTGCCACCCTTTAAAAGGGACCAAAAGTAATTGGACAGATTAACCCCTTCCCGACTTTTGACGCATACGCTGCGTCATGAAAGTCGGTGCCAATCCGACCTGTGACGCAGCGTATGCGTCATGGAATGATCGCGTCCCTGCAGATCGGGTGAAAGGGTTAACTCCAATTTCACCCGATCTGCAGGGACAGGGGGAGTGGTACTTCACCCAAGGGGGGGTGGCTTCACCCCCTCGTGGCTACGATCGCTCTGATTGGCTGTTGAAAGTGAAACTGCCAATCAGAGCGATTTGTAATATTTCACCTAAAAAACTGGTGAAATATTACAATCCAGCCATGGCCGATGCTGCAATATCATCGGCCATGGCTGGAAACACTGATGTGACCCCCCCCCCCCCACCGATCGCCCCCCCAAGCCACCGATCTGTCCCGTAGTCCCCTCCGTCCTGTGCTCCGCTCCCCCGTCCTCCTGTCCGCTCCCCCCGTGCTCCGATGCCCCCCCCCCGTGCCCCGATCTCCTCCCCTTATACTTACCGAGGCTCCCGGTGTCGGTCCGTCTTCTCCATGGGCGCCGCCATCTTCCAAAATGGCGGGCGCATGCTCAGTGCGCCCGCCGAATCTGCCGTTCGGCAGATTCGTTACAAGTACATTTTGATCGCTGTGGTAGGTTCTATCACAGCGATCAAAATAAAAAAAATAATAAATAAACCCCCCCCTTTATCACCCCCATAGGTAGGGACAATAATAAAATAAATAAATTATTTTTTTTTCTTTTTCCACTAGGGTTAGGGTTTCAACTAGGGGTAGAACTAGGGGTAGGGTTAGGGTTAGGGTTAGGGTTATGGCATGTGCACACAGTGCGGATTTGGCCGTGGATCCGCAGCGGATTGGCCGCGGATCCGCAGCGGATTGGCCACTGCAAATTCGTAGCAGTTTTCCATCAGGTTTACAGTACCATGTACACCTATGAAAAACCAAATCCGCTGTGCCCATGGTGCGGAAAATTCCATGCAGAAACGCTGCGTTGTATTTTCCGCAGCATGTCAATTCTTTGTGCGGATTCCGCAGCGTTTTACACCTGTTCCTCAATAGGAATCCGCAGGTGAAATCCGCACAAAAAAACACTGGAAATCTGCTGTAAATCCGCAGGTAAAACGCAGTGCCTTTTACCTGCAGATTTTTCAAAAATCGTGCGGAAGAATCTCACACGAGTCCGCAACGTGGGCACATAGCCTTAGGGTTAGGGTTGGAATTAGAGTTAGGGTTGGAATTAGGGCTAGGGTTGGAAATAGGGTTAAGAATAGGCTTGTGGTTAGGGTTACGGATAGGGTTAGGGGTGTGTTGGGGTTACAGTTGTGGTTAGGGTTGGGATTAGGGTTGGGATTAGGGTTAGGATTAGGGTTGGAATTAGGGTTACGGGTGTGTTGGGGTTAGGGTTGTGGTTAGGGGTGTGTTGGGGTTAGGGTTGTGATTAGGGTTATGGCTACAGTTGGGATTAGGATTAGGGGTGTGTTGGGGTTAGTGTTGAAGTTAGAATTGAGGGGTTTCCACTGTTTAGGCACATCAGGGGTCTCCAAACGCAACATGGCGCCACCATTGATTCCAGCCAATCTTGCGTTCAAAAAGTCAAAAGGTGCTCCCTCCCTTCCGAGCCCAGACGTGCGCCCAAACAGTGGTTTACCCCCACATTTGGGGTACCAGCGTACTCAGGACAAACTGGGCAACAACTGTTGGGGTCCAATTTCTCCTGTTACCCTTGCAAAAATAAAAAATTACTTGCTAAAACATAATTTTTGAGGAAAGAACAATTATTTTTTATTTTCACGGCTCTGCGTTATTATCTTCTGTGAAGCACTTGGGGGTTGAAAGTGCTCACCACACATCTAGATAAGTTCCTTCGGGGGTCTAGTTTCCAAAATGGGGTCACTTGTGGGGTGTTTCTACTGTTTAGGCACATCAGGGGCTCTGCAAATGCAACGTGATGCCCGCAGACCATTCCATCAAAGTCTGCATTTCAAATGTCACTACTTCCCTTCCGAGCCCTGACGTGCGTCCAAACAGTGGTTTACCCCCACATATGGGGTACCAGCACACTCACAACAAACTGGGCAACAAATATTGGGGCCCAATTTCTCCTGTTACCCTTGTGAAAATAAAAAATTGCTTGCTAAAACATCTTTTTTGAGGAAAGAAAAATGATTTTTTATTTTCACGGCTCTGCGTTGTAAACTTCTGTGAAGCACTTGGGGGTTGAACGTGCTCATCACACATCTAGATAAGTTCCTTGGGGGGTCTAGTTTCCAAAATGGGGTCACTTGTGGGGTGTTTCTACTGTTTAGGCACATCAGGGGCTCTGCAAATGCAACGTGATGCCCGCAGACCATTCCATCAAAGTCTGCATTTCAAATGTCACTACTTCCCTTCCGAGCTCTGACGTGCGCCCAAACAGTGGTTTACCCCCACATATGGGGTACCAGCAAACTTACAACAAACTGGGCAACAAATATTGGGGCCCAATTTCTCCTGTTACCCTTGTGAAAATAAAAAATTGCTTGCTAAAACATCTTTTTTGAGGAAAGAAAAATGATTTTTTATTTTCACGGCTCTGCGTTGTAAACTTCTGTGAAGCACTTGGGGGTTGAACGTGCTCACCACACATCTAGATAAGTTACTTGGGGGTCTAGTTTCCAAAATGGGGTCACTTGTGGGGGGTTTCTACTGTTTAGGCATATCAGGGGCTCTGCAAACGTAACATGATGCCCGCAGACCATTCCATCAAAGTCTGCATTTCAAAACGTCACTACTTCCCTTCCGAACCCCGACGTGTGCCAAAACAGTGGTTTACCCCCACATATGGGGTATCAGCGTACTCAGGAGAAACTGGACAACAACTTTTGGGGTCCAATTTCTCCTGTTACCCTTGGGAAAATAAAAAATTGTGGGCTAAAAAATCATTTTTGAGAAAATAAAAATTATTATTTTATTTTCATGGCTCTGCGTTATAAACTTCTGTGAAGCACTTGGGGGTTCAAAGTGCTCACCACACATCTAGATTAGTTCCTTTGGAGGTCTAGTTTCCAAAATGGGGTCACTTGTGCGGGAGCTCCAATGTTTAGGCACACAGGGGCTCTCCAAACGCGACATGATGTCCGCTAATGATTGGAGCTAATTTTCCATTCAAAAAGCCAAATGGCGTGCCTTCCCTTCCGAGCCCTGCCGTGCGCCCAAACAGTGGTTTACCCCCACATATGGGGTATCATCGTACTCAGGACAAACTGGACAACAACATTTGGGGTCCAATTTCTCCTATTACCCTTGGGAAAATAAAACATTCTGGGCTAAAAATCATTTTTGAGGAAAGAAAAATTATTTTTTATTTTCACGGCTCTGCGTTATAAACTTCTGTGAAGCACCTGGGGGTTATAAGTGCTCACTATGCATCTAGATAAGTTCCTTGGGGGGTCTAGTTTCCAAAATGGGGTCACTTGTAGGGGAGCTCCAATGTTTAGGCACACAGGGGCTCTCCAAACGCGACATGGTGTCCGCTAACGATTGGAGCTAATTTTCCATTCAAAAAGTCAAATGGCGCTCCTCCCCTTCCGAGCCTTGCCGTGCACCCAAACAGTGGTTTACCCCCACATATGAGGTATCGGCGCACTCAGGAGAAATTGCCCAACAAATTTTAGGATCCATTTTATCCTGTTGCCCATGTGAAAATGAAAAAATTGAGGCTAAAAGAAATTTTGTGTGAAAAAAAAGTACTTTTTCATTTTTACGGATCAATTTGTGAAGCACCTGAGGGTTTAAAGTGCTCACTATGCTTCTAGATAAGTTCCTTGGGGGGTCTAGTTTCCAAAATGGGGTCACTTGTGGGGGAGCTCCAATGTTTAGGCACACAGGGGCTCTCCAAATGTGACATGGTGTCCGCTAGCGATGGAGATAATTTTTCATTCAAAAAGTCAAATGGCGCTCCTTCCCTTCCGAGCCTTACCATGTGCCCAAACAGTGGTTTAGCCCCACATGTGAGGTATCGGTGTACTCAGGAGAAATTGTCCAACAAATTTTAGGATCCATTTTATCCTGTTGCCCATGTGAAAATGAAAAAATTGAGGCTAAAATAATTTATTTGTGAAAAAAAAGTACTGTTTCATTTTTACGGATCAATTTGTGAAGCACCTGGGGGTTTACAGTGCTCACTATGCTTCTAGATAAGTTCCTTGGGGGGTCTAGTTTCCAAAATGGGGGCGCTCCAATGTTTAGGCACACGGGGGCTCTCCAAACGCGACATGGTGTCCGCTAAAGATTGGAGCCAATTTTTCATTGAAAAAGTCAAATGGCGCTCCTTCCCTTCCGAGCCCTGCCGTGCGCCCAAACAGTGGTTTACCCCCACATATGAGGTATCAGCGTACTCAGGACAAATTGAACAACAACGTTCGTGGTCCAGTTTCTCCTTTTACCCTTGGGAAAATAAAAACATTTTCGCTAAAAGATCATTTTTGTGACTAAAAAGTTAAATGTTCATTTTTTACTTCCATGTTGCTTCTGCTGCTGTGAAACACCTGAAGGGTTAATAAACTTCTTGAATGTGGTTTTGAGCACCTTGAGGGGTGCAGTTTTTAGAATGGTGTCACTTTTGGGTATTTTCAGCCATATAGAACCCTCAAACTGACTTCAAATGTGAGGTGGTCCCTAAAAAAAATGGTTTTGTAAATTTTGTTGTAAAAATGAGAACTCACTGGCCAAATTTTAACCCTTATAACTTCCTAGCAAAAAAAAAATTTGTTTCCAAAATTGTGCTGATGTAAAGTAGACATGTGGGAAATGTTATTTATTAACTATTTTGTGTCACATAACTCTCTGGTTTAACAGAATAAAAATTCAAAATGTGAAAATTGCGAAATTTTCAAAATTTTTGCCAAATTTCCGTTTTTTTCACAAATAAACTCAAACATTATCGACCTAAATTTACCACTAACATGAAGCCCAATATGTCACGAAAAAACAGTCTCAGAATCGCTAGGATCCGTTGAAGCGTTCCTGAGTTATTACCTCATAAAGGGACACTGGTCAGAATTGCAAAAAACGGCAAGGTCTTTAAGGCCAAAATAGGCTGGGTCATGAAGGGGTTAAATAATTTTAAATAAAATGTTTGTTTCTAGTACTTGGTTGAAAACCCTTTGTTGGCAATGACTGCCTGAAGTCTTGAACTCATGGACATCACCAGACGCTGTGTTTCCTCCTTTTTGATGCTCTGCCAGGCCTTCACTGCGGTGGTTTTCAGTTGCTGTTTGTTTGTGGACCTTTCTGTCTGAAGTTTAGTCTTTAACAAGTGAAATGCATGCTCAATTGGGTTGAGATCAGGTGACTGACTTGGCCATTCAAGAATATTCCACTTCTTTGCTTTAATAAACTCCTGGGTTGCTTTGGCTTTATGTTTTGGGTCATTGTCCACCTGTAGTATGAAATGACGACCAATCAGTTTGGCTGCATTTGGCTGGATCTGAGCACACAGTATGTCTCTGAATACCTCAGAATTCATTTGGCTGCTTCTGTCCTGTGTCACATCATCAATAAACACTAGTGACCCAGTGCCACTGGCAGCCATGCATGCCCAAGCCATCACTGCCTCTGCCGTGTTTTACAGATGATGTGGTATGCTTTGGATCATGAGCTGTACCACGCCTTCGCCATACTTTTCTCTTTCCATTATTCTGGTAGAGGTTGATCTTGGTTTCATCTGTCCAAATAATATTCTTCCAGAACTGTGCTGGCTTTTTTAGATGTTTTTTAGCAAAGTCCAGTCTAGCCTTTTTCTTCTTGATGCTTATGAGTGGCTTGCACCGTGCAGTGAACCCCGCTGTATTTACTTTCATGCAGTCTTCTCTTTATGTAATAGAAAAAATCCCAAAATCATATCGACTGTCTGGGTGGAAGCACATATAAATAATGTGCCCCCAGACAAATTATATCCGCTCCATAAAATGCATATAGAAGAAGGAGAACAAGGAGCATACAATAGAAATATATATAAACAAAATCTTTATTGGTACAAACATTAAAAATAGTTATCAGTAATACATCATTATATTTGTGTTCCAATCAATCACAGAAAGAGAACTGCCACCCCTATTCACCCCAATAGTACTAGGTAGTTACCCTGGGGAAAGAGAACAGATCCCCATATATAGTGTGGAATTGGCAAGCCCATAAAAAAAAGTACATCAAGCAATCCAGCCCCATATGCTAGTATAAGAAGAAAATCGTCGGTTGTCTATAGCACGACTTCAATATTTAAAGGTGGGCTTACCGAAAGGAGGGTGAGGAGGAGAGGCACAGCCGGAAAAGAAAGCCCCCGACGCGCGTTTCTCGGCACTGCCACGCCGCGTTCTCAAGGGGATATGGAGTGGAGTCATACAGGACCTTCTAATAACCCCCCGACCCCGGTCACATGTGCGGATCTAACCAATTACAGTGGCACAAGCGGCGCATGCGCACTGCGACGACCGGGTCCCTGCATGAAGACAGGGCGTCAGACCAAGTGCGCACGCGTCGGGAAAATGTCCCGGAGCGGGCGCACCAAGTGCAGAGATGCCCGCCCACATGCCGGAGCCAACCATACACAGTGCAATGCACATGACCACAGGGGGAGCATGCAGCTGAAAGTATAGTAACCGCAAACAAGGTGGAGTAACAGTACCATATAATCAATTAAATATATAATCCACAGTATTCTAATTTAAAAAGGAGCACTATAATATGGAGATAATACAATCCTAAAAAGATCACATAAATACATGGAAATCCATTCACACAATGCGGGAAATAAGCAGCATGTTCTTATCCATAATTGGTGTCCATGTTTTCAGATGGTAGGGATGATGGTCAGTTAAATCCATACGGAGCAGAGGGAATCAAGACAGGACCCATAGATTGGAAGTTTTACTGATAATAGGAGGAAAAGAAAATTAAAAACAAGATAAAAACAAAAAATCCGGAAGAGAATGATGGGGTACAACAAGGTGAAAAAAGACAAAACAAAGAACCAGAGAATTAATTAAAACAGGTCACACTACAGATAAGAGGCAAATCTCACAGATTCGTTAAGACCTCTAGGGGTCAGAGTATCTAGCAAAACGATCCATTTGGTTTCGATCTGTGCCATACGTTTTTTATTGTCACCACCTCTGATGCCCAGATGGAGTACATCGATCCCCCTAACTGAAAGCAATCTCCCATCACAGTTATGGTGTGACTTAAAGTGATGAGGGATCGTTTTTACATCAATCGTAGTGGAAACTGTCGCCGCGCCAATGTCCCCGCACATGCTCCCATACACGAACTCTAAGTCCATGAGTAGTAAGACCAACGTATACCTTCGGGCATGGACAGGTGGCATAGTATATCACGTTGGTAGTGCCACAGGTTATGCGTTGTCTAATTTGGAATTCTTTGGAGCCATCGCTCGAAGTAAAGTTCGAGCAGCGCAGGACATTGGCGCAGGCAAGACAGTGCCCACACGGAGTGGATCCTGGACGTGGGCCACCTGTCCCAAAAGTGTTTATTGGAGCGGGAATGTAGTGGCTCCTAACCAACATATCACTAAGGTTCTTGCACATTTTCGGGGTCATGAGGGGAAGACTGCCCAGGGTGGCAGCCAGAGAGGGTTCCGTTTGAAGGACAGGCCAATGTTTCTTTAGAATGGAGCGCATACTCTCCCATTCATGATTATAGGTGGAGATGAACCTGATAGGTCCACCGCCACCCACAGCACGATGTTGCGTAGTAGAATGCAATAAATCACTCCGAGGGGTTTTCCTGGCACGATCGTAGCCAGCTTTAACAGATCTACGGCTATAGCCGCGGGCCATAAACCTCTGTTTTAGATCATTTGCTTGTAGTTCAAATTTAGCCTCAGAGGAGCAAATTCGCCGCATCCTGAGGAACTGTCCGACCGGGACAGCCCTAACCGTGGCTGGATAGTGAGCAGAGGAAGCATGCAGTAAAGAATTAAGTCTTCTCTTTATGGTAGATTTGGATATTGATACGCCGACCTCCTGGAGAGTGTTGTTCACTTGGTTGGCTGTTGTGAAGGGGTTTCTCTTCACCTTGGAGATTATTCTGTGATCATCCACCACTGTTGTCTTCCGTGGGCGCCCAGGTCTTTTTGCATTGATGAGTTCACCAGTGCTTTCTTTCTTTCTCAGGATGTACCGAACTGTATATTTTGCCACTCCTAATATTGTAGCAATTTCTTGGACGGGTTTTTTCTGTCTTAAGGATGGCTTGTTTTACCTGCATGGAGAGCTCCTTTGACCGCATGTATACTTCACAGCAAAACCTTCCAAATACAAGCACCACACCTCAAATCAACTCCAGGCCTTTTATCTGCTTAAAGGGAACCTGTCACCCCCCTCAGGCGTTTGTAACTAAAAGAGCCACCTTGTGCAGCACAAATGCTGCATTCTGACAAGGTGGCTCTTTTAGTTATGATGCCTGCACACGCTGAAATAAACGTTTATAAAATGTGCCCCCTCATACCGTGAAACCGTCCGGGAGGCGGGACTTTCCTTCCTTATCAGACGCAGCACAGCCATCACTCCGGGCGCCGCCTCCTCTTGCAGCATTTTGGCCACCGGCGCCTGCGCATTAAGTTTTTCTTCGGGCATGCGCAGTTGCGCTGCCCTTCGTACTTACAGCGCAGGCGCCGGGGACGATAATGCTGCAAGAGGAGGCGATGCACACAGGCCCGGAGTGACGGCTGTGACAGGTTCCCTTTAATTGAGAATGACATAACGAAGGGATTGCCCACACACCTGTCCATGGAATAGCCTTGGAGTCAATTGTCCAATTACTTTTGGTCCCTTTAAAAACAGGGTGGCACATGTTAAGGAGCTGAAACTCCTAAACCCTTCATCCAATTTTAATGTGGATACCCTCAAATAAAAGCTGAAAGTCTGAACTTCAACTGCATGTGAATTGTTTTGTTTAAAATTCATTGTGGTAATGTCTATAACCAAAATTAGAAAAATGTTGTCTCTGTCCAAATATATATGGACTTAACTGTAGGTCTTCGCAGGGAAGGCAGGGACATCTGATTAGATACTTGCTCACATCACTTCCAGTAATGAGTGGGAGCTTTTTTTTTAGGACATACCAGACACAATTGATTCCTAGTTGAGAGCCTGAGGGGGAATGACATACAGATTCTCTCCTTGGTGTTCTGTTAATCTATGTGTCATACTCTGACCCCTGCTCCCCTGCACATAAATCAGTGAATCCCTTTTGTCTGTCCATAGTGTTGTTCCTTGTTGTAACTTGTTGGGTGAGAAACTCTCCATTTGGGCCCTCCCTAACAGTGCCAGCAAGAGGACTAATTCTGTGCTACAGCCCTGTATGTGTCATTCATAATATAATTGCACAGACTTTCTCATACATTAAATGTAATATTTTACTTACATATGCTGTATATACCACTGATTCAAAAAATTCTGATGTTTGTCTAGGATATAGCATTAAAAAGTCATTAGGCCATTTCACACATACTGTATTTTTGGCTAATTTTTCAATGCAGATTCCACATCAAAAATCCGTAGGACTCTAGCAGAGATCCATGAAACTCAGTCCGAGCACAGACCGCAATGCGTAGACTATCTGCTAGTCTCACAACCTGAATTTGACTACCTCATAGGCATATATGAAGTTATCAGGTTCGGGTTGAGAGATCCACAGACAGTGCATGGTCTGTGCTTGGACCGAGTGTCACGGACATCTGCATGAGCCCTTGCTGTACAATGACTATGAATAGGGTTTAGAAAACCTCATTTACATGCAGTGGAAAAAATCTGTGCAAATCTGAGTGTTTTCCAATCTAAAGCATGCTCTATTGCAGCACAGATTTATTATGGATGTCCCCCAACTTTCACCTAGTCTATAGCAATGCATGTGGATTTACTACAGATATATGGGGGGGTTCCATTGTGGACTTTCTCTACAGCATATGAACCAAGCCTTGAAAAGAGATTACTGCGAGACAAGTTTCTTTAAAGGAGGGCATGTGTTTGTATACTAAAGCATTGCTTTGTTTTTTCTTTTTCATCCCAGCCAAAGACTGATTAACTGCAGAGGTCTGTGTTGGGAGGCAAAGAGTGTTGCATTGGAAGTAATGGGTAATTGATAAGGTGCGTATGACATTCTTTAGTTTGTTTTTTGTTTTTTATGCATTCTGAATTAAAAAACAAAACACATTTTCTTGGCTAGATAACCCCTTTTAATGTTCTCTTTTCCTGCTGAGAAATGCCATAAGATTCAGTTACAACCACTTGCTCCTCTACAGAGAGACTATGGCAAGAACCCTGCTGTAGATCAACAAAAGCCAAAATATGTGATCTATTTTGCCTGATGTGTATCTTTCATCTGTTTCAGTGGCAATGACCAGCTATCTCAGGGGTCTCAAGGATATATGGTAGTCACCTATGTGGACCACTGAATCTGAAATGCAAAGCAGGGAAAATGAGATTTACTGTTCATGTGGGTTAGACAATTCACAGAGAGCTGCCATTAGTAAATTTGAACAAGGAAGGATTTTCCATTCCAATCGATTATATTCCCTGGAGATAAGTGTACCAGACACATACTTTATATAGCAGATGCTCATCCCAGCTCCATTGATGCACTTTTTCAGATACAGGGAGGATGGATATTTCTTTGGAGACATCAAGACTCTAAGGACTCCCATACAAATAAAGGCCCCGTCTCACACAGCGACGCTGCAGCGATACAGACAACGATGCTGATCGCTGCAGTGTCGCTGTGTGGTCGCTGTGTGGTCGCTGGGGAGCTGTCACACAGACAGCTCTCTCCAGCGACCAACGATCAGGGGAACGACTTCGGCATCGTTGAAACTGTCTTCAACGATGCCGAAGTCCCCCTGCAGCACCCGGGTAACCAGGGTAAATATCGGGTTACTAAGCGCGGCCCTGCGCTTAGTAACCCGATGTTTACCCTGGTTACCAGTGAAGACATCACTGGATCGGTGTCACACACACTGATTCAGCGATGTCAGCGGGACCTCAACGACCAAAAAAAGGTCCAGGCCATTCTGACACGACCAGCGATCTCGCAGCAGGGGCCTGATCGCTGGTACGTGTCACACATAGCGAGATCGCTACTGAGGTCGCTGTTGCGTCACAAAACTTGTGACTCAGCAGCGATCTCGCTAGCGATCTCGCTATGTGAGACGGGGCCTTAAGATAGCTGTTGGATGAAATAGCTTTTTCTTTTGTTTCCCCCATAAGCAGGGATGCACTGTGGAGCTTGCTGTCTTCTCTATGGGAGAGCTTCTGCTAAACTCCTCTGGTAGCAGATTATCTCGCCAACACAAGAATCAGCTGTTGAAATTCCAATGGCCAGATCTTTCTCTCCCTGACATCATCTGTCGGGGAAAGAATCTGGAGGCCCCTACACATTATACAGTCTTCCAATCCAGCTAAAATTGGTAGGTTCAGATAATTCTTGCTTAAAGGGAGCCTGTCACCCTGTTTTTGCGATATGAGATAAAAATATTGTTCAATAGGGCCTGAGCTCTGCTTTACAAGAGTGCCTTTATTATCCTCTGATTCCCCACATTTGCAGAGAAAATACCGTACTAATCTCGCCGTTTTCTGCTGTCAATCACCCCGGTCCGATGGGCTTAATCGCCGATTCTCCCCACCTCCGGCTTTCACTACGAACTTTCATCCCGGCGTTGACGTTGTATTTAGCGCCTGCGCATTAAAGTGTCATCTCGCGCCTGCGCAGTATGCTTTGCCCAACTGTGGGCAAAGCATACAACACATCATTGCGCATGCGCCAGTTTTTCACTGTAACCTCTATGCCCCGGAAGTCTCGGTATGCAAATTTGCATAACGAGACTTCCGTGGCACAGAGGTTACAGTAAAAAACCAGCGCATGCGCAATGATGTATTCTGCGCTAGCGGCAAATGCACTGCGCAAACGCAAAAAGTGAGCGCGATCTGTGCTATTCACAGATCGAGTTACGTCTGACACGCCGAGGAGCCGGGGGAAAGACAGGGATTAGGCACAGCCCATCGGACCGGACCGGGGTGATTGACAGCAGAAAACAACGAGATTACTACGGTATTTTCTCTGCAAAGGTGGGGAATCGGGATAATAAAGGCACTCTTGTAAAGCAGAGCTCAGGCCCTATTGAACGATATTTTTATCTCATATCGCAAAATCGGGGTGACAGGTCCCCTTTAACCCCTTCCTGACATCGGACGTACTATCCCGTCGAGGTGGGGTGGGCCCGTATGACCGCCGACGGGATAGTACGTCCAGCGCGATCTGCGGCGCTCACGGGGAGAGCGCGGCCGGGTGTCAGCTGCATATCGCAGCTGACATCCGGCACTATGTGCCAGGAGCGGTCACGGACCGCCCCCGGCACATTAACCCCCGGCACACCGCGATCAAACATGATCGCGATGTGCCGGCGGTGCAGGGAAGCATCGCGCAGGGAGGGGGCTCCCTGCGGGCTTCCCTGAGCCCCCCGCAGCAACGCGATGTGATCGCGTTGCTGCGAGGGTCTTACCTCCCTCCCTGCCTGCTCCAGACCCGGATCCAAGATGGCCGCGGATCCGGGTCCTGCAGGGAGGGAGGTGGCTTCACAGAAGCCTGCTCAGAGCAGGCACTGTGAAGCAGCCTGCACTTCTCGCAGATCGGTGATCTGTCAGAGTGCTATGCAAACTGACAGATCACCGATCTGTATTGTCCCCCCCTGGGGCAAAGTAAAAAAGTAAAAAAAAAATTTTTCCAAATGTGTAAAAAAAAAAAAAAATATTCCAAAATAATGAAAAAAAAAATATATATATTATTCCCATAAATACATTTCTTTATCTAAATAAAATAAAAAAAAACAATAAAAGTACACATATTTAGTATTGCCGCGTCCGTAACGACCCGACCTATAAAACTGGCCCACTAGTTAACCCCTTCAGTAAACACCGTAAGAAAAAAAAAACGAGGCAAAAAACAACGCTTTATTATCATACTGCCGAACAAAAAGTGGAATAACACGCGATCAAAAAGACTGATATAAATAACCATGGTACCGCTGAAAACGTCATCTTGTCCCGCAAAAAACGAGCCGCCATACAGCATCATCAGCAAAAAAATAAAAAAGTTATAGTCCTGAGAATAAAGCAATACCAAAATAATTATTTTTTCTATAAAATAGTTTTTATCGTATAAAAGCGCCAAAACATAAAAAAAATGATATAAATGAGATATCGCTGTAATCGTACTGACCCGATGAATAAAACTGCTTTATCAATTTTACCAAACGCGGAACGGTATAAACGCCTCCCCAAAAAGAAATTCATGAATAGCTGGTTTTTGATCACTCTGCCTCACAAAAATCGGAATAAAAAGCGATCAAAAAATGTCACGTGTCCGAAAATGTTACCAATAAAAACGTCAACGCATCCCGCAAAAAACAAGATCTCACATGACTCTGTGGACTCAAATATGGAAAAATTACAGCTCTCAAAATGTGGTAACGCAAAAAATATTTTTTGCAATGAAAAGCGTCTTTCAGTGTGTGACGGCTGCCAATCATAAAAATCCGCTAAAAAACCCGCTATAAAAGTAAATCAAACCCCCCTTCATCACCCCCTTAGTTAGGGAAAAATAAAAAAATTAAAAAATGTATTTATTTCCATTTTCCCATTAGGGTTAGGGTTAGGGCTAGAGTTAGGACTAGAGTTAGGGCTAGGGTTATTGCTAGGGTTAGGGCTAGGGTTGGGGCTAGGGTTGGGGCTACAGTTAGGGTTGGGGCTAAAGATAGGGTTAGGGTTTGGATTACATTTACGGTTGGGAATAGGGTTGGGTGTGTCTGGGTTAGAGGAGTGGTTAGGGTTACTGTTGGGATTAGGGTAAGGGGTGTGTTTGGATTAGGGTTTCAGTTATAATTGGGGGGTTTCCACTGTTCGGGCACATCAGGGGCTTTCCAAACGGGATATGGCATCCGATCTGAATTCCAGCCAATTCTGCGTTGAAAAAGGAAAACAGTGCTCCTTCCCTTCCGAGCTCTCCCGTGTGCCCAAACAGGGGTTTACCCCAACATATGGGGTATCAGCGTACTCAGGACAAATTGGACATCATCTTTTGGGGTCCAATTTCTCCTGCTACCCTTGTGAAAATACAAAACTGGGGGCCAAAAAATAAGTTTTGTGGGAAAAAAAAGATTTTTTATTTTCACGGCTCTGCGTTGTAAACTGTAGTGAAACACTTGGGGGTTCAAAGTTCTCACAACACATCTAGATAAGTTCCTTGGGGGGTCTAGTTTCCAATATGGGGTCACTTGTGGGGGGTTTGTACTGTTTGGGTACATCAGGGGCTCTGCAAATGCAACGTGACGCCTGCAGACCAATCCATTTAAGTCTGCATTCCAAATGGCGCTCCTTCCCTTCCGAGCTCTGTCATGCGCCCAAACAGTGGTTCCCCCCCACATATCGGGTATCAGCATACTCAGGACAAATTGGACAACAAATTTTGGGGTCCAATTTATCCTGTTACCCTTGTGAAAATACAAAACTGGGGGCTAAAAAATCATTTTTGTGAAAAAAAAAAAGGAATTTATTTTCACGGCTCTGCGTTATAAACTGTAGTGAAACACTTGGGGGTTCAAAGTTCTCACAACACATCTAGATAAGTTCCTTGGGGGGTCTAGTTTCCAATATGTGGTCACTTGTGGGGGATTTGTACTGTTTGGGTACATCAGGGGCTCTGCAAATGCAACGTGACGCCTGCAGACCAATCCATTTAAGTCTGCATTCCAAATGGCGCTCCTTCCCTTCCGAGCTCTGTCATGCGCCCAAACAGTGGTTCCCCCCCACATATGGGGTATCAGCATACTCAGGACAAATTGGACAACAACTTTTGAGATCCAATTTATCCTGATACCCTTGTGAAAATACAAAACTGGGGGCTAAAAAATCATTTTTGTGAAAAAAAAAAAGAATTTTTATTTTCACGGCTCTGCGTTATAAACTGTAGTGAAACACTTGGGGGTTCAAAGCTCTCAAAACACATCTAGATAAGTTCCTTAGGGGGTCTACTTTCCAAAATGGTGTCACTTGTGGGGGTTTTTAATGTTTAGGCACATCAGAGGCTCTGCAAACGCAACATGGCATCCCATCTTAATTCCAGTCAATTTTGCATTGAAAAGTAAAATAGCGCTCCTTCCCTTCCGAGCTCTGCTATGCGCCCAAACAGTGGTTTACCCCCACATATGGGGTATCGTCGTACTCAGGACAAATTGCACAACAACTTTTGTGCTCTAATTTCTTCTCTTACCCTTGGGGAAATAAAAAAATGGGGGCGAAAAGATCATTTTTGTGAAAAAAATATGATTTTTTATTTTTACGGCTCTGCATTATAAACTTCTGTGAAGCACTTGTTGGGTCAAAGTGCTCACCACACATCTAGATAAGTTCCTTAGGGGGTCTACTTTCCAAAATGGTGTCACTTGTGGGGGGTTTCAATGTTTAGGCACATCAGGAGCTCTCCAAACGCAACATGACGTCCCATCTCAATTCCAGTCAATTTTGCATTGAAAAGTCAAATGGCGCTCCTTCCCTTCCGAGCTCTGCCCTGCGCCCAAACAATGGTTTACACCCACATTTGGGGTATCAGTGTACTCAGGACAAATTGCACAACAATTTTTGGGGTCCAATTTCTTCTCTTACCCTTGGGAAAATAAAAAATTGGGGGCGAAAAGATCATTTTTGTGAAAAAATGATTTTTTATTTTTACCGCTCTGCATTATAAACTTCTGTGAAGCACTTGTTGGGTCAAAGTGCTCACCACACATCTAGATAAGTTCCTTAGGGGGTCTACTTTCCAAAATGGTGTCACTTGTGGGGGGTTTCAATGTTTAGGCACATCAGGGGCTCTCCAAATGCAACATGGCGTCCCATCTCAATTCCAGTCAATTTTGCATTGAAAAGTCAAATGGCGCTCCTTTCCTTCCGAGCTCTGCCATGCGCCCAAACAGTGGATTACCCCCACATATGGGGTATCAGCGTACTCAGGACAAATTGTACAACAAATTTTGGGGTCTATTTTCTCCTGTTACCCTTGGTAAAATAAAACAAATTGGATCTGAAATAAATTTTGTGTGAAAAAAAGTTAAATGTTCATTTTTATTTAAACATTCCAAAAATTCCTGTGAAACACCTGAAGGGTTAATAAACTTTTTGAAAGTGGTTTTGAGTACCTTGAGGGGTGAAGTTTTTAGAATGGTGTCACACTTGGGTATTTTCTATCATATAGACCCCTCAAAATGACTTCAAATGAGATGTGGTCCCTAAAAAAAAATGGTGTTGTAAAAATGAGAAATTGCTGGTCAACTTTTAACCCTTATAACTCCGTCACAAAAAAAAATTTTGGTTACAAAATTGTGCTGATGTAAAGTAGACATGTGGGAAATGTTACTTATTAAGTATTTTGCGTGACATATGTCTGTGATTTAAGGGCATAAAAATTAAAAGTTGGAAAATTGCGAAATTTTCAAAATTTTCGCCAAATATTCGTTTTTTTCACAAATAAACGCAACTTATATCGAAGAAATTTTACCACTATCATGAAGTATAATATGTCACGAGAAAACAGTGTCAGAATCGCCAAGATCCGTTGAAGCGTTCCAGAGTTATAACCTCATAAAGGGACAGTGGTCAGAATTGTAAAAATTGGCCCGGTCATTAACGTGCAAACCACCCTTGGGGGTGAAGGGGTTAATATGAAAGGGGTACTTAGGCCAGCTTCGCTTCTGACATTCATGGTCCAAGTATGGATCGTGGTTGACTGGCAGGCTACAGATCTCCTCCCCCAAACTCAACAGGCATATATGAGGCTGTTGAATTTGGGTCAGAAGGCCAGTTCTCACATTGCCGTCCGTCTTGGACGGTGAATGACGGAAATCTAAAGCCAGTTGTAGGCTGAATGATTATTCTACTATTTGATGTGCATGTACCTGCTGCCTGTACTATACATCACATACGTCACTTCCCCTGACGAAGCTGCTGCGGCAGCGATACGCGTGGGCCTGCTTCCACCACACTCCTCCATTTCTGGGCTATTCTGCCCATCTACCTGTCTCCCCGGTTCATTCATAGGGAGTCTATTTACTTGCTACTTTTGGACTTCTGCCTCATATTTTTCTGCAGCACATTTCAGGATCCATCTTATCCATGCACAGGTTGTATCCACAGGGTTGATGTATTTCATTGTCACCTTTACTTCAGGGGACTATATATATGGGTCACCCTCTTGGGCTATTTGCTCTTCATACCTGGGATAGTGGGTATATACATAGTGCTGTTGTTGTCATATATATGGATTGCCATTCATTTTCAATGCATATGCAGGACAATATTTATAGGTGTTATGAGGAGTTTCTATCGTTTGGAGTGTGGTTTTTACGTACTAATTCATGTACCATGTTTTAAATGTTTTTATGTGTATATCTTTTGAGGTGCAATAAAGGTGTTATATATATTTTCTATATTGACTGTGGTTGTGCATACTATACTAGTCTACCTTTTTCTCTTTGGTTTCATATGTTCATACATAGACTAGGTATTGCACCCCTTGATGATCATTATCTTCCCAGGATACTATAGTGTGCCCCTGTTTCTATATAACTTCTCCAAGTGTAATAACCTATCTTGGTATTGCAGACCCCCCAGTCCTCTAATAACCTTGGTCGCTCTTCTCTGCACCCGCTCTAGTTCAGCTATGTGTTTCTTATATACCGGAGACCAGAACTGTGCACAGTATTCTAAGTGTGGTCGAACTAGTGACTTGTATAGAGGTAAAATTATGTTCTCCTCATGAGCATCTATGCCTCTTTTAATGCATCCCATTATTTTATTTGCCTTTGTAGCAGCTGCCTGACACTGGCCACTGAATATGAGTTTGTCATCCACCCATACACCCAGGTCTTTTTCATTGACGGTTTTGCCCAGAGTTTTAGAATTAAGCACATAGTTATACATCTTATTGCTTCTACCCAAGTGCATGACCTTACACTTATCCCCATTAAAGCTCATTTGCCATTTGTCAGCTCTAGCTTCTAGTTTACATAAATCATCCTGTAATATAAAATTGTCCTCCCCTGTATTGATTACCCTGCAGAGTTTAGTGTTATCTGCAAATATTGAAATTCTACTCTGAATGCCCCCTACAAGGTCATTAATAAATATGTTAAAAAGAAGAGGGCCCAATACTGACCCCTGTGGTACCCCACTGCTAACCGCGACCCAGTCCGAGTGTGCTCCATTAATAACCACCCTTTGTTTCCTATCCCTGAGCCAGCTCTCAATCCACTTACACATATTTTCCCATATCCCCATTATTCTCATTTTATGTAACAACCTTTTGTGTGGCACCGTATCAAAAGCTTTTGAAAAGTCCATATACACTACATCCACTGGGCTTCCTTGGTCCAGTCCGGAACTTACCTCTTCATAGAAGCTGATCAAATTAGTCTGACATGAACGGTCCCTAGTAAACCCGTGCTGATACTAGGTCATGAGGTTATTCCTCTTCAGATACTCCAGTATAACATCCCTTAGAATGCCCTCCAGGATTTTACCCACAGTAGAGGTTAAGCTTACTGGCCTATAATTTCCGAGTTCAGTTTTTGTCCCCTTTTTGAATATTGGCACCACATTTGCTATACGCCAGTCCTGTGGTACAGACCCTGTTATTATGGATTCTTTAAAGATTAAAAATAATGGTCTATCAATGACTGTACTTAGTTCCTGCAGTACTTGGGGGTGTATCTCATCTGGGCCCGGAGAGTTGTCAATTTTAGTGATTTTTAGACGCCGCCGTACTTCCTGCTGGGTTAAGCAGGTGACACTTAATGGGGAATTTTTGTTATCATTGATCATATTGTCTGCCATGGGATTTTCTTTTGTAAATACTGATGAAAAAAAGTCATTTAGCATATTGGCTTTTTCCTCATCCTCATCCACCATTTCACCCAGACTATTTTTAAGGGGGCCAACACTATCATTTTTTAATTTCTTACTATTTATGTAGTTAAAGAATATTTTGGGATTATTTTTACTTTCTCTGGCAATGAGTCTCTCTATCTCCAATCTTTGCTGCCTTGATTTGCTTTTTACAGAATTTATTTATTTTTTTGTATTTATTTAATGCCTCCTCATTACCTACTTCCTTTAATTCTCTAAATGCTTTCTTTTTGTCACTGATTGCACCCCTTACAGCTCTATTTAGCCATATTGGTTTCCTCCTATTTCTAGTACCGTATATACTCGAGTATAAGCCGAGATTTTCAGCCCAAATTTTTGGGCTGAAAGTGCCCCTCTCGGCTTATACTCGAGTCACGGTCGGCGGCAGGGTCAGCGGGTGAGGGGGAGAGGGTGCTGAGGCATACTTACCTGCTTCCGGGGCTCCTGGCGCTCCCCCTGCCTGTTCCATGGTCTCCGGGTGCCGCAGCTCTTCCCCTGTTCAGCGGTCACGTGGGACCGCTCATTAGAGAAATGAATATGGACTCCACTCCCATAGGGGCGGAGCCGCCTATTCATTTCTCTAATCAGCGGTGCCGGTGACCGCTGATAGAGGAAGAGGCTGTGGCACCGAAGACCAGCTGTCTGGGGGAAGGAGCGGGACGCCGGGAGCAGGTAAGTATGTCATATTCACCTGTCCGCGTTCCACACGCCGGGCGCCGCTCTGTCTTCCCGGCGTCTCTCTCTCCGCACTGACTGTGCAGGTCAGAGGGCGCGATGACGCATATAGTGTGCGCGCCGCCCTCTGCCTGATCAGTCAGTGCGGAGAGACGCCGGGACGGGACGCTGAGGAGCTGCAAGCAAGAGAGGTGAGTATGTGTTTTATTATTTTTATTGCAGCAGCAGCAGCACAGCTTTCTATGGCACAGCTATGGGGCAATAATGAACGGTGCAGAGCACTATATGGCACAGCTATGGGGCAATAAGGAATGGTGCAGAGCACTATATGGCACAGCTATGGGGCAATAATGAACAGTGCAGCGCACTATATGGCACAGCTTTCTATTGTACATCTATGGGGCAATAATGAATGGTGCAGAGCACTATATGGCACAGCTATGGGGCAATTATGAATGGTGCAGAGCACTATATGGCACAGCTATGGGGCAATAATGAACGGTGCAGAGCACTATATGGCACAGCTTTCTATGGTACAGCTATGGGGCAATAATGAATGGTGCAGAGCACTATATGGCACAGCTATGGGGCCATAATGAACGGTATGGTGCATCTATTTTTATTTTTGAAATTCACCGGTAGCTGCTGCATTTTCCACCCTAGGCTTATACTTGAGTCAATAAGTTTTCCCAGTTTTTTGTGGCAAAATTAGGGGGGTCGGCTTATACTCGGGTCGGCTTATACTCGAGTATATACGGTATGTATATTCCCATACAGTATATACTGTGCACAGGTCCTATCCAGGATGCTAATAAACGTCTCCCATTTTCTTTGTGTATTTTTATGTCTCAGGATATCGTCCCAGTTAATTGCACCAAGATCCTCTCTCATCCGTTGGTAATTTGCCCTCCTGAAGTTTAGTGTCCTTGTCACCCCTCTACTACACATCTTATTAAAGGATACACGAAAACTTATTATTTTGTGATCACTATTCCCCAAGTGACCCCCAACTCTTATATTTGATATGCGGTCTGGCCTGTTGGTTAATATTAGGTCTAGCAGTGCCCCCCTTCTTGTTGGGTCATGAACCAGAAATGCTTTCCTTTTTAATTCCTTTATGGATAAACTGTTGTTTTGGCCAAAAGAAACATACAAAAACTGAGCTGTCATCATTGCAAACATTATCAGGGAGGCAGTTTTCATAAAGGAGATGCCTTTATTATTCATCCTGTCTTCCTAATACATATTTGTAGTAGTGAGAAGATGGCTAGCCCTCCCTATGTCAGGCGGAGTGTTAGTACATTTGCTGTAGTCAGTATACTAGTAGACATCTAGACACTTATATTACCTTGTTACCTTACATTTATACTCTTAGTTTCGGCAGCTCTCATCAATGCACACAATTACACAGTCTGTACATGTCTGAATACGCACAGAAAGATGTGTGTGTTGCTTTAAACTAATCCTGGAATCAGCTACTGTAGAGAAAAAGAAGTTGGCAGTTCTGGCAAGGATCACTGCCCTGTCTTCCATTAATATGTGGAACAGAGAGCGAAATGAGTCTCTTCTTCTTCCTGTGTACAATAATATAGCAGGAAGTAGCTGCAGCCAGATGTCCTCAGTGAAACACTGCTGGCATACAAGACAGAGATTTCTGGCATGTTGAGAACATATGTAGGAGCAAACTGTGTCCTCAAAATTCATTTCTGTCCTTTCATAAAACTCAGAATGGCTGTTACATACCATCCTTTTACTACTAAGTGAGATGTAAAAACCAATGAGAAAAAGCTTCAGCCTATAGCAAACAAACATTTAGCCAGTAGCTTCCTAATATCACTACAAACGGCCATAGACCCTCCCTAGCATACATCATTCCAAAACATGAATGACCCTTGTAAAATGTAGAAATGTTATTATTTTCAGTATATTGTCACACGGGATGGATTTGGATTTGTTCATTCTTCATGGATTTCTACAAGCCCCATTTGAAAATTTCAAAAACAAATCTGTTGTTTGATTACAAACTTAAATGAATATTCTCCCACTCTAATATTGATGACCTATCCTTAAGACCCATACACATTAGATGGCTGTCATCTGAGCAATACTTTGGACGATCGTTTAGCCACCAACAATCTCAGCCCACTCTCCCATTTACAGGAGCAGTCACTAAGCCGAACACTCCTGTGTCCTCTATGAGAAAGCTGGCGACTTATCTCCAGAAGAACAAGGTAATCAGAAGTCTGAAACCGGATATACTTATCAACACCTCCGATCACAATCAGTTGGCCTTCACCCCCATACACCTAAAGGCCCCGTCTCACATAGCGAGATCGCTAGCGAGATCGCTGCTGAGTCACAAGTTTTGTGACGCAACAGCGACCTCCATAGCGATCTCGCTATGTGTGACACGTACCAGCGATCAGGCCCCTGCTGCGAGATCGCTGGTCGTGTCGGAATGGCCTGGACCTTTTTTTGGTCGTTGAGGCCCCGCTGACATCGCTGAATCGGTGTGTGTGACACCGATCCAGCGATGTCTTCACTGGTAACCAGGGTAAACATCGGATTACTAAGCGCAGGGCCGCGCTTAGTAACCCGATGTTTACCCTGGTTACCAAAAAAAACAAACAGTACATACTCGCCTTTCGGTGTCCAGGTCCCTTGCCGTCTGCTTCCTGCTCTCACTGACTGCCGGCCGTACAGTGAGAAGTGAGAGCGCAGCAGTGACGTCACCGCTGCGCTCTGCTCTCACTGTACGGCCGGATCTCAGTCAGAGCAGGAAGCAGACGGCAAGGGACCTGGACACCGAAAGGCGAGTATGTACTGTTTGTTTTTTTTGGTAACCAGGGTAAACATCGGGTTACTAAGCGCGGCCCTGCGCTTAGTAACCCGATGTTTACCCTGGTTACCCGGGTGCTGCAGGGGGACTTCGGCATCGTTGAAGACAGTTTCAACGATGCCGAAGTCGTTCCCCTGATCGTTGGTCGCTGGAGAGCGGTCTGTGTGACAGCTCCCCAGCGACCACACAACGACTTACCAACGATCACGGCCAGGTCATATCGCTGGTCGTGATCGTTGGTAAATCGCTATGTGAGACGGGGCCTTTAGAATGTCAGCCAATCCAATCAATATTGGTGAGTGCAGCCTAAATTAGTCTAATGTGTATAGGCCCCGTCTCACATAGCGATTTACCAACGATCACGACCAGCAATACGACCTGGCCATGATCGTTGGTAAGTCGTTGTGTGGTCGCTGGGGAGCTGTCACACAGACCGCTCTCCAGCGACCAACGATCAGGGGAACGACTTCGGCATCGTTGAAACTGTCTTCAACGATGCCGAAGTCCCCCTGCAGCACCCGGGTAACCAGGGTAAACATCGGGTTACTAAGCGCAGGGCCGCGCTTAGTAACCCGATGTTTACCCTGGTTACCAAAAAAAACAAACAGTACATACTCGCCTTTCGGTGTCCAGGTCCCTTGCCGTCTGCTTCCTGCTCTGACTGAGATCCGGCCGTACAGTGAGAGCAGAGCGCAGCGGTGACGTCACTGCTGCGCTCTCACTTCTCACTGTACGGCCGGCAGTCAGTGAGAGCAGGAAGCAGACGGCAAGGGACCTGGACACCGAAAGGCGAGTATGTACTGTTTGTTTTTTTTGGTAACCAGGGTAAACATCGGGTTACTAAGCGCGGCCCTGCGCTTAGTAATCCGATGTTTACCCTGGTTACCAGTGAAGACATCGCTGGATCGGTGTCACACACACCGATTCAGCGATGTCAGCGGGGCCTCAACGACCAAAAAAAGGTCCAGGCCATTCCGACACGACCAGCGATCTCGCAGCAGGGGCCTGATCGCTGGTACGTGTCACACATAGCGAGATCGCTATGGAGGTCGCTGTTGCGTCACAAAACTTGTGACTCAGCAGCGATCTCGCTAGCGATCTCGCTATGTGAGACGGGGCCTTATGGAAGGGTTTTAGGACATGTCCTCAATGTCAGATCAGTGGAGGTGCGGCACAGCCACTGATCAGCTGTTCAGAACTATGGGCTGTATACTGATTTGCACGAGAATCTGCCTCCAGAGATTATTTCTCATTAAAGAGGGCATTACTGAGACATGTAACTAACAAAACAGAGCTGCACTTTCTCATAACAAACACGTTAACAACTACAGCTCTGCTGTATCTCAATAATATTGCAGCCCTGTCTGCCTGTGAGATGGAAGCTGAGAGGAACCTGCAGATGTGTCAGGCACAATCACACACAGCTCTGCAGAGAGCGGCCATTACATATCACATTGATCACATTGATAGCTCCTCCTTCATGTAAAATAAGCTCTGGAAGCAGATTCTCGTATCGATCAGTGTCTGGCCCAGTGTTCGTAATGGCTCATTTACATATTAAAAAATCAGATTGCAGATATTAAGGTAGCATCAGCTTCCTATGACCTACCTGCCCATATAGATGGCATAGGAGGGTTGAGCCTTCTGAGATTCCCTTTCATGTAATTATTCTATAGGCAATGAGTTGAACATCTTGGGCTGCACTGATACCTTGTAGAGAACCGATAGACTGGATACATGATCGCAATAACTGAACTGTCTTTCGGTACCTGGTGCACAAAAATTGAGGTGATTGATAGGAACGGAACTTAACTAAATTCCAACTCTTTACTTTGCACAATCTTTCATATTAATTTCTCATGAAAATGCTAGATGTTGAAGAACTGAAAGTTCTTTGATCACTTATGGTTAAGTGGGGTTTTTACCTTATTTGATTTGTGTTGGGTATTTTCTCCTTTAAATACAATTGTATGGTATAATAGTTGTTTTGGTAAAGTTTCCAGGCAGTAGGCATCCATATCCTACACAAAACTAGACGGCGAGGACAATGTGTATGTTACACTGCCCTCTGTAACCTCATGACTTTGGTGACTGTCCCCAATGGGGATACAAAAATTGGACAGGTTCCTACTCTATTTCTCTTAGCACCTCTAATTCCACTCATCCTATCAGCCCATTCTAGAAATAGCACCCCAGTTGAACATGAGCAGCAGTCCATCATTTTTATTACTGGACTGGGTAGAAGAGTATGGTACAAGAAGTGACTGCACATGTCTAGATACGTGCTCATCCTGCAACATTAGGAGCCCGACACATGGATGGACTTGTACTAAACATCAGCTATCCTTCCATATGTACAGTGCATACCAGCTAATCATTGTAGGGACCTTGCTGCTCCGGCCAGCCGGGAATGTCGCTGCTGGAAATCTATTTATGGCATTGTGGTCTAACAAATGTGTGGAAAAGAAAACAGATTGTGAAACTGTACACCCCCAATGTGAGATGTGAATGACCTGCAGGAGCATGACTAGCCCATAATCCAATATATGGATTGTCTTCTGTTAGTTTAATAATTGGGAACCCCACAATCACTGGAATAAGGGGGACATGCAGCCCATTGTTCAATGTGTGTCTCCATAAAGTAATGTGTGGATTCAGCTGGTCTCAGGAGATAGGAAACCTCTAAGGTAAAACTTGAAGGTTCCATTATTCTGGGCACCAGCTATCTAGACACATCGCCATGCACCAATATGTGAGGATCCATACCCAGCTGATGTAGGAGAGTCCCAGCTAAACTATAGGACAACGGTAGCCAATGCAGGACAGAGCCAGCTAATGTAGGACGGTCCCAGCTAATATAGGACAGATCCTGCTAATGTTGGACAGTCCCGGCTGATGTAGGTCAGTCCCGGCTAAAATATAGGACAACGGTAGCCAATGCAGGACAGAGCCAGCCAATGTAGGACAGTCCCAGCTGATGTAGGACAGTCCTGGCTAAAATATAGGACAGCGCTAGCCAATGTAGGACAGTCCCAGCTGATGTAGGACAGTCCTGGCTAAAATATAGGACAGCGCTAGCCAATGTAGGACAGTCCCAGCTGATGTAGGACAGTCCTGGCTAATATAGGACAGATCCTGCTAATGTTGGACAGTCCCGGCTAAAATATAGGACAGCGCTAGCCAATGTAGGACAGTCCCAGCTGATGTAGGACAGTCCTAGCAGACGTCTTTGGAGAGGTTACTATTTGCATCCTTGGATTTCATTTGAGCTTTGTTATGACTGAGTTTTGGCCTCTATAAGTGAATTTGGAGGCAGAAATTCATGGAAATTCCCAGAGCTGCCAACGTTCCCTTATATTTACATCATAGAGGAATTCAAGTGATGTTCAGTCATTGTGGTGTAAGGCGACAACTTTACTGTGAGCAGCCCTGCAGCATCCTGAGAAAAGTTGGTCCTGAGCAGTGACCGGCTCCCGCCCCCTCCCGCTTTGTCTCTGCCTTCCTCCAGCTCCACATTCCAACCACTGGGAAAAGGTGCGTGCGCCGCATCACCAGTCTAGGATCACTCCGCCATCCAGCTCCAGCCACACAATGAGCAGCAGCGGAAAAGCGTCCCCCGCCCTCCACCTGGAGCTGTTAGGAATGTGCTGCGCTACTGCGTATGTCACCGCCGCTACCCGGTTCTATTGTGTGTTCAGATCAATTATAAGAATGCTTTATTTTCCTCATGAAAACGTACCAGACTGCGTTTACAATGTAGTTATGTAATGTGTGGCGTATAGTTAGCGTTGTGAGCGGGCTTCAGCCAAGAGCCACCACCAGCACAATGCACGGCTCACGTCACAACACCAGCAGAGCCGAGAGTAGGCGGGACTACTTTTCGTATCACTCCGCCCTCACCATACTCGCTCTCGCTCCCCCCACCCGCTGTGTGCCGAGCAGGCGGAGGGATACAGCCACAACCGACGCAGCGCCCTGGTATAAAACTAGAGTGTGCGACGCCATTTTAAGCCTCTGTGTCGCGTTGTGAGGAGGGAGAGCGCGGAGAGGTACGCGGCTGGCTTGGAAGCCACGGGGAGATTGCGTGTTACGGGGATTTATTAACATTACCGTGTGACTTGCGTACCTCCTGGTACTGAACCCTATGTACCGTTACTCCTGACGTGGGGCGCGGAATAAGGAGAGCGGGGTTGGAGGAGGAGGAGGCCGACACCGGACGACATTGTAACGGCAGCCGGAGCCTGGAGTCCAGCACTGAGCGGTATGTGTGTGAGCGGTGCCCGGTGCGGTGCCTGCAGCCCCGGGGCGCCTGTCCCAGGTGTGCCCTTGTGTTTGCCATGATCACCCCCATCCTCCTCGGACTACGCGCTGTCTGCTCTTTGTCTCGGGACTGTTTACTTTTCGGTGGAGCTGTAACCTGAGCTCCTGTGTGGTGAGAATGGCTGCTAGGGCGGAGGTGCCTTCCTGCTCCTCCCTGCCCTTATACAGAGTTCCTGCCCAGTCCAGGTCTCTCCTGATGGCGGCTGTGCTGGCTCTGCTGCATGGCTGCCCATAGGGCTCCGTGTCTCTGGGGCACACGGGGTGCAGTGCTGGGCCACTTCGTGTACAGTGCCTGCCTCTACCTTCGGCTCCGTAGCTCTGACCTAGTGACCGTCCATTACATGTAGGTTAGTAATGGGAAGTGTCCTAGTCATGAGCCCTGGTGGGCGCCCAGGAAGGGAGCTGGGGGTCATGGCCGTAAAGCGCCGATCCTTGTGCTGTCTTGTCTGCTGTTGACTCCTGTTGTTCGGCCTAGAATATGACTTTCCAATGGGACAAATACTCTACACAAGAACTCTAAGGTTGTTGCCTCTGTAGCAGTGCTGCTTTTTTTTTTTTTTCTCCTTTAAACTGTGTATGACTGCTGTGTAGGTGTGGTTGTAGGTGATTACATTGTTTGGGCACTCCTATATGACCTGCCACCTCTAAGTATAGACAGTCCTCAGGCTTGTAATAGATGGAGCATCGGTTGGCACAATCCCCTTGCAGAACTGGTGTGTTGGGTCTAGATCCTGCCCTCGCCACCTCACATTTGGTGTTCGCTAAAGGTGCCTTTTGTATTTCTTTCCCCCTCTCCATAAGTCGAGGTTCATTATTTATTTATTTTTCTTCCGGTTAATTTAGAGATGAAGATGCCAAGGACTGATAACCTGTTCAACATTGGCTGCCAAAATCTATTGTGTATATTACAAAGTTACATCAGTGTGTACATATAGTGACCATTCAGAGAAATCAAACTATAAATGCAACTGACCTGATTTCTCCTTAGTTTGTACATTGTTTCCAGACTTTTTATTTTCTCATTTGATAAACTTTAGCCCAAAAATGTCAATTATATGCGTGGGACTCAAGTTCATGTTTCCTGATGTTCCTGCTTCTAATGCTCTCTGGATGGTTAGTAACTGGCATGGAGATGGCAGCCTGGCATTTCCATTTTAATAAGATGTTGTTTGAGGACAGACTTAACCCTGCGTGTTGCCTGCAGAATTATGTTTCTATTGCTCACCTACAACCTCCCCCCTGGGTTTTTGCAGTTCATAAGTGGACAGGTGTCAATTTTTAGGGTGTTTACAATAACAGTAATCCTATTTTACTCCTTTAGCACCATTTAATTCCACAGTGCTTTAGACATCATCACTGTCCTCATTGGCGCTCAATCTAAATTCCGATCAGTAGATGTCTGCGTGGGTTTCCTCCCACACTCCAAACAGGGGATTACATACAAACTTCTTGTAGATGTTGTCCTTGGTGGCATTTGAACCCAGGACCCCAGAGCTGCAAGGTAACAGTGCTAACCGTGGTAATAGTATGGGGGTTTGCTGAGGAACACAATGATCTGGCACATTGGTATTGCCTTTAATATGCAGGACAGCTGCTAAGTAACTTGACAATCAATATGCCATGATATTGAGGGGCATCTGCATCTAAAGCCTAATGTCAAAGCTAGTTTGTTGAGGTGGAGAATGTACAGTGGACCATTTCTTCAGCATTTAAACAGATTGGCCGTGTATTTGTGTGGAAACCAGGTAAAATGCCACTGTTCTGAATGCTAATAAAATGGAGAAGGAATTGCTGATCCCGTTTATGGTTTCCATAATCCCCTTCGTTTATTGGGGAAAGGAGGGTTCATCAGATGGTGAATATGTACATGTACTGAGTAACTGGTGAAGGCAGCCAGTGCTGGAGACTGATCTATGTACTGCACAGTATTGTTCATGGTGGTCTTGTGTATTCAGGGAAGTTTCCCTGATATGTATTTATATGGTAAATGCGTGTTTGTGACTGATGTCTTGTTGCCCTGTGCTCTTGCTTTTTCATGCTATTACTGACTTGCAGTTCCTATAGGCTAATGTCTATAATCCTGTGGTAGTGGCCATGTTAAAAGGCTACATTTCTGGACAGTCACTTTTTTGCCAACTTTCCCAGTCTCCATTCTAGTTTGTTTTTCAGCATTTCCTGGCTTTACAAGAGACCCAAGAATATAGTAGTGATTAGTATTATATATTGATTCCTTAAGCAAACCATTTCTATGAATATGGACGTAAAGTGCTTTCAGGGGTTCAGAGCATAATTTTTAGTTGTGTGGGTGTTTTTCTTGTGTTGGATACAAGGCTATAACTATTCATACCAGTACCCTATTGTAAACAATTTCCTGTAGTCTAAACAAGTGTAACCTTTCTGAACCATGACAAGTGAATGCTGTTCACCAAAATTTCCAGACTAACAAATGTTTTATGTAAAGGGAGGTGTAGTTGTAGGAACTGTCTGCAGTCCTTATTGACTACTGCAGCGATGGAAGGGTTTGTGGCTGTCGTGGACTGTAAATGTACATCTCTGAAATGGTTTCAGATTGTCTGCAGTTGTCCTCTTCTCTGTTGGCACAAGTCAGTCCTTGCCTTACAAACCGGGGCTGTGGACCATACACACAGCAAAAAAACAAAGAGCAGCAGAGCCATATCCTTCCAGTCTTGGCCACTTGTGTCAGTGGCCAAATGAAAAAACATTCCATATGGGGACTTTTTTGAGTACTAATTGAGGTCATCATACACTTAAGTTTCTTCAGGTTTTAGCCTGCTCCTTTCTACACTAAAAAGCTGGTGTGGCATAAGATGCTGAAAGTACTGCTTTATTTACATATGTAGAAAGTCTATTGCTTTGTGGCCCTTAAGCCTATTGATCAGTCCTTAAATTGCTAGGCTGACAAAATGGTCATGACTTCATTGTGGTTACATAATGACTACCTGCCCCCTCTATAGAAGCCATACTGCACCATGAGGGCTCAGACAGGTCAAGCTTGGTGGCTTCTTGTTTGTGAGAAAAGCACCAGTCTAATGCAGGAACGTCTTGGTGTCCAGTGTGCTTACACCATGTGCCTACACCTTAGTTTTGGGCTTTAGTGTGACATTGGCTCCAACAAGAAACACTCGCTCAGCAGGTTTGTTTTCAATTTGAATTAATGTTGTACAGAAGTCTTGGAGGAACAGACAGCAGTAGCAAGATGTGTTTTTAAGCCACAAACCTGAAGAGCCAACATGATATTATATGTGTTAATGGAAATTTAAAAAAAAAAAAAAAGATAAACCTCATTTAGGTGCCGATAACTAAGATGCTTGACTCTGCCGACCAGAGTACTGTCTAACCTCATAGTAAACTTTCAGTAGTGGTGTGTATATATATATTTTTTTTTTTTACTCGGCGAATACCTGTATTAACGTCACCATTTTGTTAATTCTAAAATTAAGACCCTGTTAAATGTGTTTAATTTCTTAAGAAATTCCTCAGGGGAAATTGCCTTATTTTTTTTTTTCCCCACTGCGCTTGTAGGGGTTGTTTTCTGGAAGAGATTTCTCAATGTCACAATTCTGCTTGGTATAAGATATAGGTATTCTATTACCCAGTCCCAAGTGGGGGAGGGAACAGCTTGGTTCCTGTCTTGGAATAGGACTGCATCACAAAAGGCTGAAACTGTTCTCCCTGTGCAAAATCGCTGGGTCATATGCTGAAGAGAACAGTGTGTAATGGCCTTTGGGGCAAGTTTAATTTGCAGGTCTCCCGAACAGGAACTGCATTAGCTCCACTATTACTGTCTATTAGAAGGTTGTGTAACAGTTGATTGGTTTTAGTATCAAGACCCTAGAATTAATGAGGAGTTAAACTTGCACTTGGTACTGTCACAGCACTTGTCGGATACCATGTGGGTGCACAAATTGTGCTCATCCATGGAGCCCTTCCTCCACATGAACTGATGTGCATGACTGTGCTTATTGCTATGCTGAGCGGTCTTGTCGTCAGTTATTATGCATTTTGAAAGAAGCTGAACCTAAGCTTTGCAGCCATAATGTTAAACCTAGTATCAAATATTTTTAAGTAAACTGGAAGTGTTGTATGTAATTCCCTAATAAGCTGAGTAAGTTAAATGTCTGCTTCAATTTACTGTAAGAATATTTGCTACCTTTTTTTAATTGAAGTGTGTCCTAATAAAATGTTTTGTTTTTTTTCTTTAAGGCTTCTACATTACAGCAGTCTGTCTTGGACTGAAACATGGCAAATCAAGGTGACTCCTCTTTTTAGGCCCTAGACATGTTAAGGGGGGAATAATAACGTCTGAATGTTTTGTTTTCACAGGCTACATGGCACATGACATTAATTTGTTGCACAGTTATGATATAAGGAAGACGCTTGGCCAGTTGTAATTTTGGGATTTGTTTTTTTGATTAGCTGACCTAATGGAGCTAGACATGGCAATGGAGCCAGATCGGAAAGCGGCAGTCAGTCACTGGCAACAGCAGTCTTATTTGGATTCTGGAATTCATTCTGGAGCTACTACCACTGCCCCATCTCTTAGCGGGAAGGGAAATCCAGATGAGGAAGATGTGGACACGTCCCAAGTACTGTATGAATGGGAACAGGGCTTCTCGCAGCCTTTCACTCAAGATCAAGTGGCAGGTGAAAAGATGATTCATAACTTTCCTATTAATTTGCAGAGGCTTCCATATTCTAATGTTTCTATTGATTTGCAGATATTGATGGGCAGTTTGCAATGACCAGAGCCCAGAGGGTACGTGCTGCCATGTTTCCAGAAACGCTAGACGAAGGCATGCAGATTCCCTCAACACAGTTTGATTCTGCTCATCCTACAAATGTGCAGCGCTTGGCAGAACCTTCCCAGATGCTGAAACATGCTGTGGTCAACTTGATAAACTACCAGGATGATGCAGAATTGGCTACCCGTGCTATTCCTGAGCTAACAAAACTGCTTAATGATGAGGATCAGGTAAGCTCCTCTTCTGTAGTCGATTAGCAGCATTTATTGTGCATAATTAAAAAAATATTTAATTCAGGAAATGTTAAGATTGGTTAAACATTTACTAAGGCTTTTCTAAGCTTTGTGTTGTGGTGATTGCATTTAAACACCACTTCAGATCACTTTCGTAACACTACAATTTTTTTGTTTTATGTTCTATAGGTTGTGGTTAACAAAGCTGCGGTTATGGTTCATCAGTTGTCAAAAAAGGAAGCTTCCCGCCATGCTATCATGCGTTCTCCACAGATGGTTTCTGCGATTGTTCGTACCATGCAAAACACAAATGATGTTGAAACAGCGCGGTGTACTGCTGGTACGCTTCACAACCTTTCTCATCATCGTGAAGGGTTGCTGGCCATCTTCAAATCTGGAGGCATTCCTGCTTTGGTCAAAATGCTTGGGTAGGTTTCTTCTGAACGGTATTCATGACAATCTTGCCATAATCACAAATGTCTCCATTAGGTATTAAAGTTTGTGTATTTTTATTAGATAATGTTTCTAAAGTTAATACTTTACCAGTTAAAATATTTTTGGCACTCAATATGTCTTTCTATAATCTTACTCAGGTCACCTGTGGATTCTGTGCTCTTTTACGCAATCACAACACTGCACAATCTTCTCTTGCATCAAGAAGGTGCAAAAATGGCTGTTCGCTTAGCCGGTGGATTGCAGAAAATGGTTGCCCTGCTGAACAAAACAAATGTCAAATTTTTAGCCATCACAACAGATTGTCTCCAAATTTTAGCTTATGGGAACCAAGAGAGCAAGGTATGTCATGCTAACATGGCTGTATGGGGTTTGAGTAGTGTAGTCGTGTTCAAGATTGTAAAAACCTGCCTTACCCATACATTACACGTTTGGCAGTTAATGAGTTGGTACTTGTTTAATATTTAATATATATATATTTTTTCCATCCCTCTAGTTAATAATTCTTGCAAGTGGTGGTCCTCAAGCGTTGGTCACAATAATGAGGACTTACAGTTATGAGAAACTTCTGTGGACCACAAGTCGGGTGCTGAAGGTGTTATCCGTCTGCTCCAGTAACAAGCCTGCTATTGTTGAAGCAGGTAAGATTTGGTGGAGTTTCTACTGATTCTGGTCATATTGATCCATTACTGGAAGAGTCCTCATGCAGCACTGTTGTGCGTTTGGACTCTGTGCTTTTGTAGGGTTTAGTATTTGCATTAACAAATGTGACCTGTAGACATCAGCTTGAAATCTTGGTCCGGATTCTATTTGAACCTATAGTCCATGCTACATAAATACCATTTCTTGCTGTCTTCTAGGTGGCATGCAAGCTTTGGGGTTGCACCTCACAGACCCAAGCCAGCGTCTGGTACAGAATTGTCTCTGGACATTAAGAAATCTTTCCGATGCTGCAACTAAACAGGTAAGCATTTCTTAAATTTTGATTTTATAGTGGATAGTGCCTCTATTCCTGGCAATTCATTAGCTTTACAATGTGATTGTATTACAGGAGGGAATGGAAGGCCTTCTAGGAACCCTTGTTCAGCTGCTTGGGTCAGATGATATCAATGTTGTAACTTGTGCAGCTGGTATTCTGTCCAATCTCACATGCAACAACTACAAGAATAAGATGATGGTCTGTCAAGTTGGTGGTATTGAGGCACTAGTGCGCACAGTTCTACGTGCTGGTGACAGAGAGGACATCACAGAGCCTGCTATATGTGCGCTTCGTCACCTTACCAGCAGACACCAAGAAGCAGAGATGGCTCAGAATGCTGTACGACTCCACTATGGACTCCCAGTGGTGGTAAAGTTACTACACCCACCCTCTCACTGGCCGCTCATTAAGGTAAGCAAATGTGGTATTTAGCCTTAATATCTTTGCAGGCTTTTTGTAGCGTTTTCTGAGCAGAAACTCCTGGTTTTGAGGCACTTTGATTAGAATTTGCAGTTTCTGCTCCAAAAACTGCACTGTCTTACACATACTACAAGAGACATCAGAACACTATACCTCAAAATACCTTTAAGATCATGCTCTCGCTATTTGTATCCGCAAGATTTTCTGCATGTTCCTGCAGACATTGGTTTGCTCCACCACTTCCACCTTTTCACACCTACAAAGCTATCGAACCTGTCTTTCTCTGGAGCAGGAAGAAAACGAGACAATGTGGTGAATATCTGGGTCAACATTTTAGGTTTTATAGCTTAAGGAATGACAGGCTGGGGTGGTTTTGTGTACTTTCATCTTTTTACATTTTTTTTGTGAAGTGACTTTTTTATTTATTTATTAATAGGCAACTGTTGGCTTGATTCGTAACCTTGCATTGTGCCCAGCTAACCATGCACCATTACGTGAACAAGGTGCTATTCCAAGGCTGGTTCAGCTTCTGGTCCGTGCACACCAGGACACCCAACGTCGCACATCTATGGGGGGAACACAGCAGC
This sequence comes from Ranitomeya variabilis, assembly GCF_051348905.1. Classification (NCBI taxonomy): domain Eukaryota; kingdom Metazoa; phylum Chordata; class Amphibia; order Anura; family Dendrobatidae; genus Ranitomeya; species Ranitomeya variabilis. The sequence goes on along the minus strand of NC_135237.1, from coordinate 143,603,242 downwards.
AGTTTGTGGTATGTTGCACTACTTGGGTTTTCCCCGCTCTTTACATATCTTTTGACCGCAAATACAGTTATCAATTAAGGTCTTGACTACTGTGATTTCCACAATTGTGAATATGAAGCAGCTGTCACTCACTTGTAGCATTTCATATCAATATTGGAGATTATCTCATCAGGATACCCCATTTGAGAGCTGCATAAGAGATCGCTTATTGGGCTGTACGCGGTTTTGATAAAATGACCTTATCTGCTGCCATTCTTACAGATCTGTAGAACCCTGTTCACACCACTGGCTGCTTACTGTGCATAGTCAGGAAGCTGCCAATGAGCAGTAGTGGTGGAGTTACAAGGCTCATGAATATGGAGGTCTACATGGCAGCAGGTTTACTAGTATGTGGATTTAACATTTAGTTGCTGTCCCACTACCATAAGTGGATTGTTAAATGCTCTGCCCCTATTGCATTTATCTTTTTCATTAGGAAGGTGTACGTATGGAAGAAATTGTTGAAGGGTGCACAGGGGCTCTTCATATTCTTGCACGGGATGTGCACAACAGAATTGTTATCCGAGGGCTAAATACCATTCCACTTTTTGTACAGGTAAATGTAAAATTATGGATTTTGGGTAAAATTTTTACTGTAGCAAAGGGCTAACAGATGATGCACTTGCCAGTGAATAAAGCAAGATTTTTTTTTTTTTGTGGGGGTTGACTGAAATGACCTTAAAGTAATGTAAAAATGTTTCCTCCTTTTTTCTAGCTGTTATACTCTCCCATTGAAAACATCCAAAGGGTTGCAGCTGGTGTGCTCTGTGAGCTGGCTCAAGACAAGGAAGCCGCTGAAGCTATTGAGGCTGAAGGTGCTACTGCCCCTCTGACAGAACTGCTTCACTCAAGAAATGAAGGAGTTGGTGAGTAAAAACAGTACAAATCACCCAGCCCTATAATATTGAACGCTACGTTCTAACTTAACATTCTTCAATATCATCACTTCCTGCTTTCATTTAAAGACTAGCCCAAGCAAGCTGACTCCTAGTAATGGCTGTCTTGTGTGGATTTAGAGGGCCCGACATAATCGCCTGTCCACAACATACATGATTGTCTGATTGCTGGATGTCAAACCTGTCACCAGCCAGTTCCAAGAGCTGTACTCTGGAGGGCTCAGTTACATGGCCCAATAGTCACACAATAATAAACCTTTTTGTGATTGACAGTTACGTGCTGTACTATGTCCATAAGTGCCGTAACCATGGATGAAAAGATGTGCATGGTCAGGTTTCCCTCCCACAATCGCACCTTTTATATGTCCTGTAACTTGTATAATTTGGCAAGAGTGGATCAAAATATAACTGACTTGGCTGTATAAAGTGTTGTGGTTCGTTTTTTATTTTTTTTCGCATTATATCCAATCTACTGCAAGTTTAAGTTAATTGAATGCTTGTCTCCCCTCTGCAGCAACATATGCAGCCGCTGTACTGTTCCGTATGTCTGAAGACAAGCCTCAGGACTACAAGAAGCGTTTGTCAGTTGAACTTACAAGCTCTCTGTTCAGAACTGAGCCAATGCCTTGGAATGAGGTGAGCTTTTTAAAGCTTAATTTTCCTTTAAAGGTGTTGTCTACTACTAAACAATAGTAACTTAAACACAGTTCCATGTGAAGAAAACTTGCTTGTCCCCCCCATTGTACCGTCCCAACTGTCGGCCCTGTCACTCCCAGCGTGTGCTGTGACACTGTCATGTAACTGCTACAGCCGCTGATGGAATACAGACAAGCTGCAGGCAATCCATGGCGGCTGAGGTCACATGAGACGCATCACCTGGGGGGGGGGGGTGTCCTTGAAGATACAAAAGTGTTTTAAAATGTAGCTTTTTGCATCTTAATGTTGGCTTAAAATTGCAGAGATCATTTGTGTACAACACCTCTTATAAAACCTTTATTTCTCTAATGCAATTGTTCCCCTCCTATTCAGGCTGGAGATCTTGGTGTTGACATATGTGCCCCTGGAGAATCACTTGGATATAGACAAGATGGTGAGTTTTGGTTTTATCTTCCTGCCTTCCTTCCTTCCTCCCTCCCTTCCTCCCTCCCTCCCCATACATGTGACAATCCAGCAGCTGTTGGCTGTACACTATAGCTGACAGCTTGCTGCATTAGCCAGTGTTTGCCCCTTCCAAATCTGTTTAACCCCTTAGATGCTGCTGTCAAGTTACATCATATAAATGGTTAACAGTGTGGGGTCTTCCTCTTTATCCCAGTTGGTGCCCTCAGATCATGATTTTGTGGTCCTAATGTTTGCCATGGCAATTCATGACCACATAGCAGCCTTAGAGTCTGATGGCTGTTGTAACCTGTTCAGAAGTTAGCGGCATTTAGGTGGTAAAAATACAGATTTTCATTTGTCATGCCGCTTAGCATTAATTCCTGAAAATCGCCTTGATTGCAGTTTTCAATATGTCAGGGGGTGCTGTTTTTAAAATGGTATACATTTTGGGGGTTTCCCAATATATGGGACCCTTAAAGGCACTTCAAACATAAATAGGTCCCTAAAAAAAAAAAAAAAAAATTGTAAATTTCCATGAAAAAATACTGCTACATATTTAAACCTCCTAAAATGCTAAGAAAATTAAAAGAATATTTTACAAATGTTGCTGATGTAAAGCAGACATGTGGGAAATGTTAGTTAATGTTTTTCTGTGGTATGGCTATCTGGATTAAAGGGATATTGACCTAATTTACCATTATCATAAGGTTATAATGTGTCACGAAAAAACAATCTCCAAATCACTGGAATTTGTTGAAGTGTTCCAGAGTTGCCACATAAAGTGACACTGGTCAGATTTCAAAAATTTGGCTCTGTCACTAAGGGGTTAAAATTACATGATTGTTTGAATTGGCCCTGGTATCTAAACATGTTATCTGGGGGGGGGGGAGAAAATTATGCTGGGGCTACAAAAAAGCCTTTTTGCAGCAAATCTGCAGACTTCTCCTTGGTCTGCGTTCAGAGACAGGTTGCTGGTAGAATGACAATGTGTTATAACGTGTGATTGGGGCAGCAGTCAGGTCTGATCTCCAGCCAATCACAAACCACATCAGTACTTCTGGAACAGAACGCTCTTCCTGTGTGCAGGATTCTATGCAGTTGCCAGTAGATGCATATGCATTTTTTTTCTATTTGGTTTGTTTGTGGTGTTTTTTTTTTGTTGTAGTAGTTTGACATTACATTTTTTAATTTGCCCAAAGCTTGCTGCAGACCTTGGTGCTACAGGAGATTGTATTTCCGTTTCTGCAGAAGCACGCGTCCCACTTAAATGTTTAATGTAAAACTTAGAAGGGCGCGAATGCTGAGGGCTGTGTCCTGCACGTTGCAGCGGCCTGAGCTTCTGGACTTAACTCCAACGGACGCTGATGATCTGTGTTGGAAGTAATGCAGTTCTCGCAGTCAATGTGCCATAACCATAACTTTTTGCAGATCCCAGCTACCGATCTTTCCATGCTGGTGGATATGGGCAAGATGCAATGGGAATGGACCCAATGATGGACCACGACATGGGAGGACATCATCCTGGTGCTGAATACCCAGTTGATGGCTTGCCCGATTTAGGCCACGCTCAGGATCTTATGGATGGCCTGCCCCCAGGTGACAGCAATCAGTTGGCCTGGTTTGACACTGACCTGTAAATATATCTATTTTTCGGTAAGTGTGTTGTCGCTTATTGGCAATACTCTATCTGTTATGTCGGTCTATATTTAATGGTAACCTGGTTTCATTTGTTTCCCCCTGCAGTTATTGTCAGAATGAATTTGCATTGTGATTGGCCTGTAGAGTTGCTGAAAGAGGGCTCAAGTGGTGGACTGGTTATCTCAGAAAGTGCCTGACACACTAACCAAGCTGAGTTTCCTATGGGAACAATGGAAGCTAACTTTATGTTCTGGTCCTTATTTTTGGTCGGAGGAACAATACCAATGGATTTTTGGAAGTGACTCGTACATCAAGAATGCACAAGAATTGATTGCAAGCTGGAACTTCTCAAACACTAGCCTTGCTTGTTTAAATAACTTTTTTATTTTTATTTTTTTTTATCTCTGTAATGGTACTGACCTAGCTTGCTTTTCTTAGTATTTAGATTTCTTTTCCCTTTCTGCGGTAACATTTTAAGTCTCTGTAGTGTTCAGTTAGTGCATATTGCTAAAGCGGTTTCTAATTTTTAAGGATCAAGTAAGTGTAGAACACTAATTCATAATCACTCTAATTGTATCCTGAATAAAGTGGAACATTGTGTAGCCTTTTTGTATAAAACATAGACAAATAGAAATGGTCCAAATAGTTTACTTTTAATATGCTTAAAATAAGCAGGTGGATCGATTTTTGATCAAAGCTTTTATCTGGGATATGTCTGGGTAGGGGCCAGTAAGAACTTATTTGGAACCTGTAATGGACAGTTTACCAGTTGCCTTTTATCCCAAAGTTATGTACTGAGGCCACAGATGCTTAATGAAAACAGATCATAAAATGGCTCAGAAGAATTAAAGTGGACTTTTAATGCATTCTACTGTGTCACGTTATTTTAAGCAAGTCCATGTGGAATGGGTTTCTGTGGTCTTAAGAACGAACCTATATGTTTGTAAATGGAATGAACAAAGTAAAGTTATTTTTAAATTCAGGTGTCTAGTGTGAACAGAAGCGTCATTTCTCTGCAAAATCCATTGCTTTAAATGTTCTGCTGTGTGGTCTAACTTTATGGAATATGTGTATGAATGGGCAGTAAACTACTTGCTGCCATTGACGGAATGGATTTTTTTTTATGCTATCTTGTTTGAACTTACACTTTTTTTTTTTTTTTTTTGCCTGTGGAAGAAAGGTTATTTAAACCCATCAGTTTGCCATTACTCAATGAGTATTTTATATTACACAGTGCAAACTTTTTGGACCCTTAAGTTATCTGGCAGTACTTGCATCCTTTTTTTTTTTTTTTTTTTTTTTTTTCTTCCTATGGGCTAAAGAACTATTTGCCTGTGCCCAGCACTGATCTCTTCTGGGTCAGCAGTCATGGATCCCTCCAGCCAGTGGTTCAGCAGCTTCCAATCGTGTTCACAGAGCAGCAGCGTCTCTTCTGCTTTGTTGGTGGGGTGTGACTGACGACATGCTGACTGACAGCTGGCTCTCCTCTGCATGTCATTGGCTGTCACACCCTGGTGACAGGGCAGCCCGAAAGAGTAAATTTCTCTGATGTGAAGCGGCATTGGTGGTCTCTGACCACTCTGAGCCAATAATAGGCAGGTGCTATTTATTTTACTCACTACCTGCCCGTCAGTTTTTATGCCAATTGGGAAAAATAAAATGATCCCAGAAAACCCCCTTAGGACAAAACCACTTAGTTGACCATGGACAGATAGCTGCATGACCGCTATTGAGCAGATTTAACTATTCAAACTCTTAACCTACCAAAATTAATTAAAATTGTCAATATTTGGGCAGCAGCTGGGTTTAATGCTGCAGTGCCAGATCACGCTTGGTCTGTTAATAATCTCAAAATAGATCAGCATTAGGAGATAGACTTGGCACACAGATATTCTATGATGTAGGTCTCTACTGGGACCCTTATCACAAGCCAACAGGAATGAAGCAGTGGCCAAAAAAAAAAATCACGGCATGCAGTAATCTTTCCTGTATTTCAGATGAAACTTGACTATTAAAGTCTAGGGCTAACAGATCTGATCCATCATCCCATATAGCTCAACTGTATAGTATCTTGAGTTTATTTGACTATACTGCATTAATGAATGTAAACAAACTGTATTTGGTCCTATTTCTTCTGAAAACTTTTTTGCACCCTCATTAACTTGGACTTAAACCCTTCATGACAAGAGGTATTTTCGTTTGTTTTTGCTCCCCTTCCCAGTGCCATAACTTTTTTTATTTATTTTTTGGTCAAAATGGCCATGCGAGGGCTTGTTTCTTTGCAGGACTTTAGAACAACACCATTGATCGTTAACATATCGTGTACTGGAAATTGGTGCGTTGAAATTGCAAAAAAAAATGTAATTCCACAATTCTTTTGTTTTGCGTTTTTACTATGTTCACTAGATGCTAAAACTGACCTGCCATTATGATTCTCCAGGTCATTACAAGTTCATAAGACTCAAAACACCTTTTGTTTTTTCTTAGCAGTGAAGAAAATAAATAAATTCCATACTTTGTGAGAATTGCACCATTTTCCAATACCCGTATCGTCTCCATTTTTTTGTGATCTTGGGTTGGGTGAGGGCTTATTTTTTTTGCGTGCCAAGCTGACGTTTTTAAAGATACCATTTTGGTGCAGATACGATCTTTTGATCACCAGTTATTGCATTTTAATGCAATGCTGCGGCCACAAAAAAGTAATTCTGGTGGTTTTTTTTAGTTTTTTTTTTTTTTTTTTCTCGTTAAACCATTTAGCGATCGGGTGATTCTGAACATGGCGATTCCAAAATGTGTTTTTTTTTTTTTTTTTTTTGGTTACGGGGGTAACTTGAACGTTTTATATTTATTTTTAAATATTGGCATGCTTCAATAGTCTCCATGGGAGACTAAAAGCTGCCATAACCCAATTGCCTCTGCTACATACAGGCGATTATCAGATTGCCTGTATGTAGCAGAATTTCTATGAGCTTGCCGAAAGTGCGTGTTAAATGCCGCTAACAGCCACGGGTGGATGAGATTGATCCCGTGGCTATTGGCACATGTCGGCTGTTAAAAACAGCTGACGTGCCAGAAAAGATGTGGGCTCACCGCAGGAGCCCACAAAGTGAGGGTGTCTGTCATTGCAGTAGTTAACATCAGGTCAGTGTTGTACTTTATTGTTAGGTGTGCAATGTATAAATCTGAATATTGCTAATTTTAAATTTGTCACATTTCTGATTTTGCATTTACTTATAATTATGAAGTATCATCCTAAACTTACCATTAATATATAAAGTACAATGTGTCAATCACTGGGATATATTGACATTCCAGAGTTATTCCTATATAAAGTTACACATCAGATTTAAAAATGTTGGCCAGGTCACTAAGATGCAAGGGTATAATACAAGAACAAGCTTGCATTTTAAGTTTTTTGGGCTTTTTTTTTTTTCAGTGACTTAAACATCATTTGCATAATTTGAAACACTATTCTCTGATTTTTCCTAAATGACAATGCAAGTGAGTCAGGAAAATGTTCAAATTATCAACTGATTTGAAAGATAAAAAAACCCTTTGAAACGCACTGTTCCAAATTATGCGCATTGGTTGCCAAACATTATATGTTGAAGACAGCTGAAAATAACAATTTGTTGAATTTACAGCACTAACTGGAACCCGTCACCTGGGATAACACTGGTAACCTGTAGATACGGCCAGGTGTATTTAACCCCTTCCCAACCTGTGACGCCACGTAGGCGTCATGAAAGTCGGTGCCAATCAGACCTGTGACGCCTATGTGGCATCGTGGAGGGATCGCGTCCCTGCAGATCGGGTGAAAGGGTTAACTCTAATTTCACCCGATCTGCAGGGACAGGGGGAGTGGTACTTCAGTGGTACCAATGGGTACGATCGCTCTGATTGGCTGTTTCAACAGCCAATCAGAGCAATTTGTAATATTTCACCTATGAAAAGTGGTGAAATATTACAATCCAGCCATGGCCATTGGCCGATGCTGCAATATCATCGGCCACGGCTGGAAACCCTGATCTGCCCCCCGCCACCGATCTCCTCCCCAGTCCTCCATTCTGCCCCTTACTGTGGTCCGCTCCCCTCCGTCCTCCTGTCTGAGAAAAGAAAAATGATTTTTTTATTTTCACGTCTCTGCGTTATAAACTTCTGTGAAGCACTTGGGGGTTTAAAGTGGACACCGCACATCTAGATTAGTTCCATGGGAGGTCTAGTTTCCAAAATGGGGTCAAATGTGGGGGAACTCCAATGTTTAGGCACACGGGCTCTCCAAACGCGACAGTGTCCGCTAACAATTGGAACCAATTTTTCATTGAAATAGTCAAATGGTGCTCCTTCCCTTCTGAGCCCTGCCGTGTGCCAAAACAGTGGTTTACCCCCACATGTGAGGTATCTTCGTACTCAGGAGAAATTGCACAATAAATTTTAGGATCCATTTTATTGTTGCCCATGTGGAAATGAACAAATTGAGGCTAAAAGATTTGTGTGAAAAAAAAAAAGTACTTTTTCATTTTTACAGATCAATTTGTGAAGCAGTTCAAAGTGCTCACTATGCATCCAGAGAAGTTCCTTGGGGGGTCTAGTTTCCAAAATGGGGTCACTTGTGGGGGATCTCCAATGTTTAGGCACACAGGGGCTCTCCAAATGCGACATGGTGTCCGCTAAAGATTGGAACCAATTTTTCATTGAAATAGTCAAATGGCGCTCCTTCCCTTCCGAGCCCTGTTGTGTGCCCAAACTGGTTTCCCCCCACATATGGGGTATCAGCGTACTCAGGACAAACTGTACAATAACTTTTGGGGTCCAGTTTCTCATTTTACCCTTGGGGAAAATAAAAAAATTGTTGCTAAAAGATCATTTTTGTGACTAAAGTTAAATGTTTAATTTTTTCTTTCCATGTTGCTTCTGCCACTGTGAAGCACCTGAAGAGTTAATAAACTTCTTGAATGTGGTTTTGAGCACCTTGAGGGGTGCAGTTTTTAGAATGGTGTCACTTGGGTATTTTCAGCCATATAGAACCCCTCAAACTGACTTCAAATGTGAGGTGATCCCTAAAAAAAAAAAAGTTGTAAAAATGAGATCGCTGGTCAAATTTTAACCCTTATAACTTCCTAGCAAAAAAAAATTTGTTTCCAAAATTGTGCTGATGTAAAGTAGACATGTGGGTAATGTTGTTTATTAACTATTTTGTCACATAGCTCTCGTTAACCAAAATAAAAATTCAAAATTTTAGCCAAATTTCCATTTTTTTTCACAAACGCAAAAATTATCAACCTAAATTTACCATTAACATGAAGCCCAATATGTCACGAAAAAACAGTCTCAGAACCGCTAGGATCCGTTTGAAGAGTTCCTGAGTTATTACCTCATAAAGACCAGTGCGGTCAGAATTGCAAAAAACGGCCAGGTCATTAAGGTCAAAATAGGCTGGGTCATGAAGGGGTTAAAAGATTATCCCCGATGTTATGCACTGAGCAGCAGGACTTAGTTTGAATAGTCATTTGGTGCTGACAAAGTCCCTTTGTAAGACAGGACCCATTCTTATCACCTTCATAATTCTTTCATCTATTGAACGTTTGAGTTTTTGGATAGTTTCTGCTTGTATTTCTTTGCAGACTTCCAGAGCTGCTGTTTTGATGTGAACTGCCTCCCACCCTCATAGATATTTTACTTGACGATATTCCAAAGGTTCTCTATAGGGCTTAGGTTAGGGGATGATGGCCACACTCAGTTTCTCTCCTTTATGCCCATAGCAGCCAGTGCCTTGGAGGTATTCTTTGCAGCACTAGATGGATTTTTTATTTTGCAGTAACCCTTTCCATGCTCTGGACAAGACTGATTTCAGGCATTACTGGTGAGCTGGATTTTTTTCTTCAGTGTGAGAGCTATTGTCATGTATGAATATGATTTTGCTACAGATGGCAGTTCTTTTTGTACCATGGAAGAATGTGATCACTCAAACTATATACTTTGGCTTGATCATTTTAAAGGGAACCTGTACCCCCCCCCCCCCCCCCCCCCCCCAGGCGTTTTAACTAAAAGCCACCTTGTGCAGCAGTAATGCTGCATTCTGACAAGGTGGCTCATTTAGTTCTGGTTGCAGTAACTGCTGAAATAATCAGTTTTGTAACTTGTCCTAAATACCTTTTCTTCAGTCAAGGAGGCCGGCCTTTCCCCCCTGCTGGAGACGCCACACAGCAGCCACTCAAATCTTCTTGGCACTGGGCGCCACCTCCTCAGCGCTGAAATGAGCCTGCGCCTGCACTCTTTTCTCCTGCCTTGGGCAGGCGCAGTGAGCGCTGTCCGTCCTCTGCTCATATGCAGTCTAGCTGACTGCGCCTGTGCGGCCGCCCTGCCTGTGAATCCCAGCCCCGCAGTGAGAATAAATCAGAAGACACTGCGGGGCGGGGATTCACAGGCAGGGCGGCCGCACAGGCACAGTCAGCTAGACTGCATATGAGGACAGACGGGCAGCGCTCACTGCGCCTGCCCAAGGCAGGAGAACAGCGCGCAGGCGCCGGCTCATTTCAAACCAGCGATGAGCCGGCGCCAAGAAGATTTGAGTGACGGCTGTGTGGCATCTGCAGGAGGGGGGAAAGGCCTGCCTCCTTGACTGAAGAAAAGGTTTTTAGGACAAATTACAAAACTGATTTTTTTTGGCAGTTACAGCACCAAGAACTAAAAGTGCCACCTTGTCAGAATGCAGCATTACTGCTGCACAAGGTGGCTCTTTTAGTTAAAAACGCCTGGGGGGGGGGGTGACAGGTTCCCTTTAACACCTTCAGGAATCTTAATTGCGCCTACCAGCTCTCCCCATGATTCCGGTCTAAAACCTCTACACCACCTTGCTGACAATGCAGCCTTGTTGGGACATGACCATCTACCAACCATGCACTACTCTTTCCATCTGGACCATCCAGGGGTTTGCATGGCCTTCATCAGTAAACTAGTCTTCATGTATGTCTGGACCCACAGCAGTTGTTTCTCGTGAGGGTATCCGAATAGTAGGTTAGTGCATAACTGCAAGTCTGGAGAATCCTATAGCTTGAGGTTTGTGGGACTCCAGAGGCACCAGCAGCTTCAAACACTTTGCTGATTTGTAATGGTATTTTAGCAGTTCATCTCTTAAGCTGATGAATTGGTCTGTCAGAAACCTTCCTCATTATGCTCTTATCTGCACAAACGCATCCGAGATCTGTATCGCCCAAAAATCTCTTCACAGTATGATGTTCACTTTTCCGTTTTATTAAGAATCTATTGTTTCCATACCTTGTACAAGGCATTGCATGGTGATGCATTTTGGCAGCAGAAGTCCTTTTTCTTTCCCATATAGTTTAAAACCTGTGTCCTTATTAATAATGTGGAATGTCTTTTGCAAGTGGTTTTCCGCTAATTTGGGCTCATTTGGAAAATTATCACAGGTGTTTGAGATTGATTTCAGTGATCCAAAAAACCCTGAGCCTCAATACCATCCATGAGTTTTTGAAAATCAAAAACTTTACATTTTTGTCACTTATGCAAATTGGAGATAATGCCGTATTTTTCAGATTATAAAACACACTTTTTTTTCCTCCAAACTTGGGAGGAAAATAGGGGTGCATTTTATAATCTGAAGTGAGCTTATGGTGGGTGGGGGAGGGCAGCGGAGCGAAGCAGGGACGCTGCTTCAGGAGGCTGGTGGTGGCAGGAGTGCTCATTAGATGTCAACACCCATGAGCAAAGACCCCTTTCCCCCCTCTGTTCCCTGTGGTGGGCTTCATGAAAATGGTCGCCAGAGGGGGCGCATGGGCAGATTGAGATCGCAGGAGCTAAGATCGAACAAGATCAGTCTGCATACGCCTCTTCCAGCAGACCTTTTCCTAAAGCCTACCGCAGGGAACTGAAGGGGAAAGGGGAGTCCACTCACCGGCGTCGACATCTAACGAGCGCCCAGCCACTGCAGCATCACCCCACTCCTCCCCCCCCCCCCAATTGCCCTCCTGAAGCAGCGACCCTGACTCCGCTCCACTGCCATCGCCCCCCCACCACTGTGCTACTGTTAACTGATAAGACGCACCACCATTTTATTTAAAGTTTTTGCTCCTATTTTCCACCCCCAAATTTGGAGTGTCTTGTAGTCCAATGCGTCTTATACCGTGTTCTAAGTTTATGGTATTTTGCGTATAAGGGCTCATTTCCACTTGCGAGGAAAACGGACGAGTGCAATCCGATTGCACTCGGACCAATGTTATTCAATAGGTGTCCTTTCATTTGCGATTTTTTTTTTTTTTTTTTTTTTTTTTTTTTTCTCAGCTGAAATCGGACTGAGAAAAAAATCGCAGCATGCTGCGTATTGCTGCGATTCTCGGACGAGACTCGCCAATGCAAGTCAATGGGTGCGAGAAAAAAATCGCACAGCACTTGCACCATGCGAGTTCTGTCCGATTTTTACGCACCGGTGTCCTTTGAAAAGCCGGTAATTCAGCGCAGTGTACAGTAAAATCATACTGGCTGGTTGAGTGTATAGATATATATATATCTCATATATATATATATCTATATATATATATATCTCTATATATATATATATATATCTCTATATATATATATATCTCTATATATATATATATATATCTCTATATATATATATATATATATATCTCTATATATATATATATATATCTCTATATATATATATATCTCTATATATATATATATCTCTATATATATATATATCTCTATATATATATATATCTCTATATATATCTCTATATATATATATATCTCTATATATATATATATATATCTATATATATCTCTATATATATATATCTCTATATATATATATCTCTATATATATCTATATATCTCTATATATATATATATATATATATATATATCTCTATATATATATATATCTCTATATATATATATATATCTCTATATATATATATCTCTATATATATCTCTATATATCTCTATATATATATATATATATATCTCTATATATATATATCTCTATATATATATATATATCTCTATATATATATATCTCTATATATATATATATATCTCTATATATATATATATATCTCTATATATATATATATATATATCTCTATATATATATATATATATCTCTATATATATATATCTCTATATATATATATATATATCTCTATATATATATATATATCTCTATATATATATATATATATCTCTATATATATATATATATATATATATATCTCTATATATATATATCTCTATATATATATATATATATATATATATATATCTCTATATATATATATATATATATATATATCTCTATATATATATATATATATATATATCTCTATATATATATATATATATATCTCTATATATATATATATATATCTCTATATATATATATATATATATATATATATCTCTATATATATATATATATATATCTCTATATATATATATATATATATCTCTATATCTATACCTATTCTATGTCAGTGAGACACCTATATATGTATATTTATATTTAATGCAGCGCTAGATAGCAGAACAGCCGCTAATTCAATTGCCGGCTTTTCCTATCTCCTTCACAAACCCGACAGCATATGATACATGGTTTACATACAGTAAACCATTTCATATCCCTTCTTTTATTACATATTCCTCTTCACTAATGTAAGAATGGTCTGTGTCAAATTTGGGGGCTCTAGCTATGAAATTAAAGGGTTAAATTGCGGAAAAAATTGGCGTGGGCTCCCGCGCAATTTTCTACGCCAGAGTGGTAAAGCCAGTGACTGAGGGCAGATATTAATAGCCTAGAGAGGGTCCATGGTTATTGGCCCTCCCTGGCTACAAACATCTGCCCCCAGCCACCCCAGAAAAGGCACATCTGGAAGATGCGCCTATTCTGGCACTTGGCCACTTTCTTCCCACTCCCGTGTAGCGGTGGGATATGGGGTAATGAAGGGTTAATGTCACCTTGCTATTGTAAGGTGACATTAAGCCAGGTTAATAATGGAGAGGCGTCAATTATGACACCTATCCATTATTAATCCAATAGTACGAAATGGTTAAGAAAACACACATTATTTAAAAGTTCTTTAATGAAATAAAGACACAGGGTGTTATAATATTTTATTCTCTTAATCCAGCTGAAGACCCTCGTTCTGTAACAAAGGAAAAATCAACAATATCCCATACCTTCCGATGATCAGTCACGTCCCACGATGTAAATCCATCTGAAGGGGTTAAATCATTTTACAGCCAGGAGCTGTGCTAAAGCAGTGCTCAACCCCGGGAATGAATGGAAAGCGGGATGACCTGTAGTTACCTTGAGTTGCGGTGATGCGCCCCCTGCTGGATGTCCTCATGAACTCGAGCATGGGAACTTTTCACAGGCTCCAGTTCATGAGGACATCCAGCAGAGGGCGCCTCACCACAACTCAAGGTAACTACAGGTCACCCTGCATTTCATTCAGTCCCGGGTTTTACACAAAGAAGCACAATTGCATTAGCACAGCTCCTGGGTGTAAAATGATTTAACCCCTTCAGATGGATTTACTTCGTTGGACTTGACCTGAGCGTCGGAAGATATGGGATATTGTTTTTTTATTTTTCCTTTGTTACAGAACGAGGGTCTTCAGCTGGATTAAGAGAATAATAAAATATTACAACACCCTGTGTCTTTATTTCATTAAATTACTTTTAAATAATGTGTGTTTTCTTAACCATTTCGTACTATTGGATTAATAATGGATAGGTGTCATAATTGACACCTCTCCATTATTAACCTGGCTTAATGTCACCTTACAATAGCAAGGTGACATTAACCCTTAATTACCCCATATCCCACCGCTACACGGGAGTGGGAAGAGAGTGGCCAAGTGCCAGAATAGGCGCATCTTCCAGATGTGCCTTTTCTGGGGTGGCTGGGGGCAGATGTTTGTAGCCAGGGGGGGGCCAATAACCATGGACCCTCTCTAGGCTATTAATATCTGCCCTCAGTCACTGCCTTTACCACTCTGGCGGAGAAAATTGCACGGGAGCCCACGCCAATTTTTTCCGTGATTTAACCCTTTAATTTAATAGCTAGAGCTCCCAAATTTGACACACAGACACTTCTTACATTAGTGAAGAGGAATATGTAATAAAAGAAGGGATATGAGATGGTTTACTGTATGTAAACCATGTCTCATATCCTGTCGGGTTTGTGAAGGAGAGAGCAAAAGCCGGCAATTGAATTAGCGGCTTTTATGCTATCTAGCGCTGCAATATATATATATATATATATATATATAGTCTCACTGACATAGAATGTGTATATATACATACACTCACCGGCCACTTTATTAGGTACACCATGCTAGTAACGGGTTGGACCCCCTTTTGCCTTCAGAACTGCCTCAATTCTTCGTGGCATAGATTCAACAAGGTGCTGGAAGCATTCCTCAGAGATTTTGGTCCATATTGACATGATGGCATCACACAGTTGCCGCAGATTTGTCGGCTGCACATCCCTGATGCGAATCTCCCGTTCCACCACATCCCAAAGATTTCATGTTGTTTACGCCAAATTCTGACCCTACCATCCGAATGTCGCAGCAGAAATCGAGACTCATCAGACCAAGCAACGTTTTTCCAATCTTCTACTGTCCAATTTCGATGAGCTTGTGCAAATTGTAGCCTCAGTTTCCTGTTCTTAGCTGAAAGGAGTGGTACCCGGTGTGGTCTTCTGCTGCTGTAGCCCATCTGCCTCAAAGTTCGACGCACTGTGCGTTCAGAGATGCTCTTAGGCCTACCTTGGTTGTAACGGGTGGCGATTTGAGTCACTGTTGCCTTTCTATCAGCTCGAACCAGTCTGCCCATTGTCCTCTGACCTCTGGCATCAACAAGGCATTTCCGCCCACAGAACTGCCGCTCACTGGATTTTTTTTCTTTTTCGGACCATTCTCTGTAAACCCTAGAGATGGTTGTGCGTGAAAATCCCAGTAGATCAGCAGTTTCTGAAATACTCAGACCAGCCCTTCTGGCACCAACAACCATGCCACGTTCAAAGGCACTCAAATCCCCTTTCTTCCCCATACTGATGCTCGGTTTGAACTGCAGGAGATTGTCTTGACCATGTCTACATGCCTAAATGCACTGAGTTGCCGCCATGTGATTGGCTGATTAGAAATTAAGTGTTAACAAGAAGTTGGACAGGTGTACCTAATAAAGTGGCCAGTGAGTGTATATATATATATGTGTATATATCTACTCTATTCTAACCTGTCAGTATGATTTTACTGTACACCGCTCTGAATTACCGGCTTTTCAAAGGACACTGGTGCGTAAAAATCGGACAGCAATACGGATGTCATAAGGATGTTGCGATAAAAAAATCGCATGACACTCGCATAATTTTCCTCCGTTTTTTCGGTCCGTAAATCGGACCGTTTTGTCTCTTGCAAGTGGAAATGAGCCCTAAGAGGTGCTATAGTTGGAGATGCCCCTCAGCTTTCTGATAATTTTTTTAAAATCCACATCATCTCTGCCCCTCATTAGCCTTGGTGGTGCTATAATTCAAATACAGCGCACGCTGGTTTTCTTTTTTAGTACATGTAATAATAGAATGTTTAATTTCTACATCCAGATGGATTATGTTTAGCTGATCTGCTATCTTTAGCTTTTTATTTTATGCGGTGCAGATGGCATCAGCAGCTAAAGTTAGTAAGATGAGGAATTAGCAAAAAATCTAAAGGCGTTAATTAAGCATAGATAAAGTATATTGCAGAGAGGATGTGGCTAGACTTTTTGGCACGTTTGACTGTTTTTACTGTGTTTTTTTTTTTTTTTTGGGGGGGGGCTTTTTTTTCTGCACCTTGTGTTTTTAAAGGTTTTAAAACCAACTACCCAGACATACTGTGCAATTTTCAAAGCTTTTGTGGGGTTTTAGTTGTAATAAGATTTCTATCTGGCAGTGTGGTGTGAATAAAGCCTGAGGTACAGCCTATAGTACACCTGGTAAAGTGTTGTATTGGTGGCCCACTGCTAATATTGTGAATGCAGGCTTCAGAGCACAGATGCTCTTTTTCGTAGTCAGCCAATAACGTACTTTTGTCATTTTGGGCATAAAATGACTTGCATCAGATTGTTGTATAGTTTCTATACAAGTATTGTGCAAGTATAAAAATTACCTTAAATTTATCTGCTTATACTAAAACCAATGTATTGTCATCTTGTAGCATAACATTTTGGCTCCTGTGGGATTCAGCCCGTCCCCCCCCCCCTCCTCCCTTTTTAATTTTTTTCAAAATCTCAGTAATTTAAAGTTTTATTCTGAACATTAAAGAGGAGTATTGTCAGCACTTGTAAAAACAATGCATTGCAATTTATTGCTTGCTACAATTTTCAGTCATTCTTGAAATATTAACACTTTTGTTTATAGCTTGTTTCCTAGGAGACCGCTCACCACTACAATTTAACAGCAGTGGCCAAGCATGCTCAGTGCTTACAATCTCATATGTATTAGCTTACTGCTTCGAAGCTAGCCTTGATGGCTGGACTCTTAGATCCTAATACCACCAGATTCGGTGCAGCACTTACAAGATGGACAGCAGAGGTGGTCGGCTTCCTAGGCAATGAGCTATATAGAAAAGCTATTCTATCAAGCTTTGTGGAATTAATGGTGCTAAATAAAGGCGTTAAATAGCTGAAAGTTGTAAAGGACAGTAAATGGCAAAAGTGCTTGTTTTTACATGCACAAACCAACAATACCCAGCCATAAATATGAGAACCTCCTTTTAAAGGGGTTATCCACTACTAGGACAACCCCTTCTTGATCAAAATGTTTGGCCCCCATGAATCAATAAACCTTGTACTCACCTCCTGTACCGGTGCCGTTACTCGCAGTCCTGGGGGCTCACGTGCGGTGGTTGTGATGCCAGCGCTATATTGGCACCGGCGTCACTGCTCCGGCCTTCGGACAAATCGAACATGAAGAGGAAATCCGGGCTGCAGCTGATCTCTGGACTTCCTCTTCCTGCTCAATTTGACAAGAGGTGGGGACAGTGATGCCGGCGTCATGTGTCACAACTAGTGTTGAGCATTCCGATACCGCAAGTATCGGGTATCGGCCGATATTTGCTGTATCGGAATTCCGATACCGAGATCCGATACTTTTGTGGTATCGGGTATCGGTATCGAAACAAAATTAATGTAAAAATGTGTAAAAGAGAGAATTAAAATAAAAAATATTGCTATACAGGTCCTTCTCAAAAAATTTGCATATAGTGTTAAATTTCATTATTTACCATAATGTAATGATTACAATTAAACTTTCATATATTATAGATTCATTATCCACCAACTGAAATTTGTCAGGTCTTTTATTGTTTTAATACTGATTATTTTGGCCTACAACTCCTGATAACCCAAAAAACCTGTCTCAATAAATTAGCATATTTCAACCGTCCAATCAAATAAAAGTGTTTTTTAATAACAAACAAAAAAAACATCAAATAATAATGTTCAGTTATGCACTCAATACTTGGTCGGGAATCCTTTGGCAGAAATGACTGCTTCAATGCGGCGTGGCATGGAGGCAATCAGCCTGTGACACTGCTGAGATGTTATGGAGGCCCAGGATGCTTCAATAGCGGCCTTAAGCTCATCCAGAGTGTTGGGTCTTGCGTCTCTCAACTTTCTCTTCACAATATCCCACAGATTCTCTATGGGGTTCAGGTCAGGAGAGTTGGCAGGCCAATTGAGCACAGTAATACCATGGTCAGTAAACCATTTACCAGTGGTTTTGGCACTGTGAGCAGGTGCCAGGAAGCATGAAGTGCTCCAAAATCCCCTGATAGCTAGCTGCATTGACCCTGCCCTTGAAACACAGTGGACCAACACCAGCAGCTGACATGGCACCCCACACCATCACTGACTGGGTACTTGACACTGGACTTCAGGCATTTTGGCATTTCCTTCTCCCCAGTCTTCCTCCAGACTCTGGCACCTTGATTTCCGAATGACATGCAAAATTTGCTTTCATCAGAAAAAAGTACTTGGGACCACTTAGCAACAGTCCAGTGCTGCTTCTCTGTAGCCCAGGTCAGGCGCTTCTGCCGCTGTTTATGGTTCAAAAGTGGCTTTACCTGGGGAATGCGGCACCTGTAGCCCATTTCCTGCACACGCCTGTGCACGGTGGCTCTGGATGTTTCCACACCAGACTCAGTCCACTGCTTCCTCAGGTTCCCCAAGGTCTGGAATCGGTCCTTCTCCACAATCTTCCTCAGGGTCCGGTCACCTCTTCTCGTTGTACAGCGTTTTCTGCCACATTGTTTCCTTCCAACAGACTTACCATTGAGGTGCCTTGATACAGCACTCTGGGAACAGCCTATTTGTTGAGAAATTTCTTTCTGGGTCTTACCCTCTTGCTTGAGGGTGTCAATGATGGCCTTCTTGACATCTGTCAGGTCGCTAGTCTTACCCATGATGGGGGTTTTGAGTAATGAACCAGGCAGGGAGTTTTTAAAAGCCTCAGGTATCTTTTGCATGTGTTTAGAGTTAATTAGTTGATTCAGAAGATTAGGGTAATAGGTCGTTTAGAGAACCTTTTCTTGATATGCTAATTTATTGAGACAGGTTTTTTGGGTTATCAGGAGTTGTAGGCCAAAATCATCAGTATTAAAACAATAAAAGACCTGACAAATTTCAGTTGGTGGATAATGAATCTATAATATATGAAAGTTTAATTGTAATCATTACATTATGGTAAATAATGAAATTTAACACTATATGCTAATTTTTTGAGAAGGACCTGTACTCACCTCTCCGACGCAGCCTGCACCTTACCGAGGGAAGCGGCAGCGTTCTTTGTTTAAAATTTGCGCTTTTCTTTCCTTACGTGAAGTCCCGGCTTTGTGATTGGTTGCGTCGCAGTCACATGGGCGACGCAACCAATCACAGCAAGCCGTGACGTAATTTCAGGTCCTTAAGGATTTTAAAATTACATCCCGGCTTTGTGATTGGTTGCGTCGCAGTCACATGGGCGACGCAACCAATCACAAGCCGTGACGTCACGGGAGGCTGGACACGCGCGCATTTTAAAATGCGCGCTTGTCCAGCCTCCCGTGACGTCCCGGCTTGTGATTGGTTGCGTCGCGATCAACCAATCACAAGCCGGGAGGCTGGACACGCGCGCATTTTAAAATGCGCGCTTGTCCAGCCTCCCGTGACGTCCCGGCTTGTGATTGGTTGACCGCGAAGCAACCAATCACAAGCCGGGACGTCACGGGAGGTTGGACAAGCGCGCATTTTAAAATGCGCGCGTGTCCAGCCTCCCGGCTTGTGATTGGTTGACCGCGACGCAACCAATCACAAAGCCGGGACGTAATTTTAAAATCCTGAAGGACCTGAAATTACGTCACGGCTTGCTGTGATTGGTTGCGTCGCCCATGTGACTGCGACGCAACCAATCACAACGCCGGAACGTAATTTTAAAATCCTGAAGGACCTGAAATTACGTCACGGCTTGCTGTGATTGGTTGCGTCCCGGCCACATGGGCGGCACGCGACCAATCACAAGCCGGGACTTCACGTAAAGGAAAGAAAAGCGCGAATTTTAAACAAAGAACGCTGCCGCTTCCCTCGGTAAGGTGCAGGCTGCGTCGGAGAGGTGAGTATAGCAATATTTTTTATTTTAATTCTTTCTTTTACACATTAATATGGTTCCCAGGGCCTGAAGGAGAGTTTCCTCTCCTTCAGACCCTGGGAACCATCAGGGATACCGTCCCATTGACTTGTATTGGTATCGGGTATCGGTATCGGATTGGATCCGATACTTTGCCGGTATCGGCCGATACTTTCCGATACCGATACTTTCAAGTATCGGACGGTATCGCTCAACACTAGTCACAACTGCACGGGAGACAGAGTGCAGACACTGCGGAAACGATGGCAGCACGGGTGGTGAGTATAAGCTTTATTAATTAATGGGGGCCAAGCGAGGGTTGTAAGAAGTCCAATTAGCGGACAACTGCTTTAATGTTAATAGTTGCCATCTGCCTGAAAGGCAAGCTGCTGAAATATAGATATGGACAAAAGTGTCTCTAAAACCTACAAGCAAAGGAAGTACTATACTTAAAATGTAAAATCGAATAATGTTTGAATAACAGCAATTTAACCCCTTCATGACCTTGGGATTTTCAGTTTTCCCGTGTTCGTTTTTCACTCCCCTCCTTCCCAGAGCCATAACTTTTTTATTTTTCCGTCAATTTGGCCATGTGAGGGCTTATTTTTTTGCGGGACGAGTTGTACTTTTGAACGACAACATTGGTTTTACCATGTCGTGTACTAGAAAACGGGAAAAAAATTCCAAGTGCAGTGAAATTGCAAAAAAAGTGCAGTCCCACACTTGTTTTTTGTTTGGCTTTTTTGCTATGTTCACTAAATGCTAAAACTGACCTGCCATTATGATTCTCCAGGTCAGTACGAGTTCATAGACACCTAACATGACTAGGTTATTTTTCACCTAAGTGGTGAAAAAAAATTCCAAACTTTGCAAAAAAAAAAAAGCGCCATTTTCCGATACTCGTAGCGTCTCCATTTTTCGTGATCTGGGGTCAGGTGAGGGCTTATTTTTTGCGTGCCGAGCTGGCGTTTTTAATGATAGCATTTTGGTGCAGATACGTTCTTTTGATCGCCCGTTATTGCATTTTAATGCAATGTCGTGGCGACCCAAAAAACGTAATTCTGGCGTTTCTAATTTTTTTCTCGTTACACCGTTTAGCGATCAGGTTAATGCTTTTTTTTATTGATAGATCAGGCGATTCTGTACAAGGCGATACCAAATATGTGTAGGTTTGATTTTTTTTTATTGATTTATTTTGATTGGGGCGAAAGGGGGGTGATTTAAACTTTTATATTTTTTTTATTTTTTTCACATTTTTTTTTAACTTTTTTTTTTTTTTTACTTTTGCCATGCTTCAATAGCCTCCATGGGAGGCTAGAAGCTGGCACAATGCGATCGGCTCTGCTACATAGCAGCGATCATCAGATCGCTGCTATGCAGCAGAAATGCAGGTGTGCTGTGAGCGCCGACCACAGGGTGGCGCTCACAGCTACCGGCGATCAGTAACCATAGAGGTCTCAAGGACCTCTATGGTTACCATTCTGAAGCATCGCCGACCTCCGATCATGTGACGGGGGTCGGCGAAGACGTCATTTCCGGCCGCCTGGCCGGATGTGGTATTTAAATGCCGCTGTCTGCGTTTGACACCGGCATTTAACTAGTTAATAGGTGCGGGCAGATCGCGATTCTTCCCGCGCCTATTGCGGGCACATGTCAGCTGTTCAAAACAGCTGACATGTCCCGGCTTTGATGCGGGCTCACCGCGGAGCCCTGCATCAAAGCAGGGGAGCTGACCTCGGACGTACTATCCCGTCCGAGGTCAGTAAGGGGTTAAAAAGACATACAAGGATTAAAAAGTGGAGATTATGTAAAAGAGAAACTATTGCACTCGGGGGTGCCCCAGAAAATAATCACACTAATTACAGCAAATGTTGCATAAGTGCCATAAATCCAAGAATTCTGCAAAATAATAAGCGCTGCTTACAAGGTGTTTGGATAGCAAAAAAATCTATACACTTTCATTTATCAATTGCATAGCCACAAAAAAAGGTGGGTGGCAAACATTACAGAATTATTAAACAATATAAGTTTTATGAAATTATTCATAATATAGATTTTAATGCTAACCAACAAATAGGTAGTTCTCACAGCATTAATATAAAGCAATGTCCGACAATTCTAAAGTGCAGAGCAATTAGAACCAAGTGGAAGGCAGTACCAATTTCTCCACTCTTGGAAGAAACTAACGCAAAGTGCATCGGAGTCCTTCTACTGCCTACAGGTTGCTTATCCAGCGTTGCCTTTTCTTTGCCATTTATGTATTTTATGTTCTTTCTTTGTCCATATCTTTAACTGTAACACATAGATAAATTATTATATTTTTTTTTTTGGTCATCCAAACACCTTGTTAGCTGCACTTATTTATTATTTTGCAGAATTCTTGGCTTTATGGAGCTTATGCAACATTTTATGTAATTATTGTGATTATTTTCTGGGTCACCTGAGTACAGTGGTTTTTCTGTATATAATCTCTACTTTTTAATTCTTGTATGTATTTTTAATTGTGGTTACTCAAACATTCAATTTTACATTTTGGGCTTAATCCTTTCTTTCTTTGTAGGTTTTTGAAGATTTTTTTTTCTTTTTTCTTCCTGGCCAATATACAGGAAAGTCTGCCACTACCAGAACTATTTTCCCCATGATAAATATTGGTCCTTTACTGTGCCTCATGTACACGGTACTATAGTGAAGAACGATATCACTTTAGGGTATGTGCAGACGTTCAGGAATTGGCAGCGCGTTGTACGCAGCACATGTCCGATGCGTCCAAAGTGCTGCTGGCTATTGAATGCAGGTGATTCCACATGTGTTCATTGAACCGTGCGGAATCACCGCGTCCAATACATTGTATGGGTGAAATTGACATGCTGCAGTCTGGAATGACGCGTCACATGTCTGTCTCTGCAGGTAAGCCGCGGGCATCTGTGGGTGCATAGTGGGCATGGGATTCATTGAAATACCATCCACTATGCTGTAACATCTGGACACTGTGCAAATACGCAGTGTCCAAACCCACAGCGTTTACTGACTGTGTGCACATACCCTAAGAGGTTTTGACTAATTTAAAAGTTATCTTCAATGAGTCTAGGGTGGGGTAACAAGAATAAAAGCAAAAAAAACATATATATATATATATACACTCACCGGCCACTTTATTAGGTACACCATGCTAGTAACGGGTTGGACCCCCTTTTGCCTTCAGAACTGCCTCAATTCTTTGTGGCATAGATTCAACAAGGTGCTGGAAGCATTCCTCAGAGATTTTGGTCCATATTGACATGATGGCATCACACAGTTGCCGCAGATTTGTCGGCTGCACATCCCAAAGATGCTCCATACAAGGCAGGATGGATCCATGCTTTCATGTTGTTTACGCCAAATTCTGACCCTACCATCCGAATGTCGCAGCAGAAATCGAGACTCATCAGACCAAGCAACGTTTTTCCAATCTTCTACTGTCCAATTTCGATGAGCTTGTACAAATTGTAGCCTCAGTTTCCTGTTCTTAGCTGAAAGGAGTGGTACCCGGTGTGGTCTTCTGCTGCTGTAGCCCATCTGCCTCAAAGTTCGACGCACTGTGCGTTCAGAGATGCTCTTAGGCCTACCTTGGTTGTAACGGGTGGCGATTTGAGTCACTGTTGCCTTTCTATCAGCTCGAACCAGTCTGCCCATTCTCCTCTGACCTCTGGCATCAACAAGGCATTTCCGCCCACAGAACTGCCGCTCACTGGATTTTTTTTCTTTTTCGGACCATTCTCTGTAAACCCTAGAGATGGTTGTGCGTGAAAATCCCAGTAGATCAGCAGTTTCTGAAATACTCAGACCAGCCCTTCTGGCACCAACAACCATGCCACGTTCAAAGGCACTCAAATCACCTTTCTTCCCCATACTGATGCTCGGTTTGAACTGCAGGAGATTGTCTTGACCATGTCTACATGCCTAAATGCACTGAGTTGCCGCCATGTGATTGGCTGATTAGAAATTAAGTGTTAACAAGAAGTTGGACAGGTGTACCTAATAAAGTGGCCAGTGAGTGTATATATATATATATATATATATATATATATATATATATATATATATATATAGTTTTTTTTTTTTCTCAGAAAGATGCCTTTCCTCCATACTGCTGGGTCCTTTGCCATTCTAGGGCATTACATGACCTCTGCAGCCAATCTCTGAATGCTGATCAGCTGCAGTCATCCCTTTCAAATGAAAGAAGTCTTACATAAGTCACTTTTGGGAAAATAGTCCTATAATTTTGAGTCAATGAACAGCACTGTGGGAATAACCTTTTGATACTGTTAGAACTTATCACACTATGCATGATAACAGCACTTGCAGTGAGAAATATAGAAGTGGATCTGGTCACTAGGTCTGCTTACCAGGTTATATATTTTTTTGGAACTCTGGAAATGAAGTGGAGACTTTATGCCGGCATACTTCTTGTAGAATCAATTCTGTCGCTCTCAAACACACTGCGATACCTCTGTGCTTTTCTAGCCTAAGTTTTGTAAGCCTAGTCCCATATCATATGAAGCACCTTAATTCATATTTCTCAGTGCAGCATCACTTTTGTATAGCTATATGTACCCCCTTAATCATGTCTACCTTTCCTGCACTGTAACTGCTCCCTGCAGCTCTGGTGCCAGAGGGATGTTTGGAGTCAACGGAAACAGCCCAAAGTCCTCCAGAAAAGTATATGATTTTAAATGGACTCTGTCCGCACAGAATGAGTGTTCAAACCAAATACATGTGCTCGGTGCCTCAAGGCATGGTTATACAATTAAGAACACCTTCACAACTGCTTGTTTTCAGTTTGACTCTATGAAGCCAGAGCTATCCATCAAAGAAGGAGGGATGGAGATAGAGGGAAAATAATCAGGTGAAAAGGTGTACTTCATTGTGTGGCCTCCACCATGATGCACTGAGGGCCAGTACTTAGTATGAACAGTCATTCTGTGCTGGCGGAGTCTCTTTAAGTTGGTCTGTATTTGGGTGTATTCTTCTGAATCCTCACGGCACGTGCACTGCACACTGTCGGGATTAACCGGTGTTGCCGGGGAGAGCAGGAGGCCACATGACTGCAAATATGAGATTTGCATACGTCCAGTCACATTACAGCTAGATGTGCTCTGCCTCGCGCAATTCTCTTATACCGAGTGAGGCCGAGCACATTTAACATGTGACCTCATGTATGCAAATCACACACTTGCGGTGATGTTACGGGCAGTACTGGAGAATCCTGACAGCACACAGTGTGCACGCTGTAAGTCCACAAGACCAAACAACGCCTCTAATCTTCACATGGCAGTGTTGTAGAGTATCTATCCTCGGCTTTATAGTATTACAATTCATGAACTACCAAGTCTGAGAAAGTACCCGCAGTAGTAAGGAAAACACAGAGTCCTTCTATAGTATTCTTGTTATGGCGTATTAGGTTTCTATGTTATAATTGTGTAACCATATTTAGAAAAACATACAACACAAGTGGATTATGAATATACTTGAAATGCTCAATAATTCTATTAAACTGAGAAACGACCATTATTTAACCACAAGTAAATGTCATGCATTCCTCCCCAGCGTGAGAGCCAGCGCTGTTTCACAATAGATAAAAATACATTCCCATTTTATTTAGGCTCAAAAGATTAATTTGGTCTCTTGTATTTACTGTTTGATGAATACTTATTCAATTCAGTCCTCTCTTTTTGTAAGTTTGCGCATACATTACTATCATGAAATGTGTATTTTGTGCAGTCTGTTATTACTTTATCTTAGCTTTCTTTTGTGGGTGTCATCAGATTCTCGCAAGACTCGGAGCCATTAGTTACTGCAGGTATAGATTTGCTGAACCTGTAATCCTCTAACAGGTATATTAAAGGTGCCATAAGATTCCCGCCACAGCCACTTTATGTGGTGTAAACCTGGCAAATAGTTATATTTAATCTGAGAGCAGCATCCAGATTCTAGTGACCCTGAATCACTTATTGGGCTGCATTGTTTTATCAGCAGGAGATCATCACTAGAGGACTAGTAAACCTTCTGCCATGTAGTAGTCCCCATTGTCATGAGTTCTGTCCCATGCAGCGCGTACACAGAAAGCTGGCAATCTGTGATGTGGGCGGCGTTATACAGAGCTCAGCATTAGAGAACTGCAAGTTCTGCAGCAGAGAAATCATTGATTTTATCTAAACTGTTCAAAGCAGCTCAGTAAAGTGACACATCGCTGGAATCAGGGTCTCTGCTCCTAAATTATGCTGCTTTCAGATAGAGTAGTAAAAACCTGATAACAGATTCCCTTTAAGGTTTGTATTGGATAGAAGAGAAAGATTAGGAATATATCTTTCCTTAGAGAACTTGGGAATATATAATTTTCTATATTTTAATTACATTTTATTTCTAAATTTAGTTAATGTTATTTTATTCATTGTACGGCTGTAGAAGCTATATATGTCCATTTTATTGATACATGTTACAACAGATTTATGGCTGCATTTGCCTTTTTGAATAAGTCAAAATACATTGCCTGCCATTATTTTCACACTGGTTGAAATTCTGCCATTACTTCTTTGCCACTGCCTTTGTAGCGATGCAATTTTTTTTTCCAGCCTTTTCTGCAACTGTGGTGCTACTGACAGATGTTCTAACTTGGCTTGAGATATATGTGTAAGCTGACCTTGTGCCAATCTGCAGTGCTTGTTAGCTTTAGTTTACTGACCCTTTGCTGTGATGGCTGAGATGGGAGAGAACGCGGCATCTAGTTGGTTAAGTGAGCAGAATCTATCAGGGGTGACTGCCGTAGTGCAGCAAATAATGAGATTCCATACAAATAATACTCTTACACCATGTTTACACACACACACACACACACACACACACACACACACACACACACACACACACACACACACACACACACACACACACACACACACACGTCTGCCTTGTATTAAAGAGGATTATGCCATCGGGTATACTCTGTTGGGCATGAATATGGCAGTGTATTATGTGAGTCATTAGAGCAGGGGTCTTAAATGCTGAGTGTGCCTGCAGCCCCTGCGGTTGGGTCTTGGAGCCCCTGAGGTTGGGTCTTGGAGCCCCTGAGGTTGGGTCTTGCAGCCCCTGAGGTTGGGTCTTGCAGCCCCTGAGGTTGGGTCTTGGAGCCCCTGAGGTTGGGTCTTGGAGCCCCTGAGGTTGGGTCTTGGAGCCCCTGAGGTTGGGTCTTGGAGCCCCTGAGGTTGGGTCTTGGAGCCCCTGAGGTTGGGTCTTGCAGCCCCTGAGGTTGGGTCTTGCAGCCCCTGAGGTTGGGTCTTGCAGCCCGCAGGCACCAGAGCCCCAGTGTCAATTGCAGCCTGGTGAGGGGGCAGCCGACGCTAGCGCTGTATTACAGCTGAATGTTTGTCCTTAGATTCACATTAAATTGAAATGTATTGCGGTGCCCAACCAGCTCTCTACCGCAATACCCATACCAGCCAATCACAGGCGGTGTGTGACGACAGTGCCAGGTGGTGCCCCAGTTGTGGACGACAGGGGAGAAGTATTTTTTTTGTGTGTATGTGAAGAGTGGCAGAATGAGGGACATTACAGCAACATGAAGCCAAGGATGAGAGAAATTACAACAAGGTGGGGACCGGGCTGGGGTACATTATTGCAAGATGGAGACCTGGATGAGGAACATAACCACATGATGGGGGACATTACTACAAGATGGCGATCAGGATGGGGAACTTTACTATAAGATGGGGACTAGAGGGGCATTACCTCAAGATGGAGACCATGATGGGGACATTGCCACGATGGAGAGTAGGATGGGGGACATTACCACAAAATGGGGACCATTATGGGCGCATTACCTCAGGTTGGGTAACATTTCTACAAAATGGGATATATAAGTAAAAAAATTCAAAATAAAGTATGAAAAAATAATGGAAAAATATTTTGTCACTATAAATGATGGTTTATGTACAAACTAAAGTCAACAGAAAAGTGCATGTTCATTATCGCTGTATCCGGAACTACCCAAGCTATATAATAAAAAAAAACTCCAAAAATGTTCAAAAAATGTATCACAATGTAACATATATAAAAAATGGTATAATTGAAAACATCAATCGTCGTATTGCAAGAATGAAGCCCGTCAAATTCAACTTTTTTTTTTTTTTTCCATGTGCAGCCCGTATATTCAGATGGGTTTTGGACCGTTGGATTAGCGCATGGTGTATACAAGTCTCCTAGTAAGACTTTAAAAAAAAAACAAAAAAAAAAAAAACCACTAACAAAAGTTCAAAGATTGTCCTAAGCCGGGTCGGTGATAAAACATATAATGTGACGCTCCCTTCAAAGTCTATAGATGTGATGGAGTGAGCCGAGCGCAGCTGTTTCTGTCGGCCCCACAGACATGCGGCATGCTCAATCATACACTACAGAGGAATGGCGGCTTCTACGGATCAGTACAAGTGGTAAAGTCCTCAGCTATCAGACAATTCGCATCTACCCTTTGTATAGCTGATAAATGTTAGTTATGGGGAACTCCTTTAAATAAAGTTTTCCCACCACAAACCTGAACAATGATGACATAAATATTTTTTCTACTCCAATTTCATATTTGATATCTGACAAATCTAATGCTGGATGAAATTACCATAGATTCGTGCTCCGATCAGCTCCTCATCATTCTTCTCGTCACTGAACTGCGTCTTCCCACTGGCATTTTGTCACCGAGAATGATGTGTTTATTTAGGAAATGAAGAGCCTGAAAAACTAAGAGCTTCTCGACATACAAATATGTTTCTTATGAATATATGTGGGATATGTAGGAATATAAGGAGCTTACCAAAGTATTTCCTATTTAAGGTTTAGAAAAGCTACAACATTATGCACACTCCCTAATAAATCCCATATTATGTTTATTGAAATGTATAAAAACATGAAAAAGAATTTTTAGGAAAATAGAAAAACATGTTACAGGCAGTGTGTATCCTACCACAAAATGCAGGCCTTTTCTGATGGTCAGAAAGGCACAGACCCTAATGAACACACACAAGATTGCATTCAATACTTCAGTAACATTAAACAATTTACTCCTTTAAGACTGTGGATGAAGTCTTATGCAAGATGAAGGCTCTTCTTCCAGTCCTGAGAATGTAGACACAACATTCTCCTGGTGCCTTATCGATGTCCAACTGTGCGAAGGATCTCATGTGCCAGGGAAGTCACAGCTATATCCTTATTCAGGCTGAAACAAAAATCACAGCGCTTTAGATGAGAATCACACCAGGAATAGAAACTCGTGCAGACATGAGAGCATTTCATCCAGCAGTGGAAGTGTTTCACGGGCCCCATATTCTGCAGTGCGCTAACAACATGTCAGCACGGGCTGAAATCAGAGGTGTGCAGAGATAGAAGGACCCTATATAATGGCCTCCATACAACCTGGAGGCTGTATACAGCTTTGTTGTTTGTGTGAATAACCCTCTAAATGCAATAATCAACAGAAAGTGGAGCAGATATTAATTTTGTCCAATATTTAATAGATGCTAACTTAGGTAAGTCACTCTGAAAATGCACCAAAATGTATCATAGTGGCTCATGCTGGATAATACATTTTGTCCTTCTTTAAACACTTTTTTTTTCTACGTTTACACCTCTTGGTTTGTTTAGGTTGCATCTTTTTTGTCTCATGAAACTCATAACACATTGTCACATTTAATCTTCACCCACTTTCCCTCTAAAGCAACACCTTTATTCTTCAATTCATGCCCAACCGTAGAATGAACTGCAAAAGGTGGCCACCACACATAGCAGTCTAAGGGCTGTCCCACACCACACGTCCAGATAATTCCGGTACCGGAATAAATCGGTACCGGAGTTATCCGTGTCCGTGTGCCTGGGAACTCACGTAGGCCATACGTGCGGCACACGTGTGCCGCCCCTATGGCGAGTGGGTACCACACGGAGCGTGTGGTACCCACGCGTCTGGTACCCTGCATCGTGCTGAAGCCGCGATTCATATGTTCCCTGCAGCAGCGTTTGCTGCAGAGAAAATATGAATAATAGTGTTTAAAATAAAGATCTATGTGTCCGCCGCCCCCCCACCCCCTGTGCGCCCCCCCCCCGCTGTTCTGAAAATACTTAACCCGCCTCCCTCGCTGCTTCCTGGTCTGGCCGCGGCTTCTAGTGTATGCGGTCACGTGGGGCCGATCATTTACAGTCATGAATATGTGGCTCCACCTCCCATAGGGGCGGAGCCGACTATTCATGATTGTAAATGAGCGGCCCCACGTGACCGCATACAGTAGGAGGCGCGGGGCAGAGAGGAAGGAGTGACAGCCAACGTGGGAGCGGGTGAGTATTTTCTGAACAGCGGGGGGGGGGGGGGCGCACAGGGGGTGGGGGGGCGGCGGACACATGGATCTTTATTTTAAACACTATTATTCATATTTTCTCTGCAGCAAACGCTGCTGCAGAGAAGATATGAATTGCGGCTTCATCACCAATTGGGGGGGACAGCGCTTACTGTAGCGCTGTCTCCTGCACGCACACGGACCCCAGACGGAGAACGTCCGTGTGAGGTCCGTGTTTTACACGGACCCATTGACTTTAATGGGTCCGTGTAATACGTGCGCTCCCACGAATACTGACATGTCTCCGTGTTTGGCACACGGAGACACGGTCCGCAAAAAATCAATGACATCTGAACAGATGCATTGATTTTTATGGGTCTACGTGTGTCAGTGTCTCCGGTACGTGAGGAAACTTTCACCTCACGTACCGGAGCCACTGACGTGTGAAACCGGCCTAAAGCTAGATGTGTCCATTCATGTCTAAATGTGGGTAAAAGTTCATTCACATTATTACATAATAATAATATGTCCAATTAAGATTCCTAAGTGACCCTTTAAAAAGGACCTATTGCCAGTTTTAGCATGTTAACCTCATTGAATAGTGGCTGCAGAGGTGTATCAAATGGACTTTTTAGCTTGTAATTTCTCAGCTCCATTGCAGAGATATTAGGTTGTAAAGTTTATATGCTAAGGGTATGTGTCCATGTTCAGGATGGCCGGAGCGGAAAACCCGCGCCGCCCCCTTCTGTAGACACGATGATTCCGGATGTGTTCATTGCACACATCCGGAATCATCGCACTCCACACATAGGTAAACGGACATGCTGCATTCTAAAAAGACGCGCCTCATGTCCGGAATCGCAGGGCCGCCGGGTGCGTGTTCGCACGCATAGTGGAGACGGGATTTCATAAAATCCCCTCCACTATGCTGTAACATCTGGACGCTGCGGATTGAATGCTGCGGCACTACGCAGCGTTCAATCCGCAGCTATTGCGGATGTAATACGGCCCATGGACACATACCCTAAATTTTGCTGAAACCAAGTGACTGTGAATACAAATGGGGGAGGATTGTGGAGCAGAGCTTTGTGTCATTACAAACACTTCTTGAAGCTCTCATTTCATAGGGCTATGTGCACACGATGCGGATTTTGCTGTGGGTCCGCAGCAGTTTCCCATGAGTTTACAGTACAATGTAAACCTATGGGAAAACACCAAAAACACTGTGCCCATGCTGTGGAAAAAACCGTGCGTAAACGCAGCAGTTTACATTCTGCAGCATGTCAATTCTTTGTGCGGAATCCGCAGCGGTTTTACACCTGATCCATAATAGAAAACCACAGTTGTAAAACCGCAGTGGAATCCGCACAAAAACCGTGGTAAATCCGCAGGAAAAACGCAGTGTTTTTGCCCTGTGGATTTCTCAAATCCGCAGAGGACCATTCTACGTGTGCACAAAGCCTAGTAGTCAGCGTGGGGGGATGGTGAGTAGAGCAGAGCTGACCGCCCTGTGATAGGGGAGCTGCAAGTAATGTTTATAATGACACACCGCTCTGTTCTACCCCACTCCCTGCTTGTAATCACAGCAGTTGCTGTTAGTAAGATCAGTTAGGAGAGCAGAACTGTGTGTCATTCATTTCATGTCTCACCCAAAGAGAGCTTGATGTGACCTTTTATAGGCAAGTGTTATTTCCATACTGCATGACACTTCCTGGTATTGATTGGTCAGAATCATTCAGGAGAAAAAGTAACCCTGGTTAATCCTGGTTGCTTTTGTTTTTTTTCCCCATCTGTTTTCTTTCACTGAGGAAGATAGATGGTCTGCTCACAGAGTGTATAATCATCCAGTTTTCATCTAGAAAAATTGACTTTTTTCCATCTGTATTGCAGTCTGTTTGGCATCTGTTTTTCTAAATCAACAGTCATTAAAATGTACAAAAACAAATACAAAATTGCAATATATCCATAAAAATCAAATGCTATACAATTGATCCATATGGCATCTGATTGTTCTTTTTGTGCACCCATAGACTTGAACGGGCAAATCTCATCCGAAATACGGAAGAAACTCTAGTGCGTGCTGCAATTTTTATTATGCAGATATTCGATCCGTGTGAAAAAAATTGTCAACTGAGCAGCTCTTTGAATAACATTCGTTCAAGTGTTGTCGTGTTTTTTTCATGGACAGCTCTCAGACTGAAAATATGGTCCTGTGAACTTAGTCAAAAAACAAACTAGGATGGAATTTAAAAGTACTAATTATGTCTTGAGTGTGTCATCCAATTTACGCGAAACCTCATAGACTTTAATAGCCATGCCTGATCTGCAAAACAGATGAGAACAGGACTTGCTCTGAGTCTTATGGATGAGAGACACAGATCCAGTTTTAAAACTAGTGTGTCTATGGCTCAATGAAACTATGTGCAGCCTGAGAAAAAAACGGCCAGTACTAGGACATGTCAAGCAAATGGTGATGTAGCCTTAATGAAATTAGAATCTACATGTTACAAGATAATATCTCCACAAGGATGTGAGAAATTAAAAAAAATAATAAAAACTACAGTTTGTTCAGCTCTGCGGCCACGATTTCATGAAATGGCCAGCTTAACATACTATCGTATTTAGGCTATGTGCACACCTCAGGATTTTGTCAGGATTTTGTCAGGATTTTTCATCAGGATTTGTAGCCAAAACCAGGAGTGGAACAATTAGAGGAAAAGTATAATAGAAATATATGCACCACTTCTGCATTTATCACCCACTCCTGGTTTTGGCTACAAAACCTGAGGAAAAAGCCTGACAAAATCCTGACGTGTGCACATACCCTTACTCGAGTATAAGCAGAGTTTTTCAGCACATTTTTTATGCTGAAAACCCCCCCTCGACTTATACTCGAGTGAGGGTCCTACAAGATGGAGGCAGAGCGGCAGCGGGTCACAGAAGCCAGGAGCCAACTGCTGTGGCTAAAGCCTGTGCCCGCTGCTAAAGAGAAATGAATATTCACTGAGCTCGCAGTGAATAATCATAACTCTGTAACAGCAGGCACAGTAGTCGCAGCCACCGGGCGATCAGATGTGCACACTACTTAAGAGAAATTAATATTCACTTCTCTCCACTCCCATTGGCGTGGAGGGCAGTGAATATTCATTCCCTTAAGTAGCAGGCACCAGGGCCGCCATCAGGGCATTACGGCCGTGACTGGCGTATGGGGCCCGGTGGGCAGAGGGGGCCCGCAAGGCAACAGTTAAAGCCGCCAGCCAATTGGAGGCTGGCAGCGACGTCAGCGCGCACGGACATCATTCGCCGGCGACTCCGCTCTGAAATGCCCGCGACGGACGTCGGCGCTGGAGCCCGGCCAGGTAAGGAGAAAGGTTTTTTTTTTTTTTACTGAATGCGGCAAGCCTGGGGCATGATAAAGACAAGAGGGCAGGATGGGAGATGCAGGGGCTTGATGGAGACACGGGGGCAGGAATGTGAGACGGGGCAGGAATGAAAACACGGAGCAGGAATGTGAAACACGGGCAGGAATGTGAGACACGGGGCAGGAATGTGAGACACGGGGCAGGAATGCAAACACGGGGCAGGAATGCAAACACGGGGCAGAATGTGTGACACGGGGTAGAATGTGTGACACGGGGGCAGGATGGAGACAAATGGGGCAGGAATATAGGGCAGGATGGAGACAAATGGGGCAGGATGGAGACATGGGAAAGGATGGAGACAGATGGGGCAGGATGGAGACAGATGGGGCAGGATGGAGACAGATGGGGCAGGGATATGGGGCAGGATGGGGACATGAGGCAGGAATATAGGGCAGGATGGAGACAGATGGGGCAGGAATATGGGGCAGGATGGAGACAGATGGGGCAGGAATATGGGGCAAGATGGAGACAGATGGGGCAGGATGGAGACAAATGGGGCAGGAATATAGGGGAGGATGGAGACAGATGGGGCAGGAATATGAGGCAGGATGGAGACGGGGCAGGATGGAGACAGATGGGGCAGGATGGAGACATGGGGCAGGAATAAGGGGCAGGATGGAGACAGATGGGGCAGGATGGAGACAGATGGGGCAGGATGGAGACAGATAGGGCAGCAGGATCATGGGACAGATGGGTCAGGATCATGGGACAGATAGGGCAGAATCATGGGACAGATGGGGAGATCATATGGGGCAGAATGTGAGAACATATGGCTGGAGCCAGGAATGAAATACACGGGCCAGGATGGGGTATATTATTACCATAGGGGCTAATTAAGGGATATTATTACTGCAGTGATGTATTTATTTTATTTTTTGAGGATACTGTTTTAAATGGGGGGGGGGGGCGGTCCTGTTGCTGTGTAGCGTGATACTATGTCGCCTTTTTTTCTTCATCTGGTGTAGTGTAGAAGTTGTGGAAAAAATTAAGCAATGTGTTCTGCAAAAGGAGCTCTAGATAACTGTGTTATTTCCTGCAGAGACAAGTCCTGGCTGGAAGACGTGATGGCGGTCTGTGCTGGATGAAGATGGAAAGCGAGGCTGAAGGACTTCATCTAGAGATGTCACTGGTGAGTCAGTGTGTTACCTGTACATGGACACTGCATACTAAGTACAGATCTCCTGTGTATAATGGCACATATGGTGATATTAGTATTGTGTTTTGTTTTTTTTATCAATGATCAGTATTGCAGTATTCAGTCACTATGTGGTGGTAATATGTGGTCTGGTCAGTGTGCGGTGGTATTTGTCCCTTGTATGTGCTATTATTCGGTCACTGTGATGGTAATATGTGGTCTGGTTATGGTGTGGTGGTATTTGTCCCTTGTATGTGATATTATTGGTCATTTTAAAAATTGAAAAATAAATAAAAATATACCTAAATTGTATTGCATATTTTAACAAATTTTTAATAGGTTACAGTAGCGTAGGGCCCGGCCAAAAGAGTCTGCCGTGTCGTGGTGGCAGATTAGAAAAATCTTTTGGCCAAAACAAAAGCTGCTGTTATAGGTGTGATCTGGTGGTGGGAACTGTTAATGTGTGATAGGTGAGAAGTGGAGTTTTTCCAAGAGAGAGCGGTGGGGCTGTGGACAGTTCGAGGGGTGGAGGCGGAGCTGGGGTGGAGCCTCAAGGGGGCCCTGAAAATTTTGCCACTATGGGGCCCCGAAATTCCTAGTGGCAGCCCTGGCAGGCACACATGATTGCCCGACTGCTGCAGAAAGCAGTGAGTATTCTGGCAGCAGTCCTCTGTAAGCAGCACATGTCGTCACTGCCATGCGCTGCTTGCAAGCATAAATCAGCTGCTGGCATTGGAATAAGACGCTGCAAAGGAGAGCAGGGAAGGTAAGCGGGATTTTTTTTATGCTTTTCTGATGGGGGCCATGCATATCAGGATAGGCATGAGGGAGCCATGCATACCAGGATAGAGATGAAGAGACCATGCATACCAGGATAGGGATGAGGAGCCATGCGTACCAGGATAGGGATGAAGGGGCCGTGCACATGAGGATGAGGGGACAATGTATACCAGGCTTATTACTCGAGTCAAGTTAAGCTTGGATTCATCTATGTAGGTTGTCATCTGAGGTATTGAAGGTTGTATGACTAACACTGAGCACAGTCATACAATGTAATTGTTGCCTTCAGTGGTGTTTTAGTTTATCTTAAATGAGTTTATCACTAGGATCAGATAGTTAAAGTGGTTGTCCAGGTTTATCACGAAAGTCTGCAGTCACTCTATGTAACAGCGCTCTTTGAGAATACTCCAGTACCCATGGCAAGATCGAATGGTCATGTGACCGCAAGTATGAGATATGCATACTCCTGGCCACATACTGACTAGACGTGCATGTCATCGCTCAAGCAAAGCCGCGCACATCTAGTCAGAATATGGCTGAATGTATGTATATTGCATACTTGCGGTCACATGACTGCTTAGTCTCTCTGTCGGCACCATAGAACCCAAACAGAGCACGCTGTGAGGGTTCACAAGTCTTCAGTTACATAGAGTAGTTACAGACTTTCATGAAACAATCCATTTAAAAACTACTAGATTATGGTGGTCCAATCACTGCGACCCCCACCAATTGCTTCTGTCCCCCATTTAAATGAAGCAGTAATCCAGCATGCACACTTGCACTCTACATATTCTGTATGGGACAGCCAGAGATAACCAAGTATAGCGCTCGTCTACATCTCGCTGTCCTATAGGGAATGAGCGGAGCAGCAGTGACCATGCTCCACCATGTCCAGTGGTCACATTATACAGTGGGATTTCTTCTACGATTTCTGGTTTGTGGTCACATTGCGTGTACTGAGACATGATGCCGTCCGTGTTTCTCACGTGCAGTTTCCTACTTCTTGCTGTGTGTACAGACGGGTCTATACCTCCGATTGCTCTTATTATTTTTTTGTTACACTTACTTGGCCTGGTGATACACATATGAGAAGTGCACAGAATGAGCATTAATGGTACCTTAATTTCTGACATTTACACACTGTTGCGTGTCCTCGTACACAAAGGAGGATGAAAGGTATGAGTGTTTTGATCTGCTCACTGGTATCATGTTGGTACAGCTGTTTCATTTATTTTGAAAGAAAAAGTTAGGAAGCCGGGCAGTATGTTAGATTCCTGTGTGTAGCGAGGGTCAGGATGTGTGTTGGCATTCTGCAGCTTCCTGCCAATGTAATGGTCACACCCTGCAGCAAACTTGCAAATGTTCCCAAATGTAAAAAAAGATTTTATGCATAGACTATGAATGCCATAAATAATAAATGTAGACCATGGTGAGTGGAGAGCACATAATATATGTTTTTAATATACTTTGCTTATTTTCAAAATGGCCAGAACCTAGTATATTAAAACCCAGCGTAATAGCAATCATTTATTTATTGTTTTCATATTCTCGGCAGTGCAGCCTAGATTTCTGCTGACCACATGGTTTCTGCGACAGTAAGAGGTAGAATGTTTTTAGTGGTGTTTGGAATATTTACTGATTCTCTATTCCCACAAGTCTTCACAAATCAATACTGCTGCACAAGTCAAAGAAGCTGACGCTCAGTTCTCCTACAGCCTTCTCGCCATTTGCTGCTGATGCTTCCATTATGGAAATGTGCTAGCTCCCCCAAATCATAGGGCAAGGTGAAGAATCAAGGTGAATTACCAGACTTAAAAGGTTATGTACGCATTTTAGCAATTTTTCGTTACATATCTTGAAGTGTTCTTTTTCTTAGTTTTTTAAAGTACCGTATTACAGTTCTGCTGAACTTTAAGCTGAAATGTCTTAATATTCCCTGTTCCTTCTGGCTCGAAAAAGATCTTGTATTGCATATTTCATCAATGGAAGATTCCAGTAAAAATGACAAAAGTTATAAACAAAAATACATTTAAGTTTACAAAACCTTTGTGGGATAAACTTAGCTGAATGTGGCACCAAATCAAGTGTCAGATATCAATTTTATAGGGTCTCATGCACACTATGTTATACAGTCATGGCCAAAAGTATTGACACCCCTGGAATTCTGTCAGATACTCAGTTTCTTCCTGAAAATGATTGCAATCACAAATTCTTTGGTATTATCTTAATTTAATTTGTCTTAAATGAAAAAACACAAAAGAGAATGAAGCAAAAAGCAAAACATTGATCATTTCACACAAAACTCCAAAAATGGGCCAGACAAAAGTATTGGCACCCTCAGCCTAATACTTGGTTGCACAACCTTTAGCCAAAATAACTGCGGCCAACCGCTTCCGGTAACCATCAATGAGTTTCT
Source organism: Ranitomeya variabilis (assembly GCF_051348905.1). Taxonomy (NCBI): domain Eukaryota; kingdom Metazoa; phylum Chordata; class Amphibia; order Anura; family Dendrobatidae; genus Ranitomeya; species Ranitomeya variabilis. Next base: position 143,564,800 of record NC_135237.1, on the reverse strand, counting down.
TACAATGCTCTGCTGGAATTTTAGACCATTCTTCTTTGGCAAACTACTCCAGGTCCCTGATATTTGAAGGGTGCCTTCTCCAAACTGCCATTTTTAGATCTCTCCACAGGTGTTCTATGGGATTCAGGTCTGGACTCATTGCTGGCCACCTTAGAAGTCTCCAGTGCTTTCTCTCAAACCATTTTCTAGTGCTTTTTGAAGTGTGTTTTGGGTCATTGTCCTGCTGGAAGACCCATTACCTCTGAGGGAGACCCAGCTTTCTCACATTGGGCCCTACATTATGCTGCAAAATTTGTTGGTAGTCTTCAGATTTCATAATGCCATGCACACGGTCAAGCAGTCCAGTGCCAGAGGCAGCAAAGCAGCCCCAAAACATCAGGGAACCTCCGCCATGTTTGACTGTAGGGACCATGTTCTTTTCTTTGAATGCCTCTTTTTTTCTCATGTAAACTCTATGTTAATGCTTTTGCCCAAAAAGCTCTACTTTTGTCTCATCTGACCAGAGAAAATTCTTCCAAAACGTTTTAGGCTTTTTCAGTTAAGTTTTGGCAAATTCCAGCCTGGCTTTTTTATGTCTCGGGGTAAGAAGTGGGGTCTTCCTGGGTCTCCTACCATACAGTCCCTTTTCATTCAGACGCCGACGGATAGTACGGGTTGACACTATTGTACCCTCGGGCTGCAGGGCAGCTTGAACTTGTTTGGATGTTAGTAGAGGTTCTTTATCCAACATCCGCACAATCTTGCGTTTAAATCTCTTGTCAATTTTTATTTTCCGTCCACATCTAGGGAGGTTAGCCACAGTGCCATGGGCTTTAATTAAACTTCTTGATGACACTGCACACGGTAGACACAGGAACATTCAGGTCTTTGGAGATGGACTTGTAGCCTTGAGATTGCTCATGCTTCCTCACAATTTGGTTTCTCAAGTCCTCAGACAGTTATTTGGTGGTCTTTCTTTTCTCCATGCTCAATATGGTACACACAAGGACACAGGACAGAGGTTGAGTCAACTTTAATCCATGTCAACTGGCTGCAAATGTGATTTAGTTATTGCCAACACCTGTTAGGTGCCACAGGTAAGTTACAGGTGCTGTTAATTACACAAATTAGAGAAGCATCACATGATTTTTCCAACAGTGCCAATATTTTTGTCCACCCCCTTTTTTATGTTTGGTGTGGAATTATATCCAATTTGGCTTTAGGACAATTCTTTTTGTGTTTTTTCATTTAAGACAAATTAACCCATTAAGCCCCGAGGGTGGTTTGCACGTTAATGAGCGGGCCAATTTTTACAATTCTGACCACTGTCCCTTTATGAGGTTATAACTCTGGAACGCTTCAACGGATCTTGGCGATTCTGACATTGTTTTCTCGTGAGATATTGTACATCATGTTAGTGGTAAAATTTATTCGATATAACTTGCGTTTATTTGTGAAAAAAACGGAAATTTGGCGAAAATTATGAAAATTTCACAATTTTCCAACTTTTAATTTTTATGCCCTTAAATCACAGAGATATGTCACGCAAAATACTTAATAAGTAACATTTCCCACATGTCTACTTTACATCAGCACAATTTTGGAACCAAAATTTTTTTTTGTTAGGGAGTTATAAGGGTTAAAAGTTGACCAGAAATTTCTCATTTTTACAACACCATTTTTTTTTTTAGGGACCACATCTCATTTGAAGTCATTTTGAGGGGTCTATATGATAGAAAATACCCAAGTGTGACACCATTCTAAAAACTGCACCCCTCAAGGTGCTCAAATCCACTTTCAAGAAGTTCATTAACCCTTCATGTGTTTCACAGGAATTTTTGGAATGTTTAAATAAAAATGAACATTTAACTTTTTTCACACAAAATTTATTTCAGCTCCAATTTGTTTTATTTTACCAAGGGTAACAGGAGAAAATGGACCCCAAAAGTTGTTGTACAATTTGTCCTGAGTACGCTGATACCCCATATGTGGGGGTAAACCACTGTTTGGGCGCATGGCAGAGCTCGGAAGGAAAGGAGCGCCATTTGACTTTTCAATGCAAAATTGACTGGAATTTATATGGGACACCATGTTGCGTTTGGAGAGCCCCTGATGTGCCTAAACATTGAAACCCCCCACAAGTGACACCATTTTGGAAAGTAGACCCCCTAAGGAACTTATCTAGATGTGTGGTGAGCACTTTGACCCACCAAGTGCTTCACAGAAGTTTATAATGCAGAGCCGTAAAAATAAAAAATCATATTTTTTCACAAAAATGATCTTTTCGCCCCCAATTTTTTATTTTCCAAAGGGTAAGAGAAGAAATTGGACCCCAAAAATTGTTGTGCAATTTGTCCTGAGTACGCTGATACCCCATATGTGGGTGTAAACCATTGTTTGGGTGCATGGCAGAGCTCGGAAGGGAAGGAGCGCCATTTGACTTTTCAATGCAAAATTGACTGGAATTGAGATGGGACGCCATGTTGGGTTTGGAGAGCCCCTGATGTGCCTAAACATTGAAACCCCCCACAAGTGACACCATTTTGGAAAGTAGACCCCTTAAGGAACTTATCTAGATGTGTGGTGAGCACTTTGACCCAACAAGTGCTTCACAGAAGTTTATAATGCAGAGCCGTAAAAATACAAAATCATATTTTTTCACAAAAATGATCTTTTCGCCCCCAATTTTTTATTTTCCCAAGGGTAAGAGAAGAAATTAGACCACAAAAGTTGTTGTGCAATTTGTCCTGAGTACAACGATACCCCATATGTGGGGGTAAACCACTGTCTGGGTGCATAGCAGAGCTCGGAAGGGAAGGAGCGCCATTTTACTTTTCAATGCAAAATTGCCTGGAATTGAGATGGGACACCATGTCGCGTTTGGAGAGCCCCTGATGTGCCTAAACATTAAAACCCCCCACAAGTGACACCATTTTGGAAAGTAGACCCCCTAAGGAACTTATCTAGATGTGTTTTGAGAGCTTTGAACCCCCAAGTGTTTCATTACAGTTTATAACGCAGAGCCGTGAAAATAAGAATTCTTTTTTTTTCCACAAAAATAATTTTTTAGCCCCCAGTTTTTTATTTTCCCAAGGGTAACAGGAGAAATTGGACCCCAAAAGTTGTTATCCAATTTGTCCTGAGTACGCTGATACCCCATATGTGGGGGGGAACCACTGTTTGGGCGCATGGCAGAGCTTGGAAGGGAAGGAGCACCATTTGGAATGCAGACTTAGATGGATTGGTCTGCAGGCATCTGCAGAGCCCCTGATGTACCCAAACAGTACAACCCCCCCACAAGTGACCCCATATTGGAAACTAGACCCCCCAAGGAACTTATCTAGATGTGTTGTGAGAACTTTTAACCCCCAAGTGTTTCACTACAGTTTATAACGCAGAGCCGTGAAAAGAAAAATTATTTTTTTTCACAAAAATGATTTTTAGCCCCTCAAATTTTTATTTTCCCAAGGATAACAAGAGAACTTGGACCCCAAAGGTTGTTGTCCAATTTGTCCCGAGTACGCTGATGCCCCATATGTTGAGGTAAACCCCTGTTTGGGCGCACGGGAGAGCTCGGAAGGGAAGGAGCACTGTTTTACTTTTTCAACGCAGAATTGTCTGGAATTGAGATCGGACGCCATGTCGCGTTTGGAGAGCCCCTGATGTGCCTGAACAGTGGAAACTCCCCAATTCTACCTGAAACTCTAATCCAAACACACCCCTAACCATAATCCCAACTGTAACCCTAACCACACCCCTAACCCTGACACACCCCTAATTCTAATCCCAACCCTAATCCCAACCGTAAATGTAATCCAAACCCTAACCCTAACTTTAGCCCCAACCCTAACCCTAACTTTAGCCCCAACCCTAACCCTAACTTTAGCCCCAACCCTATCCCTAACTTTAGCCCCAACCCTAACTTTAGCTCCAACCCTAGCGCTAACCATAGCCCTAACCCTAGCCCTAACCCTAGCCCTAACCTTAACCCTAGCCCTAATGGGAAAATGGAAATAAATACATTTTTTTAATTTTATTATTTTTCCCTAACTAAGGGGGTGATGAAGGGGGGTTTGATTTACTTTTATAGCGTTTTTTTATATCGGATTTTTATGATTGGCAGCTGTCACGCACTAAAAGACGCTTTTTATAGCAAAAAAGTTTTTGCGTCTCCACATTTTGAGACCTATAATTTTTCCGTATTTTGGTCCACAGAGTCATGTGAGGTCTTGTTTTTTGCGGGACGAGTTGACGTTTTTATTGGTAACATTTTCGGACATGTGACAGTTTTTAATCACTTTTTATTCCGATTTTTGTGAGGCAGAATGACCAAAAACCAGCTATTCATGAATTTCTTTTGGGGGAGGCGTTTATACCGTTCCACGTTTGGTAAAATTGATGAAGCAGTTTTATTCGTCGGGTCAGTACGATTACAGCGATATCTCATTTATATCATTTTTTTTATGTTTTGGCGCTTTTATACGATAAAAGCTATTTTATAGAAAAAATAATTATTTTGGCATCGCTTTATTCTGAGGACTATAACTTTTTTATTTTTTTGCTTATGATGCTATATGGCGGCTCGTTTTTTGCGGGACAAGATGACGTTTTCAGAGGTACTATGGCTATTTACAGTATATCCGTCTTTTTGATCGCGTGTTATTCCACTTTTTGTTCGGCAGTATAATAATAAAGCGTTGTTTTTTGGCTCGTTTTTTTTTTTTTTCTTACGGTGTTCACTGAAGGGGTTAACTAGTGGGACAGTTTTATAGGTTGGGTCGTTACGGACGCGGCGATACTAAATATGCGTACTTTTGTTTTTTTTTGTTTTTTAGATAAAGAAATGTATTTATGGGAATAATATATATATTTTTTTCTTTATTTAGGAATTTTTTTTTTATTTTTTTTTACACATGTGCAATTTTTTTTTTTTACTTTTTTACTTTGTCCCAGGGGGGGATATCACAGATCGCTGATCTGACAGTTTGCATAGCACTCTATCAGATCGGCGATCTCACTCACATCGCTGCAGGCTTACCAGTGCCTGCACGGCACCCGGAAGTACTCCCTGCAGGACCCGGATGCAGCCCCACGGCCATTTTGGATCCGGGGACTGCAGGGAGGAGACGCTCAGTACAAGGTGAGTACATCGCCTTGTACCGATCGTCTCAGGGAAGCCCGCAGGGAGCCCCCTCCCTACGCGATGCTTCCCTGTACCGCCGATACACTGCGATCATGTTTGATCGCGGTGTGCCGGGGGTTAATGTGCCGGGGGCGGTCCGTGACCGCTCCTGGCACATAGTGCCGGATGTCAGCTGCGATAGGCAGCTGACACCCGGCCGCGATAGGCCGCGCTCCCCCCGTGAGCGCGGCCGATCGCTATGACGTACTATCCCATCGGTGGGAATTAAGGCCCACCCCACCTCGACGGCATAGTACGTCATATGGGATTAAGGGGTTAAATGAAGATAATAATACCAAAGAATGTGTTTGCAATCATTTTCAGGATGAAACTGAGTATTATCTGACAGAATTGCAGGGATGTCAATACTTTTGGCCATGACTGTATATATATTTTTCCAAGACGTCCCTCCTGACTCCACCATCAGGAGGTTGTCCTTCTTATCCTTGATAGGGACAGGAACACACAAGAGGTTAAAAGGCCCCTCCCTCCACCACCCTCTCAGTGGTTTTTCCTGTCCCTATCAGGGATGGACGCAGAAGAGGATTAACTTCAACTTCCAGGGAATAGGAGGATCGGGCTGGGATCTTCGTCATCCCTCCCATTTCTCCTGCTGGAAGTCCGGAGGCCGACACCCCGCTGAACTAGGGGTCCCTCAGCCTGGTCCACGGCAGTGGTGGGCCCGGGAACGAGCCGCTTCCCCTCCGGAGGGGCTCTAGGCTCGCACGACAAGTCCCGGTGTGTGTTTTCAATACACACAGAAGTGACTTCCGGTTTCAAGAGAAAACCCGCGCCCTCTAGCGACCGGCGTGCATTCCACCGTGGAACACACTTCCAGTCTATTTGGAAAAAAAGGGCGCCGAATCCTAAAATTAAAGGGGAACCCCCTTCTTTTTTGACGATTCAGATGGAAGACAGGTGAGGCAATACTATTTAAGGTATAGCAGGAGGGGAAGCTGATGTTCGAGTCAGCAGGTCAGCTAGCCAGAAAAGGACAATCCATTAACTGGTCTGATACTCCTACTGAAACCCCAGTACAAGTGAGTTTTCTTGGAGTTTGTGCCTCACACTGTCACTCTGTTATACGGCCACACTATTTAGATGGGGTATAATTGATTGTGTATTCCTTTGTTCCTTTTATAGCACAAGGAAACCCCTAGAAGGACCATAGCACCATCTGCACCTAAAAGAAGGGGAAGAAATGTGCCATGTGTTACAGAATGTAGTGGCGGATTTTCTTAGCCAGGAGATGGTTCAGCACTCAGAATGGGAGCTGAACTGGGAGGAATACAGTCATATTATACGCCGGTGGGGGATCCCCCAAGAAGACCTGTTCGCTACCAGAAAAAATGCAAAAACGGAAAAATTTGTTTCCCTCAGGCAGGGAGACAGGCCAACAGGGGTGGATGCCCTATCTCAGAAGTGGGACATGGACCTGGCATATGCTCAACAGTGCTGAGGAAGATATGAGACATCATGATACTATCATTTTGGCCCAGAAGGAGCTGGTTTCCCCTTCTCAGGAGGATGGCCATAGACGACCCTATCATCCCAACAGAAAGGCAAGATCTACTGTTCTAAGGACCACTACACCATCCCAAAGTGAAGCTCCTATAGTTGTCTGCCTGGATCCTGAGCGTGAGATTTTGAGGTCAAGAGGTCTCTCGGATGCGGTCATAACAACTATTCAAAACAGTAGGAAACCGGTGACCTATATACAAAAGCAATATATACAAAAGTATTGAAAAAATTTTGTTCACAATATCCCATGGCGACAAGAGTACCTTCTAAGCCTGACATTCCCAGGATCTTAGAATTTCTACAGACAGGGTTTGAGAAGGGCCTAAGACCCAGTACACTTAAAGTGCAAATCTCTGCCCAAGCGTCGTCTTGGACTATCTGCTGGCGTTTCACCTGTGGATTGAACGATTCATTAAAGCAACAGTCAGATTAAGGCCCACAGTCAAGACCTACATCCCACCATGGGATTTGAACACAGTCCTAAATGGTCTGTGCAAACCACCTTATGAACCGCTAGAAAACTCAGACATAAAGTCTCTTTCCATTAAGACTGCATTCCTGGTGGCCATAACAACAGCCAGGCGGATTGGGGAAATACAGGCATTCTCCATAAGAAGTCCATACCTACAAATCTTAGAGGACTGCATCATACTTAGATTAGACCCTGCTTTTCTGCCAAAAGTAGTGACCCCTTTTCACATGAGTCAGGAAGTAATCTTACCTTCCTTCTGTCAAAATCATAAAAATAAGGAAAGGAAAGGTCCTTCCATTCCCTAGACGTCAGAAGAATAGTCCTCCAGTACTTGGAGGCCACAAAAGACTGGCGAGTAGATTCCAATCTGTTCGTACAATTTTGGGAGAGAAATAAGGGAAAAACGGCGTCAAAAGCGACATTGGCTCAATGGGTCACATCAGTAATCAGCCTGACCTACGCATCTGAAGGGAAGTCTCCTCCAGTCAATGTGAGAGCCCACTCCACGAGGGCAGTGGCAACATCATGGGCAGAGCAAGCAGGTGCTTCTGTAGATCAGATCTGCAGGGCCGCAACCTGGACAAATCTTAGTACCTTTTGCAGACACTATAAACTGGATGTTTTAGTGGCCCAAAAAATGGCCTTCGGGAGGAAAATCCTCCAGGCAGTAGTCCCACCCTGAATGTGTCCTCTGGCATTCTCCTGATGGTGCTGTCAGGAGGGACGTCCTGGAAAGTAGGCATTAGACCTACCGGTAATAGGTTTTCCAGGAGTCCATCATGACAACACCAATTACATTCCCCCCCTTTAAGAAATTCCTATCTGATATGTGACGATAAAGCATGTAGAAGGAATATGAAATAAAATAGAGTTGCATCCATCCTGGTGTGGTACTTGGAAAAATCACTGAAAGGGTGGTGGAGGGAGGGGCCTTTTAACCTCTTGTGTGTTCCTGTCCCTATCAAGGATAAAAAGGACAACCTCCTTATGGTGCGGTCATGATGGACTCCTGGAAAACCTATTACTGGAAGGTCTAATGCCTACTTTTTACAGGATGATACTGTGTGGAATAGCTCAGCAAACAGCAATATTTCCTACAGCTGAATAAAAACACTGACGTATACCAATGCTATGGACGTCAAAACTACCCTCTTAACCTCTGTCGGGTGAATGGAAGGGCAATATGAAGGAAACGGAGACAAAAAAGGCATTGGCAATGATATTTCCAACTTTATATTTTCTCTGGGTTTATTCTCCTAAATATTGACTGTTGTATTCTGACCAAGCTAGGAAATGGTCTCTTTTAATAGCAAGAACGTATGTTTTTGGAGTGTGCTATATATTAAAGCATATCTAATGCTAACAGCCATGGATTCCTGTCTCAATGAAAGGGAAAACTGCATGAATCAGAAATGTGAAAGCTTGCAGTTTTGCCAACAGCGGGAACAATTATCACGTCTTCAGTTTTCTCAAAACATAATTGGAACACGCTGATTTTAGCAAACTGGAAACATGCTAGTCTTCCTATTTTCACCTGCACTTCTCCTTTTTTCTCCACTTTGTCTCAATCTTTTCAGCTGTTTCTATTTTTAACAGTATATATTGCCCCAAATCCTTGTCCTTCCTGTGGTTTATTTTTGTTGCAACCTATACATTTTCTGTTCAGTCTATGCCTTGCTATTTCCTCTCACTGAGTAAGCAGCTGGATTTCCCTCAGGTTTTATCTTTTTTTAATGCACTCCCACAGCTCCCACCCCACTCGATCTTCAACCAATTCATGCTCTTAAAATATAAAGTTGCAAAAAGGTAAATGTATGCAAACAAGAAAGAAATGTACTTTTCAAGTGCAGTTTATGTGATAGTGTCAACATTTGCGCAAGGGCTCTAATCCTCCCTTTCACCACTTAAGGACTGAGCCATTTTGTAGGCTAATGCCCGAGCCTCATTTTTCAACTGTATTTATTTATTTTACTCACTTATATAGTGCCATTAATTACACAACGCATCACACACTTTTTCGGCAGGATAAATGTGCACCTAGCCCTACTGATGTTTGACAGGCAGAATGAAGAAATCAACAGTAGGTGAAGAATTGGTTTAGAGATAACCCTAATCCCAAATGTTTGGTTTCCTAAATTTCACCACAGGGATGACAGCATTTGAAGGGTGTAAACAAAAGGAGGGCTCCCTTTCTCAATCTATATTAACTCAAGTGTAAAGGCCCCGTCTCACATAGCGAGATCGCTAGCGAGATCGCTGCTGAGTCACAAGTTTTGTGACGCAACAGCGACCTCCATAGCGATCTCGCTATGTGTGACACGTACCAGCGATCAGGCCCCTGCTGCGAGATCGCTGGTCGTGTCGGAATGGCCTGGACCTTTTTTTGGTCGTTGAGGCCCCGCTGACATCGCTGAATCGGTGTGTGTGACACCGATCCAGCGATGTCTTCACTGGTAACCAGGGTAAACATCGGGTTACTAAGCGCAGGGCCGCGCTTAGTAACCCGATGTTTACCCTGGTTACCAGCGTAAATGTAAAAAAAAACAAACAGTACATACTCGCCTTCTGATGTCCGTCAGGTCCCTTGCCGTCTGCTTCCTGCTCTCACTGACTCCCGGCCGTACAGTGAGAGCACAGCAGTGACGTCACCGCTGCGCTCTGCTCTCACTGTACGGCGGCTCAGTCAGAGCAGGAAGCAGACGGCAAGGGACCTGGACACCGAAAGGCGAGTATGTACTGTTTGTTTTTTTTGGTAACCAGGGTAAACATCGGGTTACTAAGCGCGGCCCTGCGCTTAGTAACCCGATGTTTACCCTGGTTACCCGGGTGCTGCAGGGGGACTTCGGCATCGTTGAAGACAGTTTCAACGATGCCGAAGTCGTTCCCCTGATCGTTGGTCGCTGGGGAGAGCGGTCTGTGTGACAGCTCCCCAGCGACCACACAACGACTTACCAACGATCACGGCCAGGTCGTATCGTTGGTCGTGATCGTTGGTAAATCGCTTAGTGAGACGGGGCCTTAACACACAATAGTGGCCAAAAGTTTTCAGTCTGACACAAATTTTGGTTTTCACAAAGTTTGCTGCTACTAATCTGTTATGTGGACTGAATTATATGCAGACTAGTTTCTTTGAAAGCGGGATGTGCTTGAAATAATTATCTTCTGTTAACCATGGTTACCGACAAAGAAACGTGAAATCATCATTGCTTTGCATTAAAAGTGATTTACAGACAAGGACATTGCTGCTTGTAAGATTGGCTTTAAATAATTTATCACAGGGATGGGGAATCTCCAGCCCACTAGCTGTTTTGTGGTCTGCAATGTTATTTGACCGGCCCTCTTGTTGATTCCCGGTGGGCTGCAGCGGTTTGGCCTGCAGCCACATTTTTCCACCCACTGGTCCTTTAATGTTTCTGTAGAGTGCGCACGCAGCTTGGGACTATGTGTGATATAATTATTATTATAGCACCATTTATTCCATGGCGCTTTACATGTGAGGAGGGGTATACGTATACATAATAAAAACAAGTACAATAATCTTGAACAATGCAAGTCATAACTGGTACAGGAGGAAAGAGGACCCTGCCTGCGATGGCTCACAATCTACAAGGGATGGGTGAGGATACAGTAGGTGAGGGTAGAGCTGGTCGTGCAGCGGTTTGGTTGATTGGTGGTTAATGCAGGTTGTAGGCTTGTCGGAAGAGGTGGGTCTTCAGGTTCTTTTTGAAGGTTTCGATGGTAGGCGAGAGTCTGATGTGTTGTGGTAGAGAGTTCCAGAGTAGGGGTGATGCGCAAGAGAAATCTTGTATGCGATTGTGGGAAGAGGAGATAAGAGGGGAGTAGAGAAGGAGATCTTGTGAGGATCGGAGGTTGCGTGCAGGAAAGTACCGGGAGACGAGGTCACAGATGTATGGAGGAGACAGGTTGTGGATGGCTTTGTATGTCATGGATAGGCTTTTGTACTGGAGTCTCTGGGCAATGGGGAGCCAGTGAAGGGAATGACAGAGGGGAGAGGCCGGGGAATAGCGGGGGGACTGGTGGATTGGTCAGGCAGCAGAGTTTAGAATAGATTGGAGGGGTGCGAGAGTGTTAGAGGGGAGGCCACAGAGCAGGAGGTTACAGTTGTCCATGCGGGAGATGATGAGGGCATGGACTAGGGTTTTTGCAGATTCTTGGTTTAGGAATGTACGGATCCGTGAAATATTTTTGAGTTGAAGGCAGCAGGAAGTGGAAAGGGCTTGGATATGTGGTTTGAAGGAGAGATCAGTGTCAAGGATTACCCCAAGACAGCGAGCTTGTGGGACTGGGGAGAGTGGGCAGCCGTTTACTGTAATGGATAGGTTCGTTGGGGGGGGAATGGGTGAGATGGGGGAAAGACGATGAATTCTGTTTTGTCCATGTTAAGTTTTAGAAATTAGCGGAGAAGAAGGATGAAATAGCGGACAGACATTGAGGGATTCTGGTTAGTAGGGTGGTGATATCTGGTCCAGAGATGTAAATCTGTGTGTCGTCAGCATAGCAATGATACTGAAAGCTGTGAGATTCTATGAGCTGTCCCAGGTCAAAGGTGTAGATGGAGAAGAGCAGGGGCCTAGAACTGAACCTTGCGGGACTCTGACAGATAGGGGAGGAGGTGGTGTGTGAGTGGGAGACGCTGAATGTTTGGTCAGTTAGGTATGACGAGATCCAGGATAGGGCCAAGTCTGTGATGTCAAGGGATGAGAGGGTCCACAGCAACAAGGAATGGTCCACTGTGTCAAAGACAGAGGACACGTCCAGGAGGATATATATATATATATATATATATATATATATATATATATATATATGAATATACTGCAGTCTCAGTGTATCCTGTGATGTACACAGCAGTCTGAGTGTCTCCTATGTGATGTATATATAGCAGTCTCAGTGCTTTCTTTGTGATATAAACAGTAGTGTTAGTGTTTTCTATGTGATGTATACAGCAGTCTCAGTGTCTCCTATGTGCTGTATATACTGCAGTTTCAGTTTATCCTCAGATATATACAACGGCCTTAGTGTCTCTTTTGGGATGTATATAAACAGTCTTAGTGAATTCTTTGCAATACAGTCTGTGTGTCCTATGTTACATATAAAACAGTCTCATTGTATTCTATTTGATGCATATACTGCAGTCTCAGTGTATCCTAAGTGATCTGCATATACAGCAGTATCAGTGTATACTATGTAATATATATACTTCAGTCTCAATGTATCCTACGTGACACATATACAGCAGTTTCAGTGTATCCTATGTGATATATACAGCAGACCTCCTACTGCTTGCATTCTATAAATGTTATGTGAGCATTGATGACTTTCCAACTTTTAGGAGACATGCATTGAAATATTCATCTGTGATACATTACATTGACAACTGATATTCTCCTATTCTGCCCAGGATGAAAGATAATTCCAATTCCAGACATTTAATACCGTCAACTCCATTGTAGAAGTTGCAACACTTAAAGGGATGTTCTGATTCATACTGAGATGGGAATAGCTGTCTTGATTATAGAATCAGCAGTGAGGGCTGTGCTATGCAGTGTAGGTAACGTCTATAGAAGTGAATGGGAATTACAGAAACAACATATTACAGCCCACACCGATTTCTACAATGTCAACCACTATCATATACTGATCTGTTAGGTGTCGAGTTCCCGCCACTGCACAGGGGGAATCTCGAACCATGTCCGCTGCGGTCTCCCATTTTCCTCCAGCCGCAGTGGATCCTGCTCAGCAGAGACGTCGATCCCAGCGTCTGGCTCAAGCTGATACTGTGCGCTTGGTTACTGCTGCCTTTCCAGGCTCAGCCTTTAGCTGAGCTGAGCTTTAGTTAGCTGACACAGAGTGCAGCAGAGTAGGATCTAGTGGGAACCCTAACGCTCACCCCCACTACACTGGTGGTTGAACCCGCTCTGTCACGGAGTGGCTTTTGAGCCCACGCCTGAGGATGCCTGGAGACAGATGCTGGGTTCAAGCAGGAATTCCCACCCTACTCTGACAAAGGTATTGTGCTAAGACTATTAATGCGGACGCAACTGCGAACCGCTAACAGAAAGCAATAGCGCACGGAATGCGCGCAGCGTCGCGCTTGCGTACGCCGCTACTGACGCTGACCTAGTGTGTGGCGGAAGCTTAGCCACTGGCTGGTGCTGTATCTTATCTCCACTCACACTAATGCTCCCCCACAGATTTTCCAAGACCGAATCTTAGGGTACTGTCACACAGTCACACTTTGATCGCTACGACCGTACGATTCGTGACGTTCCAGCGCTATCCATACGATATCGCTGTGTCTGACACGCAGCAGCGATCAGGGATCCTGCTGAGAATCGTACGTCGTAGCAGATCGTATGGAACTTTCTTTCGTCGCTGGATCTCCCGCTGACATCGCTGGATCGTTGTGTGTGACAGCGATCCAGCGATGTGTTCGCTTGTAACCAGGGTAAGCATCGGGTAACTAAGCGCAGGGCCGCGCTTAGTAACCCGATGTTTACCGTGGTTACCAGCGTAAAAGTAAAAAAAAAACAAACCGTACATACTCACATTCCGGTGTCTGTCCCCGGCGTCTCAGCTTCTCTGCACTGTGAGCGCCGGCCAGCCAGAAAGCGAGCACAGCGGTGACGTCTGACGTCACCGCTGTGCTTTCCGGCTCTGCTGCTTACACAGTGGAGAGAAGCAGAACGCCGGGGGACAGACACCGGAATGTGAGTATGTACTGTTTGTTTTTTTTTACGTTTACGCTGGTAACCAGGGTAAACATCGGGTTACTAAGCGCGGCCCTGCGCTTAGTTACCCGATGTTTACCCTGGTTACCCGGGGACTTCGGCATCGCTCCAGCGCCGTGATTGCAACGTGTGACCGCAGTCTACGACGCTGGAGCGATAATCATACGATCGCTGCGACGTCACGGATCGTGCCGTCGTAGCGATCAAAATGGCACTGTGTGACAGTACCCTTACCATTGTGAGTGTCTAGCCATAAAATAAAGTTTCCTAGTCCCCAGTAAGTATAATATCTATCTTGGGGTATCTAGAGTCCTGAATTTTAAATAATTATTTTAAATTTGTAATTAGTCATTTCTAATTAAGCTTCACAATGGGTTACATCTGCCCAGGCTCTTGTACATTAGCAGTCTCAGAGCATGTATTGCATTGACAAGTAAGTTCAGTAATTGGCGGAGAGACGGCTTCAGGTTGAGTTTTGGCACCTTGGTCAGTGTTCCTTATACAGAATCCAACTCGGATTGGTGAATAGTAATGGAATTAACCTGACATGTTTCCATTTTTGTTTCCTGAGATTTTTATACAGATTAGGTGAAGGTAAGTAATGTGAGGTTAAAGAAATATATGGCACGACATGTTTCATATTGTGAAAATGATTTGATTATGGAGCCTAGCTTATACTCTATAACTTAATTTAAAAATGCAAATAACTCTTGATAGAATAATTCAGTATAATATCGGCACTTTTCTCATTAAATGCACAGACTACTTAAGACATGGAAAAGCAATTATAAGTCAAGGAAATGAAAAAAAAAAAAAAACCTTGAGAAAAGAATAGCAAATGTGAGTAGACTGAACTAATAATGAGATTCAGGGATGCATCTTGTTCTACAAAAAGTTATTTTTTTCTGACAATTCCCAGCAGAACTTGGGTGATTAACCCAGCCACTGCTGGAGGGCTGCCGACAAACCCGAGTGTTGCTAACGTATATCTGGAAAAATGCATGTCCACTACCTAATACATAATGGACGATGCATATTTCAGACCTCGGATAGGAGATGTAAAGTCTGCTTATACCTCTTGACCTCTACAAGATTAAAATATAAGCTACAATTATAAGCTACAATTATAACTAAAAATACACAGTTGTGTGAAAAAGTATTTCCCCCCCTTCCTGATTTCCTGTTGTTTTGCATGTTTGTCACACTTAAATGTTTCAGATCACCAAACAAATTTTAAAAACTGCATTTTGTGTTTACTTGTGTTCTCTTTTTCTAATATTTAAATTTGTTTGGTAATCTGAAACATTTAAGTCTAACAAACATGCAAAGTAATAGGAAATCAGGAAGGGGCAAGCATTTTTTTGCCACTGGCAAAGTGTTGGAGGGGAGATATGCTTCACTGAGGCTATTAGCTTCAGTGATTTGAAACCCAGAAGTTTCATCCAGCAAACTATGTGTTGAGAGGGGATACTAGGCCATCTTAAGGGCTGGGTTTTTGTGGACAACCATAGAGCGGGTGGGAGGTTGTCCACCTTATCTCCACTCGAGGGTATGATCTGGGGTTTAAATTGTTGGCCTCCAGAGGAATTCAGTCTTCGGTAGGCCTAGAGAGTGGAACTCCAGCGCTAGGTGTCCTGGCAAGGAAGCTGAACCTGGAAATTTATTTTTTTTCCTGAGCGGGTGGATCCCTGCAGCCACATGGACAGTGCTGTATGTTTTGCTTTGTTTTTCTTCCTTAGGCCAGGAAGGCTTTGTTTTATTTTGATAACTCTGTACTGCTTATGCAGCACTCCTAATAAACCAGGGAGATACTTAAAGAGATAGTGTTCCATTGTCTACTTTTGTGTGCAGCTGAATGAGCCGATCTACCACTATAATATATATCGTATATACTCGAGTATAAGCCGACCTGAGTATAAGCCGAAGCACCTGCTTTTGCCACGGAAAACTGGGTAAGCTTATTGACTCGAGCCTAGTATGCATTGTCCCCCTCATCCCTGTCCTGCTATGCGTGGCTCCCCCTGTCCTGTCCTGGTATGTGGCTCCCCCTGTCCTGTCCTGGTATGTGGCTCCCCCATCCTGTCCTGGTATGTGGCTCCCCCTGTCCTTTCCTGGTATGTGGCTCCCCCTGTCCAGGTATGTGGCTCCCTCGTCTTGTCCTGGTGTGTGGTTCCCCCTGTCCTGTCCTGGTATGTGGCTCCTGTTACAGAACTGCAGCACAGAACTAGGATAGAACGGGGAAAACTGACCCTGCACTGAGACTAGTCTGATACCCTAAGATGGAGTGGGCGACCCATTCCTTGCGAATAGACCCACCGACGATCCTAGATTAATCTCAGCGAAGACCTATAGATAGGGGGAAGGAGGTCCCTGAAAGATCTAAGGACTGGGTATAAAAACAGGTCACCTCCTAATAGAAACACAGACGGCTGCAGAAACCAACTGAAAACAGAAACTAAAGATAGCAGAACCAGAGATCCCAGAACTGCACAATATCAAACACAGAAATCTATCAAAGCACCTAGCCAGAACTCAAGCGGATTAACACTGTTGTCCAGCAAGAAATGGGAGGCAGGTGCTGGGTAATAAAGGGTGATACAATCACCTGATCTAAGACAACCCAGCACCAGGGGAAAAAGACCAGCAGCCAGAAAACCACAACAAGATGGCGGATGGTCAAAACAAAACAGATTCTAACAGTACCTGCCCTTTTACGAGGATCCTCCAGATCCTCTTGGCCGAGCCTTATTTGGAAATCTCCTGTAAAAAGCCTTAATCAGCCTTGAGGCTGAGACGTCCTCAGCTTTCACCCAGGAATTATCCTCAGGATCTAAACCCTTCCAGGACACGAGATACTGCAAACTTCTTCTGTGCCACCTGGAATCTAAAATGCGTGAAATCTCAAACTCGCCATCCTCATCAACTGGGGGAACAGTCGGCATCGCCTCCTTATCTGGTGTGTCAACTTATTTCAGTAAAGATACATGAAAAACTGAATTAATTCTCCAGGACGAGGGGATGTCTAATCTCACCGCTGCCGAGTTGACAACTTTGAAGGGTCCTACAAACTTAGGCCCCAGTTTTTTAGAAGGGATCTTCAAACACAGATTCATAGAGGACAACCAGACGATGTCCCCAACTGCAAGAGAGAAACTACGAGACAAAGCATCAGCTTTAACATTCTTTGTCTCAGGGATATATGTGACGGAGCAATGAAACCGGGCAAAAAACTGTGCCCACCTAGCTTGACGAGCATTCAAACATTTAGCAGCATCCAGATATATGAGATTCTTATGATCAGTAAAAACCTGTATTGGATGTCTAGCCCCCTCAAAAAAATGTCGCCAATGCTCAATCGCAAGTTTAATAGCCAGCAACTCTCTGTTCCCAACATCATAGTTGAGCTCAGTCTCCGAAAATATTTTAGAAAAGAAAGCACAGGGATGCACCCCATCCTCTCCCTTCTGGGACAGAACGGCCCACACCCCTACTGAAGAGGCATCAACCTCTACCAGAAATGGCTTGGTCTCATCTGTCTGGATCAAAACAAGAGCAGAGCTAAACCTCTCCTTGAGATGCTCAAAAGCCTTAACAGCCTCAGAGGACCATTGGACAGTATTAGAACCCTTCTTGGTGAGATCAGTTATAGGTTTAGTGATCACAGAAAATTCTTTATGAATTTTCTGTAATAATTAGCAAACCCTAAAAATCTCTGAACTGACTTCAAACATTCAGGCCTAGGCCACTCCAGCACTGCCTAAACCTTCACCAGGTCCATCTCAAACCCATCACTGGAGACAAGGTATCCCAAATAACTCATTTTCTGTACCGCAAACTCGCACTTCTCCAATTTAGCAAAGAGCCAGTTTTCGTTTAAAATCTGTAGAACTTCGCGGACTCTGCCAATGCGACTCCAGATCAGGTGAATAGATCAAAATATCATCCAAATCTATATATATAATTGTCTAAGGGTTTTTCCGTCTTTCTGTCTGTCTGTCTTGGAAATCCCGCGTCTCTGATTGGTCGAGGCCGCCAGGCCTCGACCAATCAGCAACAGGCACAGTATCGACGTAGATGTCATAATGGTTGCCATGGCGACGATGATGTCATAAAGGTTGCCTCGACCAATCAGCGACGGGCACAGTCTGCCGCGAATCACATACTACGGGGACATGCATATTCTAGAATACCCGATGCTTTAGAATCGGGCCACAGTCTAGTAAACAATAACACTCCTATCGATCAACGACCTCAGTATGTCATTAATGAAATTTTGAAAAAATGCAGGCACATTAGTAAGGCCAAAAGGCATCACTAGACGCTCAAAATGACCTTCCGGGGTATTAAAGGCTGTCTTCCATTCATCGCCCTCCTTCACCCGCTGCAAATTATATGCCCCACGAAGGTCAATCTTAGCGAACCACTTCGCTCCGATTAGTTGGTTAAAAAAAAGCGGAATTAGCGGCAACGGGTAAGGATTGAGCACAGTGATCTTATTAATCTCCCAAAAATCCAGACACGGCCTAAGGCCCCCATTCTTCTTTTTGACAAAAAAGAATCCTACAGCCACAGGGGACTTAGAGGGTCTTATATGACCTGCAGCTAAACTAGTCTGTACGTATTCCTTTAAGGCCTCCCTCTCGGGAATCGTCAGATTAAATAAACGACTCTTAGGAAGCGTGGCACCTGGGACAAACTCAATAGCGCAGTCGTAATCTTTATGGGGTGGTAGAGCTAGCGACTCAACCTCCAAAAATACCCTCCAGAAATCCTGAATGGCTTCAGGTAGCTCCTTCTTCACAACAGCAGCAATGTGAACATTACAACAATTACCATTACACCCCTGACCCCAGGACCTTATAGTACTAGATGACCAGTCCAGCAAAGGATTGTGCATTTTTAACCAGGGTAAACCCAGGACGACTGGACAAAGTAATTTAGCAAGGACAAACAAGTCTATGCACTCCTGATGCTCCATATTCACAGTAAGTGGGAACCCGGTAACCTTTTGAGAAATACACCCATGTTCCAGAGGAGTGTTATCAATAGCCACAACAGGAATAGGAGATGACAATGGTTCAGAATCAAACTTACATTTGTCTAGGAATTGTTGCTCAATCAATTTAAGTGCAGAACCACAATCCACCATTACCTGAAAATCAATGGAATGACCATGATATGAGGTATTACCAGAAAAAAAAACTCCTGCGGATCGAAAATACGCAATACGAACTGGAGTGATACTCCTACTGACCTTTTTTTTTCTTTCCTTATGTGAACCTCACATTGCTTAATAAAATGGTCAGCCTTACCATAATACAAGCATAGCCCTTCAGAAAACCTCTTCTCCCTCTCCTGGGAACGAGAGGACATCGCCCCAAATTGCATCGGTTCCCCGCTGTAGACGGGGCTATCCTGAGAGACGGGGTTCAGCATTATAAGAGCCTTCTCTTCATTCTGTCTGTCTCTCAATCTTCTATCCACATGGATAGCTAACTGCATAGCAGATTCCAAAGTATCAGGTGCAGGATATGCAATGAGCAAATCTTTAAAACTCTATCACTCAAACCTGCTAAAAACTGTCTCTTGAGCGCTAGGTCATTCCACCTGACCTCTGCGGACCATCGTCTGAACTGGGTGCAATACCTCTCAGCATCAAGAGAAACCTGTTTAAGCCTTCTGAGCTCTGCCTCAGCTGATGTGATCAGGATCATCATAAAACAACCCCATAGCAGAAAAAATGCTTCTACTGATGTCAAACAAGGATCATCAGGATGTACTGAAAATGCCCAGATTTGGGGTTCATTTCGCAATAAAGACATAATAATCCCCACACGCTGTAATTCACTCCCTGAGTATCTGAGTCTAAGCTGAAAATATAGTAAACATGCATTTTTAAATGTAAAAAATTCCTGCCATTTACCAGAAAAAAACTCAGATAATTCTACCTTAGTTTCTTCAGAGCGTGCTCCAGAGTAATTACTCAAGTACTGTTGCAGGTCGGCTACTTCCAAAGTTAACCCTTGCAAGCGTTGAGCAAGTTCTTGGACGCTGCACATATTGAAGGAATCCGGGAGAGAATTTTTTTGTTTGTATGGCTGGACAAACTGTTAAGGAACTGCAACACATAACTAGGATAGAAGGGGGAAAACTGACCCTGCACTGAGACTAGGCTGATACCCTACAATGAAGTGGGCCACCCATTCCTTGCGAATAGACCCACCGATGATCCTAAGTTAATCTCAGTGAAGACCTATAGATAGGGGGAAGGAGGTCCCTGAAAGATATAAGGACTGGGTATAAAAAAGGTCACCTCCTAATAGAAACACAGAGATGGCTGCAGAAACCAACTGAAAACAGAAACTAAAGATAGCAGAACCAGAGATCCCAGAACTGCACAATATCAACCACAGAAAGCTATCAAAGCACCTAGCCATAACTCAAGCGGACTAACACTGTTATCCAGCAAGGAATGGGAGGCAGGTGCTGGGTGATACAATCACCTGACCTAAGACAACCCAACACCAGGGAAAAAAGACCAGCAGCCAGAAAAACACAACAAGATGGCGGATGGTCAAAACAAAACAGATTCTAACAGCTCCCCCGTCCTGTCCTGGTATGTGGCTCCCCCTGTCGTATGCATGGCTCCCCTGGTCCCGCATTGCTCAGCTCCCCCGGTACCGCATTGCTCACCTCCCTCGGTCCCGCATTGCTCAGCTCCCCAGGTCCCGCACTGCTCAGCTCTCCCAGTCCCACATTGCTCAGCTCCCCAGGTCTCACATTTCTCAGCTCCCCTGGTCCACATGGCTAGGCTCCCCTGTACCATGGTTGTATGCATGGCTCTCATTGCCCCCCTCCCCATCATACTCACCCTCCTAGCACCTGCATCTCCGTCCCTGAATCTCCGTTGTCCTGGCGCTGGCTGCTCTCTCCTCTGCTCAGCGGTCATGTGGTACCGCTCATTAAGGTAATGAATATGCACTCCACGCCTATGGGATTGAAGACGCGTCCATATTCATTACCTTAATGAGCGGTACCACGTGAAAGCTCAGCACAGGGGAGGAGAGGAGAGCCGCCGGGACAATGGAGATGCAAGTATGATCTCTTTTGTTAGCCAGCAGCTGCAGCTGTCACTGTGCCACAGCTGTCAGCTCCTGTCACCCGCTGCTCTGCCGCTCCCCCTCCCCGCCAGCCTTTTGGACTGTGACTCGAGTATAAGCCGAGAGGGGCGTTATCAGCACAAAAAATTGTGCTGAAAATCTCGGCTTATACATGAGAATATACTGTATATATATATATATATATATATATATATATATATATATATATATATTGCCTTGCAAAAGTATTCGGCCTCCTGGAACTTTTCAACCTTTTCCCACATATCATGCTTCAAACATATAGATACCAAATGTAAATTTTTGGTGAAGAATCAACAAGTGGAACACAATTGTGAAGTTGAACGAAATTTATTGGTTATTTTAAATTTTTGTGGAAATTCAAAAACTGAAAAGTGGGGCGTGCAATATTATTCGACCCCTTTACTTTTCGTGCAGGAAACTCACTCCAGAAGTTCATTGTGGATCTCTGAATGATCCAATGTTGTCCTAAATGCCTAATGATAATAAATATAATCCACCTGTGTGTAATCAAGTCTCTGTATAAATGCACCTGCTCTGTGATAGTCTCAGGGTTCTGTTTGAAGCACACAGAGCATCATGAAGACCAAGGAACACAACAGGCAGGTCCGTGATACTGTTGTGGAGAAGTTTAAAGCCGGATTTGGATACAAAATGATTTCCAAAACTTTAAACATCCCAAGGAGCACTGTGCAAGCGATCATATTGAAATGGAAGGAGTATCATACCACTGCAAATCTACCAAGACCAGGCCGTCCATCTAAACTTTCACCTCAAACAAGGAGAAGACTGATCAGAGATGCAGCCAAGAGGCCCATGATCACTCTGGATGAACTGCAGAGATCTACAGCTGAGGTGGGAGAGTCTGTCCATAGGACAGTTGTACAGTGCAGAAATCTGGCCTTTATGTAAGAGTGGCAAGAAGAAAGCCATTTCTCAAAGATATCCATAAAAACTGTCATTTAAAATTTGCAACAAGCCACCTGGGTGACACACCAAACATGTGGAAGAAGGTGCACTGGTCAGATGAAACCAAAATCAAACTTTTTGGCAACAATGCCAAACGATATGTTTGGTGTAAAGGCAACACAGCTCATCACCCTGAACACACCATCCCCACTCTCAAACATGGTGGTGGCAGCATCACGGCTTGGGCCTGCTTTTCTTCAGCAGGGACAGGGAAGATGATTAAAATTGATGGGAAGATGGATGGAGCCAAATACAGGACCATTCTTGAAGAAAACCTGTTGGAGTCTGCAAAAGACCTGAGACTGGGATGGAGATTTGTCTTCGAACAAGACAATGATCCCAAACATAAAGCAAAATCTACAATGGAATGGTTCACAAATAAACATATCCAGGTGTTAGAATGGCCAAGTCAAAGTCCAGACCTCAATCCAATGGAGAATCTGTGGAAAGAGCTGAAAACTGCTGTTCACAAACAATCTCCATCAAACCTGACTGAGCTCGAGCTGTTTGCCAAGGAAGAATGGGCACGAATTTCAGTCTCTCGATGTACAAAACTGATAGACATACCCTTGCAGCTGTAATCGCACCAAAAGGTGGCGCAACAAAGTATTAAGTTAAAGGGGCCGAATAATATTGCACGCCCCACTTTTCATTTTTTTAATTTCCACAAAAATGTAAAATAACCAATAAATTTCATTCAACTTCATCACTTGTTGTTGATTCTTCACCAAAAATTTACATTTGGTATCTTTATGTTTGAAGCATAATATGTGTGAAAAGGTTGAAAAGTTCCAGGGGGCAGAATACTTTCCACTGTATATATATATATATATATATATATATATATATATATATATATATATATATATGGAGCGCCCCCACACCGCCGCAATAAGTGGTGTAGTAACGGTGTAGCGGTGCAGTTGTGGGGTGCAGGTCACGGTAAATAACGAGGACACCAGGTTGCAGTCTCTTTACCTCTTTACTGAAGCTCTCTGGGTCCTCAGTCCAGAATACGGCTCACCAGGCTGCGCAAGTCCGGCCGGTCCAATGGCACTTCCAGAGCTCTCCTTGCAGGTGGAAATCGGTGCCTTCCTTCTAGCGCTATGTGTTGCAGTCCTTCCCTGCTGTGCTTACGGAAAGTACCCCACAACTGTTGTGTCTGTTTCTCGTGTTCCCTCACAACAACTTAATTCGCAATGATCTTCCTCGTCCCTCCAGATACTATGGTAGGAACGCACCCGTATGACGGGGAGGCTCGGAGATCTTCCGGGACTCTATCTGCGCCCCTCTCCTGTTGGTACCCCCCTTTGCCTTCCTGGGTGATGCGTGAGACAGTCCGCCTAAAGCTAACTGCCCTGCCGTAGGTCTGAGGTATGGCTTGAAACTCTTTACCTCCTCGGCGTTCCGGCCACCGGTAGTGCGCCTCAGTAAGGTGCTGCCTCTTTCAGCACAACCCTCACTGGTATCTCCTTTCGCTTGACTTCGTTTCTCACTCAGCACAATCTATCTCGCTTCTAGTCCTTTCTTGAGTCCCGCCGCTTCCAGGAGCCTGCGCGGACCCGTTACGTTCTTTCAATGCCAAGCCTCTGCCAGGATCCCACCCCTGGCAGAGACCCTACAGTCTCTCCCTTCACAACACCCCCTGCCACAGGGTGTTGCTCCGTTCAATCCCGTCAGCGTTCTCACTAACTTCCTGCCTGACCCCCAGTTTACCCACTATGGTGGGGAGTGGCCTAATGAATAGCACCCTTAGCTCCCCCCGGAGGCCCAGCTGTGAAATGAATTGGTGACTGTGATACCTGCTCAGAGAACTCCTTCAGTGCCATCGAACGCACCATGGCCCCCCTTAGTGGCTGAGCCATGATACTGCAACGACCAGGACTCTGGGGCGCTGCACTCCCCCCTGGTTAAACACAGTACTCCGGGACTGGGAAGAAAAACAACAATACAGGTTAGCAAAAAGACATACAATTTTGTTGAGTGCAAATAACAGTAAGTATACTTAAGTAAGCTTCCCTTTATGGGAGGTGAGGACACTTTTAACGTTACAAACATAATCAACATTATAAATTACAGAGCATAAATAACTTCTGTTACCCAACCGGGTATTCTACTTAGTGCAATTTTTGGAACAATAACTTAACATTGCCTTTAAGAAACTCACACTCTTAGTCTATCAAAGGCCTTCCTATAATCACATTATAAGGCATTTCAACTTTACATTCTCCTTCTTGTGAACCTGCAGGACCGCCTGTCCCTACGGCACCAGACCTACTGCCTCTCCTTTCTTTTACAGGACCGCCCTGTTCAGCCAGGGCCTACTGCCTTTCGCTACTATACACAGTATAGACATAACATTCCTTTCATTTAAAGAACTCTGAGCCCGCTCTACTCGGCTCCTTTAAGGACTCACTCTCTAACCCCTACGGGTTCACTCTCTGTCCTTAGTAACAAAGTAACTTTTCAATGGGGACGCGGGGTTTACCTTCTATCCTCACCTTCATTATTACTTCTTTTACTTTCAACTATGCAGGCTTCTACATCTACCCCTACGGGCTCTCTGCATCTTTCCTTTCTACAAAACATTATTCAGATTTCACATTTCAACAACTTCAACACATATAACTCGGCATGTAAAACAGTTACATTTTCTTTTTCAAGGCATCATTATCACATTACTGTTCGGTAACAGTATCTCTTTCAAATTTACTTCGTCACATCCCCTTTAAGAGGGGACCAAGTCTTTCTGAGGTAGCTCGTCTTCTCAGCCTACCAGTCTTATGCAAAGTTCCAGCCCGGGATCTTCACAAAGTGTCTTTAACTAGGACTAGTAGGAAAGGTTTCTTCGCAAAGTGTCTTTAACTAAACCCAGTAGAGAAGGAATCTTCGCAAAGTGTCTTTTGGCTCAAACCAATAGGGCAAATATCTTCGCAAAGTGTCTTTGGCTAAAACCAGTAGGGAGCACCCTTAAGAAGGTGCAACTATTTACAAAGGAAAGTTTGAATCATGCACAGTTCATGATTTCTGCAGTTTTTTTAAACTTGTGCAAAACTTTGAGAACAACAATAGTGGCCCCGGGTCAACAAAGGGGTCACCTTTAACCCTAGACGGGTTTAGTAGCAAACAGGAACAGTTAAAGGAATGAACAGTTAACTATTTACATTTTCCATCCAATGATAGTACTTTCAAAACTTTCCACGAGGCGCCACCCGGCAGGTGGATCCCTGCAGTTCAGGGTTCAGATCCACTCCTACTGCCAGGTACACCCCATGTGTTCGGGTTTGTTGTATGACCAGATCGTGCGCAGCGATGAAGGTCTGGGTTCCCACTGCTCTCTGCGCTGGCTCCTCAAGAGTCTCAACCACCCGAAGAGGCACCCCCTTGGCCACTGCTGTGGTGGCGGTGATCAACCTGCGGGCTCCAGGTTCCGCAGCCAGGCAGGTGGAGGCGACCGGAGTGGCTTCAGATCGATCACACGGTGACACCTTGGCTACAGGGGCTGGCCTCTCCTGCTTGTACACATTCAGAGCAAACCACCCCTTCTCTCCAAAGTGCCGGGTGTAGGTAACGCTGTCCCCCGGGTAGAGGTCCCGATCCGGGTGACCTTCTCTGAGGTGCGACTCCACATCCCGGCGATTGACAAAGACCTCCGCATACAGCCCCGGTTCCTTGATAAAGCCCCAGCCTCCTCGGAGCTTGAAGATGGTGACGATGCCCTGCCTGCGCGGGGCCTGGTGAGTGGTGGGGTCCTTACGGGCCCGGTCCTTGACCGCCAAATCTTTTTGATGGTAGGCCTCCCGTTTAGCCTGATGTGCTTTCTCTTCCTCCCGCCACCGCTGTTCTAGCTGGATCTGATATTCTTCCCAGCTTAGGGCCTGTACCATTTCTCCCTTCTGGGTCTCCACCCCGGGGAACCCCATGAGATTGGATCCAGGGTTCACCCAGCGGCACACCGTGCGCTCCGCACTGACCTCGCACGGTAAGGGAGTAGGGGTGATAGGGGCTCGCATACGGTGTTCCATGCCCGTGGCTTCCTCCCATGGTAACAGGCGCTGAAGTCTATGGGTCCCCGGGAGAGGTGGTGCTGCTACGGGTCCCACTAACACACCCTCTGCTGGTGGGGCAGGATCGGCGGACTCACCCACTGGTACGATTCCACTTTCCGCAACAGGTCCCGCTGGTTCTTCCGATGTCCGGGAATCTGCTGCCGGTACCACCTGATGCGGGGCCTGGACTCTCACATGCAGTTGGAGGAGCTGGTTATATAAATCCTCCATCTCGGCTCTCAGGAATTTGGTGTTATCCACGGAGGACAGGCTGCTGGGCTCATCCGGGTAGTCAGGGGAGACTTCCACTTCAACCCCGCTGTCGGGTTCGGAGCTGCTGGCCATAGCGTCCTCCACGTGGGTCGCTTCCTGGTCTTTTTCCCGCTCTCTCCTGCGTGAGCAGTTTCGTTTTCTCTGCCTCCGCCCCCCATTAAGGATTAGGAGGCGGATCTCTGCTGCTGACGGACACGTCCTCACTGCACAGAAATACTTAGACTGGGCGGCCATTGTTGTTCGCGCTCTGCAGCTCGTCTACGCCCACTCCACGCCCCTCTTCTCTTCCTGCGCTCTTCTCAGCGCTGCAATGGCGGCGGATTTTGGCGCGAACTCTCAACGGCAAGCAGTAGCACACAGTTCTCTCAATAAAGTACAGTCCAAGCACAACAAATCACAGTCTCTAGGCACACATGACCTGATTCTTCAGGCTTAAGTAGATCCTGTTCGTGACGCCAAGTTGGAGCGCCCCCACACCGCCGCAATAAGTGGTGTAGTAACGGTGTAGCGGTGCAGTTGTGGGGTGCAGGTCGCGGTAAATAACGAGGACACCAGGTTGCAGTCTCTTTACCTCTTTACTGAAGCTCTCTGGGTCCTCAGTCCAGAATACGGCTCACCAGGCTGCGCAAGTCCGGCCGGTCCAATGGCACTTCCAGAGCTCTCCTTGCAGGTGGAAATCGGTGCCTTCCTTCTAGCGCTATGTGTTGCAGTCCTTCCCTGCTGTGCTTACGGAAAGTACCCCACAACTGTTGTGTCTGTTTCTCGTGTTCCCTCACAACAACTTAATTCGCAATGATCTTCCTCGTCCCTCCAGATACTATGGTAGGAACGCACCCGTATGACGGGGAGGCTCGGAGATCTTCCGGGACTCTATCTGCGCCCCTCTCCTGTTGGTACCCCCCTTTGCCTTCCTGGGTGATGCGTGAGACAGTCCGCCTAAAGCTAACTGCCCTGCCGTAGGTCTGAGGTATGGCTTGAAACTCTTCACCTCCTCGGCGTTCCGGCCACCGGTAGTGCGCCTCAGTAAGGTGCTGCCTCTTTCAGCACAACCCTCACTGGTATCTCCTTTCGCTTGACTTCGTTTCTCACTCAGCACAATCTATCTCGCTTCTAGTCCTTTCTTGAGTCCCGCCGCTTCCAGGAGCCTGCGCGGACCCGTTACGTTCTTTCAATGCCAAGCCTCTGCCAGGATCCCACCCCTGGCAGAGACCCTACAGTCTCTCCCTTCACAACACCCCCTGCCACAGGGTGTTGCTCCGTTCAATCCCGTCAGCGTTCTCACTAACTTCCTGCCTGACCCCCAGTTTACCCACTATGGTGGGGAGTGGCCTAATGAATAGCACCCTTAGCTCCCACCGGAGGCCCAGCTGTGAAATGAATTGGTGACTGTGATACCTGCTCAGAGAACTCCTTCAGTGCCATCGAACGCACCATGGCCCCCCTTAGTGGCTGAGCCATGATACTGCAACGACCAGGACTCTGGGGCGCTGCATATATATATATATATATATATATATATATATATATATATATATATATATATATATATATATATATATACAGTATATATATATATATAGCTGGATCATCTAATTCCTTCAGTATATACAGTGGGGAAGAAAGTATTTAGTCAGCCACTAATTGTGCGAGTTCTCCAACTTAAAAAGATGAGAGAGGCCTGCAATTGATATCATAGGTAGACCACAACTATGAGATTCAAAATGAGAGCAGAAATACAGAAAATCACCTTGTCTGATTTGGCAAGATTTATTTTGCAAATTATGGTGGAAAATAAGTAGTTGGTCACCTAAAAACATGCAAGATGTCTTGCTCTCACAGACCTGTAACTTCTTCTTTATGAGGCTCCTCTGTCCTCCACTCATTACCTGTAGTAATGGCACCTGTTTGAACTTGTTATCAGTATGAAAGACACCTGTCCACAACCTCAAACAGTCACACTCCAAACTCCACTATGGTGAAGATCAAAGAGCTGTCGAAGGACACCAGAAACAAAATTGTAGCCCTGCACCAGGCTGGGAAGACTGATTCTGCAACAGCTTGTTGTGATGAAATCAACTGTGGGAGCAATAATAAGAAAATGGAAGACATACATGACCATGGATAATCTCCCTCGATCTGGGGCTCCATGCAAGATCCCACCCCGTGGAGTCAAAAAGATCCTGCAGTGCCAGATGTGTCCCCCTGCTTAAGCCAGTACATGTCCGGGCCCGTCTGAAGTTTGCTAGAGAGCATTTTGATTATCCAGAAGAGTATTGGGAGAATGTCATATGGTCTGTTGAAACCAAAGTAGAACTGTTTGGTAGAAACAAAACTTGTCGTGTTTGAAGGAGACAGAATGCTGAGTTGCATCCAAAGAACACCATACCTACTGTGAAGCATGGGGGTGGCAACATCATGCTTTGGGGCTGTTTCTCCGCAAAGGGACCAGGACAACTGATCCATGTACATGAAAAAATGAATGGGGCAATGTACTGAGAGATTTTGAGTGCAAACCTCCTTCCATAAGCAAGGGCATTGAAGATGAAACGTGGATGGGTCTTTCAGCATGATAATGATCCCAAGCACACTGCCAGGGCAATGAAGGAGTGGCTTCGTAAGAAGCATATGAAGGTCCTGGAGTGGCCTAGCCAGTCTCAAGATCTCAACCCCATAGAAAACCTTTGGAGGAAGTTGAAAGTCAGTGTTGCCCAGCCACGGGCCCAAAACATCACTGCTCTAGAGGAGATCTGCATGGAGGAATGGGCCAACATACCACCAACAGTGTGTGCCAACCTTGTGAAGACTTACAGAAAATGTTTGACCTCTGTCATTGCCAACAAAGGATATATAACAAAATATTGAGATGAACTTTTGTTAATGACCAAATAGTTATTTTTCAACATAGTTTGCAAAATAAATCTTGCCAAATCAGACAAGTGATTTTCTCGATTTGTTTTCTTATTTTGACGCTCATAGTTGTGGTCTACCTATGATGTCAATTACAGGCCTCTCAACTTTTTAAGTGGGAGAACTTGCACAATTGGTGGCTGACTAAATACTTTTTTCCCCACTGTACATACAATTTGTTGCCAAGTGTATGCATGTATTGAAAATGGAAGCATCAATGACAATATGTTACATTGCTATTAAGAAAGATGTTAGAAAAATATTATAATATTATAACCATCTATAGGGAAACAGTCGCTTAAGTTGTCCTGTAAACACTCACGACCCTTTTCTTTATCATCAACAATCTCTATTCAAATGTACGGCACCACGTGACTACAGTTATAACTCAAAAAAATCACACACTGGTTGCTGTGTGAAGCAGAGGTCACTTTTCTATATCTTCTCAATGCAAGGATATGAGGATATGGGAATTCAAAATGAAGCTCCTTAGCCTTGTTCTGAGTCTCATATACTTGTATTGAGAAAGTAACTTCCGAAACACACAGTGACCTGGCAGATTACAAAAGCCGTTATATGGTGACGGAGCATCTGGAGCAGGGCTGAAAACAGATGAAGAAACTGACCAGTGAATATGAATCTACATGCATTACACTTACACATGTGATCCCTAACAAAGAGATCTAAAAAAAAAGGCATAAGTGGTGCTTTAAGTATGGATTAGATAGATCAAGAGATAAATAGATAGATCAAGAGATAATTAGAAAGACAAAGTCATTGCTCTGAGAAAGCCTGAAGCAGCAGTTGATGTCATCACACGCCTGTGTCAACAGATATAGACAACTGGTAAACGGCCCAAGTTGCTAGACAAGATCGTTGTTTATTCCCATTCCAAAGAATGGAGATGCTACTGCCTGTGGAAACTACTATGCTCATACCTCATGACAGAAAAATACTACTGAAGATCTTACAAAGAGTGTTACAGCCTTTCTTTGACAAATAGCTGCCAGAGGAACTGGCAAGATTCAGAAAAGGTAGAGGAACATACGAGATCTATTTTTGCTTCATTGACTTCAGCAAAACCTTCGACTGTGTAGATCACCAGCAATTTTGGAATACCATTAAGGATATGTGTGTGCTGAACTATCTGATCAGTCTCATTACAAACCTTGAAATCCACCAAGAAGCAAAAGTCGGAATGGAACATAGCATGGTTCAAAGTAGAGCAAGGCATCAGACAAGTTTGCATACAATCACCATTTCTCTTCAATTTATATGCAGAACATATTTTCAGGGACGCTGGACTTATCAATAAAGAAGAAGGAATCTAAATTGCTGGATGAGAACCAAACAAGACAAAGTGTATGCATACAAATTGGGATCACCACAACAATTCAAAATTTATACAAAAAACATCTTTATTTAGGGAACACCATTCAAAAAACATAAAAACACTTAAAAACCCCATAATATGACCTGGGGTAACGGGTCCATGCAAATCACAGATAAATGCTATAACACAGCAAACAACATTGTACAGCCCATATGCACAAATACACAGAACCAATATTGTGTAATTGTATAATGTAATGTGTCACCACACACCAGATCAAATAACCTTAAATAAAGCCAGGCACATATTTATATGCCCCCTGAGAAAGGATCCAAAAACAAAAAAAGAAATGATGAGTGATACACTTAAAAAGTAATAAACACGTCCGGATCCCTAGACCCTGATGTTCAGGTCCTGTATATCTTACCCTACCTAACAAAATAGGCAGTGATAGGGCTCCTGGCAGGGTGGGTTGAGTGGATTTCTGACAGGCTGTACAGTTGCTTAAGACCCACGCGTATCGACGCCTATAGCGTCTTCCTCAAGGTCAGTATGCCATACACGGCGCGTACCCTACCTTAAATAGCTATATCATTTCTTTTTACACCTACCAGGTGTGAGCAGCACTGTCATTCATGGCGCGCCAATCTCGGCGTCTCTCAGGGTCTAATGCGCAGGTGCGACTGCGCTCATCGTCATTTCGCAACATCCGTGGCCAGCGCATGCGCACTCCATGATTCTATGTCCCCCCGTTTCCATGTAAACATCAACCAAGCTCCTAGTAACAGCTATGGCGCCTGCGCAGAGTATGCAGGCGCGTTAATGGAGGCACAACTAAGTCAGTCAGCGTCGCACAGTTCCCAATGCGCCTGCGCGTCTGTGTTTTTAAAATATTTTAGAAGTTCTGCGCCTGTGCACAACTTATTGTCGGGGAGAGTATATATCCCCCTAGTGGGCAACTATCCAACTCGCACCCAGTGCCGGCATCATCACATGACGTGCCGGAGTATAACACCATTGAGATGAGCAGAAATCTAAATGTGGCGCAAAATACAATAGATAGAAACGTCAGAATATAAGCGTCGATTGCCATTACGACCTAAGACGAACACAGGCTGGTTCCCGTTAGCAATAGTTTGAAAGAAGCAAACAAGACCATACATCAGTACGCCTAGACGTAAACGTGAACTAAAACGGGCGCAAACTCACCCCTATTCCCAATGACCTGGAAAGTGGTGCAGAAAATGAATAAATGTGCCTCGATATATATACGGCGGTTGCTCTTGCGGACTAGACCGGGCACAAGCTCGCCCTTACTCCCAATGAATTGGGTAGTGGCGCAAAAGATAGATGCGCCTAGATAAAAACGGCGGTTAACCTTACGGTCTAGAGCGGGCGCAAAATCGCTCCTATACACAATAGTCTAAATACTACCACAAGAGACCATAAATAGATACGCCAAGGATTAATGCAATTGCCATTGCAGACTTGAATCTATTAGAAATGACCACATTAGTAGGCTGAACCAATCTGGTCATATAGTATGTATGCGCATACATTTTTATGGGTGGAATAAAATTACTCAACCCTGATAGAAAAAAGGCTATAGGCCCGGCATCAAATCCTCAGACAATGTATCCCTAATATGCTGCAAACACACGTAATCAAACAACTAACGGATTTTAAGGGTGCAATAAAAATAAAAATATTACACCCTAACGGGGAGTCCTATAGTTTCAATATAGCAATCGTGTAGCCACCGTGCAAAGTTTACATCTAGATACAGTGCGCGCACAGGTAATGTAATATATCACCAAATGGGGGAGTAATTATCCCACTCAGAACAGGGGTAACAATGTCATCACAAAAATTGAAAATAATGCTGAAATACACGTACCCACTAAGGACTTAACCCAGTCATTTAGACAAAAGAGACATTGGGAGCGTGCATATACATGCCCTACATGAATTGGGAGAAAAAAAAAAAAACAACATAAGAGACCACATCATATTATATGGAATGTGTATAACTGTCTTGCGGGCCTTAAACCACCAGCGGATAGCTCGTCTCCATTTCATTTGCTAGAGGAATCACATATTCAAATTTCCATTGAAAAAGATGATGTACATGAGGGAATCAATAGTCCTATCTTGTTAGTCTGTAACGAAAAAAGAAACATAATATATATGTCCACATGTGGGCTATGCTTATATTAAACCCTGCCAATACATACTGTAACAAAACACTCCGGGATCGCCTTTGCTGGGATCAAAGGTCACGTGGTTTGTGCATTGAATTCTGAGGCGACAGCAGGTTTCCAAGTTGGCTGACCTCAGGTCAGATTTATTAACGTGAAAGCAACATAGAAAAAAATAAAACATAAAAATAAATCCTAGCCTGTCCGGCACTAACTAAACCAATAAGCTGCTATCTAACAACTGGGGGGGCTTCTCCCACCCAGCTAACAACACACAGTCCTTGAGCACAGCTCTCACTCACGTTTGTCTCACACAGACAGGCAATCTGTGTGCCCCAGGCTGACACCGGAAACCCCCAGCTGGTCATCCTTTATTCCTGCACTCATTAACCCATTATTATCCTGAAGATACTGAGCGGTCTAATTCACATAGGACAAATACCTGGGCGAGATATACCTGCCCCCGACTACCAGACCGACATGATTCTTACATATCCTCCCCCCCTGCTCAGACCACTCAGGTCGAGCAAGAACACTCTTGAAACAGTGTACTCGGGACAGGGCATCAGCGTTCCCCATTTGCACCCCGGGGCGGTGCTCCACCGTGAAAGAGTAAGCCTGCAGGGCAAGGAACCACCGGGTTATCCGACTATTACGGTCTTTGTGGAGGTGCATCCACTTGAGAGGGGCATGGTCCGTGACCAGCCTAAACTTTCTACCTGCCAGGTAATACTTGAGGGAGTCGAGAGCCCATTTAATGGCTAGGCACTCTTTTTCAACCACGGCATACCTCTGCTCATGTTCATTCAGTTTCCGGCTGAGGTAGAGGACCGGGTGTTCGACTCCGTCCCTCACCTGGGAAAGTACAGCTCCGACGCCAGTATCAGAAGCATCAGTTTGCACCACAAACTCGCTGCTGAAATCAGGAGTCACAAGTACGGGCTGAGAGCACAAAGCTCGTTTCAGGCTGTGGAAGGCCTCTCCAGCCGCTGAGGACCATTTTACCATGATGGAATCCTTCCCTTTGGTAAGATCCGTCAAGGGGGTAGCTATGGCTGCAAAATTGGGTATGAACCGGCGATAATAGCCGGTGATCCCCAGGAAAGCCTGTACTTGTTTCTTGTTCACTGGTTGCGGCCAGCTCTGAATTGCCTGTATTTTGTCGATCTGTGGTTTATCCACTCCTCTGCCAATCACGTAACCCAAGTATCGGGCTTCTTCAAGCCCGATGTGACATTTCTTGGGATTTGCCGTTAAGCCTGCGTCTCGCAGGTCATCAATCACCGCCTGTACCTTCCGGAGGTGAGTTTCCCAGTCCATGCTGTAAATTACGATGTCATCCAGGTAGGCCGAAGCGTACTGCCTGTGGGGCCTCAAGACTTGATCCATCAACCTCTGGAACGTTGCTGGAGCTCCGTGAAGTCCAAACGGCATGTAGACATACTGGAACAGACCTTCCGGTGTAGCAAATGCCGTCTTCTCTCTGGCCGCCTCGGCCAGAGGGATCTGCCAGTACCCCTTTGTTAGATCTAGGGTCATAATGTACCGGGCTTTACCCAGCCGGTCGATTAACTCATCGACCCGAGGCATAGGGTACGCATCAAATTTAGAAACCGCATTCAGTTTCCTAAAGTCATTACAAAACCGTATGGAGCCATCCGGCTTAGGTATCAACACGATTGGACTGGACCAGGCGCTGTGTGACTCCTCAATGACACCTAAGTCCAACATTGCCACCACCTCCCGGGAGACGGCTTCACGGCGTGCTTCCGGAATCCGGTACGGCTTCACATGAACTGTGACACCAGGCTCTGTAACAATCTCATGTTTCACCAGCTTAGTCCGGCCAGGTTTTTCCGAGAAAAACTGTCGGTTCTGTAACAAAAACTGCTTAACCTCAGATTTTTGTTGTTCCGAGAGCGTCTCGGCAATCTGCACCTCCGGTACGGTAGGTGCGCAACCCGGGCGGGGCAGATCCGCCGTTAGGGCAGAGCGGTCTTTCCAGGGTTTTATCAGATTCACATGATAAATCTGTTCTGGTTTTCTCTTACTGGGTTGGTACACTTTATAGTTTACTTCACCAACTCTTTCCATGACCTCAAAGGTCCCTGCCATTTCGCTAGAAATTTACTATCCACTGTAGGAATTAGGACCAACACCCTATCCCCGGATGCAAACGTACGGACCTTAGCACCTCTATCATAACTTTGCCTCT
Organism: Ranitomeya variabilis; assembly: GCF_051348905.1. Lineage (NCBI taxonomy): Eukaryota > Metazoa > Chordata > Amphibia > Anura > Dendrobatidae > Ranitomeya > Ranitomeya variabilis. The sequence goes on along the minus strand of NC_135237.1, from coordinate 143,529,811 downwards.
GGGCTCCCTGGGCCTGTAACATATGGTCCCTAACAATGGGCATGACAGCGGCAATACGGTCCTGCATTTGTGTTACATGGTCGATCACCGTTTTAAAGGGAGTGACTTGACCTTCCCAGGTTTCTTTTGCGACGTCTAACAGTCCCCGGGGACGACGGGCGTACAACAGTTTGAAAGGCGAAAACCCTGTGGAAGACTGGGGAACTTCCCTAATGGCAAACAGCAAATAGGGTAGCAAGTAATCCCAGTTCTTCCCATCTTTGTCTATCGCCTTCCGGAGCATCTGTTTTAAGGTTTTGTTGAACCGCTCAACCAAGCCATCTGTTTGAGGGTGATAGACAGACGTACGCAACTGGTCTATTTGTAAGAGTCTGCAGAGCTCCTTCATTACCCTTGACATAAAGGGAGTCCCCTGGTCGGTGAGTATCTGTTTTGGAATTCCCACCCGACTAAACACTTGTACCAACTCTTTGGCGATCGTTTTGGTAGCAGTGTTACGCAAAGGGATGGCTTCTGGGTAACGAGTGGCATAGTCCATGATGACGAGGATATGTTGGTGCCCACGTGCGGACCGGGGAAGGGGCCCAACCAGGTCCATCCCAATTCTCTCAAAAGGGACTCCAATGATAGGGAGGGGTACCAAAGGGCTACAGAACCGAGTTTTAGGCGCAGAGATTTGACATTCTGGACAGGACTCACAATAGTTACGTACATCATTATGTATTCCGGGCCACACAAAACAATGCGATATCCTTTCTGTGGTTTTCTGTACCCCCAGATGTCCCCCCATTATATGTCCGTGGGCCAGGTCCAGTACCTTCCGCCGATAAGGTTTGGGTACCACTAACTGTTGCACAATATCTTCCCCTTTTTTCTCTACCTGGTAGAGCAAATCATTTTCAAGAACCATGTACGGGTACGCTAGCCTAGTGTCAGGTTCTACGGGTACCCCATCTATCATTTTTACATTTTTCCTAGCCGAAGTCAGGGTAGGATCTCTCAATTGCTCGCTGTGAAAGTCATCCAACTGGACTCCCAAATCTGGTAGGCAGGGTGCTGGATGGCTGTCTGCCTCCGCCTCTCGCTGAGTTTCCTCAGTTTCCATAACTGAGAAGGGGAACTGAAGGTTAGATTCAACAACCTCCCCAGCAATGTCTGCCTGTGGGACCTCCTCTAGGAGTTCGGGACCTCCAGATGGCATGGGAAAAGATTCACAGCTACGGTGAAGGAGCAACTGATTCTCCCACAACTGCCAGAAATGGGGAAAATCCCTGCCCAGGATTACATCCTGCAACAATGCGGGAACGAGTCCCACTTTGTGTTGCACAGACCCATAGGGAGTGGAAATCGATATGACCGCCGTTAGGTACGAGCAGGTGTCACCATGCACACACGTTACAGAAAATTTGTCAGACAAACCCGATGGAAGTGCCACCAGACTAGCTTTCACCAGAGTTACCACACTTCCAGAGTCTAGTAACGCCACAACACTTTTCCCATCAACAGATAATTCACACAGGTGTTTCACTATATCATTTTGACCCGCATTCACATTCACTAGCCGTGTAACCAAAGACATGCGTTTCTTAGAGTCTGTAATATCGCACTGCATGGGTTCAGTGGTAACAGGACAGTTCGCAGAAATATGGCCCTTCTCATGGCAGCGGAAACACCTAACAGGCCCCCTATTGAGCCCACCGTCCATCACTCTCGGTCTCGGAGTGCGAGCAGCCCCGTGTTCCTCCCCCCCACAGTTTTTGGCGATTTTCCTTCACCCGTAGTCGCTGGAACAGTCTTACCGGTTCCACGAGGAGAAGGCACAGACCGGGTGCCAGTGGTTTCGTCGGGAAGTCCTTCTGCCACGGAATAACGCTCGACCAACTCCACAAGTTGATCCGCTGTCGTGGGATTTCCTTGGCTTACCCACCTTTTCAGCGCTGGAGGTAGCACTCTCAGATACTTGTCCAGGACAACCTGCTGAATTATTTCTGGGGTTGTCAGTACCTCGGGTTGCAGACATTTCTTTGTCAAGTAGATCAGGTCGAACATCTGAGACCGCGGCGGTTTATCTGGCTGGTATGTCCACTGGTGTACCCTCTGCGCACGGACAGCCGTCGTCACACCTAGCCGGGCCAGGATCTCAGCTTTCAGCTTCTCAAAGTCCTGAGCGACTTCCGGGTCTAAGTCATGGTAAGCTTTTTGGGCCTCGCCGGAGAGAAATGGAGCAATCAAATCGGCCCATCGTGCCTTCGGCCACTTTTCCCTCAATGCCGTCCGCTCGAACGTTGTCAGGTATGCTTCGACGTCATCTTCTGCAGTCAACTTTTGCCAGTACCGACTCACATGGATCCTTCTGGACTCTGCTTCCGGGTCTACCTCAGGCATGCTCACCAGGCGCTGCGCCACCTGTTGGAGAAGCTGGCGGTCTGCAACCATCATGTCCAATAACTCCTTCAGCTGTGCGGCCATCAAGCGATTAGCTTCATGCTGTACGGCAGTGGCCTGCTGCTGTACGGCAGTGGACTGTACTAGGGCTTTCACCACGTCTTCCATACTGTCGCCTGTGCCACGTGTTGCCCGCGTTCTCCACCACAATGTAACAAAACACTCCGGGATCGCCTTTGCTGGGGTCAAAGGTCACGTGGTTTGTGCATTGAATTCTGAGGCGACAGCAGGTTTCCAAGTTGGCTGACCTCAGGTCAGATTTATTAACGTGAAAGCAACATAGAAAAAAACAAAACATAAAAATAAATCCTAGCCTGTCCGGCACTAACTAAACCAATAAGCTGCTATCTAACAACTGGCGGGGCTTCTCCCACCCAGCTAACAACACACAGTCCTTGAGCACAGCTCTCACTCACGTTTGTCTCACACAGACAGGCAATCTGTGTGCCCCAGGCTGACACCGGAAACCCCCAGCTGGTCATCCTTTATTCCTGCACTCATTAACCCATTATTATCCTGAAGATACTGAGCGGTCTAATTCACATAGGACAAATACCTGGGCGAGATATACCTGCCCCCGACTACCAGACCGACATGATTCTTACAATACCCATTACAGTCCACAAAGAACATATAGGTCAAAAACCTATAGTCTTTTGTAGAAACCTGTATATAGGAGTTCACCATTCAGGCCACCCGGTACTAAACTCTTAAGCTCGTAAATCCAGCGGGATTCTCTCCTCAATAACTCATCTGTTAGCCTACCCCCCCTAATGCTCGGGGTGACCCCCTCTAATCCCATGACACGGAGAGTCCTGGAACTGCAATTATGATGTTCAAGAAAGTGGGTAGCCACAGTAGTCATCTGTTTGCCCTTTATCTCTGTCCCTTCTAGCTGTAGATATACTCGAGATGTGTTGCTGCACCCTGCGGCGCAATTCTTGAGTAGTTTGTCCGACATAAATTTTGTGGCATCCACAAATTAGGGCATAAACTAGATTGCGTGTACGGCAATTAAAGTAAGATCTCGATTTCACCCAGAAGGACAAGGAGGGAACAGAAATACCCGTATCAGCCTGCATCAGTGGACATATAGAACAACCCCCACACGGGTAAGAGCCAAGAATAACATTACCTGAGTGGGTTCTGGATGTGGGCCTTTTAAAGTGGCTCCTAGACAAATGATCTTTCAAATTTCTCGCTCTTCTAGCCACGATCCTTGGTTTATTGGGGACAAGTGCCCTCAACCTCGTATCACTCAATAAGATCCCCCAGTTCACATCTATTAAGCGACGTACATCTTCCCACTGGTTGTTAAATCTTGTTATAAGACTCAGTTGATCCTTATTGGCTCTTTGCTGTGCTTTGAGGACTTCTTCCCTTGGTTTCTGCCGTGAATGTTCAAATGCCCTTGAGACAACTCTCCGTGGATATCCGCTTTCATGGAAGCGATTCGTGAGCTGTCTTGATTCATTCTGGAAATCTGCTATGGTGCTGCAGTTTCTTCTCACCCGGAGGAACTGTCCCTTTGGGATACTGTTGCGAAGGTGGTTTGGGTGAAAACTGGAGTAATGTAAAACATTGTTTGTGGCAGTCTTCTTCCGGAAAAGGGTGGTGTTAATCCGGTTGTCTTTGACCGTGATTTTCAAATCTAGGAAGTCCACCGAACTCCTAGAGTAACAAGATGTCAATCGAATATTACATTGGTTCGTGTTAAGTTCATCGACAAACTTTTCAAGTGCCTCTGCCGTACCTGTCCACAAAACAACAATATCATCGATGAATCGGTACCACTTTAAAACATTTTGCTGAAAGTACCGATTCTTAGATACTTGGGTTTCCTCCCACCACCCCATAAAGAGATTCGCATATGGGGGCGCGCACCTAGCCCCCATAGCTGTTCCAGTCACTTGTTTATAGAACACTATCAAAAATAAAGTAGCTCTTTTCTAGGACCATTCTGAGAACACAGACGCGCAGGCGCATTGGGAACTGTGCGACGCTGACTGACTTAGTTGTGCCTCCATTAACGCGCCTGCATACTCTGCGCAGGCGCCATAGCTGTTACTAGGAGCTTGGTTGATGTTTACATGGAAACGGGGGGACATAGAATCATGGAGTGCGCATGCGCTGGCCACGGATGTTGCGAAATGACGATGAGCGCAGTCGCACCTGCGCATTAGACCCTGAGAGACGCCGAGATTGGTGCGCCATGAATGACAGTGCTGCTCACACCTGGTAAGTGTAAAAAGAAATGATATAGCTATTTAAGGTAGGGTACGCGCCGTGTATGGCATACTGACCTTGAGGAAGACGCTATAGGCGTCGATACGCGTGGGTCTTAAGCAACTGTACAGCCTGTCAGAAATCCACTCAACCCACCCTGCCAGGAGCCCTATCACTGCCTATTTTGTTAGGTAGGGTAAGATATACAGGACCTGAACATCAGGGTCTAGGGATCCGGACGGTGTTTATTACTTTTTAAGTATATCACTCATTTCTTTTTTTGCTTTTGGATCCTTTCTCAGGGGGCATAAAAATATGTGCCTGGCTTTATTTAAGGTTATTTGATCTGGTGTGTGGTGACACATTACATTATACAATTATACAATATTGGTTCTGTGATCTGTGCATTTGTGCATATGGGCTGTACAATGTTGTTTGCTGTGTTATAGCATTTATCTGTGATTTGTATGGACCCGTTACCCCAGGTCATATTATGGGGTTTTTAAGTGTTTTTATGTTTTTTGTATGGTGTTCCCTAAATAAAGATGTTTTTTGTATAAATTTTGAATTGTTGTGGTGATCCCAATTTGTATGCATACACTTTGTCTTGTTTAGTTCTATCTATAATTAGTATGCAGGTGGTGATCCCCTAAAGTGTATTATATATACAGATGGTGCCCGCTCACTAAGTGTTCTTTTAAATTGCTGGATGAATCAACAAAATCTTGAATACACAGACGATATAACATTGATAGCAACAAGCATAGATGGAATGAAGGACATATTACTGAGTGTCAAGCTGGAAAGCGTGAACATGGGACTGCTACTCAACACACAGAAGACAAAAGTATTGACTACTGCCAGGTACGACCACAACACATTTGAGATGGAGCCGACAAATTAGAAGTTGTAAAGGACTTCAACCTACTCGGATCGTTGATCACTTAAGATGTAGCGATGACACCAGAAGACAATAGGAGAATTTATATAGGCAAATCAATAATCAAGTCACTGGACAAGGTCTTCAAATCAAGGAACATTTCACTGACAACAAAGACACAGTTCGTACATAGTTTGGTCTTTTCTTTGGTAACATATGAATGTGAAACCTGGACGTTAAAGAAACAAGACAGAAGAATCAACTCCTTTGGTGATGGTAGTGACAGTGTCCTTACGTGGGAATGCCTGAGTACTGCTACGTTTCATTGGTGGTATTACAAATTCTCAGATGTACTGCTCAATATTGAAAGAGAAGATGCTACCATCACTTCAAGCCGTTCGTAGATGTGGACTTTTCCAACATGACAATGATCTAAAACACACATTTAAGGACACTGTTGTATTTCTGAATAACAGGATGAAAGTGACATGGTAGCCAAGTACGTCTAATGAGATGAATCCAGTTGAACAATTATTATGAATTCTGAAGAGAGAAGTTGAGCATCACTCTCCATCCAGCATCAAGGCTCTAAAAGAGGTTGTTCCTGAAGAATGGAAAAAGATAGATGTTGTAACATGTTGCCAACTTGTTAATTCTACGCCTAGAAAATTTGGTGAGGTCCTTAAAAATCATGGAGGTCATACTGAAACAAAATACTAAACCTAATTGTGTTTTGTGTCTGTGTGGGGGGTGTATTCATATTTGCATCAGCTAATTTGAGTGAAACCGAAGATTTTGTAATGAAAGTTATATTATTAAAGGGAACCTGTCAGCAGGATTGTGTTGAGTAACCTACAGACAGCGTCAGGTTGGTGACGTTATACCGATTACAATGATACCTGCAGTGGTTGATGAAATCAGTCTTGTGGTTGCTGTTTAAACTTTATTTGAAGTATTGAGTTAAAGAGATTCTCATGCTTTGGGACGGGTCTGTGGGCAGGGCTCTGCTTAGGTATTCATCCTTATGGCTTATGACAGGTCACTGATCCCTCAGTGACCTGCCCCTTATATTACATACTGGACATAATATGTTTTAGAAAAAAAATTCACATTCAGCCAGCAGGCGCCAGCGCTGTAGCATGATCGAATCTATAATGTAAATTTAATTATTTTATTTGGTGATAACTTTATTCAGAAAAATATACATATAGCTCTCAAAAAACCCTTGCTCTGCCTCCTGTCCGTCACTGCATCCCGCGCTCCTGCTTGATATCTTACGCAAGCGCCGCAGGCGCCATTTTGCTAGAGGAAAAAAATTGTCTCCACCAAGATGGTGCCATCACCTGCTCCAGCATTAACACCTATGCAATACTAAGGAAATCCTGAAAACATGACCTGTTGGTGGGTCTTGAGGACTGGAGTTGAGAAACACTGCGATAGATGCTACTGCGCACATGCGCCACCGGCGCTATCTTGATGGAGACAATTTTTTTTCCCTCTAGCAAAGTGTGGCCAGCGGCGCCTGCGCAGTATCATCTATTGGATCATCAATAGATGCTACTGTGCGCGGCCGGCGCAATTTTGAGAGAATTTTTCTGAATAAATTTATATCACCAAATAAAATAATTAAATGGACATTATAGATGCGATCATGCTACAGCTCAGGCGCCGCCGACTGCCTGCTGAATGTGAATTTTTTAAAAAAAAAAACATTCAGTATCTAAAATCGGGGGCAGGTCACTGAGGGATCAGTTACCTGTCATAAGCCATACAGATGAATATCTAAGCAGAGCACCACATGAAAACTCCGCCACAGGCCACCCTGAAGCACGAGAATCTCATTAACTTAAAATGTAAAATAAAGATTAAACAACAACCACAAGACGGATTTCATCAGCCAAGGTATTGTAATCAGTATAACGGGGCCGACCTGAGACTGTCTGTAGGTTACTGTGCACAATCCTGCTGACAGGTTTCCTTTAACCCTATTTTCATGTTATAGTTTACATTTTTTTTCTATGAAACAGAGTCTTGTCTAAGTTTTTGAACTTTTTCTTGTGTTCAGTGAGATGTTGATTAAAATATTACTTTTCAAAGGGCGTATATTTTTTATGCTGAGCACAAAGACAAGAACACTATATATCTGTATTGTGGGAATTTGCTCTGGTAGGCAATGGCAGGGACTCAGTAAAGAGGCACACGCAGGTTTTCAGTTCAAGCACAGTGCTTTTTTATCTTCTGCTACCAGTGTGGATAAAACAGTCTTACAACAGACAAAGCAAAAGTCCAGCTTGTTTCCACCACACAGGTTAAGGCCCGGATGTGCCAGGTCGCACAGGTCTGATGTTGCCACAAAACACCCTTCAGCTCAAAGCACCCACCAACACCCTGAGGAGTTCTGGCTGTCTATGCTGTCCTCAGACCTGCAGCTGTGCAATTCGGGCATTGCCTCAAAAACCCGGAATAGAAGAGAAGTTCAAGGCCAGGTCTTGATTTCATTCCCTGCTATTTACTAGTGTGAAAGGTACTTGCTGGAGAGAATATACCGGTATCTACCATCCAGCACCATACCCCTCACGGCGTCACTATATATATGTATATATAGTGCTTAGCATAAATGAGTCACTATACAGTTAAAAACTTTTGGTCACAGCCATTATGGCGAATGGGGATATAATACAAACAGAGTTCATGGAAAGTCATCTTGGGGAATTCTATTAATACGGAGATAAATGAGGTGGTAGAAGTCTGCTACACATTCTCTGGATGATAAATTGTCTAAGAAGACAAAACCTGCTACAGTTTCACTGAGATCTTTTGTCTTACAGGAAAAAATAACTACAAGCTAGTACTAGGTCAGATGGGAGCCCTGGTAGATTATAATTGGGTCAGATGTGGCAGCAGCCTTAGGCCTGTCCAAATTGCTGTAATCTTCTATAGACTTCTGCAAGATAAATCAACAAGATTTAAACGAAATGTCCCAGTAAAGACAAGAACGCTAAGCAGTTGTTACCAACGAAACATTGCACCTATGCTGACCGTACACAACCACAATCTAGGACTAAATCAAACAATCAAGAAAAATAGGGCCTTCATTATGGCACACAAAGAAACCAAGAGGCCTCAAGGCAAAGTTCAAACTGGGTCTAGGGGGTAGGCTTTGTCACCCAAGTGAAAAAGGTTTGGTGTTTAATTCCCTCTACAACCACTTTTACATGACCCTTTGACTAATTTCCAAACACTTAGTATGCTAGTAATGCAGTTCTGGAGATGGTGAGAGAAGACATGGTCTTCTCTCACCAAGTGTGAGTGGCAGTTATAAGCACACCCAGGCACTGACTGATGTCACGGCGGCAATCCTGCAGGAATTTAACCCTGCTGTGCCTGACCTCTCCGCTCCTGACCTCGGTACATTTTCTGATACTGTGTTGCCTGTCCTGACCTTGGACAGTCTGACTTCGCCTCTGTCTTGACCCCCCTTGTACTGCATACCGTGCCTCTTACTCTTCGGTTAGCTGCCGCAGCCCCGGGGACTGCCCTGTAGTAACATCTGGCAACTACCTGCAGTCAAGAATAACCTCACCACCAGAGGATCTAGTGAACACCAGGTAGTTGCTTAGTCACGCAACACAAGGGTAAGCCCGGCCAAATGCACAGTGGGTCCACACCTATCAGCATTACAACTGAGAGCATGCTCTGCAGTACATCAGTGCAGAGCCAGCTGTTAAAGTTCATTTTCTCCCTGGTGCCGCACTTTCACTACAGTGGCTGGGCACCTTGCTAACACTTTTAACCTGCAAATGAACCATATTTTTGCAGGTTGTTAACTTAATCTAACATGACTGGTTCCTTTTAATAAGCAGGACAGCCACTACCGGTTACGACCTTCTGCAATATCTGAATGGGTTATCTTGTCAAAGCTCAATTTCTTGATACAAAAAAGAGAAATAATCAGATTTACCACTGTAGATAATACAATTTTTTTGAGAACAGGAAGTGTTCTGACTTTTTAATTTATACTAAAATGTGTTATTTTGGTCAGAAAAACAAGTCACATTAATCTAACATAGATATTACCGTACATTCCAATATTACTTCCAGAAATTCAGAAAACATATAAACACCTCTTCGATAATGAAGGTGATACATTCCCTTGAATTCTGTTAAGAGTTTATAGGAACAGAGTTAATAGAGGCCAAAGGCATAATTTACTATGTTCAGGATGTATATGTATAAGTTGTGTCTCATTACTTAGGCTCTCCTTACAGCAAATATACATGCACGCTCTGCTCATCATGCATGTGTTCAGTACAGAGAAAAAGTAAAATGTGTATAAATAAATTAAATTATTATGTAATTACCTATGTGGAAACCTAATAAATCTGATTTTGTGTAATTTATACGGAATAACATCTTTTTGGAGACTTATTTACTTTTTTTAATTGAATATTTTTAAATTCCCTTAGAGGATTACTACTTATACTTTCAATGTATTAGAATACTCCTCTGTGCCATTACATAATTGCGTGTATCACCATGTCACAAGCTGCTTTTAAGGCAACAATTGATCCCATTTCTAAGTGTATTTCCAACATTTTTTGGGTGTAAACTAAGCTAAAAATTAACGTTAATCATGGTGTACTCCAAAATTGCACAAAAATGGCACTGCTAGCATCGAGCTTGCCATAAGTTCAAAAATTGAGTGCTCTCAGTTTGGAAGTGGCATGGTTCCCGTGTTTCTGACATTTTTTTTTAAACTATAATTACAGAGAGTGGCATATTTTTGGTGTAAATCCAATGACTGTAGGTATTGATTTAATTTTCTATCTTTAGGACCACCCAAGATGTGCACCTCTTGAGTATATAGAGCAGTAGCTGTTAGCGCTAACCCTCTTCTAATGAAGCAACAGCAAAAAGTATTGCTGCAGATTGAGAACCCGAACTATCCAGCAGTCAAAAAGATAGTGGGCGGTCGTTCCTGAGTCATCTTCTACTTTAGGTGACCTGAGGCCACATGTGCAATGGCACCTGATCCACACTAGATGGTAGCTTAGTAGGGATGAGCGAATGTGCTCGATGATACTCAAATATCATTAGAATATCTGGGTGCTCGGCGAGCATTAGCCGGTGCTCAAATTTGCAACTCGAATCCCCACCCCGCCAATAAGCATGAGGGAATTCAAAAACAGAAAAAAGGAACGCACTACCAGCTGGTTCTATCACCTAATAAAAAAAGACTCAGATACCAAGAAGCAAAATTGGATGTCGGGTGCTCACGCTGAAATAAGTCCAAGTCACCGCTGCATGCAAATAGAAGAAAAGCGGGCACTCACCATCCAGATAAAATCCAAACTTTATTCTGACATCATGTCAAATGCAGGACAGGCAGGGAAACACGGGCTTCCAAAGACTTTTCCTGCTTTTCTTCTATTTGCATGAAGCATGAGGGAATTGCCTGCGAATCACTGTAATGTCGTAGCCATCTTGGTAGTGGCATACTGTGATTGGCTGGATGCATTACCTTATCAGAGGTTATAAAAGGACCAGCACAGCAGTGTCGGATCACTGACATCATTGCGCAGCTCAGGAACTGTTCTTATTTGAGGGAGAGAAAGCTTGTCTAAGCCTGTGTGTGCACAGTTTAATGATCAGTCCTCTAGTGTTTATACTAGTACTGATGCTGAACCATCATACTAACAGTACTTCTAAGGGCTAATATTGTGCTTTGCTGTTGGTATCAGATACATACTGGATTTAGCCTAGGGAGGGACAGTTGCAGGAGCAAGGAGAATGGCTGAATACAGTGTCTAGGTAGGGCTTGGGGCTTTGCAGTCCATTGCAAAATATACAGCTGCAGCAGTTGACCACATTCTTTTTTGGGGGTGAAAAAATTACTATATTATCATCTATTGAGTATAACGTGCTTTGTGGTACATTTCGGTGTGAAATAACAGTCCCAAAAATTGCTGAAATTTTTTTCTGGATTCAATTACTCACCCATAGAGTATTACGTGCTTTCTGTTACATTTCATGTATACTAATGCCAGAAGCCTCGTCAACAAAATGGACGAATTAGAACTAATGTTGTTGGAACATAATTATGACATGGTGGGGATATCTGAAACATGGCTGGATGAGAGCCATGACTGGACTGTTAACTTGCAGGGCTATAGTCTGTTCAGAAATGACCGTACAGATAAGCGAGAGGGAGGGGTGTGTCTGTATGTAAAATCCACCTTAAAACCCATCCTGCGTGATAATATAGGTGAATCTAATGAAAATGTAGAGTCCCTGTGGGTGGAGATAAGGGGAGGGGGAAAAATAATAAATTACTGATAGGGGTTTGTTATAAATCTCCAAAAATAATGGAAGCAATGGAGAATATCCTCGTTAAGCAAATAGATGAAGCTGCAACTCAAGGAGAAGTCATTATTATGGGGGACTTCAACTACCCTGAAATAGATTGGGGAACAGAAACCTGCAGTTCCAGTAAAGGTAATCGGTTTTTGACAACTATGAGAGACAATTACCTTTCACAACTGGTTCAGGACCCAACAAGGAGGGGGGCACTGCTAGACCTAATATTAACCAACAGGCCAGACCGCATATCAAATATAAGGGTTGGGGGTCACTTGGGGAATAGTGATCACAAAATAATAAGTTTTCGTGTATCCTTTAATAAGATGTGTAGTAGAGGGGTGACAAGGACACTAAACTTCAGGAGGGCAAATTTCCAACGGATGAGAGAGGATCTTGGTGCAATTAACTGGGACTATATCCTGAGACATAAAAGTACACAAAGAAAATGGGAGAAGTTTATTAGCATCCTGGATAGGACCTGTGCACAGTATATACCGTATGGGAATAAACATACTAGAAATAGGAGGAAACCAATATGGCTAAATAGAGCTGTAAGGGGTGCAATAAGTGACAAAAAGAAAGCATTTAGAGAAGTAAAGGAAGTAGGTAGTGATGAGGCATTAAATAAATATAGAAAATTAAATAAATTCTGTAAAAAGCAAATCAAGGTAGCAAAGATTGAGACAGAGAGACTCATTGCCAGAGAGAGCAAAAATAACCCCAAAATATTCTTTAACTACATAAATAGTAAGAAACTAAAAAATGATAGTGTTGGCCCCCTTAAAAATAGTCTGGGTGAAATGGTGGATGAGGATGAGGAAAAAGCCAATATGCTAAATGACTTTTTTTCATCAGTATTTACAAAAGAAAATCTCATGGCAGCCAATATGACTAGTGATAAAAATTCCCAATTAAATGTTACCTGCTTAACCCAGCAGGAAGTACGGCGGCGTCTAAAAATCACAAAAATTGACAAATCTCCGGGCCCGGATGGGATACACCCCCTAGTACTGCAGGTACTAAGTACAGTCATTGATAGACCATTATTTTTAATCTTTAAAGAGTCCATAATAACAGGGTCTGTACCACAGGACTGGCGTATAGCAAATGTGGTGCCAATATTCAAAAAGGGGACAAAAACTGAACTTGGAAATTATAGGCCAGTAAGCTTAACCTCTACTGTGGGTAAAATCCTGGAGGGCATTCTAAGGGATGCTATACTAGAGTATCTGAAGAGGAATAACCTCATGACAAAGTATCAGCACGGGTTTACTAGGGTCCGTTCATGTCAGACTAATTTGATCAGCTTCTATGAAGAGGTAAGTTCCGGACTGGACCAAGGGAGCCCAGTGGATGTAGTGTATATGGACTTTTCAAAAGCTTTTGATACGGTGCCACACAAAAGGTTGATACATAAAATGAGAATAATGGGGATAGGGGAAAATATGTGCAAGTGGGTTGAGAGCTGGCTCAGGGATAGGAAACAAAGGGTGGTTATTAATGAGCACACTCGGACTGGGTCGCGGTTAGTAGTGGGGTACCACAGGGGTCTGTATTGGGCCCTCTTCTTTTTAACATATTTATTAATGACCTTGTAGGGGGCATTCAGAGTAGAATTTCAATATTTGCAGATGACACTAAACTCTGCAGGGTAATCAACACAGAGGAGGACAATTTTATATTGCAGGATGATTTATGTAAACTAGAAGCTTGGGCTGATAAATGGCAAATGAGCTTTAATGGGGATAAATGTAAGGTCATGCAATTGGGTAGAAGTAATTAGATGTATAACTATGTGCTTAATTCTAAAATTCTGGGTAAAACTGTCAATGAAAAGGACCTGGGTGTATGGGTGGATGACAAACTCATATTCAGTGGCCAGTGTCAGGCAGCTGCTACAAAGGCAAATAAAATAATGGGATGCATTAAAAGAGGCAGATGCTCATGAGGAGAACCTAATTTTACCTCTATACAAGTCACTAGTGCAACCACACTTAGAATACTGTGCACAGTTCTGGTCTCCGGTGTATAAGAAAGACATAGCTGAACTAGAGCGGGTGCAGAGAAGAGCGACCAAGGTTATTAGAGGACTGGGGGGTCTGCAATACCAAGATAGGTTATTACACTTGGGGCTATTTAGTTTGGAAAAACGAAGGCTAAGGGGTGATCTTATGTTAATGTATAAATATATGAGGGGACAGTACAATGACCTTTCTGATGATCTTTTTAATCATAGACCGGTGACAGGGACAAGGGGGCATTCTCTACGTCTGGAGGAAAGAAGGTTTAAGCATAATAACAGACGCGGATTCTTTACTGTAAGAGCAGTGAGACTATGGAACTCTCTGCCGTATGATGTTGTAATGAGTGATTCATTACTTACATTTAAGAGGGGACTGGATGCCTTTCTGGAAAAGTATAATGTTACAGGGTATATATACTAGATTCCTTGATAAGGCGTTGATCCAGGGAACTAGTCTGATTGCCGTATGTGGGGTCGGGAAGGAATTTTTTTCCCCATGGTGGAGCTTACTCTTACCACATGGGGTTTTTTTGCCTTCCCCTGGATCAACATGTTAGGGCATGTTAGGTTAGGCTATGGGTTGAACTAGATGGACTTAAAGTCTTCCTTCAACCTTAATAACTATGTAACTATGTAACATTCCGATGGCATATAACACTCCAAAAAAGTGTTGAAAAATATTTCTGGATTCAATTACTCACCCATAGAGTATTACATGCTATCAGTTACATTGCGATGGTATATAACACTCCAAAAAAGTGTTGAAAAATATTTCTGGATTAAATTAGTCATCCATAGAGTATTAGGTGTTTTCTGTTACATTTTGATGGTATATAACAATCCAAAAAAGACTTGAAAAATATTTCTGGATTCAATTAGTTATCCATAGAGTATTACGTGCTTAGTGGGAGACAAAGATGGCAGAATCCCGCGAGACTCCAGAGGGACAGACCGAAGGAATATTGGAGCCAGACCAAGGCAGCATGACAGCCGAGGTGGAAGGCGCCTGGGGCCGGAACCGGATGCTTTGCCAAAACCACCAAGTCCCGAACCCAAGCCGCAGCCTATGTCACTGGGGTTCTTGCGAACTGCAGATGGGAGAGCCAGGATCCAGCAACTAGTGAGCAGACTGTGGGGCCGGGTGTGTGTCATTGCGTACAACTGGCAGTGGAAATAAGGGTCCATAGAAGAGTTTGGGACCCGTCATCACATCTCGTTCAACCAGCGGGCAGTATAGACAGAACACTTGCCTCGAAGGCTGTAAGAGCTGACGGCTGGAACCAGGGTCACGTACCTCAAACTGGAGGGACAACATCGCTGGTATGTGATGGGTGTGATCCGAGAAGGAAGAGAGCAGGATGAACCCTTCTTGCAAAATAAAAGGGCATGGGATTACTGTATTACCCTCATCATAATTTTTCCTGGCTATGCACTTTGTGAAAAGCCTTTATGAGTGTAGGAGTAGATCAACTACACTTTCAAACTATTTACGTTCAAACATTTTTCTGGATTGAATCGGTCATCCATTGAGTAATATGTGCTTTCTGTTACATTACGGTGGTATCTAAAACTCAAATTTTATTATGGATTCAGTCAGTCTTCCTTACAGTTTAACGCGGTTATTATAACATTACAATGGCATATAAAACTCAAAAAAAGTTCAAATATCTTTCATTAATTCAATTAGTCAACCATACAGTTTAACATGCCTTGTGTAATATTATGGTGATTTAAAATCTTTAAAGACCACCACAGGTTTAAAGGCTGCTACAGGTGTACAAATTTGGTTGCTCAAAAATTGACTATTGTCATATATACTGTACAACTTGGTTTGTGCGAAATTTTGTTGGTTTGAAATAAAAAACAAAATTGTCCTGCTACAGGATCCCTATGTGCTACCGACGCCGAGGATTGCTAGCCCTACTTTTATCAGGGTTTCCTGCACCCCCTCCTGCTCTTCCACATCCTCCATCTATGATGTGCTATCTTAAAACGCGTCGCCCACATCAGCTGGATGCTGGAAGCTCTGCAGCACTGTCTCAGAGAAGCGGCAACAGACTCTCCTAAAGCTAATTAGTCTAGGAGACAAATCACACACCGCGTTAGAGTTATTGAAAGGAATAACAGACCAGACAAATCTGTGAGTCTTGTAGCTGAACCTCCAACCAGGCATGGTCTGGTGTGATAATGGATGCAACCTGGTGGCAACTGTAAAGCTTGGCAAGCTCATACATGTACCATGCTTGGCCCACGTGATCAACTTGGTAGTTCAGAATTTTCGGAAAACCTACCCAGATTTGCCAGAGCTTCTGGTCAAGGTATGCCACGTCAGTGCCCATTTCCGCAAGTCATCGACACCTGCTGCCACTCTGGCAGTGCTGCAGCAGCGCAAGTGCCAGCCCACCTACTAGTGTGTGACACCACTACATGCTGGAACTCCACATTTCATATGCTTGCAAAGCTTTGTGAGCAGCACAGGCCACTTGTGGAATACCAGCTCCAACATGCCCATCGGTATTCTGATCAGCCTCCAGAAATAACAACTGAAAAGTGGGCATGGATGTCTGACATTTGTGCAGTTCTCCAAAACTTTGAGGACTCCACAAAGATGGTGAGAGGCGATGACGCCATAATCAGCACAACAATCTCGCTTCTGTGCCTACTTAAATAGTCGCTGCTGGCAATTAAACATGAAGCTTTGCATGCGGACGAGGTGGAGGAAGACAGGGAGATACTACCCAGCCCAGCCTCATCTCTTCTGCTCAGTGCAGATTGGGTAACAATGAAGAGGTGGAGGAGGAACAGTAGGTGGCTGCAACAGAGGCTAGTACCCACACAAGCTTTTTCTTGTCTCTCTTACATGGATGGGTTGAGGAGGGTAATAAGGAGGAAGAGATGGAGGAGGAGGACATGGAGTGTAGTCATAGTGGAGACAGGGAAGTGTTGGCTGTAGGGACCTTGGTACATATGGCTGATTTTATGTACCGCTGCCTTTACTGTGACCCTCGTGTTACATTCATCTTGGCCAAAAAAAAGAGTACTGGTTGTTCACCCTGCTAGACCCTCACTACAATGAGAATCTTGCGTCTCTCCTTCCTGAGGTGGAGAGGTCTACTAAAATGGTGCTACAGCAAAAAGTCATTGTGGAAAATATGTTGAAAAAATTCCCATCAAACAGCGCTTGCAACAGCGGGCAAGCTTCCTTGCCAAAATAAAGAGAATTGAGGGAGACACACACCAGTTACAGCAGAGTCAGGGGTACACTGTCAAGGCCTGGCCCAATTTCATGACACCCTCCCAGTATCCAGGCTCTAAGGACCGGATATTTTTGACAAGGAGGGAAAAGTTTTAACGATGTAAAGCAATACCTAGCCGACAAAACCAAAGTACTCCCTAATTTCTCTGAGAACTTCTGCTTTTGCGTCTCAAAGCAGGACACCTTGCATGAGCTGTCCTTCTATGCCTTGCAGGTGTTGTGCTAGCGTATTGCCTGAGCGGCTTTTTAGTGCCACCAGAGGGGGGTCAAAACAGACAGGCGCTTTCGCTGTCAACAGAGTGCTGACAGGCACACTCTGATAAAAATGAACAAAGCTTGGATTATCCCCAACTTTTCCACAATACCAGATTATAGCAGCACATAAAGTGTTTTTAATCTTCAATATTTGAATGAGGGACTCCATTTAGTGCTTTCAAGGGTCTATGAATGACCATACTTCTAAAGGCTTTGCACAAATTGCAAAGCAAGGAAAAAATTCTGAGTGTAGGAGTAGCTCAACTACACTTTCAAAATATTTTAATGAGGACTGCAAGTGGTTGCCTTCAAGAGTCTATGGATGACTGTATTACCCTCCTTATAATTTTTTCATGGCTTTGCAATGGTGTGCAAATGATAAGGCAGTTTGTTTTTCTCTGACAAATTGGGCCAAAAAAAGGATTAACTGACTCTGAAAAGTTAAAAATTGTTACAAGTTTTAGAAAGAAATGCAGCTCTGTTGAAATTGCTAAAATATTGGATCAGGATCACAGAACCATCACAGTTTTTTGCACTAACTGCCAAAGATTTGAAAGAATGAAATGTGAAGTAACCAGGAACCCATTATCCTTCAGTGATGTCATATTGTCATATTCCAGAACTCCAACCTCCCTGTTCAGGGCTCAGAAACACGGCCAAGGTAAGAAAGGCTGAACATTACCCCCCTGCTAGCATCCCCTCCGGTGACGTTTGCCACGCTTGAAAGTCGCAATAAACTGGGGGGTACAAATGTGCTCCAAAGGTTCCCAGGTCCTATCCTCTGGCCCATGGCCCTTCCAGTCCACCCCAAAACATTTTTTACCATGCACCAACTTGGACCGACAATGGTATTTAGTTCAAAATCATCAGAGGATGTGCTCGAACTCCAATCACGAGTTCCAGAAGACAGAGACATATATAGTCTTTAAGAAAGAGACATGGAAGGTGTCCGTAATGTTCATATGTGGTGGTGTGTGTGGTGTGGAAGGCTGAGAATATACTACAGGATTCACCTGTTCAAGGACCTTGAAAGGACCCAGATAGCGGGAAGCAAATTTAGTGGACTCTACTCTCAGCTTGATGTTACGAGCTGACAGCCACACTAAATCGCCAGGGGCAAAGACTGGAGCAGGACGACGACGCGTGTCGGCGGAGACCCTCATTCTCTCTTTGGAAATCTTGATGGCATCCTGCGGGCGATCCCAGATGTCACGAGCCTCCACTGCCCATTCCACTACCCTAGGGTCCAAAGATGAGATGGGCATGGGCACATGGACAGGTGGATGCTGATCGTAGTTTAAGTCTGACCTGTAGAGTCAGAGACAGCATTAAGAGCAAACTCTGACCAAGGCAGCAAAGACGACCAGTCGTCATGCCTGGCAGACACAAAGTGCCGTAAGTATGTGATCAGAGTCTGCTGACCCTCTCCACCAGCCCATTCGTCTCGAGATGGTATGCAGAGGAGAGATTGAGCTCAATACTAAGCAGCCGACAAAGCTCTCTCCAGAACCGAGATGCGAACTGGGGACCTCGGTCACTGACAATCTTGTCAGGCATCCCATGAAGGTGGAAAATATTTTTCACAAATAATACCGCCAAGGCCCGCACAGATAGTATGCGCGGAGAGGGACCAGATGAACCATTTTGGAGAAATGTTCGGTGACCACCCAAATAACACTGTTGTTACGAGACTTAGGTAGATCCACAATAAAATCCATCCCAACCATCTCACAGGGCCTATCTGCAACAGGTAAGGAATGCAGCAAGCCTGCAGTGTCTCTGCCTAGAAGGCCGATTTCTGGCACACGAGACACAAGCTTGAACTTAGTCCCTTACATCACGAGGCTTTCGAGGCCACCAATAAGACCTCGCCAGAAGCTCAGTGGTCCTCTTGGTGCCGAAATACCCACTTAGCTTAGAATTGTGTGCCCAAGAGTGTACCTCCAGCTGCAAGTTAGGTGGTACATAGGATTTGCCCGGAGGCACCTGCTCTAGCAACACTGGTGCCACCGTTCGGACACTCTCCAAAGGGACAATTAGCCGTGGCTCATTCCCCTCTTCGGATGAGACTACAGAATGTGACCTGGCATCCGCACTTAAATTCTTCTCCCCAGACAAAATATGGATAGTGAAGTTAAATCTGGAGAAGAATAGGGACCACCTGGCCTGGCGAGAATTCAGCCGTTGAGCTGTCTGCAAATAGAGCAGATTCTTGTGATCAGTGAAGACCTTGAAGGGGTGCCGAGCACCCTCAAGAAGATGTCTCCACTCTGAGAAGGCCAATTTTCTGGCCACTAACTCCCTGTCCCCGATAGAATAACTCCTCTCCGCGTTCTCCATAACTCACCTATTTGGATACCACGTGGGAAATATAAGCTGATTAACTCCTTATTTAGGAATTTGGTGTGGGGGAAGCAGCATCCCCGTATTAGGTTGGAGACGATTCAGAGACATAAGGATGAAGGAGGTTTGGCTTTGCCTAACCCTGAAATATACTTCCTGGTGGCTCAGTGCCAGCACTTAAAGGGCTGGGAGCGTGAGGCGTCTACCAGCATGGTACAACAGCTGATAGAGAGGGTGACGACAAGATGTCCTGCGGTACAGTGCTTGGAAGATGGGTCTCTGGGGGCACTTGGGAAAATCTATCCTACGCTATTCCTGATATATAAATTATCGGGAAAAGTCAGACAAATTCCTGGAGTCACCTGTCTTACCAGGTTCTTCCAGCTGTGGTTTAAGAACAATTTACCAGAGTTTATGGCAATGGGATGTTTACCAGAATGGCAGGCCAGGGGGATACGATATGCCTATCAGGTTCTAGAGCGGCAAGAGCTGAAATCCTTTTCCCAGCTACAATAGGAATTTGGTATTAGGGCTTCTGGAGGATATCAATATTCACAGGTGAGACATGCGTTTAATGCCCAGAACAGGGGAGACTTTTAAAATTCAAGGCGATTTAGTGTTGGAGTATGTGTGTGGAGGGGGCAATGAGAGGGGTTATTTCCACCTTGTACAGAGACCTACTACATACTCATTTACTAGGTTTCCCGATTGGCGCTAGAACTAAATGGGAAAGAGAATTGGGCAATTTAGAGGACAAATGGATGTCTGTGTTAGAATGGATACCAAAACTGTCACTGATTGAACCATATAGACTGTCTCAGCTTTATATCCTACATAGAGTGTATAGATGTCCAGATGTTTTGTATAAGGCCGGATTGCTGTCTGACTCGGAGTGCCCTAGGTGTAGGAATGACAATGCTGGACTGCTTCACATGCTCTGGACATGTCCGAGGTTGGCTGCTTTCTAGTTGGTGATTATCAGTCAAATAGAGGGGGCTTATAGATGTGTGGTCCCAAGGGAACCTGTGGTGTGTTTGTTGGGATATGTAGAGGAGATCAGAGTAGAGAGCAATTGATAGACTATTGTACATGGCTCGGAAGGTCATAGCAAGAAACTGGATAAAAGAGGATCCACCTTCGAGAGGAGAATACCTTCAATATTTGAAACATGTTATTACTCTAGAAAAGGGAGTTTACCAGAAAAGAGGGAAAGTGGAGTTTTATGATAAACTGTGGACCCCTTGGCTGGAATTGGGGTAGGCGAAGGATGAGGGAAGAAAGTTCTGGGAAGTTTTTTCCTGTTGGAATGTTTGTTTATAAGGAGACAGTAGGAGTCATCACATAATACTAAAGTATATGATATGCTAAGAGTAAGAGAAGAGCATGAGCTATCTAAATGGGGAGAAAGGGGGGGGAATTTGGTAATGTTGGGATATATTGCGGGGGGGGGGGAATCTTTTCAAAATCCCTGCATTGTTGTAAAATGTTTATTGTGAATTTATACTTAATAAAAATCTATTTGAGTTAAAAAAAAAAATAACTCCACTCCGCCGTCGAGAAGGTCTTAGAGAAAAAGAAACAGGGATGTTTCCGACCTTGAGCATTCTTCTGGTACAGGACTGCTCCTGCACCGAAAGAAGAGTCATCCACTTCCGGGATACAGGGCTTATCCACATTGGGCCTATGTAGCACTGGCGCCCTAGTGAAGTGGGACTTTAAGGAAGTAAAGGCTTCAGAAACCTCCTCGGACCACTGCTTAGGGTACCGTCACACTAAGCGACGCTGCAGCGATAGCGACAGCAATGCCGATCGCTGCAGCGTCGCTGTGTGGTCGCTGGAGAGCTGTCACACAGACCGCTCTCCAGCGACCAGCGATGCCGAGGTCCCCGGGTAACCAGGGTAAACATCGGGTTGCTAAGCGCAGGGCCGCGCTTAGTAACCCGATGTTTACCCTGGTTACCAGCGTAAAAGTTAAAAAAACAAACAGTACATGCTCACCTGCGCGTCCCCCAGCCTCTGCATCCTGACGCTGACTGAGCTCCGGCCCTAACAGCACAGCGGTGAGGTCACCGCTGTTGCTTTCACTTTCAGTTTAGGGCCGGCGCTTTAGTGTCAGGAAGCAGAGGCTGGGGGACGCGCAGGTGAGTATGTACTGTTTGTTTTTTTAACTTTTACGCTGGTAACCAGGGTAAACATCGGGTTACTAAGCGCGGCCCTGCGCTTAGTAACCCGATGTTTACCCTGGTTACCAGTGTAAAATATCGCTGGTATCGTCGCTTTTGCTGTCAAACACGGCGATACACGGCGACCTAGCGACCAAATAATGTGCAGACCTTCTAGCAGCGACCAGCAATTTCACAGCGGGATCCAGATCGCTGCTGCGTGTCAAATACAGCGATATCGCCATCCAGGTCGCTGCAACGTCACGGATTGCTGGCGATATCGCCTAGTGTGACGGTACCTTTACGGTTATCTCCCTTCTTGGTGAGGGCTACCAATGGAGCTGCTAGGGTAGAAAAGTGAGGAATGAACTGGCGGTTATAGCTGATAAATCCCATGAAGCACTGCACCGCTTTAAGTGAGTGTGGTTCCTGCTAGTTCATCACAGACTCTGGCTTGGCAGGGTCCATTGCTAAGCCCTGGGCAGAAATAATATACCCTAGAAACGGTAGGGACACCTGCTCAAACGCGCACTTTTCCAATTTGGCTTAAAGGGAAGTGACGCATAAGAGCTCGAAGACCTTACAGACATCTTTTCGGTGAGTGTCAAGGTCAGGGGAGTGCATAAGGATGTCATCCAGATACACCACTAGAGAAGTGGATAGTAGCTCTCGAAAGATGTTGTTAACGAAATCCTGGAAGACTGCTGGGGCATTACAGAGACCAAACAGCATCACTAAGTACTCATAATAACAGTCCCAAGTATTAAATGCAGTCTTCCATTCATCTCCTTCTTGTATGCAAATTAGATTATAGGCCCAACGCAGATCTAATTTAGTGAAAATCCTAGCACCCCGTAGCCTATCGAATAGCTCAGAGATAAGTGGCAAAGGGTATTTTTTTTTTATGGTAATGTCATTCAAACCCCTATAGTCTATGCAAGGATGAAGTTCTCAGCTCTTCCTCTGGACAAAGAAGAACCCAGCCCCCGCAGGAGACACTTCCTAATAAACCCTCTCGCCAGTTTCTCCCTGATATACATTGTGTTCCAAATTATTATGCAAATTGGATTTAAGTGTCATAAAGATTTAATTGTTTTGTTTTTCAAATAAATGGATAAGTGGATGGTATTGTGTCTCAGGGCTCAATGGATCACTGAAATCAATCTTAACCCCTTTCTGTCATTGGACGTACTATTCCGTCCATGTGGGGTGGGCCCTACTTCCCAAGGACGGAATAGTACGTCCAGCACGATCGGCAGCGCTCACGGGGGGAGCGCGGCCGATCGCGGCCGGGTGTCAGCTGACTATCGCAGCTGACATCCGGCACTATGTGCCAGGAGCGGTCACGGACCGCCCCCGGCACATTAACCCCCGACACACCGCGATCAAACATGATCGCGGTGTGCCGGCGGTACAGGGAAGCATCGCGCAGGGAGGGGGCTCCCTGCGTGCTTCCCTGAGACCCCCGGAGCAACGCGATGTGATCGCGTTGCTCCGAGGGTCTCCTACCTCCTTCCTCGCTGCAGGTCCCGGATCCAAGATGGCCGCGGCATCCGGGTCCTGCAGGGAAGGAGGTGGCTTACCGAGTGTCTGCTCAGTGCAGACGCTGGTAAGTCTGCAGCCCTGTCAGTGAGATCGGTGATATGACAGAGTGCTGTGCACACTGTCAAATCACCGATCTGTGATGTCCCCCCCTGGGACAAAGTAAAAAAGTAAAAAAAAAAATTCCACATGTGTAAAAAAAAAAATTAAAAAAAATTCCTAAATAAATAAATAAAAAAAAAAAATTATTCCCATAAATACATTTCTTTATCTAAATAAAAAAAAAATCAAACAATAAAAGTACACATATTTAGTATCGCCGCGTCCGAAACTACCCCACCTATAAAACTACATAACTAGTTAACCCCTTCAGTGAACACCGTAAAAAAAAAAAAAAAACGAGGCAAAAAACAACGCTTTATTCTCATACCGCCAATCAAAAAGTGGAATAACACGCGATCAAAAAGACGGATATAAATAACCATGGTACCGCTGAAAACGTCATCTTGTCCCGCAAAAAACGAGGCGCCATACACCATCATCAGCGAAAAAATAAAAAAGTTATAGTCCTCAGAATAAAGCGATGCCAATATAATTATTTTTTCTATAAAATAGCTTTTATCGTATAAAAGCGCCAAAACATAAAAAAATGATGTAAATGAGATATCGCTGTAATCGTACTGACCCGAAGAATAAAACTGCTTTATCAATTTTACCAAACGCGGAACGGTATAAACGCCTCCCCCAAAAGAAATTAATGAATAGCTGGTTTTTGGTCATTCTGCCTCACAAAAATCGGAATAAAAAGCGATCAAAAAATCTCCCATACCCGAACATGTTAACAATAAAAACGTCAACTCGTCCCGCAAAAAACAAGACCTCACATGACTCTGTGGACTCAAATATGGAAAAATTATAGCTCTCAAAATGTGGTAACGCAAAAAATATTTTTTGCAATAAAAAGCGTCTTTCAGTGTGTGACGGCTGCCAATCATAAAAATCCGCTAAATAACCCGCTATAAAAGTAAATCAAACCCCCCTTCATCACCCGCTTAGGCTACGTTCACATTTGCGTTGTGCGCCGCAGCGTCGGCGACGCAACGCACAACGCAGGAACACCGCATGCACAACGCATGCACAACGCTGCGTTTTGCGACGCATGCATCCTTTTTTTGCTTGATTTTGTACGCACAAAAAATGCAACTTGCTGCGTCCTCTGCGCCATGACGCGTGCGCCGCAGTGACGCATGCGTGGCAAAACGCAAGTGCAACGCATGTCCATGCGCCCCCATGTTAAATATAGGGGCGCATGACGCATGCGGCGACGCTGCGGCGCAGAACGCTAATGTGAACGTAGCCTTAGTTAGGGAAAAATTAAAAAAATTTAAAAAATTTATTTATTTCCATTTTCCCATTAGGGTTAGGGTTAGGGCTAGGGTTAGGGTTAGGGCTAGGGTTAGGGCTAGGGTTAGGGCTGAGTTAGGGCTTGGGTTAGGGCTACATTTAGGGTTGGGGCTAAAGTTAGGGTTAGGGTTGGGGCTAAAGTTAGGGTTAGGGTTTGGATTACATTTACGGTTGGGAATAGGGTTGGGATTAGGGTTAGGGGTGTGTCTGGGTTAGAGGTGTGGTTAGGGTTACCGTTGGGATTAGGGTTAGGGGTGTGTGTGGATTAGGGTTTCAGTTATAATTGGGGGGTTTCCACTGTTTAGGCACATCAGGGGCTCTCCAAATGTGACATGGCATCCCATTTCAATTCCAGCCAATTCTGCGTTGAAAAAGTAAAACAGTGCTCCTTCCCTTCCAAGCTCTCCCGTGCGCCCAAACAGGGGTTTACCCCAACATATGGGGTATCAGCATACTCGGAACACATTGGAGAACAACTTTTGGGGTCCAATTTCTCCTGTTACCCTTGGGAAAATACAAAACTGGGGCTAAAAATAATTTTTGTGGAAATTTTTTTTTTTTTTTATTTGCATGGCTCTGCGTTATAAACTGTAGTGAAACACTAGGGGGTTCAAATCTCTCACAACACATCTAGATGAGTTCCTTAGGGGGTCTACTTTCCAAAATGGTGTCACTTGTGGGGGGTTTCTACTGTTTAGGTACATTAGGGGCTCTGCAAACGCAATGTCACGCCTGCAGACCATTCCATCTAAGTCTGCATTCCAAATGGCGCTCCTTCCCTTCCGAGCCCTCCCATGCGCCCAAACGGTGGTTCCCCCCACATATGGGGTATCAGCGTACTCAAGACAAATTGGACAACAACTTTTTGGGTCCAATTTCTCCTGTTACCATTGGGAAAATACAAAACTGGGGGCTAAAAAATAATTTTGGGGGAACATTTTTTATTTTTTTATTTTCACGGCTCTGCGTTATAAACTGTAGTGAAACACTTGGGGGTTCAAAGTTCTCACAACACAACTAGATAAGTTCCTTCGGGGGTCTAGTTTCCAATATTGGGTCACTTGTGGGGGGTTTCTACTGTTTAGGTACACTAGGGGCTCTGCAAACCCAATGTGACACCTGCAGACCAATCCATCTAAGTCTGCATTGCAAATTATGCTCCTTCCCTTCCGAGCTCTGCCATGCGCTCAAACGGTGGTTCCCCCCCAGATATCAGGTATCAATGTACTCAGGACAAAATGGACAACAATATATAGGGTCTAATTTCTCCTGTTACCCTTGGAAAAATACAAAACTGGGGGCTAAAAAATAATTTTTGTGGAAAAAAAAATATTTTTTATTTGCACGGCTCTGCATTATAAACTGTAGTGAAACACTTAGGGGTTCAAATCTCTCACAACACATCTAGATGAGTTCCTTAGGGGGTCCACTTTCCAAAATGGTGTCACTTGTGGGGTTTTTTTACTGTTTAGGTACATTAGGGGCTCTGCAAACGCAATGTGACGCCTGCAGACCATTCCATCTAAGTCTGCATTCCAAATGGCGCTCCATCCCTTCCGAGCCCTCCCATGCGCCCAAACGGTGGTTCCCCCCCACATATGGTGTATCAGCGTACTCAGGACAAATTGGACAACAACTTTTGGGGTCCAATTTCTCCTGTTACCCTCGGGAAAATACAAAACTGGGGGCTAAAATATAATTTTTGTGGGAAAAAATGTTTGTTTTATTTTTACGGCTCTGCATTATAAACTTCTGTGAAGCACTTGGTGGGTCAAAGTGCTCACCACACCTCTAGATAAGTTCCTTAGGGGGTCTACTTTCCAAAATGGTGTCACTTGTGGGGGGTTTCAATGTTTAGGCACATCAGGGGCTCTCCAAACGCAACATGGCGTCCCATCTCAATTCCTGTCAATTTTGCAGTGAAAAGTCAAACGGCGCTCCTTCCCTTCCGAGCTCTCCCATGCGCCCAAACAGTGGTTTACCCCCACATATGGGGTATCAGCATACTCAGCACAAATTGCACAACAACTTTTGTGGTCCAATTTCTTCTCTTACCCTTGGGAAAATAAAAAATTGGGGGCGAAAAGATCATTTTTGTGAAAAAATATGATTTTTTATTTTTACGGTCCTGCATTATAAACTTCTGTGAAGCACTTGGTGGGTCAAAGTGCTCACCACACCTCTAGATAAGTTCCTTAGGGGGTCTACTTTCCAAAATGGTGTCACTTGTGGGGGGTTTCAATGTTTAGGCACATCAGGGGCTCTCCAAACGCAACATGGTGTCCCATCTCAATTCCAGTCAATTTTGCATTGAAAAGTCAAATGGCGCTCCTTCGCTTCCAAGCTCTGTCATGCGCCCAAACAGTGGTTTACCCCCACATATGGGGTATCGGCGTACTCAGGACAAATTGTATAACATCTTTTGGGGTCCATTTTCTCCTGTTACCCTTGGTAAAATAAAACAAATTGGAGCTGAATTACATTTTGTGTGAAAAAAAGTTAAATGTTCATTTTTATTTAAACATTCCAAAAATTCCTGTGAAACACCTGAAGGGTTAATAAACTTTTTGAATGTGGTTTTGAGCACCTTGAGGGGTGCAATTTTTAGAATGGTGTCACACTTGGGTATTTTCTATCATATAGACCCCTCAAAATGACTTCAAATGAGATGTGGTCCCTAAAAAAAAATGGTGTTGTAAAAATGAGAAATTGCTGGTCAACTTTTAACCCTTATAACTCCCTAACAAAAAAAAAAATTTGGTTCCAATATGATGCTGATGTAAAGTAGACATGTGGGAAATGTTACTTATTAAGTATTTTGTGTGACATATCACTGTGATTTAATTGCATAAAAATTCAAATTTGGAAAATTGCGAAATTTTCAAAATTTTCACCAAATTTCCATTTTTTTCACAAATAAACGCAGGTAATATCAAAGAAATTTTACCACTATCATGAAGTACAATATGTCACGAGAAAACAATGTCAGAATCACCAGGATCCGTTGAAGCGTTCCAGAGTTATAACCTCATAAAGGGACAGTGGTCAGAATTGTAAAAATTGGCCCGGTCCATAACGTGCAAACCACCCTTGGGGGTGAAGGGGTTAAACACATGTGATAATTGGTTTTCCAGGTGATTCTAATTAAAGGAAAACTACTTAAAAATGATGTTCCACATTATTAAGCAGGTCAGTTTTCAAGTAACATGGGAAAGAAAATGATGCTGAAAAGCATCAAATAGTGCAATGCCTTGGTGAAGGGATGAAAACATTCTAAATTTTCCAAAAACATAAGCGTGATCATCGTACTGTTAAGAGAATCATGGCTGTATCTGAGCACAAATGTGTTTGTGCTGATAAAGGCATAATGAGGAAGATTTCTGCCAGGCAAGTTCATTGGATTAAGAGAGCAGCTGCTAAAAAGCCATTACAAAGCAGCAAACAGATATTTGAAGCTGCTGGTGCCTATGGAGTCCCTCGAACCTCAAGGTGTAGGCTCCTTCAAAGGCTTGCTGTGGTGCATAAACCTACTATTCGGCCACCCTTAAACAGTGTTCACAAGCAGAAATGGTTGTATTGGGCCCACACATACATGAATACTAATTTCCAAACAGTCTTGTTTACTGATAAGTGTTGAGCAACCCTGGATGGTCCAGATGGATGGAGTAGTGGATGGTTGGTGGATGGCCACCATGTCCTAACAAGGCTGCAACGTCAGCGAGGAGGTGGAGGAGTCATGTTTTGGGCCAGAATCATGGGAAACAGCTGGTAAGGCCCTTTAAGGTTCCTGAAGGTGTGAAAATGACCTCTGCAAAGTATATAGAGTTTCTGACTGACAACTTTCTTCTATGGTCTAAAAAGCAGAAACGTGCCTTCAGGAGCAAAATCATCTTCATGCTGACAATGCCCCATCTCATGCTGCAAAGAATACCTCTGAGTCATTGGCTGCTATGGGCATAAAAGGAGATAAACTCATGGTGTGGCCACCATCTTCCCCTGACCTCAACCCTATAGAGAACCTTTAGAGGATCATCAAGCAAAAGATCTATGAGGGTGGGAGGCAGTTCACATCCAAACAGCAGCTCTGGGAGGCTATTCCAACTTCATGCAAAGAAATACAAGCAGAAACTCTCCAAAAACTCACAAGTTCAATGGATGCAAGAATTGTGAAGGTGACATCAAAGAAGGGTCCTATGTTAACATGTAACTTGGCCTGTTGGGATGTTTTGGCATTAAATAGCTTTTTTGTTCAGTGAATGTGACCTCCTAATGCTGCAAATTCCACAAATGAGCATTTTCAGTTATTTAAAACATATCAAATGTATAAAAATTCTACTGTGCATAATAATTTGGAACAGTGCATTTTGAGTTTTTATTCATTTTGGATATTATACTGTTATCATTGGGAGGTTTCTTCAATAAAATTCGATGTATAATCTAACTGGTGATGACTTTTATTAGACTGACTGTCATTTGCACCGACCATTTAGGAAAACCTGAGAAAAATGTAATTTGCATAATAATTTGGAACATAGTGTATTCCGACAGAGCCTCAGTCTCCAGGAGAGACAACGGGTAAACATGCCCCCGAGGAGGTTCTGCCCCCGGAATGAGGTCAATAGGGACAATCATAGGGACGATGGAGTGGAACAGTCTCTGCCGCCTTTTTTGAGAACACAACTGCATATTGCCAATAGTGCTTAGGAAGAGCAGTTAGGTCTGAAGGGATCGGAGATGACCCAAGCTCTACGTGGAGCCTAAGACATTATCCCTCGCATAACTTACTCCATCCCAATATGCTATTACTTGCCCAATCTATATGGGGTGAATGACGGCGCAACTAGGGTATACCCAATAGTACCTCATCTATGCCTACAGAGAGCACCATAAATGAGATAGATCTTCTCCTGATGCTCAGAGGGCACCTTAAGGGTAAGGGGTATCGTCTGATGTCTAATTTGATTGGGGAGTGAGGACCCATTGACAGGGGTATAGAGCTTGTCCAAAGGAATGGCATGCCGCAAAACAAAGGCAGAAAACACAAAATTGCCCTCAGATCCAGAATCCACACACAGGCCTCTGTAGAGAGGGCAGTCAGCCCATAGGATGAAGATACCTTAAAAGTTATCTTAGAGGACATATCTGTCGTGTCTAAAGAGCCTGCCCTGACAGCCACCGAACCTGGTTGTCTTCAGAACATCTGGGACACTTACTGACATAGTGTCCAGCCTGCCTGCAAGCAAAACAGGTTGGTTGAATGCGACCTGGAAAGGACCTGAGCAAGACGCTGGGACCGACGTCTATGCACAACAGCACCTGCAGCGGTCAAAGCAGAATGGGAGACCGCAGATACAGGCAAGGCTTGGGATCTCCCCTGTGCAGCAGGAGAATCCCGGCGCCTAACAACATTGATCTTTTCAGATTTCTTTGCAACATTTAATTTTATTTTATTTTCAATAAAACATACACACACGTACAATCATGGCTGAAAGTGTTGTCACCCTCAAAATTGTTCCAGAAAATGAAGTATTCCTCCCAGAAAATTATTGCAATTACTCATGTTTTGTTACACACGTATTTTCCTTTGTGTGTATTGGAATAACACAAAAAAGCAGAGAAAAAAGGCAAATTGGAATTAATTTCACAAAAAAATCCAAAAATAGGCAGGACAAAATTGTTGGCACCTTTTCAAAATTGTGAATAAACAACTTTGTTTCAAGGATGTGATACTTGTTCAAACTCACCTGTGGCAAGTAACAGGTGTGGGCAATATGAATCACACCTGAAACCAGATAAAAAGGGGAGTAGTTGATTCAATCTTTGCATTGTGTGTCTGTGTGTGTCACACTACGCATAGAGAACAGAAAGAGGAGAACAGAACTGTCTGAAGACTTGAGAACCAAAATTGTTGAAAAATATCAACAATTTGAAGACTACAAGTCCATTTCAAGAGATCTTGATGTTCCTTTGTCCATGATGCGCAACATAATCAAGACGTTTACAACCATGGCATTCTAGCTAATCTCCCTGGACATTAACGGCAGAGAACAATTAATGAAAGTTTGCTATGAAGGACAATCTGGATGATGGGCAAAAGCAACCTTAATCAATTCAAGCTGTCCTGCAGACTCAGAGTGCATCAGTGTCAGCATGAACTATGTGTCAACATTTAACATGGTGACTGTGGAGGCCAGGTCATCTGGCGTAGCACCCCATCACTCTCCTTCTTGGTCAAATAGCCCTTACACAGCCCGGAGGTGTGTTTGGGATCATTGTCCTGTTGAAAAATAAATGATGGTCCAACTAAACGCAAACCAGATGGAATAGCATGCCGCTGCAAGATGCTGTGGTAGCCATGCTGGTTCAGTATGCCTTTAATTTTGAATAAATCACCAACAGTGTCACGAGCAAAGCACCCCTACACCATCACACCTCCTCCTCCATGCTTCACGGTGGGAACCAGGTATGTAGAGTCCATCCGTTCACCTTTTCTGCGTCGCACAAAAAGATGTGGTGGTTGGAACCAAAGATCTCAAATTTGGACTCATCAGACCAAAGCACAGATTTCCACTGGTCTAATGGCCATTCCTTGTGTTCTTTAGCCCAAACAAGTCTCTTGCTTGTTGCCTGTCCTTAGCAGTGGTTTCCTAGCAGCTATTTTACCATGAAGGCCTGCTGCACAAAGTCTCCTCTTAACAGTTGTTGTAGAGATGTGTCTGCTGCTAGAACTCTGTGTGGCATTGACCTGGTCTCTAATCTGAGCTGCTGTTAACCTGCGATTTCTGAAGCTGGTGACTCGGATAAACCTATCCTCAGAAGCAGAAGGTGACTCTTGGTCTTCCTTTCCTGGGGCGGGCCTCATGTGAGCCAGTTTCTTTGTAGCGCTTGATGGTTTTTGCCACTGCACTTGGGGACACTTTCAAAGTTTTCCCAATTTTTCGGACTGACTGACCTTCATTTCTTAAAGTAATGATGGCCACTCGTTTTTCTTTACTTAGCTGCTTTTTTCTTGCCATAATACAAATTCTAACAGTCTATTCAGTAGGACTATCAGCTGTGTATCCACCAGACTTCTGCACAACACAACTAATAGCACAGCGATGTAGTATATAGCACAGCCCACGTAGTATATAGCACAGACGTAGTATATAACACAGCCCACGCAGTATATAACACAGCCCGTGCAGTATATAACACAGCCCACGTAGTATATAGCAATGTGGGCACCATATCCCTGTTAAAAAAAGAATTAAAATAAAAAATAGTTATATACTCACCTTCCGGCGGCCCCCGGATCCAGGGGAGGCGTTTAGCGATGCTCCTCGCGACGCTCCGGTCCCAAGAATACATTGCGGTCTCGCGAGATGATGACGTAGCGGTCTCCAAGATCGCTACGTCATCATCTCGCGAGACCGCAATGCATGGCCCGGAGCGTCATGAGGAGCGGGAAAGGCGCCGGACGGTGAGTATATAATGATTTTTTTTTAATTATTTTTAAACATTAGATCTTTTTACTATTGATGCTGCATAGGTAGCATCAATAGTAAAAAGTTGGTCACACAGGGTTAATAGCAGCATTAACAGACTGCGTTACACCGCGGCATAACGTGGTGTAACGCAGCCATTAACCCTGTGTGAGCGCTGACTGGAGGGGGCACTGACAGAGAGTAGGAAGGGGCGAATTCGAGGCCGGACTGTGCCCGTCGCTGATTGGTTGCGGACTGGCGGCCGCGACCAGTCAGCGACACGGGATTTCCGTGACAGACAAACAGATAGACAAACAGACGGAAGTGCCCCTTAGACGATTATATATATATAGAGAATTCAAAAAGCATAGAATGGCAGTAAGCATTCTATTACAGTAAAATATGCATTACACAGTTATGTACATTGTACATGTATCAGTACTTAGTAGCAGTGTAGCAGTCAGTTCAGTTTTTCGCGTAAATATAATTAATCTGATCGGTAAACGGCATAACATACCATACATAACGCAGGATATGCATGACGATGGTGCAGGGCTACAATTTTGTTTCTGGTGTCCTTTGACAGCTCTTTGGTCTTCACCATAGTGGAGTTTGGAGTCAGACTGTTTGAGGGTGTGCACAGGTGTCTTTTTATACTGATAACAAGTTTAAACAGGTGTCATTACTACAGGTAATGAGTGGAGGAAAGAGGAGACTCATAAAGAAGAAGTTACAGGTCTGTGAGAGCCAGAAATCTTGATTGTTTGTTTCTGACCAAATACTTATTTTCCACCATAAAATGCAAATAAAATGATAAAAAAACAGACAATGTGATTTTCTGGATTTTTTTTTCTCAGTTTGTCTCCCATAGTTGAGGTCTACCTATGATGTAAATTACAGACGCCTCTCATCTTTTTAAGTGGGGGAACTTGCACTATTGCTGACTGACTAAATACTTTTTTGCCCCACTGTATATACATATACATACATACAGTATATACTTAATTTTTCACTCTGTTTCATTGCAGCCATTCGGTAAATTCAAAAAAGTTCATTTTTTCACATTAATGTACACTCTGCACCCCATCATGACTGAAAAAAAACAGAAATGTAGAAATTTTTGCAAATTTAATAAAAGAAGAAAAACGGAAATATCACATGGTCATAAGTATTCAGACCCTTTGCTCAGACACTCATATTTAAGTCACATGATGTCCATTTCCTTGTGATCCTCCTTGAGATGGTTCTACTCTTTCATTGGAGTCCAGCTGTGTTTAAATAAACTCATAGGACTTCATTTGGAAAGGCACACACCTGTCTATACAAGACCTCACAGCTCACAGTGCATGTCAGACCAAATTAGAATCATGAGGTCAAAGGAACTGGCCAAGGAGCTCAGAGACAGAATTGTGACAAGGCACAGATCTGGCCAAGGTTACAACAGAATTTCTGCAGTACTCAAGGTTCCTAAGAGCACAGTGGCATCCATAATCCTTAAATGGAAGAAGTCTGAGACCACTAGAAGTCTTCCTAGACCTGGCCGTCCAGCCAAACTGAGCAATCGTGGGAGAAGAGCCTTGGTGAGAGAGGTGAAGAACAACCCTAAGATCACTGTGGCTGAGCTCGAGATGCAGTATGGAAATGGGAGAAAGCTCCACAAAGTAAACTATCACTGCAGCCCTCCACCAGTCGGGCCTTTATGGCAGAGTGGCCCGATAGAAGCCTCTCCTCAGTGCAAGACATATGAAAGCCCACATAGAGTTTGCTAAAAAAAAACCACATGAAGGACTCCCAGACTATGAGAAATAAGATTCTCTGGTCTGATGAGACAGATAGACCTTTTTGGTGATAATTCTAAGCAGTATGTGAGGAGAAAACAAGGCACTGCTCATCACCTGCCCAATACAATCCCAACAGTGAAACATGGTGGTGGCTATGGGGGTGAATTTAAGCTGCAGGGATGGGACG
Source organism: Ranitomeya variabilis (assembly GCF_051348905.1). Taxonomy (NCBI): domain Eukaryota; kingdom Metazoa; phylum Chordata; class Amphibia; order Anura; family Dendrobatidae; genus Ranitomeya; species Ranitomeya variabilis. Next base: position 143,495,481 of record NC_135237.1, on the reverse strand, counting down.
ACTGGTTGTCATTGAAGGAAACATGAATGCGGCTAAGTACAGAGATATCCTGGATGAAAACCTCTACCAGAGTGCTCTGGACCTCAGACTTAGCTAAAGGTTCATCTATGGAGAGACCTGAAAATGGCTGTCCACCAACGTTCACAATCCAACCTGATGGAACTGGAGAGGAAAAATGGCAGAGGATCCCCAAATCCAGGTGTGAAAAGCTTGTTGCATCATTCCCAAGACTCATGGCTAAACTAGCTCAAAAGGATGCGTCTACACAATACTGAGCAAAGGGTCAGAATACTTATGAACATGTGATATTTCAGGTTTTTGTTTAATAAATTTGCAAAAATTACTACATTTCTGGTTTTTGTTCAGTCAAGATGGGGTGCAGAGTGTACATTAATGAGAAAAAAATGAACTTTTTTGAATTTAACAAATGGCTGCAATGAAACAAAAAGTGAAAAATTTAAAGGGGTATGAATACTTCTCGTACCCACTGTATATGTGAGGGTCGCCATGTATCCCCCAGGGCGTGCATAGAAGCGTATTAAGGCCGCTGGAGTGCATTGCAGTCACAGATATAGCTGTGGTTTACATGCAGAATAAAAGTGTGGTCTTGGACAAGCTATTTGCCCAAGGCAGATTTAAGAAAACCCAGCATGGGCTTTACTTTTCGAGCGAACTATAATATGGTAGTGGTGCGGTTCACTCCCTCCAGGCTGGGTCTTACAAGTGGCCCATGGCCACAGATTCAATTTAAAAACCCTGCAGCAAAGAGTTGGGTGTGTCAGTCTTGGTTTGCAAACTGCAGCAAATGGCTCTGCAAGGTTCAGCCTGTGTGAAGTAACACGGAGCCAAGCGAAGCCAAAAGGCCTGGCACCCCTCAGCGTGACATGGTGGTGCAGTCGCCCACGGCAACTGGTCTCGGATACGGACTGTTTAGATGCTCCAGCTGCGATCTGGAGGATACTGTGTGCTGTTCATTTTGTGAGTTCTTTTGGACATTAAATACACATTTGCTTTGAACTTTACTGGGTCGCTGCCACATTACTTCACCGCCACACTACATTACATGAGCATGGAAAGGAGTGAATATTCATTTCTCTTTAATAGCAAGCACAGTGTTATACGCAGCAGCGGGCTTCTTAAATCTGCCCGGCTTTCGAGTGTGCCAGCTACTTAAGGCAATGAATACTCACTGCATTTCACATCCATAGGCGTGGAATGCAATGATTATTCCTTTCCTTTAGTAGCGGCACACATGAAAGCCCGGCAGCTGCAGGAACCTGGTGGCTGCGGATGACATTGTGCTCGCTAAAGAGCAATGAACACTCACTGCGCTCCACGCACACAGTCCCCGCATGGAGAACAGTGAGTATTCCAGTAGCTGTTGTTGGCGGTTTGTAAGCAGCGTATGACATTACTGCCATGCGCTGCTTACACAAGCATACAGCAGCTGCTGGCACCGGAGCAGGACACTGCGAGGGTGCGCAAGGAAGGTAAGAATGTTTTTCTTTTTTTTCTGCTGGGGGCCATACATACTAGGATGGGGAAGGGTGCCAATCATACCAGGATAATGATGTTGCCATGTATACCAGGATGGAGATGGGGGCCCTGCATACCACGATAGGGATTGGGGTCAATCATACCAGGATAAGGATGGGGCCATGTATACCAGGATAAGGATGGTGCCAATCATACCAGGATAAGGATGGTGCCATGCATACCAGGATAAGGATGAGGCCATGCATACAAGGATAAGGATGGGGCCAATCATACCAGGATAAGGATGGGGCTATGCATACTAGCATAAGGATGGGGCCATGCATGCCAGGATAAGGATGGGGCTATGCATACTAGGATAAGGATGGTGCCATGCATACCAGGATAAGGATGAGGCCATGCATACAAGGATAAGGATGGGGCCAATCATACCAGGATAAGGATGGGGCTATGCATACTAGCATAAGGATGGGGCCATGCATGCCAGGATAAGGATGGGGCTATGCATACTAGGATAAGGATGAGGTCGTGCATACCAGGATAAGGATGAGGTCATGCACACCAGGATAAGGATGGGGCCATGCATACCAGGATGGGGGATATTAAGTATAGAATTTACCAAATTTTTTGCTTCAATGTTTTTTTTCTAATTTCCTCCTCTAAAACCGAGGTGTGTCTTATAGTCCGAAAAATAAGGTAATAAAAATGCCTTAAAACATTCTCTCTCTCATTAATCTGGCATTTGTCAAATATTAATAATTATGGTATACCTAATTGACCTAAAATGGGAAAGGTTTATTCTGATTTCACATCAGATATTGAGAAAAACATGTATGTGTCTTTTTATATAATGTAATGTGAACTTCTAGTTTCAACTGTATATACATACATACACTATAGTATATGGAGTAATATGGATATACAGTATACATACAATGGGGAACATAAGTATTTGATACACTGCCGATTTTGCAAGTTTTCCCACCTACAAAGAATGGAGAGGCCACTTAATTTTTTTTTTCTCATTTAGCGTTCTACATACTTTTATTACCCTACATCCACATCCCAATATATCCTGGTAAGCACACAGCTATTTTTATCTCTCTCACTATGAATATTACCATTTGTGGCCACTACCATTGTAGGTCATGTATCATTTTATTTACTTTCATTTTTATTTTTCTTCATTTTTCTTTTTTCATTATTATTCTCTTTTTTGTTTAAAAAAAAAAAACAAAACAAAAACAGCCTCTTCAAAAAATGTACAAAAAAAATGCATATTTTATTTTTTGGAATATCTCTTATTATTGTACCTCCATGCCTCCTGGTGCTATATCTATAAAATGATATATACTGAACCATATTGTCCTATCTCGCCTCTGCTTCTATCACCGTGACATTTACGTATGATCTGTATACTTCTTGCATGTATTAACCTATCATGTATTGCTTCTTCTGTGATTTGCTTCTTCACTTGTTTTTGGCCGATTAGGTTTAATTATGTTTGTATACTGTTTTTTCTTTGTTTTATCCCATTCTGACAAAGGCCTGATGGTAAGACCAAAACATCACACAAGATATTGGGATCGCTTAATTTGAATAAACTGATTGCAAAAAATTTTTTTTAGAGTATCAGATTTTTTTATATTCTCAGGCCGGCGTCACACTGGCGAGTTTTACGGACGTATGAGCGCAGAAAATACACCCGTAAAATACGCATAACACACGGCCCAATGATTCTCTATGGCCCAGCTCCTATCAGCCGTATTTTACGGATCCGTATTATACAGTCTTCTACGGCCGTACAAAATCGCAGCATGCTGCGTTTGTCACCGTATTGCGCAAAAAAATCGCCAATGAAAGTCTATGGGGGCGAGAAAAATACGGATTACACAAGGACCAGCAGTGTGACTTGCGAGAAATACGCAGCAATGTTCTATAGAAAAGCCGGTAATTCAATTGCTGGCTTTTCATTTCTCCTTCACAAACCCGACATGGTATGAGACATGGTTTACATACAGTAAACCATCTCATATCCCTTTTTTTTTTGCATATTCCACACTACTAATGTTAGTAGTGTGTATGTGCAAAATTTGGGCACTGTAGCTTGTAAAATAAAGGGTTAAATCGCGGAAAAAATTGGCGTGGGCTCCCGCGCAATTTTCTCCGCCAGAGTGGTAAAGCCAGTGACTGAGGGCAGATATTAATAGCCTAGAGAGGGTCCATGGTTATTGGCCCCCCCCTGGCTAAAAACATCTGCCCCCAGCCACCCCAGAAAAGGCACATCTGGAAGATGCCTCTCTCTTCCCATTCCCGTGTAGCGGTGGGATATGGGGTAATGAAGGGTTAATGTCACCTTGCTATTGTAAGGTGACATTAAGCCAGATTAATAATGTAGAGGCGTCAATTATGACACCTATCCATTATTAATCCAATAGTACGAAATGGTTAATAAAACACACACACATTATTTACAAGTATTTTAATGAAATAAAGACACAGGTTGTTGTAATATTTTATTATACTGGTAATCCACCTGATGACCCTCGTTCTGTAACAAAGGAAAAATAAAAAAACAACAATATCTCATACCTTCCGATGCTCAGGTCAAGTCCCACGAAGTAAATCCATCTGAAGGGGTTAAATCATTTTACAGCCAGGAGCTGTGCTAAAGCAGTGCTCGTGGCTGTAAAACCCCGGGGAATGAATGGATTGCAGGGGAATGACCTGTAGTTACCTTGAGTTGCGGTGAGGCGCCCTCTGCTGGATGTCCTTATATGAACTCGAGTGTGGGAACTTTTACCAGGCTCCAGTTCATGAGGACATCCAGCAGAGGGCGCCTCACCGCAACTCAAGGCAACTACAGGTCATTCCCCTGCAATCCATTCATTCCCGGGGTTTTACAGCCACGAGCACTGCTTTAGCACAGCTCCTGGCTGTAAAATGATTTAACCCCTTCAGATGGATTTACTTCGTGGGACTTGACCTGAGCGTCGAAAGGTATGAGATATTGTTGAGTTTTTATTTTTCCTTTGTTACAGGACGAGGGTCATCAGGTGGATTACCAGTATAATTTTCTGGGGTGGCTGGGGGCAGATGTTTGTAGCCAGGGGGGCCAATAACCATGGGCCCTCTCTAGGCTATTAATATCTGCCCTCAGTCACTGGCTTTACCACTCTGGCGGAGAAAATTGCGCGGGAGCCCACGCCAATTTTTTCCACCATTTAACCCTTTATTTTACAAGCTAGAGTGCCCACATTTTGCACATACACACTACTAACATTAGGAGTGTGGAATAAGCAAAAAAAAAAAAAAAAGGGATATGAGATGGTTTACTGTATGTAAACCATGTCTCATATCATGTCGGGTTTGGGAAGGAGAAATGAAAAGCCGGCAATTGAATTACCGGCTTTTCACATATCTCGCGCTGAATTAAATATAAATACAGAATATATATATATATATATATATATATATATATATATATATATATATATATATGTGTCTCAATGACATATACAGTTAGGTCCATATATATTTGGACAGAGACAACATTTTTCTAATTTTTGTTATAGACATTACCACAATGAATTTTAAACAAAACAATTCAGATGCAGTTGAAGTTCAGACTTTCAGCTTTCATTTGAGGGTATCCACATTAAAATTGGATGAAGGGTTTAGGGGTTTCAGCTCCTTAACATGTGCCACCCTGTTTTTAAAGGGACCAAAAGTAATTGGACAATTGACTCCAAGGCTATTTCATGGACAGATGTGGGCAATCCCTTCGTTATGTCATTCTCAATTAAGCAGATAAAAGGCCTGTAGTTGATTTGAGGTGTGGTGCTTGCATTTGGAAGGTTTTGTTGTGAAGTAAACATGCGGTCAAAGGAGCTCTCCATGCAGGTGAAACAAGCCATCCTTAAGCTGCGAAAACAGAAAAAACCCATCCAAGAAATTGCTACAATATTAGAAGTGGCATAATCTACAGTTTGGTATATCCTGACAAAGAAAGAAAGCACTAATTAACTCATCAATGCAAAAAGACCTGGGCGCCCACGGAAGACAACAGTGGTGGATGATTGCAGAATAATCTCCATGGTGAAGAGAAACCCCTTCACAACAGCCAACCAAGTGAACAACACTCTCCAGGAGGTAGGCGTATCAATATCCAAGCCTGCCATAAAGAGAAGACTGCATGAAAGTAAATAAAGAGGGTTAACTGCACGGTGCAAGCCACTCATAAGCATCAAGAATAAAAAGGCTAGACTGGACTTTGCTAAAAAACAGCTAAAAAAGCCAGCACAGTTCTGGAAGAACATTCTTTGGACAGATGAAACCAAGATCAACCTCTACCAGAATGATGGAAAGAGAAAAGTATATACGCAAAGGCGTGGTACAGCTCATGATCCAAAGCATACCACATCATCTGTAAAACACGGCGGAGGCAGTATGATGGCTTGGGCATGCATGGCTGCCAGTGGCACTGGGTCACTAGTGTTTATTGATGATGTGACACAGGACAGAAGCAGCCGAATGAATTCTGTGGTATTCAGAGCCACACTGTGTGCTCAGATCCAGCCAAATGCAGCCAAACTAATTGGTCGTCGTTTCATACTACAGATGGACAATGACCCAAAACATGAAGCCAAAGCAACCCAGGAGTTTATTAAAGCAAAGAAGTGGAATATTCTTGAATGGCCAAGTCAGTCACCTGATCTCAACCCAATTGAGCATGGATTTCACTTGTTAAAGACTAAACTTCAGACAGAAAGGCCCACAAACAAACAGCAACTGAAAACCACTGCATTGAAGGCCTAGCAGAGCAACAAAAAGGAGGAACACAGCGTCTGGTGATCTCCATGAGTTCAAGACTTCAGGCAGTCATTGCCAACAAAGGGTTTTCAACCAAGTACTAAAAATGAACATTTTATTTAAAATTATTGAATCTGTCCAATTACTTTTGGTCCCTTTAAAAAGAGGGTGGCACATGTTAAGGAGCTGAAACTCCTAAACCCTTCATCCATTTTTAATGTGGATACCCTCAAATGAAAGCTGAAAGTCTGAACTTCAACTGCATCTGAATTGTTTTGTTTAAAATTCATTGTGGTAAAGTCTATAACCAAAATTAGAAAAATGTTGTCTCTGTCCAAATATATATGGACCTAACTGTATATATATATATATATATATATATATATATATATATATATATATATATATATATACATACTGTATATATGTTTTAACGAACATTTGAGCACATAAATCCATTAGATGTCGGTTTTGCAAGCCTGCGAGAAAATATCGCAGTACGGATGCCATATGGATTACATATGGAGGATGCCATGCGCAAAATACGCTGACACACCCTGCCTACGGATGACATACGGATCACTATTTTTGGAACATTTCTGCATATTACGGCCATAAAATACGGACCGTATTTTCATACGCTGAGTGTGACGCAGGCCTTACACTTCAACTGTGAGACAGAATCTTAAAAAAAATCCAGAAAATCACATTGTTTTATTTTTACATAATTAATTTGAATTTTAATGCATCAAATAAGTATTTGATACAATAGAAAAACAGAACTTAATATTTGGTACTGAAACCTTTGTTTGCAATTAAAGAGGTCAGACCTTTCCTGTAGTCCCTGACCAAGTTTGCACATACTGCAGCAGGGAATATGGACCACTCCTCCATACATATCTTTTCTAGATCTTTTACATTTCGGGGCTGTCTCTGGGCAATACTAAGTTTCAGCTCCCTGCAAAGATTTTCTATTGGGTTCAGGTCTGAAGACTGGCTAGGCCACTCCTTGAAATGCTTCTTATGGAGCCACTTATCAGTTGCCCTGGCTGTGTGTTTTGGGTCATTGTTTTGCTGGAATACCTAGCCATGACCTATCTTCAATGCTCTTACTGAGGGAGAGAAGTTGTTGGCCAAAATCTCGAGATATATGACCCCATCCATCTGCCCTTCAATATGGTGCAGCCGTCCTGTCCTCTTTGCAGAACAGTACCCCCAAAGTATGATGTTTCCCCATCATGCTTCATGGTTGGTATAGTGTTCTTGGGGTTGTACTATGGAGTAGTATGGATATATACATACATACATACATACATACACTACCATTCAAAAGTTTAGGGTCACTTAGAAATTTCCTTCTTTTTGCAAGAAAAGCACAGTTTTTTCCAATGAAGCTAACATTTAATGATTCAGAAATACACTCTATACATTGTTAATGTGGTAAATGACTATTCTAGCTGCAAACATCTGGTTTGTAATGCAATATCTTCAGGTGTATAGAGGCCCATTTCTAACAACCATCACTCCAGTGTTCTGATGGTACTTTGTGTTTGCTAACTGTGTAAGAAGGCTAATGGATGGTTAGAATACCATTGAAAACCCTTGTGCAAGTATGTTAGCACAGCTGAAAACAGTTTGGCTGATTAGAGAACTTATAAACCTGACCTTCCTTTGAGCTAGTTGAGAATCTGGAGCATTACATTTGTTGGTTCCATTAAACTCTCGAAATGGCCCGAAAAAAAGAACTTTCACATGAAACTCGACAGTCCAATCTTGTTCTTAGAAATGAAGGCTATTCCATGCAAGAAATTGCCAAGAAACTGAAGATTTCCTACAACGATGTGTACTACTTTCTTTCAGATGAGAGCACAAACAGGCTCTAACCAGAGTATAAAGAGAAGTTGGAGGCCTCGCTGCAAAACTAAGCAACAAGACAAGTACATTAGAGTCTGAAGTTTGATAAATCGACTCTTCACAGGTCCTCAACTGGCAGCTTTATTAAATAGTACAAGCAAAACACCAGTGTCAACGTCTATAGTGAAGAGGCGACTCCGGGATGCTGACCAGGGCAGAGTGGCAAAGAAAAAGCCATATCTGAGACTGGCTAATAAAAGGAAAAGATTAATATGGGCAAAAGAACACAGGCATTGGAGAGAGGAAGATTGGAAAAAAGTGTTATGGACAGATGAATCCAAGTTTGAGGTGTTTGGATCACACAGGACATTTGTGAGACACAGAGCAACTGAAAAGATGCTGGAAGAGTGCCTTACTTCATCTGTCAAGCATGGTGGAGGTAATGTGATGGTCTGGGGTTGCTTTGGTGCTGGTAAAGTGGGAGATTTGTACAAGGTAAAAGGGATTTTGAATAAGGAAGGCTATCACTCCATTTTGCAATGCCATGTCATACCCTCTGGACAGCGCTTGATTGGAGCCAATTTCATCCTACAACAGGACAATGACCCAAAGCACACCTCCAAATTATGCAAGAACTATTTAGGGAAAAAGCAGGCAGCTGGTATTCTTTCTGTAATGGAGTGGCCAGCGCAGTCACCAGATCTCAACCCCATTGAGCTGTTGTGGGAGCAGCTTGACCGTATGATCTGCAAAAAGTGCCCATCAAGCCAAACCAACTTGTGGGAGGGGCTTCTGGAAGTATGGGGTGAAATTTCTCCAGATTACCTCAGCAAATTAACTGCTAGAATGCCAAAGGTCTGCAATGCTGGAATTGCTGCAAAGGGAGCATTCTTTGACAAAAGCAAAGTTAGAAGGAGAAAATTATTATTTCAAATAAAAATCTTTTTTTTGAACCTTGTCAATGTCTGGACTAGATTTTCAACTCATTTGGCAACTTATTTTATTAATAAAAGTATGAGTTTTCATGGAAAACACAAAATTGTCTGGGTGACCCTAAACTTTTGAATGGTAGTGTACATATATACACACACTGTAGTATACGGATTAATATGGAGCCAGACTTGCAGTGTGAGCAATGTCAGTTTAGAATGATATCCACTCTCCTTTTAAAATACTGCTAAGAGGAGTATTATTTCCCTGTTGCAGTGTGACCTCTGTCTATAATTATGTTTTAGGAGGTCTTTTGATGAAATTGCACACTACTGTCATTGATATTGTTACATATAACTTTACAATTCGGGAGGGTATCTTTATGTTTAAAGTCATATGAGTCAAAAGAATAAGATTCCTCCCTCAAACTACATTTTTAGATTACTGATGTAGTTTCCCCCCCAAAAAATAACAACTATACTGTATATATTTTTGAGCCGCTGGATGGACTGTACAGCTATAACAGGCGATACATACTATTGGACTGCGGACTCACGGCATTTAGCAGAAGCCAGTGCAAGTTGATGACTGGAGCATTGAACAGCAAATCGAGGCATGCAACATACAATAATATGTGATTATATTTTTTAAATAAGATACAAAATCTTTGCCTCTCACCACTGTTGAATTGTAAAGCGCTGCGGTATACGTTGGCGCTATATAAAGATTATTATTATTAATAAACTTAATGTTTAGTGGTAAAAAAATCTTCAATAATAAACACATCACACATTTTATATCTACGCACCGCACCTTTGCTATATATGTATTGACGCCATTGAACTTGGTGACATGTAGAAAAAAATAAAACTAAAAATTGAACTTATTGGCATTGTAAAATATCTGGATAAATTCTATACAGAATCCTGCATGTGGGCTGGCAGTGAACAAAAGGCCACTCACTATGTGAGTCAAAGAGAAGAGAAACTAAAAAAGTTGTGTAATTCTGCAGCCGCCCACACCACAGTATACATCAAAGCTAAGCGGGCCCGGCGGGGGAAGGGGGAGCCCAGCCATACAAGCACAGGGTGGAGAGAGGAGGAGGGGAGGCAATATGAGAAGCTTGTAGTGTGGATTGGAGGCCGATACACAAATGAAGAGAGAAGACAAAGATTGTTTGAACTTGTAATAAGAGTTGTGAGGACTTCTGGCTGTTGTACCATATGTCAGGCGCAGGCCACACTGGATGGATTATATTCAGCAATGGCTGGGAGATCTGACCATAGGACTCCATATTGATCTGTACGTGAGGTTAGGCTGGCCTTGTGATGCAGCTGCTGTATTTGCAGCATCAGTCAGTTGTGAAGTGTTACGGGAATGTTAGAAATTCCTGCTCAGTAAATGCTTTTTCCTGTGCAGTTAAATCAGCATTTTCCACTAGTAAACTTCTGAACCAGGCCACACTCGCACTACCCGTACACATTAAATATAAAATTCACACCACGTTTTTTCTATGGCAAAAAACCCTGTCGTGTTCAGCGCCATTTATCCATGTAGGAACCTGCATCAATATTTGACATGTCCCTTTTTAAAAACTGCCGGTAAAATCCGCAGCTGTAAGAGCTGTAGTGCCGATCTCTCATTGAAAACAATGGGAGGTGAGACGTAAAAGAAACCCCGAACGTTCCATAAGAAAGAGCTGTCACCAGGTCTAAAGTGGCACATTTTTATGTTGTTTTATTCTCGCTGCTCCCCTGTGTATTCTGTCTGCTTTTTTCCATTCTATAAACCCACCACACGGTTACAGACATAAGGGCTTAATTATTTGGAGCTAATTTTTATGGTCTTTTCCAAGGGGGCATTTGTGTCTTTAGGGATATTCTGCATTATTACCCTGTGAGCAAAGTCCCCTTGTAAAGACCATAACTATTAGACAAACAAAATATGGAATACTTGGGGGAGCAGCAGGAATAAAATAAAGGCAACATCTGCCCACTTTAGAGCTTGAACATTTGTTTGGCCAACAGCTTTTTGCTTTCGGGAAGCTGTCCGTGAAGGGATGAATACCCCCACTGCCCAGTGAGAGATTTGGGAGAACAGTAGAATATAAGGGTTGTTGTCCAGCTGTTCCTGGTTCTTGTCATATTCCTGTTCCACATAGATGTTATGTTCAGACTAGTACAAATAGTAATAGAATTATAGATCCATTTTCTGCAGCCTGCTTATGCATGCACCTCATATACATCCTCACTTCTCTGTTAAGATGTGTTTTACATATATGAAATATGGACCTGTCCTTACTAGAAATCTGCAGACTGTCAAAGATTGACGGATGCCTCTATTTCCATACAATATAAATCTGAATTATTTCTTATCATTGGTAAGTAACATGAATAGCAAGAAAACCCTGGCTTGTCCACTACTAAAATCACAAAATAAGCAGTAATCACTCACTGCAGGTGCAGCACATAATCTTTACCGCTGCCACTGGTCTTTGTTGAATGGCTGCAGTGGTGACATCACAATTAAAGCGCATGTGACCACCTGCAGCCAATCAGTGGGCTCAGTGGTATTACCTGTAGTCATGACGACACCCAGGTAGCATGTCATCAATGACCAAGGGCAATCCTGAAGAGGCAGCACTGGAGCTGTAGCTGGTAAATCCTGCCCATTATTTCATTTTTACACTGGACAAGACAGGAATCTAATAATAATTAAAGTGTCCGTCCAGTACTTGGAAAACTCTTACTGAAATATTGCTTTCCACCTTTTAAAAAAAGAAATAAACAACAAGTTCTCACCTTTCTCACTGACATCGTTCAGCAATGTACGCGCCAGGTCTCCAGTACTCATGTGACATTGTTATGCCATGTGAGCGAAGCAGCCAATCAGTGGCCACTAATGGGTTGCAATGCTCACAGCCCCCCTGGACATAATAGTTTTTTAAAGATACAGGTGGTTCTCACAAAATTAGAATATAATCAAAAAGTTAATTTATTTCTGTTCTTCAATACAAAAAGTGAAACGCATATATTATATAGTCATTACAAACAGAGTGATCTATTTCAAGTGTTTATTTCTGTTAATGTTGATGATTATGGCTTACAGTCAATGAAAACCCAAAAGTCATTATCTCAGTAAATTAGAATAATTAATAAAAAACACACCTGTAAAGTCTTCCTAAGTGTTTAAAAAGGTCCCTTAATTTGTTTCAGTAGGCTCCACAATCATGGGGAAGACTGCTGACTTGACAGATGTCCCGAAGGCAGGCGTTGATACACTCCACAAGGAGGGTAAGCCAGAAAAGGTAATTGCTAAAGAAGCTGGCTGTTCACAGAGTGCTGTATCCAAGCATATTAATGGAAAGAAGTGTGGAAGGAAAAAGTGTGTTAGAAAAAGATTCACAAGGAGTGGACTGCTGCTGGATTCATTGCTTCAAGAGCCACCCCACACAGATGTATCCAGGACATGAGCTACAAGTGTCCATTCCTTGTGTCAAGCCACTCATGGCCAATAGACAACGCCAGAAGTGTCTTACCTGAGCCAAGCAGAAAAAGAACTGGACTGTTGCTCCACGGTCCAAGGTGTTGTTTTCAGATGAAAGTAAATTTTGCATTTCATTTGAAAATCAAGGTCCCAGAGTCTGGAGGAAGAGTGGAGAGGCCACAATCTAAGCTGTTTGAGGTCTAGTGTGATGTTTTCACAATCAGTGATGGTTTGGGGAGCCATGACATTTGCTGGTGTAGGTCCACTATGTTTTATCAAGACCAAGGTCAGCGAAGCCGTCTAATAGGAAATTTTACAGCCCTTCATGCTTCCCTCTGCCGACAAGCTTTTTGGAGATGAAAATTTCATTCTACAGCAGGACTTGACACCTGTCCAAACTGCTAAAAGTACCAATATCTGGTTTAAAAACAATAGTATCACTGAGCATGAATGGCCAACAAACTCGCCTGACCTTAACCCCATAATCTATGGGGTATTGTCAAGAGGAAGATGAGACACCAGACCCAATAATGCAGATGAGCTGAAGGCTGCTATCAAAGCAACCTAGGCTTCCATAACACCTCAGCAGTGCCACAGGCTGATCACCTCCATATCACACTGCATTGATGCAGTTATTGATCCAAAAGGAGCCCCAACCAAGTACTGAGTGCATTTATTGAACATACATTTCAGTAGGCCAACATTTCGGATTTTAAAATCATTTTTCAAGCTGTGTTATAAAGTATTCTAATTTACTGAAATAATGACTTTTGGGGTTTAATTGGCTGTAAGCCATAATCATCAACATTAGCAGAAAAAAACACTTCAAATAGATCACTCAGTTTGTAATGACTATATGAGTTTCACTTTTTGTTGAAGAAGTGAAATAAATTAACTTTTTGATGATATTCTAATTTTGTGGGAAGCACCTGTAAGTGCAAGTGCTGCAGCCAATTAGTTGCCGCTCATAGGCTGCAGTGCTTGTGTGACACTGTTATGTGGAGGCCCACACCGACATCAATGGAATGGCGGCAGAGTGAACTAGGTGAGTACATTTTCTTTTAAACAGTCAAATAAAGCATTTAAAGGGAACTAGTCATTTGAAAAAATACTATTTACCTGCAGATATGTGGTTAATCTGCAGGTTGATAGCATCCAGGACCAGCTCGGTGTCAGCATTTAGAGCCCAGCTGCCGGGAGATGAACTTTATTCTTCTGGGCAGCGTTCGGCTTCTAGTCATAGGGGTGGCGCCGGCACAGTTTCAGTCACCGCTCAGTGTATAGACAGCGGTGGCTGTTACTGCCCTCCTGTCACTGACTGCAAGCAAGCTCAGCATTAGATTCGGCAGTCAGTCAGTGCTGAGGCCACTCTCTATACACAGAGCGGTGACCGAAACCGCGCCGGACCTACCCCTATAATAAAGCTAATTTATTCCCGGCAGCAGGGCCCTAAGTGTGGGCACCAGGCAGGTTCAGAATGCTATTAACCTGCAGATTAACCCCATATCTGCAGGTTAATAGTGTTTTTTTCACATGACAGGTTCCTTTAAGAAAGGGTTTGTCCAGGTAGTGGACTAATCCTTTAATTGTGGAAAAGCCCTTTTAAGTAGGTAACATCAATAGTACAGAATCATAATAAAAAAGGATGTTGTACTGCATAATATGTTAGGGAATTTAAAATAGAAATTTTGTTTCCATCTAGAATTCAAAATACCTAGAAATGGCTGAATGGGATTTGTGACCATGTGATAGAGGAGACTTGTATTTACTGGTGATATTTTGATTTTAGGTTTTATCTGTTGCGTGTCGGTGCTATCCAGCAAATCCCCATAGATATCAATCATAGATGAAAAGTAATCATGTCCTTTCAATCAGAACAAAATAACTTCCTAAATGTTATCTGTGAAGTCTAATACAGGTACAAGGAAACCAATTACAAACATTCTTAATGTGTAAAATAAAGCTGTCTTTTTTAAGGTGTGGAAATTCCTGTTTGCCTCAGGGAACTCACCTGGAATCCTGAGTGAGTCTCTCAAGAGTGTGGATAAGAAGATTCCCGTCATTCTTCATACTGTCTAAATGCTTTTCGTTTGATGTTATCTAGAATACAAAGAAAAAACTATCAATGATTGTCGGAGCAGCCAGAGCATGAGATAGTAAAGAATTGGCTGGATATTAGAGAGGTGAGAACCTGGGTCATACTGGAGTTATACTCACTGCACATAATATCACTTTCACAGAGGAGTTAAGGTATTTATTGATGTAATAAGTATTAATAAGTTTTAATAGTAATAAGTATTTTACAGTTTTTTATGTCTGTTGACAAATAAAATGTATCCTTTTCTGTGCAAATTGGTCTGCGAAACCACAACTAAGGCCAGGTTCACACGAGCATATTTCATGGTCTTATGCAGACTGCAATCCCAGTCTGGCGGAGGGACTCTCGACCCGAACTTAAAGGCTGATGTGTGTCCTTGAGGCTGTATGTTCAGGTCGGGAAGTGAGCAGTCAGTCCAGGCATTACAGTCCATATGTGGACTGTGAGAATATGTTTGTGGAAAGCTATCCTTAAGGTGACAATAATAACCTCTAATTCACGATATATGGTACCTTTCACGATCTGTTGTAGGTAAAACCCATCATTAGGCAAATTCCCCTTAATTGGCACAGATGGAGGGCTAACCTAGGAGATAAGGCAAGGGCGGAGGCCCCGGCATCTTCGCCATCTAAAGAATGCCAAGGAGCAAGGCGCCCCTAGTGTTAGAGACAGGAAAGGAGCCCCTGGTCCCAGGTCACCTGACAGCTGATCTCAGAATGCTAATCCCGTCCACACCACTGATTAGCAGCTTTCTGCTATCTTATATTGATAATAAGCTGCTAATCAGTGATTGGGGTGGAGTTGAACCAGAATGCAGGAGGACACCTTGTCCAGCAGTGACAATCTCCTGCTGATAAAGCACTCATTGCATTGAAACAACAGCACACAGCCACTTAAGTGACACATCGTTGAAATCTGTGTCTCAGCCCCTACTTCATATTGCCATGAGATTTAATAACAAAAACCTGCTGACAAATTCCCTTTAAGACATCTATAAAAATGAATGGTCCAAATGTAACTAATCATGGCCAAATAATTACAACTAAACATTTTTTTAAATTGATAAACATGACATACGTAGAACCTTTCATGCCTTAGACATAGATATTTCTAAGGTGTATGGGCAACTGCAGTTATGTTTATGATAGCAATGATCTCGGCTTTGCTATAGTCTGTCAGATGAAAATACTCTACATGTACGGCATAGGACAATGTTACAGTCAGATCAAGTACTTATGCTACAAATATACAGTTATCCAAGAGGGACAAACTGACCTCTGTCTCTGCAGATGTGAAACAAAAAGCTTCTTAACCCTACCAAAATTAGCAACCTTCTCCTGGATCTTAAGTCGCTGTTAGGGATCATACTCATCCGCGGTTAAATCAGACAAGTACAATCTGATACATTACTATTCTGTAGCATAGAACACTATAAATGGATGTGTAAATGATTGTAGAATAATAACTTAAATGAAAAAAAAACATTATGCATGTCATACGAATACTATGGGAGAAAAAGCACATTGTACTCGCATGACACTCATCCTACTTTTCTAGATCAACATCGGAGTGATTTTATTTCCGCTGATGAGTGTGCGCCCTAATCTGAGTGTCTCGCTCAGGACAGAAATACTTCCAGTAATTAGGGGCAATGACAGTGCTAAAGTGTTTGTTTAGTTGAGCAAATCAAATTATTTCACTGGTTCAGACACCGAATATTTGGGTCCTGGAGGACCAGACAGCATAGAAGTATTTAGAATTCATTAGTTTATTATCTATACCTTTTATATTTGTTGGGCTATCAATTTGATTTTTGCAGCGTTGTATTTTGTGACCAATTTTTATTATTATACTTAAAATTTTCACTTTTATTCAGTTTTTAGACTAATGAAAGTATGATTTTCTCTTTTTGTACATTTATAGTGTTACCATAAAATAGATTTCTTATTTCTGATCCTTATTTGCTACCATTATTTGGAAAATTACATGTTTATTTAGAGTAATTTTGTCAGGGTTATGACAATGAATGCTAAAGGACAATCATTTTTGGCCAGAATATTTTATGCATATTTTTGTATTTGTGTTTTCCTTGCTTTTGTGTTAGTATGGTCTGTTTCTCAAGGGTCAAAAAAATACCTTAAGGGGACCTTGTTGTTATTATATATATATATATATATATATATATATATATATATATATATTGCATCATAGGGTACTTCTCCACATGGCTCAGCAGTCCAAGTTCCAGAAGAAATCAGCCATGTTATAGCGGTCATTAGCAGGACTATACTGGATCTAGTTAGACACAGCAACAGCTTCCTAATGCCAGCAACAGGGTGATTACATGGTGAGTTCATGGAACTGATAGGCACCTGAAATTTCATAGTCTGTTTCTACCTACACCTAATATGCAACAACTTCAAAGGGGTTGTCCGGGACTTTTATATTGATGGCCTATCCTTAAGATAGTCATTAATATCTGATCAGTGGGGGTCCAACACCTATCACCCCTGGATGATCAGCTCTTCCCATTACCAGGAGCCACCAGATGTGCTCAGATAAAATAGGAAGCGGAAGTGCAGTATCTGGCCGAAGCCACTATACAGTTGATCTATGGAGCGCTACAACTGAGCACATCTGTCTGACACATGGGAACAAGTGATCAGTTTGTCACTCCCTCACCGATCAGATATTGACCTATCCAATGAATAGACCATCAATATCAACTATATGGAAAGTGCGCTTTAAATAGTTAGAATTACAAAATTAAGCAACTTTGCAAATAGTCTGAAATATAACTAGTTTACTGTTTTGAGTAGGCAAATAATGTAAAGTAGACCCATATATATATATCCAAGATTACAGATTACAAACCTTGTGTAGAGTCAGATCCTACAGTCATGTGTTACTTCCATCTATTCTTGGGTCTGTAGGTCAGCAAGAAGAGAGGGCCCGTGTATTGGAGTTACACATGACAGCAGGATCTGACTACATCTAGGCATGTTTGGACTCTATAGCCATAAGGATACATGCATCTACATATAAGCTGTATACACAAACATACATCTGGGCTGCACGGTGGCTCATTGGTTAGCACTGGAGCCTTGCAGCGCTGGAGTCCTGGATTCAAATCCAACCAAGGACAACATCTGCAAGGAGTTTGTATGTTATCCCCGTGTTTGCGTGGGTTTCCTCCGGGTTCTCCAGTTTCCTCCCACATTCCAAAGACATACTGATAGGGAATTTAGATTGTGAGCCCCATCGGGGACAGCGATGATAATGTGTGCAAACTGTAAAGAGCTGCGGAATATGTTATATAAAAATAATGATTATTTGTTATTATTATATGTACTATTCATGTAAAATGGACACAGAAAGATTCTCTTAGTTTAGCTTATTTTTTCATTGTATACCATTTCCTTCTTTCAGGCTACTTCTTGAAAAAAAAAAAAAAAACGGGTAATCCCTTTACTGTATATTTATTGATAATAATAGTGTCACGCTGAGCTAGATGTACTCAGTTACAAAGGGCAACACAGAAAATATTAGCTCCCATCTATCCCAATGACCTTCAAGTATGCCACGAGCACAGCGTTGGTGATCACTGCAAAGAAAACGGCAAAGAAAACAATAAAAACAAATTAACAAGTAAGTTATCCATCTATTCTAGAGCGCCGTAAAGATGCCAAGTGAGCCATTCTGGCATTCAGCACTGCAATAATAAATCCACACCGATAGTTTTCGCACACAGTATGCATAATATCTTGGCAATATCTTCAGATGGTATGGGAAATCCATGGGCCATCTAACTAAAGGTTGCACAGGAGAGATATGTGGGAAACACTGACGGAATGAGATTTCTCTTTGCTCTGAGGGACTTGCTGGCCTTTGTTTGGATGGAAATGATGCACTGATGGCTGATTAATGCGGTGTCTGATAGAGGATCATACAGTGAATCATCAGGTTTATTCGGAGGTAAATGCCAAATGGCACATTTTATCTTACTTAATGTCTATTACTGCCACCCGACCTTTAACGAAAGATAGGAGAAGCTTTTTTCAGGTTCCAGTAAAGGTAGACAATTTCACAATATTGATTTTCATCTGTAATAATCATTGTATACTCTGCATATGTGGTATTTTGTACATTTTTAGTTGGCAACCCTTATACAGTATATAGCTGTATCTGACACGCAGTATTAAGGTAAAAAAAGATAAGACGTAGAATTGATTCAAAATGTTGAAGATTTTATACATACATCATGGGCAACATAGCATTAGGTTATCGCCCTCTGGAGGCAAATATTCACAGAGAAGGTCGATGTTCTATCAAAGAGTCAGGTTTAAAAGAAAATAGCGTGTTATATATGCATTGTGATACTTATACTGATCCAGAATACCAACCTGTTTAATATATCAGAGGCTCTTCATACTTGAGTTTTTGAGTTCCATTTCTCTATTTTCTTCTAGGTTACTGTACACATTATTCAAACACACTCTGCTTTTCCTTCCAGGAACAGAGAAATGGAATTCTTGTGGCATACAAATCCATTACATATTGGATGGGAATGGGTGCAGAAACGCCATATCAAATAAGAGATATAAAGTTCCGGGCCTATGTTGCTGAATAAAAAACGGGATTGAGATGGAAATCTTGAAAAAGCCTTTGATTGGGACAAAGAGTTCAAAGTAGGCAACTTTGGATTCCGTTTGTCCTCCATCCCATCAGTCTGTCTTTTCAGACAGGCATTCAACTATCAGGTCTACCACATCCTCACCCCCCTTGATAAACAAGGAGGACAAATACAAGTCATGAACAAACATGGAGACAAAACAACACAGTGATAAAGCCTCAGATACCTCTAGAATGACCAAACCAGATGTCTATCAGTGCCTGCAGTATGCTTTAATGGGCCAGTTGCTCACACCAATGTGTATCAGACCATCCCGTCGTCCAATAATGAACATAATAGATAATGTGCAGATGTTGTAAATTGTGACTGAGGTTTGTGTCATGAATGAAAGATAAAAATCATTGGTTTCTTGCTAATGATTATTGGATAACTTGATGACAAGCTTCATTGTTTTAGGCCAGGAACACTTGAGACACTTGTGAATTTCTTGTCTTTCCTTGCATTTATTGAATCATGTGAAACCTGCAGCTGCTTCTGAGGCCCCATGTCCCCGCCATATCCCTTACTCAACAGCTGTTTAAATGTCTGATAGATGTTTTTATGCCAATCCATTTCAAAGAGTTAACTATAGGTCAACCCATCAACTGAAAACTAATGAGTTAAAGACCTGCTCATTCTCTGTGCATATAATAGCTTAGATGGACAATAAAATTCTCATTCATCTTTCGAAAATTGAGTGATGTAAATGCAGATTGTTCGCTCATTCAATGGGTTCATCGGTAAAAAGTAGGAGTAGAAATTCAAGTACTAAATACAGTAGATCTGGCTTTCGGTGATTGGTTGATCGTGTTCCGAGGCAGTAGCAGTTGGAGTATTGGAACGAGTACATATTCTCTGTGACACGGATCATCAAGCATTTTATCAATAATTCAACTACATTTTTTGGTTCAGTATCAAATAAATGTTTGTAAAATACTTTTATGAATACATATATTTGAGCTAAATAGTTTCACTTCCTGCCAATTTACAGTGGCCGATAATCAGGTGCGCGATATTCGATGTTACAATGTAGTGATCGCAATTCAACCACTTCATTCACAATTCTCATCCTGTATAAACATTTGCCTGACGTCTTTGCTTGTTGTGAGTTACGATCGCATTATTCACCGTTTAAACTATTATCAGCTTGTGTATATGATCCCTTACACGAAGGTCCACAACACTTCAGGAGAAAACTGTGTAAACAGGGTTACGTTATGTCTGGTGCCTTTACACATACAAATTTCCTCCTCTTCACAAATAATTAACAGGTGCTGAGTATATAGGCAGATATATTAGTAGATTACAATCTTTGAGGAGGGGGTGGGGTGCTGGCCTCATGAATACAGCTGACTCATACGTGAATCATATTAGTATTATTTCTTTTCATTCATTACCAAAACAGTATAATCATATTCTAGCCTTCGACAGAATGTGACTTTCTCAAAACAAATGAATTGTAATGAGTGGTTAGTCCTGTTCGCCAATAGAAATCTAGCACTCTCTCCCAAAATCAGTAGTAACTTTGGCGATACATACTGATTCATGCCACCAACATGTTCACTCTGAGTTTTTCTGTAGCTTTTCCGTCTTCTTGCAGGCAAGCTCTTAATGAAACTCGCCATGATATTGGAAAAATTGATTACCTTTTACCAGTTTATCTTTGCAGATATAACTTTTCTTAGCTCTATAATACAATACAATGAATAATGAGCATGGTTACATAAAACAAGTAAAATATTTCAGGTTCATTGCTACATCCTGGCACATAGTAACAATAACAATAAACAGGAAAACAGAACTCTTGTGTGTCTGCGTAATTATGTTTGTGGCATCAGCATTATCATCAAACTGAATGTCTCCAGTGTTATCATTGCAACTACTATAATCAAGAAAATAATTGTGAAGAAAGGCCATATTCTAAGTGTTGAACTACAGATTGCTTCTCAATGATACCACTTACAAGACTCTTTCATGCTGAACCATTGGTTGCCAAAGTAACCTACTCTGATGACAACAAACAAAGCTGCCGCCACTGAACGAATATGCAGATATTTTCTAATGTATGGTACTAAAGTGCATCAACATCCATCTACACAAATAAAAAAAAAATATTTATGTACATACACATAACATTAAAACCACCTATCCAATATTTTTTAAATCCCAGTTTGGCCCTCATGCACATAAGATGAAATTTGGACATTCCTACCAATTTCGGCATGACCGTACGATGACCTGATCTTTATATGCCTCCCAACTCACCCTCGACAGATCGTATTGGGTAGGTGGAATTTCATAGTCCAGGGAAGGCAAGCCTCCTCTCTCTCGCCATTGAAAAAAAAATGCTTGGCTTTCTCGTATAGTCAAGCTCGATCTGGCCCCCAGAAGAACAGACCCCTGTGCAGGAGTTGATCCCCCTTCATCTATATACAGTATAAACAGTAACTGTTACAATACACTTGTTTCACTATGTACGGAAAAGGACATGACCTCATCATTCATTTCACAAACTACCCAGTTTATCATATAGATGCATATGCAAATTTGTGAATGAGGGTAATGTAATATCTGCATAGAGTAAATCAGTGAGCCCCCGAAGTCAATGTTACTGGTGGGTCCTGTGCTGGCTGGCACTGTGTACTATCACCAAGCAATAAAAAAGAGGACTTGAAAATCCTCCAAAAAATTGGAAAACCAGCAGAAAAAAGGCAGAGACGTTTACCTGCCCAGGCCACCAGACAAATGCACTATCAGGATGCAGTGGACCCATTTAACACAGGTGCAAAAATGCAGATGAGACAACCACTCACAGCCTGCCAATCCATAGAGGGGGTGGTTGTTTAGCATATTAATGCACAAAAAGGTCTGTATGCGGCGCTGTTCACACAAAGGCGATGCAGAGCATCTGGCTTACAGCTTATTGGCAAAGCCTATACTATTAGATAAGGTGGGCTGCCCAGTGCTATCCAAAATGCATCCCACGTAAACAGACACCAGAGTTTACAGAGCCAAATGAGCCCAACTGCACCCTGAATAATAACATGCAAAAAACACATACAAAAATATGTGAGGTATTAGTTGATGTTATGGCCAAAATATGCAAGTTCGCAACCCGCGTCAAGGGTCTCCACCCTTGCGAGTCCTATCACTAATTCTATCACCAAACAGTAAAAAAGAGCATACAGACCTTTTTTGTGCATTAATATGCCAAACAACCACCCCCTTCATGGATTGGCAGGCTGTGAGTGGTTGTCTCATCGGCATTTTTACACCTGTATTAAATGGGTCCACTGCATCCTGTTAGTGCATTTGTCTGGAGGTCTGGGCAGGTAAACATCTCTGCCTTTTTTCTGCTCATTTTTCAATTTTTTGGAGGATTTTCAAGTCCTCTTTTTTACTGCTTGGTGATAGAATTAGTGATAGGACTCGCAAGCGTGGGGACCCTTGACGCGGGTTGCACGCTTGCATAATTTGGCCATAATATCAACTAATACTTCACATATTTTTGTATGTTTTTTTTACGCTTTATTATTCAGGGTGCAGTTGGGCCCATTTGGCTCTGTAAACAGTGGTGTCTGTTCACATGGGATGCATTTTGGATAGCACTGGGCAGCCCGCCAAATCTAATAGTATGGTCGTCACCAATAGGCTGTAAGCCAGATGCTCTGCATTGCCTGTGTGTGAATCGCGCTGCATACAGACCTTTTTTGTGCATTAATATGCCAACCACGACCTCCATGGATTGGCAGTTTGTGAGTGGTTGTCTCATCAGAATTTTTGCACCTGTGTTAAATGGGTCCACTGCATCCTGTTAGTGCTTTTGTCTGGAGGCCTGGGCAGGTAAACATCTATGCCTTTTTTCTGCTGGCACTGTGTACACAACAATCAGGAAAGAGAACTATCTGCCAAACAAAAGTTGGCTGACACTAGAATCCTCTATGGCCAGCTTTTGGGCTACAAAAAAAGCTTTGACCTGTCAAGACAACGGCTTCACACAACCTCTTAAGGCATCCTACAGAGATATCGGTCTTCACGATATTAGCTCAATTAGATAGGGATCTGCAAAGTTTAAAGGTACCTTCACACTAAACAACTTTCCAACGAGAACGACAACGATCCGTGACGTTGCAGCGTCCTGGATAGCGATCTCGTTGAGTTTGACTCGCAGCAGCGATCTGGATCCCGCTGTTATATCGCTGGTCGGAGCTAGAAGTCTAGAACCTTATTTGGTCGCTAGATCGGCGTGTATCGTCATGTTTGACAGCAAAAGCAACGATGTCAGCAATGTTTTAACATGGAGCGTGAACGATAAGTGAGTCGCCGTTACGTCACTGGATCACTCCTGCATCGTTCTGGAGCTGCTGTGTTTGACGTCTCTACAGCGACCTAACAGCGACGCTCCAGCGATCTAGTTTAGGTCGGATCATTGTCTATATCACTGGAGCGTCGCTTATTGTAACGGTACCTTAAGACCAAGCCAAGGCTTTGAACACAAGTAGTATATGTGGGCAATCACATATTCAAGCAAATTGCACGGACACAATGTTTCTCAGTAGAAACATTTCCCAGAGAACCACACTCTCATAGCTGCGATTAACACTTTTGACAGTGGGCAGCATGGGCAATGTCCCCAATCTGTAAAAACCAGCAAAAAAAGGTTTGCTTAATTTTAGGCTACAGTAGATCTTCTGTTGGATGGACCCAGCTTTGGGCCCCAATCACATCAATAAGCCATGAGCGCCCATGTCCTTTCTTGGGCATCTTTTGGTAGGTGCATACAATGGCCTCTGGCACTGTCATAATTGTTTTGCTTCTATGAAGGGGCAGAACAGTTTAAAGAAACTCTGATGTGTGTAGCGCTAAGCATGGTGTCCCCTTCTCCCTCCATGAGGGGTTGCCGGCTTACTCACCGCTCCACAGTGTGATCCCTGGAGCATCCCCTGCTTCTCCCTGTAGTATCCTCCCCAGTTCCAGGTGGTGCGCCTAGTGTCAGCGTGCTCTTAAAGGAGCAGCACGCACATTTTGGAAAATCCCCTCAGCCAGTTGCTGAAAGGCACCTGCTGGATGGCTCTCAGTCAATTGCTGGGAGTCATCCTGTATAAGACTCTCTCTCCCTTAGGGAGTTACCAAACAATGAATTTAGTCATTATGTAGTGTGGTATTCTACCAGCACAGTTGTGAGGTCCCCCGGTTCTGGTGCGGCCAGTGTCCAGAACCTGAATTCCTGGTCCCAATGCGGCCAGTGTCCTGAACCCGAATCCCTGGTCCCGATGCAGCCAGTGTCCTGAACCCGAATCCCTGGTCTTGGTGCGGCCAGTGTCCTGAACTCGAATTCCTGGTCCCGATGCGGCCAGTGTCCTGAACCCGAATCCCTGCTCATAGTGCGTCCAGTGTCCTGAACCCGAATTTCTGGTCCTGATGCAGCCAGTGTCCTGAACCTGTATCCCTGGTCCCGATACTGCCAGCATCCTGAATGTTGTTCCCTGATTCCTGGGTGGCAGTCTTTTTTCTGAAATCCCCTGGTCGTAGTGTGGCTAGTCCTGAATCTAAAATCCCCTGGTCCCAGTGCAGCCAGTCCTATTCCCGAAGTCCCTTGGTCACAGTGCGCCCAGGACCTAAACTTTGTCCCCTGGTTGGTGTGTGGCCAGTCCGTGATCCAGTATACTAGACCGGTGTGTCTGAACATAGACCTAGTCTGTGTCATTGAACTTAACCCCTAGGGTCAGTAGCTGCAGGACCTGCCTAGGAGTGGTACCTGGCGGCTACCTGCAGTCCAGTCTGTCTCCACCATCAGGAGCTCCAGTGAACACCTGGTTGCTGTTTATCTACGCCCCTTCCTATGCAGGCCTGGCCCTGTGGCACAGTGGGTTCACAAATCCACTTGCTTCACCACTGGACTCAATGTGCACAGAGCCTTATATTGTACATTGAGTTTGATTCTCATGAGCACAACCTGCAGTCTGCTAGAAACTTTTACAGGAAAACATACTGTATGATTAAAAAGAAAAAAAAAACCTAATGCCACAAATTAACTGTATGGCCTTTTTCTAAGAATAATAAACGTTCCACTAGCAATAGAAGCAGACATAACATGCATCAACTTAGTGGTCACATCAGTCTATTCAGTATGGTTCTACACTAAATTACCCTTCTGGGTGTTAAATGTGTATTGGTTATCTGCTTAAGAGAAAAGAAAACTTGTCAAATTAAGTAGTTGTGCTCCTAATCTCCAGCAACATGTTTTGTGGGAATATATAGTGGCTGCCTTTGTTAAAACATACAATTATATCTCAGCTTAATTGCTAGTTTGTTGCTTTTTAATAGGAATTACTTGTCTTTATGAAGCTAATAAAGAACTAGACATCTTCCTTTTATGAAATCCTAATAGAAAAGATGAGACATAAAGAATAGTATAATTGATATGTAAATGCAGTTAATTTCCAAAATACAAAATATCTGCCCAGGTAATAAAGACACAGTAAAATGTCATCATTGTGTAGGAGAGAAATGAAAGTTGTCTGAATGGAAGTGAATGCTAAATAGAGAAGGGGGAACACAGAATATAAAAAGGTGAAGACCTTCCTATAGTGAGTGGGGTCATACAGGATGTGATTAAAATGCAACAAATGCTTCATTATTACCAAATCATTTACATTTTGTTAATGAATTATACACCTTATGAGCTACTTGAGAACACAGAAACTCTATTTTTTCCCATCCTATCAATGTGATTTGGCATTCTGGACTTTGCAGCCATAATGTTAAACAGAGAGAACATGGTCATGAAAGCATGGTCATGAGAAGTGGCGCTAAATGGCTACAGCTGTTTTATGTCTTACTGCCGCCTACTCTAAGGCTAGCATCACACTCGCAGACGGCAGCCTGCTTCCTCCGTGAAGCCCCGCCCACTGCTATGCCTCTTCCTTCAGCTCCGTCTATGTCTGCATGCATTCTGCGAACCCTATCTTTAACATTGGGTATTGGGTACGCACGCCATGCGGATGTATGCGGATGCCTATGCACGCCATGCGGATGTATGCGGATGCCTCCGCATGTGGCGTTTTGAAGCTGCACCGACCGCAACAAAATCCTAACATGTTGCGTTTGACGCAGGTCAGCGCAGCGTCAAGATGACGCATGCGGAGGCATCCGCATACATTCGCATGGCCTGCGTACCCAATGTAAAAGATAGGGTACCATAAAAGGTTAAACGAATTGACCTGGACCCGTTGAAGTGCTTAGTGCGCGAAACGGCCTTCGTCCACTTTCTTCTCCCCGCACCCCTCGGAAAACCTGCCGTTCCCATGGACTGAATTCGTTTA
Source organism: Ranitomeya variabilis (assembly GCF_051348905.1). Taxonomy (NCBI): domain Eukaryota; kingdom Metazoa; phylum Chordata; class Amphibia; order Anura; family Dendrobatidae; genus Ranitomeya; species Ranitomeya variabilis. The sequence goes on along the minus strand of NC_135237.1, from coordinate 143,468,810 downwards.
ACCTTTTATGGTGCAATAAAGACTACGATATCTATGCAAAAGGGTGAGTGCCGCATTTCTTCTTCAACTTCCATTTAATTCATTCATTGTTTTATGCTGAGCACCTACTACCCGTTATTTTGCAAATCTGCACGCTGGTCTAACTTACGGATCCACCATATAAATAGCGCATATGACCCTGGTGTCGTTCTTTCATCTCTCTATGTTGGATAAACACAGGATACGCAGAAAACATGCAGATGTAGGTGGAGCTGAAGGAAGAGGCGTGGCAGTGGGCGGGGCTTCACGGAGGAAGTAGGCTGCCGTCCGCAGCTCTCCAGAACGCGAGTGTGAAGTCTGCCTAAGCCAAAACATATAACGTCATCTCATCTCCCTTATTTATTTTACCTGCTTAAATAGTGCCATTAACTCCACAGATCTTTACAGACATCATCACCTTCCCCATTGAGACTCACAATCTAAATTCCCTATTAGCATGCCTTTGGAGTGTGGGATGGATAAAACATAGTACCTGGAGGAACCAGGAAACCCACTCAAACATGGATAGAACATACAAACTCCTTGCAGATATTGTTCTTGGTGGGATTTTAACCCCTGACGCCTGTTTTCACTTTCCTGTTATTGATACATTTAAGTAGAAATTTTAGTGAAATTGTTGAAATTTTCACACTTTTCAAACTTTGAATTTTTATATCCTAAACCAGTTAGTCATGCTCTACAAAATTATTAATAAATAACATTTCCCATAGGTCTGCTTTTTATCAGAATCATTTTTGAAACATAGTTTTTTGGATAGGAAGTTAGAAGGGTTAAAAGTTTATCAGCAATTTCTCATCTTTTCAACAAAATTTACAAAACTGTTTTTTTATGGACATCATCATGTTTGAGGTGACTTTGAAGGGCCTATAAGATCAAAGCTGAAAATCACATTCAAGAAGTTTGTTAACCCTTTAGGTGCTTCACAGGAATTAAAGCAATGGAAGGAAAAAATGAACATTTTCATTTTTCAAACAAAATGTTCATTTAGCCTGAAATTTAGCATTTTTACAAGGTTAACAGTAGAAAATGAACCATACAATTTGTTGTGCAATTTCTCCTGAGTACACCAATACCCTATCTGTTTGGATAAAATGACCGTTTGACTTTTGGAAGAGCAAAGTTGGAAAATACACCCCTTAAGGATCTTATCTAGATCTGTAGTGAGCACCTAGACCCCACAGGTGCTTCACAGAACTTTATAACGTTGAGTTATGAAAATGAAAAATTACATTTTTGCAGCAAAAATATTACTTCAGCCCTAAATTTTTCATTTTCACAAGGGTAACAGGAGAAAATGGACCTTAATTATTATTTTTTTGTGAAATATGTCCTAAGTACTCTGGTACTGTCATGTCTGCAGGTGGTGCATGTGGTTTAGTGGACCCACTTTGCCACAGTGTCGGGCCTGCCTAGGAAGGGGCATAGCTAAGCAGCTAAATAAAAAAATGAAAACATTTTAGCTCACCCCTGAAATGTAATTCCAGGCACAAGAAAGAGCACGGCGTCCTCACTGCTGCACAATGTCCAAAGCGATAGGGAAAATAAAAGTGGATGTCCGTTTGTAATCTTCAATTTTTAAAGGATAACCCAATAAAAGTTTGCAGATTTTTAAATGAGCCCTGTGAGTGAGCTGGATCCACTTCTATTTATCCTACAGCTAAGCAGCTACCTGGTGTTCACCGGAGCTCCTGAAGGTGGAGACATGCTGAGCTGCAGGTAGCTGCCAGGTACAACTCCAAGGCTGAACCCAGAACTGCAGCTGCGGGCCCCCAGGGGACAGGTTCACTGACACTGATAAGGACTAGGGACTGATTTGGAGACTGGTTTTAGCAGTCCGGATACACGGATTATTCAGAGGCACATGTACAGACATACAGACGCACATGGACCGGGGACAAGGTTCATGAACAGCCGCACTACTACCAAGGATTCGGGTTTTGGACACTGGCCACACCGGAATAATTGATTCTTGTTGAGGACCCTGGCCACACCGGGACCAGGGATCTCACAACTGCACGGGTAGAACACCACACTACCTAATGACTGAACATGTTGCTTGGCGAATCCCTAAGCAGGAGGGAAACTTTTATACAAGATGCCTCCCAGCTATTGGCTGGGAGTTATCTTGCAGGCTGAGAGCATTTCACTATATGCGCGTGCTGTCGCTTTAAGAGCAGGGGAGCGTGCATGTGTACTAGTTGTGCCACCTGGAGATGCGGCATGCACACATAGACCAGGAAGCACACTGCAGCGCCGAGGCGGTCAGTATGCCGGCATCCCTGCATGGTGGGGTAAGGGGAACGATGTCCATGTGGACATCGGCAGTGGCAATACAAATACCACATATGTAGTGAAAAACTACTGGTTAAGCAGACAGCAGTGCTCAGAAAGGAAAAAGATCCAATTGAATTCTGGAGCGCAACTTTGGCTGGAACACATTGTGGATGCCATGTCACATTTGAAAAGCCCCTAACATGCCAGTAACCTGGAAGACCCATATATTGCCATTGACAGATGACAAACCTGAGTGCGGATTGGCTTTTTTGTGCATTGAGTTGAAGCTTCTATTGGGAACATTTTATATAACATCTTGGATCACATTTACAGTGGCTTGCGAAAGTATTAACCCCCTTGACTTTTTACCTATTTTCTTACATTACAGAACATGGTAGGTACCACAACAAACCTGCCACGAGAGGCTCACCAATCAAATCTCTCAGACCGTGTAAGGAAAGCATTAATCAGAGAGGCAGCTCAGAGACCAAAGGAAACCCTGAAGGAGCTGAAGAGTTCTCAAGCAAAGACTGAATTATGTAACCATAAGACCACAATAAGCCATACAATCCATAGAAATGATGTTTATGGAAGAATGGTCAGATAAAGCCTTTACTTACACACAAAAATTGTAAGGCTCATTTTGAGTTTGCCAACAGACATGTGGAAGACTCTCCAAATGTATGGATGAAGTTGCTGTGGTCAGAGGAGACCAAATTTGAACTGTTTGGCGACCAACATAAACACTTTGTCTGGAGCTAAATAAACACAACTTATCACCCCAAGAACGCCATGCCACTGTAAAACATGGTGGTGGCAGCATTATACTGTGGGGATGTTTTTGACAGCAAGGACAGGGAAAATAGCCTGTGTTCAGGGGAAGATGGATGGCGCGAAACCTGTTCCACTCAGTAAGTTGCTTGAGACTGGGACATAGGTTCACCTTCCAACAAGACAATGACACAAAGCATACTGCTAAAGCAACACTCAAGTGGTTTAAGAGGAAATGTGTAAATGTTTCAGAGTGGCCTAGTCAAAGCCCAGACCTTAATCCAATGGAGAAACTGTGCTCAGACTTGAAGATTTCTGTTCAACAGAGAAAACTATCTAACTTTAAGGAGCTGAAGCTGTTTTGCCTTGAGGAATGGGCAAAAATCCCAGTGGCGAGCTTTGGAAAGCTCATAGAGATGTATCCAAAGCGACTTGCAGCTCTAATTGTCGCAAAAGAAGGCTCTACAAAGTACTGACTTTACGGGGTTGAATAGTTATGCACACTGAAGTTTACAATTATTTGTCCTATTTGCTCGTGCTAGTGCAGTATAAGTAATTAAACAACTTTATTCTTAAGGTCAGTGCAATTACAGCAATACCAGATTTATATCTTTTTTATGTTTGGCTGTTATCACTAACTAAAAGATGCTTTTTTTGGCAAAACAAAGTTTTTGCATTGCCGTATTTTGAGAGCTATAATTGTTCTACATTTTTACCAACAAAGTCATGTGAGGGCTTGGTTTTTGGGGGACTAGTTGATGTTTTTATTGGTACCATTTTCAGGCACATATGATATGATTTTTTTATTGCTTTATATTCCGATTTTGGGAGATAGAATTAATAAAATCCAGCAATTCAGGAATTTTTTCTTATGCCATTCACCGTCTGGTAAAAGCGATAAGACAACTTTATTCTTTGGGTCAGTACGATTACAGAGATAGCACCTTCACACAAATTTTTCATGTTTATGCTTTCACTAGTGGGACAGATTTATAGGTAAGGTCTGTCACGATTCATTCAGTGTGAAAAATATACAAAAGAACAACTGTTATTTGTTTCCATGCTTTTTATTTTTGTTATAAAAATAATAAAAAAAATACAAGGAATAAAACAATTCCACACATATTTACAATAGGCTGCAGTGGGGGGCTGCGTGTGTGTGTGTGTGAGTGGCATGTCCTTCTTGTGTGACTAGCATTTCAGCACTCACTCAGCAGTCTGTCTGCACTGTCGGAACATACCTGGCACTGCCTGGGTATGTCCCTGGTACATTTGCCACACGTGTATTTGTAGCAGTCAACACATCTCTCAGTTGCACAATTGTTCGTGCATCGATGGTTGACCTGACACTTCACCCTTTTGCCAGGGCTGGGTGTGGAAGGTTGTTGCCGAAGGAGTTTCTCCTTGCGTGCCTTCTTTTCAGTCACATGAGAGCCACCTAACTCTTTTGCAAGCTCAACCAGGAAGTCCACCCGTCTCTCCTGCACCCCAGTGCATGCCTGATAAAGAACATGAGCATTCAGTGCTGCCATGTCAATCATGTTGTAGAACACGGCGACTGGCCATCTCTGTGTTCCTGCATGCACGCTGTACTCCCGCACCATTTGGTCCATTACATCCACACCGCACTTTGTGTGGTTGTATTGTGTGACCGTGTTTGGCTTCCTTTTGTTGGTATCCTCAGTCTCATCCACGCTGTGCTTGCTGCTGAGAATGTAGATGGCCTTCTTTCGTTTGGGTGCATACACGGTCAGTGTGGCACCAGTGGTTGAAAACACCTGAGTGGTGAATTCAGTGTGGTCCATCTGTCTAGCGGATTGAGGAATTTCCCGGCGACTCTTGTTGACTGTGCCGAGGATAGTGGTTTCCCGGCTAAGCAGTCGTTGTGCAAGTGACAATGATGTAAAGAAATTGTCCGTGGTTACAGTTCTGCCCTTATCCATGAATGGTTCCATCAGCCTCATCACTACAGTTTCGGACAGTCTCTCCCCGCTGGGACGACTGGGGTCCTTGCCAAGATATAGGAGGACATTACAAATGTACTTTGATTTCAAGTCGCAAGCCACCCAAAACTTGATGCCAAACTTGTCTGGTTTTGTTGCAATGTACTGCAGAAAACAGCAGCGAGTCCTTGACGGGAAAAGCTGTTCATCAATAGTGATGTGTCAACCAGGGTTGTAGGATGCGATGCAGTTGGTGACAAACGATCTCCACACATCGGAGATTGCAGCAAACTTATCGGTCTCCCCTCGCTCACTGCGTGTGAACATGTCATCAAAGCGTAGGTGTTGCATGATGTCTTAGAAGCGGTTTCGGGTCATAGTTGCAATGATCCTTGGGTTTGCCAGGTTTGCTGACCAGCTGTCATGTAGTGATGGAACCTTGGTCACCCCCCGCAAGATAATGACTGAAATAAATGCCATTAGTTCCGGGAGACCCATGAACCAATCCACCTGCCTCGTGTGACGTGCATGTTGAGTAGTCCATTCTTGAATGCTACGAAGCATGTCAAGAGTGATAAAACAGAGGAAGCTCTGAAGGCGACTCCGGACACTTCCTCTGGCATTAGAACTTGGCTCTCCATCAATGCAGCTGGGGAGTGGGCAGACACCCTCAGAGCAGCTTACATTCTTTTGTTTACACTCTCTTACAAGACCTTTGTTGAGGTGGATCAACACAATTGCCCCCTGCAGATTTCTCAGGCAATGGCCACATTTACAAATGAAAGGATGCTAATTGGAGCCATCAGAGTTGTCAGTTTGGACTAAAGGCTGAGTCACACATAACAATATCGTTAACGATATCGTTGCAACGTCACGCTTTTGGTGACGTAGCAACGATCCCGCTAACGATCTCGTTATGTGTGACAGCGACCAACGATCAGGCCCCTGCTGGGAGATCGAGGGTCGATGGGAATGATCAGGACCTTTTTTTGGTCGCTGATCACCCGCTATCATCGCTGGATCGGCGTGTGTGACGCCGATCCAGCGATGTGTTCACTTGTAACCAGGGTAAATATCGGGTTACTAAGCGCAGGGCCGCACTTAGTAACCCGATATTTACCCTGGTTACCATTGTAAAAGTTAAAAAAAAAAAACAGTACATACTCACATTCTGATGTCTGTCACGTCCTCCGGCGTCCACAGGGTTAAAACTGCTTTCGGCAAGAGTGCTGCTAATATGCACGCGCTGCTGCCGAGAGCTTCCCTGCACTGACTGTGTCAGCGCCGGCCATAAAGCAGAGCACAGCGGTGACGTCACTGCTGTTACGGCCGGCGCTGACACATTCAGTGCAGGGAAGCTCTCGGCAGCAGCGCTTGCATATTAGCAGCGCTCTTGCCGAAAGCAGTTTTAACCCTGTGGACGCCGGCGGGGGACGTGACAGACATCAGAATGTGAGTATGTAGTATTTTTTTTTTTTTTACTTTTACAATGGTAACCAGGGTAAATATCGGGTTACTAAGCGCGGCCCTGCACTTAGTAACCCAATGTTTACCCTGGTTACCTGGGTGCTGCAGGGGGACTTCGGCATCATTGAAGACAGTTTCAACGATGCCGAAGTCGTTCCCCTGATCGTTGGTCGCTGGAGAGAGCTGTCTGTGTGACAGCTCCCCAGCGACCACACAACGACTTACCAACGATCACGGCCAGGTCGTATCGCTGGTCGTGATCGTTGGTAAGTCGTTTAGTGTAACTCCAGCTTAAGGGTCATTTGACCCTCTTTCAGGACTTTAGGGGGGAGCTTGAAATTTCTGGGACTTCTAGTGTTAAATAGTCACATAACGCATCAGCTGACTGTTGGTAATAGAGTTTATCTCTGAAGACAGCTTAGGAGTTGGAAGCTCTCTGATGCCAGCAGGGTATCAGCTGCTTTGGTGGAGTTTGAAGTCCTGGTTCCGTGTCCCCTGCTGTGGAGCTTTGCAGCAGCTGCTTGAGCTAAGTTTTTGTTGTTCTCGTTCCCTGTCTGCCTCATGCTTGTCACTACCCCCTGTGTTTATACCATCTGCAGTGGTGAGGCTAGCATCCTTGCCGGCTAGTGCACTAGCCAGGGTTTAGTGAGTAACAGCTATGGACTAGGCATGTGATGGCGGCGGAGGAAAGGACCCACATAAGGCATTAGGGGAACTTGGAGTTAAGCACAGGCTGTCTTAGGAGGTGCCCCATCCCTCGTTCCTCTCACTTTTTCCATCCCGTTGTTGGTGTTTTTTGTGCCATCTGCTGGACCGAACCTTGTGGGTCGTGACAAGGTCGTTACAGACGTGCCAATACCAAATATGTGTACTTTGTTTATTTTTGGTTTTAGATAAATATATGTATTTATTGGATTAATATTTTCTCTTTTCATTCTTTACTTTGTGATATTTTTAATATTTTTACAATTTTTACAAACTTGTAAACTTTTTTTAACCTTGTCCCTGGATGGGACATCTACATTCCCTGCCTTGATCACTGAGCTAATATTATGCGCAATGCTCTTGCATAGCAGGGCATTACCTCAACTCAGCGCATCACAAACAGGGGGGGAGGCATGTCATGTACGAGGGGCGTTCATTAAAGATTTCACCTGGCCCACTTCTATTTATCACAGGATGCTGAAACTGCACATGTGTAATGATATAAGTCTCTATAGGTTACGTGCCAATTTGCAACTCAAAACTGATAACAGTCTTGATTTTACAGGTGCTGAAGTGGTGTGAGGTTTGATAATGGACCCAGTGGAATACAGAGCAGTCATCAAGTTCCTTTACTTGAAAGGCTGCACACCAAAGGAGACGCTCGATGAGATGAAAGAGGTTTATTGTGATGATTCCCCATCATATGATGTAGTCAAGAACTGGCATCGTTAATTCAAATGTGGTTGGATTTCGGTGCAAACAGCTCCAATTCCAGGGTGACCCCACTCTGCTATTGATGAACACACCATCCAACAAATGGAGGTTGCCATTTTGGAAAATCGCAGCGTAACCATTCGCCACCTAGCCAAGAATGTCAAGATTAGTGTGGGGTCTGTGAAAAAAAATCATCCAAGACTATCTTCACATGCATAAGGTATCTGCTCGCTGGGTTCCCCTGCTGCTCACACCTTTCCAGAAGCAGGAACGAGTTGAATGCGATCAGGCTCCATTGACAATGTGCTATGGAAACCAGGAGGACTTTTTCAACAGACTGATCACACAGGATGAAAGCTGGGTCCATCACTATGATCCTGAGACTACAGTCTAGTTGATGCAATGGAAGCATCATGACTCACCACCTCCAAAGAAGGCATGTGCCCAACCCTCAGCAGACAAGGTCATGCTCACAGTAATTTGGAACCAGCACACAGTAGTGTTGATGGATATCTTAGCAAAGGATAACATGATCACTGGGGCATACTATGCTTCACTGCTGCGGAAATTGCAGGAGGCCATCACAACCAAGAGACGTGGCATGCTAACCAAAGGTGTCCACCTTCTGCAAGACAATGCACCAGTTCACAACTCACATGTTGCCCAAATGGAAGCATGCTCCTGTGGCTTTGAAATTCTACCCCACCCCCCTTATTCGCAACATTGGACTTCCACCTCTTTCCAACACTGAAGTTATTTTTGAAAGGCAAGCATTTTCCAGATGATGAGTCTCTGATTTCCGAAGTCACAGCTTGGGGTTTACAGTTGCTTAAAGAGATGGGAGAAATGTGTCCCTAGGTGGCACCTATGTAGAGAAGGACTAATAACTGTGCCAAGTTTAATTGCTCTCAATTCACAGGAAGTGGGTCAGGGGAAATCTTTAATGACAGCGGCATCAGAGGGGTTAAGCACGCTCGATCGGCACTAGCACCAATCAAGGGCGTTGCCACAGGGTGTCAGCTCTCATATAGCACTGACAAATGCTTATGATTGCAACGGCAGTTGGAGTGAGCCTGCACGATCATCACATCATACAAATACAGTGGTTTGCGAGAAAGCACCTGTTGCAGGGCCATACATGTACGGCGGATGCCGTGAAGGAGTTAACACTGGCCCACAGCACTGCAAGAGTATAGTGCTAGCCAGCAGTGAGCACACCCCTGTAATGACATCCTCCCATTCCTCCCCCACTTCACACACATCTTCAGCATAATGCCCTGCTTAGGTCACTGCTACAGGCACATCACTAGTGATGTGTCGTTCGCGAACGAGCCGACACAAAGAGCCGGCTCCCTGCTGTGAACGATGGGAGCCGGCACGCCAGTGAGAGCCACTAAAATTCCTGAATGGCTCTCACTGGGCGTAAAATCCCGGACTTCGGCATGTGTAACTCCGCCCACCTGAGCAAAACCCCACCCACTCTTCAATTTAATTGGCTCTAAGAAGTGGGCGGAGTTTCTGCGGTAGATGGGCGGAGTTTTGGACGCCTGAACAGATATTCAATAGGGATCCATTTAGGATCCAAAAAGAGCCGTTTTGTGAGCCGAAAGAGCCGGCTCTTTTTGGTGAGAGCCGGATCACCAAAAAGAGCCGGACTGACCATCACTACACATCACTGTGTCAGTGCATGTCAGTGCACAGAAGTAACACAACCACCAGAACACCAGTCTTGGAAAAAAAGATTATCCCCTATTCCCCTTCACTGACTAATCATGCTCTACTATAATAGGATAGATGGATGGGGAGGGAGAGATGTATGTGCATAACAGAAGATGTACAGCAAGATGTATATATTACACAGGGTATAGAGCAGTGTGTATATGTGTATATTCTAAAAATAAAAAGAAACACTGGCGCTACAAGTAGTTCCTGATGAAGGAACGATCACTCGATGGTGCTGGTGAATGCAACAGGTTCTGTGTGGACCTGTTAACTGAGTCGTGTAGTTACTTGGAAAAAAATGGTGTTCACCTGCGCTGTCCACAATAAATGAGCAATACAGAATGAATCTGTGTAATAAAGTGGATATGAATTCAAGAGCATTTACTTATTAAATAATCGTTGATGGTGAGTTAGAAATTTTGATAAATCCTTTCAGGTGCTAGTGATATCTTTGGGGGGTAAGAGAAAAAGAAACGTATGCCTTTATATTGATTAAGTTAATAAATGTAGTGGAGCAACGGGATATAGGGTTTTTTTACTCACTCAGGTGCTCAATGGCAATGTGCGGTTGAGAAGCGCAATTTCTTTGCATCCACAATTATTGCTGGTGTCGTGATGACTAGGAATGCTTTTTCTCAAAATTTGATGGTTCCTCCTGCTTAGAAAGATATGCAACATTTTACAGGTGTGGTTTTAAATATGTGTGATCTGGTTCTCACAATACTAAGTGTACTTACTACTGATATCGTCAGGAATAAAGACGTCCTGCCACGGCGGTGGTACAGTGGTAGCACGGACTCCTCGGAACCGATCCTTCCCACAACTAGCGAGACAGTGAGTATAGTCCAACTTCATGTGCATGCACAAGTTGTGATTTATCAGCACTATAATTGCATCATTAGAGGATTGTTTCACATTTTTTATATGGGAAACTGACTCTATTTAGAGTAACCCTTATCAACCACTACCACCTGTCGACAATTTGAATACTCAACAGCAACGGAACCCTGCTTTATTCCTGACGATATCAGTAGTAAGAACACTTAGTATTGTGAGAACCAGATCACACATATTTAAAACCACACCTGTAAAATGTTGCATATCTTTCTAAGCAGGAGGAACCGTCAAATTTTGAGAAAAAGCATTCCTAGTCATCACGACACCAGCAATAATTGTGGATGCAAAGAAATTGCGCTTCTCAACCGCACATTGCCATTGAGCACCTGAGTGAGTAAAAAAACCCTATATCCCATTGCTCCACTACATTTATTAACTTAATCAATATAAAGGCATACGTTTCTTTTTCTCTTACCCCCAAAGATATCACTAGCACCTGAAAGGATTTATCAAAATTTCTACCTCACCATCAACAATTATTTAATAAGTAAGTGCTCTTGAATTCATATCCACTTTATTACACAGATTCATTCTGTATTGCTCATTTATTGTGGACAGCGCAGGTGAACACCATATGTGTATATTCACCTTGCTATATACATACAGATATAAGAGAGAGCTCTGGAGGCAGAAAAATGCAGGGAGATGGGAGTGCTGTGTCTGCAGCTGTATGGACAGAAGCAGTGAGTGAGCTCTGCTGAAAGAGCCCAGCCACCCAAACAACATGAAAATCACATGACGGTGATGTCACATCAAATTCTGGAGCCAGGAAGTCAAGGACAAATTGGCATGACATCACTGAAAATCAGAGGATTCTCAGCCAGAAATCATGTGACCAGGAGAATGTATGTGTACGGTGGGCTTTAGTCTCTGGCTCAATACTTTTAAGGGTATGTTTCCACGGTCAGTATTGGCTGTGGATTGGATGCTGCGTACAGCCGCAGCGTCCGATCCACAGCATCCAGATGTTACAGCATAGTGGAGGGGATTTTATGAAATCCCATCTCCACTATGCGTGCAGGGACGCCTCCGGCTTCCCTGCGTTACCAGACATGCGGCGCATCTTTCTAGACTGCAGCATGTCAATTTATCTTGCGGAGTCTCTCCGTCTCCACAAGATAAATATCACAGTCCTATGTATAGAAAATCAAAAGAAAAAAGGAGAAGAGCGGCACTGCATGTGTCTTAACGACTTCTCATAGGCTCTAGTCAAGGTGCATTTGTGCAGACTTCGGATGGACAAACCATACAGTGGTGACTTGGTGGTGCACCTCAATGAAAATGTGTCCATAAATATGTAGCAATGAAAAAGAAGAAAATGAGGGCACTCACCAATCTTTCACGTTCTTAGTCCTTTATTGCAACACGATCCAGTTAAAACACATGGCCGGGGAAGAGAGAGAGCCGAAGCCCGTGTCTCTCTCGCCTGCTCACACGGGCTTTGGCTCTCTCTCTTCCCCGGCCGTGTGTTTTAACTGGATCGTGTTGCAATAAAGGACTAAGAACGTGAAAGATTGGTGAGTGCCCTCATTTTCTTCTTTTTCATTGCTACAGTCCTATGTATAGGATACAATGATTCCGCATGGTTCAATGAACACATGCGGAATCACCACCCGTACAAAAGCCGGCAGAGCTTTGGACAGAGCTGGGTCCAAAGCGCTGCCAATCCAGACCGTGGAAACATACCCTAACTCTTGCAGGAAAGCAGCAATGCAATCAAAGTAATTGGATACACAGTAATACATTTTTAATATGTTTGAGATGGTAGCTTTCATATGTTTACGATTAATCAGTTGAGAAGATTTTCAAAATCTCCTTGTGTGAATCCACTACTAGGATCGCAACATCTAAAAAAAAAATCAGTTTTAGTTTTTTTCTTTTAATTTTGATAGTAAACCACATGCTCATTATGTTGTCATTCAAATATGTCATGAACGTTACAAAATCCTCTTATGCACACAATAAATACAACATTGATATAACTAAAAAATGTTCCAATATATTTAATAACAGGATTAGCCATATTAAACAGCTTTTCTGCCTCAAATTGTGCTAAAAATATATTGTTGGGGCACAGCGGTTTATATCCCGATCAACTGGGTATACCAACAATCATCAGACTGCATTAATCATTGGTAGCCAACCAATAGCCCTGTTGACATGAATAGCTTGGATAAATTCTCCTGTGTCCAGCAAAAAGGATGGTGTATTTGGAACTAATGAACACAATATCCAACCTTATGACTCTTTCAGGTGGGTTCACTCTGTAATCCACCTTAAAAAAGGCTAAAGTATTGTTAAAAAGAATGAATATAGTCTCGACTTGTTGTGCATATGATTTGGATTGTGAGGTTTTCACCACTTCACATTCCCAAAGACGTAAAGCGGTTAAACAAAGTGACAGTGTCATTCATCAGGTTACTTCTGCTTGGAAACCACTCTGTCATGACTCTGTTGGGTGACTCAGGACCAGGGGCTCCTTCCCTGTTCCTAACACTAGGGGGCGCCCTAGCTCGACCTGATCCCCGGGATACTTCTGAAGGTGAAGATGCCTCCGTCTGTTCTCTTCCCCTACCCAGGGAAAAGGGGCGCTGCTGTGCACTGCAGTACACCAACCAGACAAACAAGGTAAAACGAAAAGGGGAAACGGAAAATACCAGGCATACAAATATTCACTCACATATAACAGAGGAATGCACCGGGGAGTGGAGGACGGGGAAAAACCAAAGTAGGAGAAGGAAAGGGAGCTATCACACTTATTAAATCAAGCAACAGTCACAGATAAACCCACCAAACTCCTTCTCATATAACCACTAACTACTATCCTCCCAGCTGTGTGTCAGTCAGGACCCAGTTTATATGGGGGATAGGAGTGGCTGACCATGCTCAGCTGAAAGTCCTAGCTCCCAGAGCTCCCAACATGGCCGATTAACACTTGTACTGCCAAAATAAATTTACAGTTTAAAAAGGTGAAATGCGGGGGCGTGGCCTGAGCATGATGTGAGCAGTCGTCTGAGGCAGGAGCTCCCGCTCAGTATAAGCTATATGCAGGATTGCAGCCTGTAAAATTGGTGGCCAGGTACCTGAAATTATTGGGGAATCCGTAACCAGTGTGGTGCCTGCGGATCTGAGTGCCTGCGGGGCAATGACCGCCAGAAGGAGCTCCAGGAAGGCGGCTGGGGAGCAGGAGAGAAAGACCCAAGATGGCGCTGGCCAGGAGGAAAGGCTGTCAGAGGAGCCTGTGATTGCGGGGGAGGATCCTAGGAGAGCAGATGCAGCAGCCAGGCTGCAGCGCTTCGCCCGACAGACAGAGGAGATCCAGAGCCCAGCTGTGACAGGCAAGGTGAAAGATAAGCCTGTGGGACACGGAGATATGGAGGAGCTGGGGGAGGAGGAGGGAGAGGACAGCGATGGTGGGAGCTGTTCTGTGCAGGAGAAGGAGGAGGAGAGCAGGGGAATCATGAAAGGCTCTGTGCTATGCATCGAGGGAATGCAGATTCCTGAGGAGCCCACTCTGAAGGATGTGTTTATGGTGGTTTTATACAGTCACAATACTATCACCAACATGGCTGCACAGATGGGGGTCATGCAGGCAGACATGTCCAAAATGCAACATTCCTTGCATGTGACTAAGGAAAGGATGGGAGAGGCGGAAAAATGCATTAGCGGTGCTGAGGACTGTATTGCTAAGGTGGATAAGGCTACAAAACGCATGAGTGCTGTGATTTCTGCCATACAAGCGAAAACGGACAACCTTGAAAATAGGTCCAGGCGCAATAATGTGCGGCTGATTGGGGTGCCTGAAAAGATGGAAGGCGCGGCGCCAACAGAGTTCTTTGAAAAATGGCTATTAAACCATATTGGAGCCGACAAGTTATCTCGGATGTATGCTATTGAAAGAGCACATGTATCCCCTCCCCCCTGGGCATCCTCCTAGACAAGTGCTAGTCAAGGTCTTGCACTACCGTGACAGAGACGCCATTCTCAGACATGCCAGAGAGAACCCGGATTTGCAGATAAATGGCTCCAGGATTTCCATATTTCCGGACTTCTCCATAGAGGTGCAGAAGCAGAGAGCCAAATTTGTCCATATCAAGAAGAGGCTGAGGGAGATCGGCGTCACTTACTCGATGCTGTACCCGGCCAAACTAAGAGTGGTCGCTGAAAGGAAAGTGCACTTCTTCACGGAGGATAAAGAGGCACTCGGATGGCTGGACAGCAATGAGCAACATTTGCGTCAAGAGAAATTAAAGGACTCAGTGGGATGATAGAACGGTTCTTTCTTATTCTTGTTTCTCTTTTACTGCCTCCTTTTTTTTTTTGGAGGGATCCATTGGCTCCTTTTCCCCCCCCTGGGTTTTTTGTGTTCTTATGAGGCGGGGATGGGCCCTTGTTGGATCTCGAGTTGAAATTTAAATAGGCTGCAATCCACAAGTCATGTGAGAGTCCCAATAGTTTGGGACAAGCGGCGGGACTGTTGGACGGGGTTAACAGACTGTTCCGGATAAATTGCGCTCTCCCCTCCGTGTTAGGAGGGGATGGAAGGATGGGATGGGGATTTGTTGGGGATGTTTCTCTGTTGTGTGGGGGGAGGGGGGTGGGGTTGGGGAAATATTTGTATAATGTACATCACCATGGCTACTGTGGTTGTGGCTTTGGCCGCAAATGGATGAAAGAATGTGGAATAATATGTACTGAGGAGGGAAAATGGCGGGAAGAATGAGAATTGTGAGTTGGAATGTCAGGGGTTTGGCGTCTGGTGTGAAGCGGCAATTTTGGCGTCTGGTGTGAAGCGGCAAGCTGTGTTCAAATTTTTGAATGATACCAAGCAGTCAGTGATCTGACTCATATGGTGAAGGAGAGAACGCATTTTCTGGCTAAGAGATGGGTTCAGGTGGGGTACCATGCCACATATTCAGCATATTCCAGGGGGGTCAGCATCCTCATCTGTGCCGGGGTACCTTTTGTGTATCACAAAGTGGTTATAGATCAGTCAGGTAGATTCATATGTTCGCTTTGTAAATTGTACGGATGTCTGATGTGGCTGGTTTCAATTTATATTCCACCACCATATTGTGGAAAGGTTATCCACAGAGTTCTGGGAATATTGGAGGAGACACCGGGGATACCGTTTTTGATAATAGGGGACTTTAACAACATTCCGGACGCACACTGGGATAGGGGGAGACGAGAGCCATTGAAGTCGGGTGGTAATTGCACACCATTTGGTGCCGTCCTGAGGGAAACTGCTCTGCATGATTTATGGAGGATTTCTCATCCTGGGGTGTATAAGTATTCCTGTTTTTCATCCTCTTTCGCTTCTTTGTCCAGAATAGATCTGGCCTTGGGCAATTCACAGATGTTGGGCCTTGTAGGAGAGGTAACGTATATGGCTAGAACAATATCTGATCACTCCCCCATGAGTGTGATACTTGAGGGTGTGGGATCCTTGCCTGCTAGGGGGTGCATGTGGAGGCTGAATCCGTTCTGGCTACACCTTATTGATTTAGATGGACACATAGGGGGGGAAATTAAGGAATATTTTAAAATTAATGCTGGGTCGGCTTCGGTATTGATGGTATGGGAGGCCATGAAGGCCTATTTCAGAGGGCTCTGTATTAAGGGGATATCCCGAATCAAGGCAGAAACAGGCAGGAAGCATCAGATGTTGATAAAAGAGTTGGAGGAGGCTGAGGAGGCATTAATTAACGATCAATCCCCAGAGGCACAGGGAAGGTTAAAGGTGGCGCAGAATAGAGTATGTCAGATGGCAATGAAAACAGCAGAACGTAGAAGAATGTTTCAAACTGCCAAATACTTTGAAGAGGGGGACAGGGCGGGCCATCTCCTTTCCAGAATAGTGACGGCGCAGAGAGATTCCACACATATAGTCGCTTTGAAGGGAAGGGATGGGAAGGAGCACACTGGTTGCAAAGCAATTTTGGAGGTGATGACGGAGTATTACTTGCATCTTTATAAATCACGGGTACAGCCAACGATGGAGGAGGTGGATGGTTTCTTGACAGGGGTACAGCTTCCCAGACTCTCAGTGGCCGATCAGGGACTTCTCGAGGAGCCGTTTAATTTGGAGGAGCTTGACTCCGCATTGGTCTCTATGCCCAATGATAAAGCCCCGGTGGTAGATGGGATCCCGGGGGAGGTGTATAAAAAATTTAAAGAGATACTGCTTCCTGCCTTATTGGAGGTGTATGCTGCTGGTCTGGTGGAGGGGGAGCAGCCGAGGTCCATGCAGGAGGCAATAATTGTTGTACTGCCAAAACAGGGTAAGGATCCGAGGGATCCAGCTTCTTATCGCCCAATCTCGTTATTAACAATAGATATCAAAATCTTGGCCAAGATGTTGGCTAACCGTCTTAACAAGGTGATAACAACACTAATACACCGGGACCAGTCCGGATTTATGCCCAATAGTTCTACAGCGTGTAATCTTCGACGACTGTTTCGCAATATGCAGGTAAAGGTGGATAATATGGGTCGGAGGGTTGTGGTGTCTTTAGACGCCGCTAAGGCGTTTGATAGTGTGGAGTGGCGGTATTTGTGGGCGGTCATGAAGGCTATGGGTTTTGGTGAGAGGTTCATATATTGGGTGCAGCTGATGTATGCGTCTCCAAGAGCCAGGATATGGGTGAATGGAGTCTTGTCGGGGGATTTCCCTTTGTATAGGGGAACATGGCAGGGGTGCCCCTTGTCTCCTCTGCTGTTTGCAATTGCTGTTGAGCCCTTGGCGGCGGCAATACGGAGGGACAGGGACGTAAAGGGGTTTCACGACGTGTTATTGTTCTTGAAAGATGCACAGGAGTCTTGGGGGCCGCTATGAACAGTATTTCTAAATTTGGGGCTCTTTCCGGATTATCTATTAATTGGGAGAAGTCTGTGTTGCTGCTCATGGACGCGGCGGCTCCTCTGACTCTTGACCCTGGGGTTCCCTTAAGAGTAGTACATGAGTTTAAGTATCTGGGCATTGTGGTTTCGGACAAAATAGAGGACTATGTGCGGCTCAACCTGACTCCTTTGCTTGGGAAGTTCCAGCAGAAGATTGGGGCCTGGAAGAAGCTATTTCTGTCGGTCGCAGGCAGAGCCAATTTGATCAAAATGATACTTATGCCTCAGCTCCTCTACATATTGCATAATGCTCCAGTGTGGCTGCCTCAGAGTAAATTTTATAGGATCAATACTCTATTTAGGGATTTAATTTGGAAGGGTGGACGGGCGCGCATCAAATTGGAACATCTGCAAAGGGCAAAGGATGAGGGTGGTCTGGCGGTCCCCAATCCATGGATTTACTATATAGCATCTCAATGACAGCACATGGTAGGTTGGGGAGAGCCAGAACAAAGCTCTTCAGCGGGGATAATCATTGAACGCGCGGTAGGGAAGGGCCCATTGTTGGCCAGTCTTGAAGCAGGTAGATTCAGAATTACCCCCCAAAATTCCCAACAATAGCTATGATGGGGAAAGTATGGCAGAACATTAAGCAATGGAGGGGAGTAACGGAATTTACGAGATACACGCCAATTTGGTTTGAAACTAGGTTGGCAGAGTTCATGAGATTGTGGGGGTTCGGTCAGTGGAGGCGCATTGGCATTTGGTTTGTGTCTCAGTTGCTTGATGGAGATGTTATTAAAACATTCGAGACACTTAGGACTGAGTTTCCTTTAACCCAGAAGTCATTCTTTCAGTACCTGCAGTTCAGACATGCCCTAAACTGTCAAAATGAGGTGTCGCGCGTGAATCTGCAGTCAGATAGCTTGTTGAATCTTATTGGGCCTCGGAGGAGTACGAGGGGGTTCATTACCTTGATGTACAGGAGTCTGATGGATACCTTTTTATTGAAGCATCCGTTAAGGATTAAGGAGAAATGGGTGGCGGATGTCGGCCCCTTGTCGGAGTCCCAGTGGGAGTCCATACTTCAATATATCCCCAGCGCTTCCCTGAGTGAGGCTAAGAGGGTGTCACAGTTATACCTGGTGTATAGGGTGTACAGGACCCCGGCATGGATGAGGAAGGCAGGACTGAGAGGTGACTCAGAATGTTCCAGGTGTGGTGAGGAAGGCGCTGATCTGCTACATATGATGTGGTCGTGTGCTCGCCTCCAACCCTTTTGGGTGAAGGTGCTTAACTTGATCCAGGAGGTGACAGGAGTAGATGTGGTGCGTAAGCCGCTGACTTGCCTTTTGGGCTGTATGGATGATATTGCTACGGATGAATGTGGAAGGCTGACTATCGCAAGATTGTTGTATGCTGCGAGAAAGCTTATCGCAATGCACTAGTTGGATGAAAAACCACCAGGGAAAAAGGAATTTATCAACAAGATAAATTTTATTGTCCTTATGGAAAGAAGCATATACAGTGAGAGGTCAGAATACAAAATTTGAAAATGTGTGGGGTGCATGGATGAATTACCCAGGTGTGGTGTCTGCTGAGTTACTGCAAAGTAGAATGGGTGTTGTGTAGTTGATTCTGGGGGGACTCCTACATGTACAGGCGTGTTTTTGTAAAGCTTGTTATCTTTTCTCAAGAGGTGATGCTGTCAGATGGTTGTATTGGATAATGGGCAAGAGATTGGGGGGAGGGAGAGGGGCGTTGGTTAGGTGGTAAGGGTGTTGTTTAGTAAAATGAAAATATATTATCAGGTCATGTATCTAATGTACAGTATTTGTCTGGAAATTGTATTGGACTGTGTTATTGGCGTGTCATATGCTTTAATAAAAAATACATGATTTAAAAAAAAAAAAAAGGTGAAATGCTTCTTTTCATCGCATGACCTGTCATAGAAACACAGGAGGCAGACAGGGACGCCAGATCAAAAGGGGAAGACTCTATCCACAGGCCCCTGCCCTTCTGCACCAAAATATCAGTAGACAAAAGCGTAAAATCCTGCTTAAAGGGAACCTCTCAGCAGGATTGTGCTGAGCAACACACAGACACTGTCAGGTGGGCACTGTTACACTGATTAAAATGAGAGCTTCATTTTCAATTTTCGGTTAATGAGCCGGTGCCATTTTGCTAGAGGGAAAAAAATTGGTCTCCACCAAGATGGCGCCGGCTGCGCCTGCACAGTAGTATCTATCGGATTGCCGATAGATGCTACTGCACAGGCGTGGCCGGCGCCATTTTTAGAGAGCGTTTTTAATTCTTTTTTCAGAACAAATGTAATGTAATGTAATGACTAAATAAAACAATTTAATGCATATTATAGATGTGATCATGCTTCAGCGCAGCCGCCACCTGCTGAAAGGTTCTCTTTATATTGATCGTCTGAATCCTGTTTTTGGGGCTACAGTGCAGTTTCTCTCTCTAACTGATCAAGTGCTTAGTGTACAGTACATCTGTAATGTGAACACAGTCTGTTTTTTTCACTTCTAAGATGACAAGAAATGAATTCAATAGTCAATGCTATAGTTAAAATAACATTATCTTCTGGTCTGTATCATGATTTGTTTATACAGAAAAATAGGTCGCAAATTCAATTTAGGAATACTAAAAGCCTGGCCTGTGGATGCTGAGTAAATGTATCAGCTAATCCTGGCCTTGCGTGTGTGCGATAGGACAAAAACAATCCTTAGCTGGTTCCTGTGAACAGGCCCAGACAAAGCCAGCAGACTGTGAAAACCAGCTCAAAGCCACAATAGTCTGTGTCCCAGGTGTTTCTTGGCACATTTCCTTATGCACTGTGACTTTATCATCAAGGATTAGAAAAGCTTTATGATGCTAAGATCTCATAAACACATGTATGAACAAGCAGATATCTATGGCAGCAAATGTACTTCAAAGTGTGCAATCAGAATGTTTGTCATGTTGTTACCACCTTCCATTACTGCATTGTTGACTCCCATAAGTCAAAGTTTCAGTGGGCTTTACTTCAAGCTTTTGTGAAGCAGCAACCGTAAGAATAGATTTAGTATAGCTAAGAAAACCCCGCTATCGTAACAAAAAAGATCAGAAGATTGTATTGTAAAAACACTAAGATACCGGGCACTCTCCGAAGAAAAAAAAATCACATTTACCAAAAAGAAATAAAAGGCTAATATTATAAGGAGTTAGTAAAGTAAAAGGGCATTGATACACAACCAGCGACATACAGTGTTGTTACCAAAAAATATTCATAGATATTCAGAATATTTCTATACATATGAACAAATAGTTCACAATCCACTGTTAAATCCCTTACATTACACCCAAGGGACCAGTTTTTTGCCACCAAACTTTCCAGTATATTTTGGAGTAGATATCACGCAAGAAAGAGACCGTCACAATGAGAATAAATTCCAATCTACCAGCAGAATTTGATAGCGCAAAAGATTAGAAGATTGATACATAATTTTGTGGGAAAAATATGGTATAACTTGTATTATATGTATTATAGTTATTAAAATTCCTGCTTATACTATGCCTAAAAGTCCAGTGGGCGGTCCTATCTAGTGATTGGCAGTTATCTGCATATGTGTACATGGAGTAAGCTGTCAATAACTTAACAGGACCGCTCACTGGACTCCTAAGCATAAAATAAGCTGGGATTTGAATGAATAAAATACCAGGTATACCGATCTGGTTTTTTTTTTCCGCTGTACAACGTGCTTCTGGCAGATTAGGCTAGGTTCACATTAGTGTTTGAGTCTGCATGTATCATCCGCATGCGCAAACGTATGCAAAATCGCATGCAAACGCATTCATACGCAGCGTTTATTATTCACATCATCTTACGCATGACAGCAAAAAAATTCTGCATGTGCATGCGTTTGAATTGTTTATGCGCATGCATTCGATATTTCCAATGTTTTCCAGTACCTTTTCCTTGACATAAGACACCCAATGGGCGTGTCTCTTGGGATTTCTAAATAATATATATATATATATATATATATATATATATATATATATATATATATACATATATATATATATATATATATATATATATATATATATACACACACACACTGCAAGGAGGAAATCCTCGTCTTTGGCCACTGTATCCAGCTGCAAGATGGATCTTGACATGGAGAGCTTCAATGATGGTCTAGATCTACAATTGAAATTGGCTGTTGCCTTTGCTTGTCAAGAAAAAAGAAGACGACAAAGACGTCGTCGCTACTGGCAACACCCCATTCTTAAACCCGGAGAGAGCCGTGGAGCCTACCACTCATTGTAGACAAAGCTACGTGCAAACCCCCAGATGTTTTTTCACTATACGAGGATGTCTGAACGGAGTTTTGATGACTTGCTGCAACGTGTCCGAGGATCCATTACCAGGCATGACACACAACTCCGTAGAGTAATTCCTGCTGAGGAATGTCTGTTGGTGACCCTGAGGTACATAATTGTGAAAAACAAACACATGTTCATAGTATTATTGTTAGAAAACCCATGTATTAATTTTTTTATTTCTATTTGCTGTTCGTCAGATTCCTGCCTACCAGAGAGACCTTATCATCTCTCCATTTCCAGTTCCGGATTTGAGTGTCCACCCTTTCTGGGATTGTTGGAGACACCTGCAGGGCTTTATGTGATGTTCTGCGTCAAGAATTCCTCCCCCAACCCACAACTGAACTCTGGCTTGAAAATGCTGAAAAATTCCAGGTAATTTTTGTAATTTTCCTAACTGTGTGAGGGCTGTGGACGGCAAACACATTCGGATTATGAAACCTGCTGGATGTGAAACCGAGTATTTTAATTACAAAAAATACTTTTCTATTGTTCTCTTGGTGATTGCAGATGCTGAATGACGATTTGTCGCCATGGACATTGGCTCATTTGGACGAGGAAATGACTCTCAGACGTTCAAAAACTCTGACATGGGCCAAAGTTTGTATCATAATTATTTCAATTTTCCACAGCCACAACCTCTTCCCAACACTGAAGGCATGCCAATGTCGTTTGTTGTGGTTGGGGATGAGGCCTTTCAAATGTGTGCCAACCTCCTAAAACCTTACTCAAGTAGGGACTTGAATCACACTAAACGGATTTTCAACCACTGACTGAAAAGGGACCAAAGAACTGTGGAGTGCGCCTTTGGCTTGCTGGTATCTAAATGGCACATTTTGGGAACAGCCATAAATCTAAAAATTGAGACAATTGATGAGGTTGTGAAAGCGTGTGTTGTTATGCACAATTACATCCTGGTAAAAGAGCAACCCAACTTAGCACCTGAGGAACCTGTTACATTGCATGATTACCAAGATCACCCTCTGAAGACTACAGTGGAAGTTGCCCAGATGAGGGATAAGTTTGCTGCATACTTTATTTCTGATAATGGATGTGTGGCATGGCAAGACGGAATGGTTTAAGCCGCTAAGTATGTACCTGTAATGTAAAAATGTACCTGTAATGTTAAAATGTACCTGTAATGTTTGCTGAATTAAATAATAAAATACCTGTAGCAAAACACCCGTTACAAGTTCCCTCAACAATACGATACACACGTGTGTTTGCGGCGGCGGCGCTTAAAAAGACAAAGAAAAAACAGATATTGTGCAAAGAAAATAAACATATTTAACAAAAAAATAATTGGGTTTAGGATTGGGGTCTCTCTGTGGGTGAGATGGGGTGGACTTTGGATGTGTGGAGCTGTGAGGATTGGGTGGTAGTTGATGAGGAAGGGGTTACAGGGGAAGGGGCAACAAATTGAAGGATTGGATCATGAATGGAATCATGGGAATGGATAGACAAACTGGAAGGGAAAGACACAAGGGAGGGTAGTGACACATTTGACAACAGAGACACATTGGTAGGTGAGGGTGGTGGTGGTGGGTCCAATTTTGGCAGCTTTTTTTTGCCTCCGGGTCTTCATCCTGGTGGGAATCTGTTTACTTTTTGACCTTTGTTTTCTTTGCCGAGTGGGAGTGGTGGCTTCTGTAGCAGTCTTCTGGCGTGGTGCTGGACTGGGCAGCGTGGTGGATGCTGCTGGCTGCAGGGGTGAACATGGGAGGGTGGTGGATGCTGCTGGCTGCAGGGGTGCTGTACTTGGGAGCGTGGTGGATGCTGCTGGCTGCAGGGGTGCTGAACTTGGGAGCATGGTGGATGCTGCTAGCTGCAGTGATGATGAAGTTGGCGTGGTGGATCTGTGAACTGGAGGCGGTGGTGGTGGAGGATAGTTCGGTGCTGTGGGAGTTGTAAAGTATATGTTCGGCTGCTGGTAATATCCTCTGGCCTGTCGATTGTAGCTATGGGACTACTGCTGCTGCTGCAATGTGTGGCTGTAAGCAGCCTGGCAGGCAGATGATTTTCCGACACTTCCCGCTCTGTTGCAGAAAAAAAATGTTGCGCCAGTCTCTCAAGGTCGACTTCCAGGCGGTCATGGCATTTGTTGACATCCAGTATAAGTGTGTTCACATGGTTGAACCCACTCTTTTATCTGTCACCAAGCACCCTAATCCCATCCTGGAAGACCGAGCTTAAGTGCATAAACCCGGGCATGAGTGACCTCTACCGGGCCCTCCGCCGCTGAAAAAAGCCAACAGAAGTAGTGTCAGAGGACTGGGAAAGGGGAAAACCTGATGGACCGGCGGCCACCTGTTCCTCAGCCTGTGAGGCCTGACAGGTTGCTACATCGCAAGTGAATAATTGGGACTGCATCTGTTCGTTGTCTGGTCGATGAGGGGCCGCTTCAACAGAGGATAATCCAGGTTGTGTTGTGCTGCACCAGGTTCTGTGGTGAAAATAAACTTTTAACCTGGTTCTCCTGTCTCATGTCCTTGTTGAAGCGATCCTTCATTGAGCGCGAACGCAATCTTATTCTCTTCACTGTGAAGGGGAAAAAAAGGAAAAAAATTACCGTATATACTGGAGTATAAGCCGACCAGAGTATAAGCCCCCTAATTTTGCCACAAAAAACTGGGAAAACTTAATGACTCATGTATAAGCCTAGGGTGGGAAATGCAGCAGCTACTGATAAATTTCAAAAATAAAAATAGATACCAATAAAAGTAAAATTAATTGAGACATCAGTAGGTTAAATCTTTTTGAGTATCCATATTAAATCAGGAGCCCCATAAGATGCTCTATACAAAATTCGCCCCATATAATGCTCCATAAAGTTCATGATGGGCCCCATAAGATGCTCCATACAAAAAATATGCCACATATAATGATGCACAAAGGTTAATAATGGCCCCATAAGATGTTCCATAGAATATGCCCCATATAATGCTCCATAAAAGTTGATGGACGCATAACATGCTCCATAGAAGATCGCATCTCACCACCTGTGCACTTGACCCGATCCCTTCCCACTTCATCCCAAACCTCACCACAGTCTTCATCCCAACCCTAACCCATCTCTTCAACCTATCACTAACAACTGGTGTTTTCCCCTCAAGCTTTAAACATGCCTCCATCACACCTATCCTCAAAAAGCCCTCTCTTGACCCATCCTCTGTATCTAGCTATCGCCCTATATCACTTCTCCCTTATGCCTCCAAACTACTGGAACAACACGTTTACCTTGAACTGTCCTCCCATCTCTCTTCTTGCTCCCTCTTTGACCGCTTACAATCTGGCTTCCGGTCACACCATTCCACTGAAACTGCCCTAACTAAGGTCACCAACGACCTCTTAACCGCCAAGAGCAAGCGACACTACTCTGTCCTCCTCGACCTGTCGGCTGCCTTTGACACAGTGGACAATTCCTTATTATTACAGACCCTCTCATCTCTTGGCATCACAGACTTGGCCCTATACTGGATCTCATCATACCTAACAGACCGGACATTTAGTGTCTCCCACTCACACACCACTTCCTCACCTCACCCCCTATCTGTCGGAGTCCTACAAGGTTCAGTCCTTGGGCCCCTGCTCTTCTCCATTTACACCTTTGGCCTGGGACAGCTCATAGAATCTCATGGCTTTCAGTATCACCTCTATGCTGATGACACACAGATCTACATCTCTGGACCAGATATCACCTCCCTACTAACCAGAATCCCTCAATGTCTGTCCACTATTTCATCCTTCTTCTCCGCTAGATTTCTCAAACTTAACATGCACAAAACAGAATTCATCATCTTTCCCCCATCTCACGCGACCCCCCCAACGAACCTATCCATTACAGTAAATGGCTGCCCACTCTCCCCAGTCCCACAAGCTCGCTGCCTCGGGGTAATCCTCGACGCTGATCTCTCCTTCAAACCACATATCCAAGCCCTTTCCACTTCCTGCCGACTTCAACTCAAAAATATTTCACGAATCCGTTCATTCCTCAACCAAGAATCTACAAAAACCCTAGTCCATGCCCTCATCATCTCTCGCCTTGACTACTGCAACCTCCTGCTTTGTGGCCTCCCCTCGAACACTCTCGCACCCCTCCAATCTATTCTAAACTCTGCTGCCCGACTAATCCACCTGTCCCCCGCTATTCCCCGGCCTCTCCCCTCTGTCAATCCCTTCACTGGCTCCCCATTGCCCAGAGACTCCAGTACAAAGCCCTAACCATGACGTACAAAGCCATCCACAACCTGTCTCCTCCATACATCTGTGACCTCGTCTCCCGGTACTTACCTACAAGCAACCTCCGATCCTCACAAGATCTCCTTCTCTACTCCCCTCTTATCTCCTCTTCCCACAATCGCATACAAGATTTCTCTCGCGTATCACCCCTACTCTGGAACCCTCTACCACAACACATCAGACTCTCACCTACCATTGAAAACTTCAAAAAGAGCCTGAAGACCCACCTCTTCCGACAAGCCTACAACCTGCAGTAACCACCGATCGACCAAACCGCTGCATGACCAGCTCTACCCTCACCTACTGTATCCTCACCCATCCCTTGTAGATTGTGAGCCCTCGCGGGCAGGGTCCTCTCTCCTCCTGTACCAGTTATGACTTTTATTGTTCAAGATTATTGTACTTGTTTTTATTATGCATACCCCTCCTCACATGTAAAGCGCCATGGAATAAATGGCGCTATAACAATAAATAATAATAATAATAATAATAGAATAATACGCCCCTTATGCTGCTTCATAAAGGTTGATGGTCCCATAAGATGCTCCATAGAATAATTTGCGGCATATGCTGTTCCATAAAGGTTGATGGCCCCATAAGATGCTCCATAGAATAATATGCCCCATATGCTACTGCTGCTGCGATTAAAAAAAATATGACATACTCACCTCATTGTCGCTGGGCGCCAGGTGCTGGTGTCCTGAGCAGGTGGGGACACCGGTGCGCTATGAGGGCCAGGTGCCGGTGTCGCCACTGGCTCAGGCCCCCGGCACTTGCGATATTAACCTGTCCCCGTTCCACCGCCGCGCGCCGCAGTGTCTTCCGGGTCCTCTGGCTGTGACTGTTCAGGCAGAAAACACGCACTAAACACATCATCATGTTCTCTGACTTGAACGTCACAGCCAGAGGACGAGGAAGACACAGCCCGGGGGTGGAACAGGGACAGGTGAATATCGCATGGCTTACCCTCCCCCATCATACTCACCCCCTCCTGACGCGGTCTCTGCATGTCCCTGCTTCTCCGATGGTCTCCGATGCGCCGGCAGCTTGTTCCTGTGTTCAGCGGTCACATGGTACCGCTCATTAAAGTAATGAATATGCGCTCCACGCCTATGGGAGTGGAGGTGCGTCCATATTCATTACTTTAATGAGCGTTACCACGTGACAGCTGAACACAGGAAGAGCTGCTGGAGCCAGAGACCATCTGAGAAGCAGGGACGTGCAAAGACCACACCGGGAGGAGGTGAGTATGATGTGACAGCCGCCACTCCTGCCGCTCCCCCTCCCCCTCCCCCACCGACCCCCTGGGGCAATGACTCGAAAATAAGCAGAGATGCGCACTTTCAGCCTAAAAAAAGGGCTGAAAATTTTGGCTTATACTGGAGTATATACGGTAACTGTAAAACAATGCACCTACATTTACAGTTTCACTGGTGCGTCACACCACATTGCAATACTTACCAAAATCATTTCTGGTACGTGGCGTGGGACGGTCCCAATCATGCAACAGCGATCTGGCCACTTCTTCCCAGAGTCGTCGAATCACAACAATGTCGGAGTGCTGACGATCACGGGTGTCCCACAATGGTACTCACTCTTGCACAAGGTTAATTAGTTGCTTGTTTTCAATGTCCTGTTTGGCTTCTTCCCATTGTGGAACCTATAGATCCAATAAAACAAAATAATTTTAAGTAAAAATGAAAAAAAAATTCAATTACAACTCTGATGAAAAGACTACTTACACCACGTCTTTCCTCCTGAGACACATGAGCCTGACGACCCTGGGAAGAATTATTTCCACTCAACTGCTCCTGTTCTTCATCACTGGAAGGTACCTGTAAAGAAATTACATGATTTAATACAGGTATAGTATTGCCAATCAATACATAGCAATCAGTATAGCAAATGTGATTACATAATCGGTGTCATGTACACCCTGGGAAGCAGTGAGTTATTCACTTGAGGACATGTTTGAAGAGCAAGCAGCAGTCAAGTGAAACACTACAGAAAAAAAAGATAACAAAAATTAAACTTGCTAGAGCCAAACACAATGTAGCCAAGAAAAAAAAGGACACCAATACTTACATTACAGGCAGTAGTCCAACAGCACAGCAGTCAGCGCAGGGCAAGGACAGACGGCAGCATCAGGACAGATGGCAGCAGCAGGACAGACGGCAGCACCAGGACAGACGGCAGCACCAGGACAGACGCCATCACCAGGAGAGACAGCAGCACCAGGAGACAACCAGTCTAGAAGGAACAGAAAAAAAAATTAAGAGAGACAGACACTTTCAAAGCTTCTATACTTAGCCAGTGTTGTCCTCACCAGGACGGCAGCACCAGGAGAGACACCAGCACCAGGAGAGACGCCAGCACCAGGAGACAACCAGTCTAAAAGGGACAGAAAAATAAATTAGTACAAAGTACAGACAGCAGTGAGACAGACATTTTTAAAGGTTCTATACTTACATAGCCAGTGTTGTTGTCAGATCCAGAGTCTTGAAAGTAATGGCTTTGCCGTTTCCACAATTCCTTGCATACAGATTTGTTTTGGGGATGGATGAAACCATTTCCTGGACCTGCTCATTGTGAAGTACGCATGCGTATCGAACATATGCGTATACATGTCCTTGAGTACAATAGACAGTAATGATTTTTTTTACGCAATCGTCCGAAAGCGGACGATTGCACAATATTTGACGCCTCAAAAAATGCAACATTTTTGCTTTCGCCGCGCCCCGCTGCACACCGTGAAACGACGTATGCGGATCTATGCGGATCATATGCTGCACACTAAGACGCAAATGTGAAACCAGCCTTAGACAGCAATTTCTTGGTGACAGGTTTCCTTTAAAAACTGGCTACAAACAGGTCAGCAAAAGCCAACACAAATTCACACAAAACAATTTGAGTGGAAAGTCTTCATGTTTGGCCATTTGATACCAGAATTCTACTGTATTTTGGCCACAGTTTGAACAATGTAAAATTCATCTTGCATATGAAAATATGATCGCAACCTTTGCATATATGTCATTAAAGTCGTTGTCCAGGAATGACATATTGCTGACCAATCCATTAATCGGTGCGGGTGCAACACCTGGCAACAATCAGCTAATATTTGCTATGGCAGTGGTCAGATATAAGTGATGTACTCGCTGCTGAGTACTACTCCTTATCTCCCCGTCTTCCACTGAAGTGAATGGGCATTAAAGTGCAATTCTCAGGGATAGACCATTAAGCAATGTACAGGACTACTGTGTCCGTCCCTGTACATTATTAATATCCGGCTGCTGCCTTAGCAAATTTCAACTGATCGGTGGGGGCCCACCACCAATCTCATACTGATGGCATATATGGATAGTTCATCAATATTTCAGTCCCAGAAAACCCCTTTAACAAAGCTCCTTGAGTATCTCTTCCAATTAGAGCTTCACTATTGATTCTGGAAAAATTTTGGTTTTTCTTCTGTGCCTCTCCGTTCCAAAATTATGTCCACTAGTAATAATGGGGCATTAAGTTTTTCTCCTCAGATGCTGGACAATCAAAACAAGCCAGCTACCACAGAGCAGTTCAGTAATAAACGCCCAGGGATGAAGGGAAAATATGCCCCATTATTACTAGGGGGCATTACTTTGGAATTGAGAGGCAAAGAAGAAAAAAAAATGTTTTCCAGAGCCAGTGGAGCAGCAACAATTGGAGGAAATACTCAGTATAAGAGCACAGTCAGACAGCCATATAACACAGATGATGATCACATCATAATGCTCGGACTGGCTGGTGGCTCTCCTGACCCGAGCATGACAGCTGCATATCTGTGCCGTTGTGGTCAGGAGAGCCGTCAGCCAGTCCGAGCGTTGCGATGAAATCCTTTTCCATGTTATACGGCCATCTGACTGCGCCCTGAATTCAAATATCCAGGGAAAGATCCTTGTTAAATAGATTTGGAATTACATTATGCAGATATCGCCATGCTTACACTGGAGTCAGGATCATTATAATTAAGGGTGCTGTACATATGAAGAGGGTTTATACATACATAATATACAGGGGTTGGAGAAAATAATGGAAACACCTAACGTTTTGGCATCATAATCTTCGAACA
Source organism: Ranitomeya variabilis (assembly GCF_051348905.1). Classification (NCBI taxonomy): domain Eukaryota; kingdom Metazoa; phylum Chordata; class Amphibia; order Anura; family Dendrobatidae; genus Ranitomeya; species Ranitomeya variabilis. The sequence continues at coordinate 143,438,711 of NC_135237.1, read as the reverse complement.
TGTGATAAACATGCAAACCGTGACATATGGTAATGTTTTGCAGTTGATTATTTGTGTTATGTGATATGTGTATGTAAATTAACTGTTTGTTTTGCATAATTGTAAGAACATTGATGAGAAACTGATACCAATGGCAGACCTCTCGGATTTTCAAAGATGCCAAATTGTTGGTGCTCGTATGGCAGGCGCTAGTGTAACAGAAAGTGCCTGAATGCTTGGCGTGTCAAGAGGTACTGTCTCCAAAGTAATGACTGCGTTTGAAAGAGAAGGAAAAACGTCCGCAGCAAAACACAGGTCCGGCCGAAAGTCAAAGTTGACCGAGAGAGACCGTCGGACTCTAAAGCGAATTGTGAGAAAGGATCGCAAGACCATGGCTCCAAAAATCACTGCCGAGCTCAATGAACACCTACAGAACCCAGTTTCCACGAAAACTGTTCATTGGGAGCTGCACAAATCTGGATTGCACGGAAGAGCTGCAATTAGAAAACCGCTGCTCTCAATGACAAATGTTTCCAAGCGTTTAGAGTGGTGTAGAAACCTCCAGAATTGGTCCCTCGAGCAGTGGAAACGTGATATTCTCAGACGAATCATCGTTTACCCTATTTCCGACCTCCAGCCGAGTGTACGTTTGGAGACAGCCGAAAGAAGCATTCCATCCAGACTGAATTCTCCCAACCGTAAAACATGGTGGAGGTTCTGTGATGATCTGGGGTGCTATTTTGTGGAGATCCACCGGGCCATTGATATCCCTTCATGGAAGAATTAACAGCCAAGATTATTTAGGCATTTTGGGCGACCAAGTGCATAGAATGGTTCAAGCACTTTCCCCGTAGGGGAACACCATCTTTTAGGATGATAATGCACCAATTCATACAGCTAGAATCGTTAAAGCATGGCACGAGGAACATTGTAATGAAGTTGAGCATCTCATCTGGCCCCCACAATCCCCAGACCTCAACATTATTGAGCATTTATGGTCGATTTTAGAGATTCAAGTTAGACGTCGAATTCCGCCGCCATCGTCGCTCAAAGAACTGGAGGTTTTTTTTAACTGTAGAATGGGTAAAATTCCTTTGGAAACAATTCACACCTTGTATGAATCCATACTTCAGAGAATTGAGGCTGTAATCGCCGCAAAAGGTGGACCTACACCATATTAAACTAACTTTTGTTGATGTTTCCAGGTGTTTCCATTATTTTGTCCAACCCCTGTACATATATAATATATAAAAGTACAGTAAGCAGACTAACAGTGACAGATTTGTGCAGAGGGGGAGATAGATGATCCTTCCCTTTGAATCTACAGCATAGGACTGAGGTTGCATAAAGTGGCACATCTATTGTTATCTAACCACAGGACAATTAAGGCTTTTTAACATGTTGCATTTCTGCCGCACATTTTTTCCTAGGAAGAAACTAAGAAGAAAGAAAAGCTGCATAGCACATAAAAGTGCACACCTAATGATTATTAAACAAATTTTATTGAAAAAATGACACAGACAAACCATCACATTAAAAACACTTAAAATCTATATGTAGAAACAGGGGATGGGTCTGATAATTCAACACAAAAAAAAACACAGGCACAAATGGAAATATGAGTTTATATAGACCAAAAATATAGGATGATGAGGTAATATGGCAGGTATATATAGATATATGTAAAAATATATGGATATAATTTTTTATATACAGTCATAGCTGAAAATGTTGGTACCCTTGAAATTGTTCCAGAAAATTAAGTATTTCTCCCAGAAAATTATTGCAATTACACATGTTTACTTCCTTTGTCAGTTTTGGAACAACACAAAAAAAACTGAGAAAAAAGGCAAATTAGACTCACTGATGGCCACTTCAGAACTCAACAAGCACTTTGTTTCCATCCATTTCTGGGTGCTGTAGTGCAGCAGTATCCGCATTTTGCAGTGATGAGGCAGTGACCCAGCAAAGTTCAAAGCAAAACGTGTTTTAATGTCCAACTCACAGAAATATATAGCACATTATATCCTTCGGATCGCAGACGGAAAACAAAACAGTTCACATCCAAGACCAGTTGCCGTGGGCAAATGCACCGCCGTGTACGCTGAGGGGTGCCAAGCCTTTTAGCTCCACTTGGTCATGTGTTGCCTCACACAGGCTGAGCTCTGCAGAGCTTTCTGCTCTGCACACTTTGCAAGACCAAACTGACACACCCAAACCTTTGCTTCAGGGCTTTTACAAGGAACCTGTGGCCGTAGGCCACATGGACAACTCAGCGCAAAGGAAATGGACCGCCCCACTACCATCCTGTAATCCATTTAAAAAATAAAAGCCCATGGCAGGGTTTCCTAAATCTGCCTAGGACAAAATAGTTTTCCCAAGACCAACACTTACTTTTATTTTGCATTGCAATCACAGCTATACCTGTTGAAATCACAAAAAAAGAGAAAATTGAAAGGCACAAAGACAAAAAATCGACTTACTGGTGGAGATGGTGATCTCTGAATCAAGGACACCCTTCACGGTATATTCATGGTGTGTGGAGGTGCTTGCTGAAAAACACATATGAAGTAATCCAATAATAAGAAAACAGCCACACAACTCAAATCTTCCGTAGAATAAAAAAACCTTTGTCCTTTATTTCATTTGCACAAAGTGGACAAGGTCATAAGGGAGGGACGTTAGCAGAACACACAGATAAAGAGGACTACGGCCGTTTCACGTCTTGCACGCTTCAACGGGACCCATTGAAGCGTGCAAGACGCGAAATGGCCGTAGTCCTCTTTTTCTGTGTGTTCTGCTAACGTCCCTCCCTTATAACCTTGTCCACTTTGTGCAAATGAAATAAAGGACAAAGATTGTTTTATTCCATGGAAGATTTGAGTTGTGCGGCTGTTTTCTTCTTATTATTGGATTACAGCTATACCTGTGACTGCAATGCACTCCCACGGCCTCAATACGCTTCTGTGCACATCCTGGGGGGACACATAGCAACCCTCGCATATAACACCAGTCACTGCCTCACACAGCTTATAGAAGTATGTTTGGGGTCATTGTCCTGCTGGAAGACCCATGACCTAAGACGCAAACCCAGCTTTCGAACAGCAGGCAATACATTGAGACCCAAAATTCCTTTGGTAATCTTCAGTTTTCATGATGCCTTGCAAACAGTTAAAGCACACAGTGCGAGAGGAAGCAAAACAACCCCAAAACATCTTTGAACCTCCACCATATTTGACTGTAGGTACTGTGTTCTTTTCTTTTTAGGCCTCATTCTGTTTTGGGTAAACAGTAGAATGATGTGCTGTACCAAAAAGCTCCATCATGGTCTCATCTGTCCACAAGACACTTTCCCAGAAGGATTTTGGCTTACTCACATACATTTTGGCAAACTGCAGTCTAGCTTTTTCACGTCTGTGTGTTAGCAGTTGGGTCATCCTGGGTTTCCTGCCAAAGTGTTTCATATTATTCAAATGTTGATGGATAGTTTGTGCTGACACTGATTAACCCTGAGCCTGCAGGAGAGCTTGAGTTTTCTTTGGAATTTGATTGGGGCTGCTTATCCACCATCCGGACAATCCTGCGTTGCAACCTTTCATCAACTTTCCTCTGCCGTTCACGTCCAGGTAGATTAGCTACTGTGCTATGGGTTGTAAACTTCTTGCTTATGTTGCGCAACATAAACAAAGGAACATAAAGATCACTGGATATGGACTTGTAACCTTGAAGTTTGTTGTTATTTTTCAACAATTTTGGTTCTCAAGTCCTCGTGTTGCACACACAGACACACAATTTAAAAACCGAGTTTCACATGGTTTCAGGAGTGATTTAATTATTGCCCAAATCTGTTACTTGCCACAGTTGAGTTTGAGTGAGCATCACATGTTTGAAACAAAGTTGTTTACTCACACTTTTGGAAAGGTGCCAACAACTTTGTCCAGCCCATTTTTAGTGTAATATGTGAACTTTTCTGGGAGAAAAACAATTTTCTGGAACAATTTCAAGGTTACCAACATTTTCAGCCATGACTGTATATCTATTTACAGCTGCCAAATTAGCTCAGTTACACTTTTTTTGCTTCTTATTCATCATCCTATATTTTGGGATTGTTTACACTGATGTATATTTCTATTTGTGCTTATATGTGGGGATTTTTGGGAGATTATTATATCCATTCCCTAAATATATTTTAAATATATGTTTTTAATTGTTTTTAATTTGATTGTCTACATGATTTTTTCAATAAAATGTCTTATTATGAATCATTGGGTATGCACTTACATATACTATGCAGCTTTTCAGTCTTCTTCTTAGTGCATATACTTTGTAGTATATTATTTTATTTACAGTAGTTATATTTCTTTTGTGGTGCACACTACACTACGTCTTTCCATTGCCTAGAAAAAAATGCAGTGTTTTGCAATGTATGAAATTTCATGCACATACTCCTTATTTTTTCTTTACAGAATTCAACAACCAAAGCATTGTTTTCAAATACACAGTATATCAATTCTTTCAGCATTTTGCAGTGTATTTCACTCATTCAAATAAAAAGGAAAAAAAAATCAAAAACACACACAAATACGGGTCAAAAACATGTTAAAAGAATCTGCTACGGACACTCAATGTGTGAACATAAGCTTATAGAAATTTGCTAATATATCCAGATATATTTTTCTTAGATTCTTTTCATGTTTAGGCTCCGTATACCCAGAGACATACGGTACTACTGATGTTACACTGAACAAAAATATAAACACAACACTTGTTTTTGCTCCCATTTCTCATAAGCTGAACCCAAAGATCTAAGACTTTTTCTATATACACAAAAGGCCTTTTTCTCTCAAATATTGCCTCACAAATTTGTCTAAATCTGTATTAGTGAACACTTCTAGTTTGCTGAGATAATCCATCCATCTCACAGGTGGCCTAAAGGTACCGTCACATTAAGCGACGCTGCAGCGATATCGACAACGATGCCGATCGCTGCAGCGTCGCTGTGTGGTCGCTGGAGAGCTGTCACACAGACAGCTCTCCAGCGACCAACGATGCCGAAGTCCCCGGTTAACCAGGGTAAACATCGGGTTACTAAGCGCAGGGGCGCGCTTAGTAACCCGTTGTTTACCCTGGTTACCAGTGTAAATGTAAAAAAACAAACAAACACTACATACTTACATTGCCGTGTCTGTCGCGTCCCTCGCCTTCAGCTTCCCTGCACTGTGTAAGCGCCGGCCCTAAAGCACAGCGGTGACGTCACCGCTGTGCTTTGCTTTACGGCCAGCACTGACACATTCAGTGCAGGAAGCTCTGAGCAGCAGCGCGGACGCCGGGGGACGTGACAGACATCAGAGGGTGAGTATGTAGTGTTTTTTTTTTACTTTTACAATGGTAACCAGGGTAAATATCGGGTTACTAAGCACGGCCCTGCACTTAGTAACCCGATATTTACCCTGGTTACCATTGTAAAACATTGCTGGCATCGTTGCTTTTGCTGTCAAACACGATGATACACGCCGATCTGATGACCAAATAAAGTTCTGGACTTTCAGCAACGACCAGCGATATCACAGCGGGATCCCGATCGCTGCTGCGTGTCAAACACAACGATATCGCTATCCAGGACGCTGCAACGTCACGGATCGTTGTCGTTCTCGTTGCAAAGTCGTTTAGTGTGAAGGTACCTTTAGGGTGGCCACAATAAAAGGCCACTCTAAAATGTGCAGTTTCACAGTATTGAAAGGGTCTGGGGGAGGTCAGTCAGTATCTGGTGTGACCACCATTTTCCTCACGCAGTGTAACATCTCCTTCGCACAGAGTTCATCAGGTTGTTGATTGTGGTCTGTGGAATGTTGGTCCACACCTCTTCAATGACTTTGCGAAATTGCTGGATATTGAACATGTTGTCATATACACCAATTCAGAGAAGAGGCGTATCTGGGGGGGGGCAGCCGGGGCATGTGCCCCGGGCGCAGCCGGCAGGTGGGCGCAGTTGGGCCGCCTAATGCTGCAGTCCGCAGTGTCTCTGCCGGCGGCAGCATTCTGCCGCCCCCCCGGACTGAGAGTCGGCTGTTATCTGTGCTGACTTTCAAGCTGACAGCCTGCAAAGAAACTGCAGCACGCCGGCTCCCAGGGACATGGGCAACATACCGCATTTTGAGCAGTTTGGAGGAAGAGAAATATTGCCTATGACCCAAAGAACACCGTCCCCACTGTCAAGCATGGAGGTGGAAACATTATGTTTGGGGGATGTTTCTCTGCTAAGGGCACATGACTACTTCACCGCATCAATGGGAGAATGGATGGAGCCATATACCGCAAAATCCTGAGTGACAATTTCCTTCCCTCCACCAGGACATTAAAAGTGGGTCGTGGCTGGGTCTTCCAGCAAGACTATGGCCGAAAAAATACAGCCAAGGCAACAAAGGAGTGGCTCAAAAAGAAGCACATTAAGGTCATGGAGTGGCCTAGCCAGTCTTTAGACCTTAATCCCATAGAAAACTTATGGAGGTAGTTGAAGCTCTGAGTTGCCAAGTGACAGCCTCAAAATCTTAATGATATAGAGATGATCAGCAAAGAGAAGTGGACCAAAATTCCTCCTGACATGTGCGCAAATCTCATCATCAACTACAAAAAACGTCTGACTGCTGTGCTTGCCAACAAGGGTTTCGCCACCAAGTATTAGGTCTTGTTTGCCAGAGGAATCAAATACTTATTACTCACTGCAAAATGCAAATAAATTTATATAATTTATACAATGTGATTTTCTGGATTTTATTTTTGATATTCTATCTCTCAATGTTAAAATTAACCTACCCTTAAAATTATAGACTGCTCATGTCTTTGTCTGTGGGCAAACTTATAAAATCAGCAAGGGATCAAATACTTATTTCCCCCATTGTATGTTGCACTGTTGATAAGATCTCCATTGCCTCTTCGGCAGTTTATTTTGTTCACTAGTTTCTTAAACTCTGTAGAACACCTTTAGGGGCATTTTATTTACTTTAATGTATGTAATTTTGGCTAAAATCTTTGCAGTTCCGTTTACATAAAAAATATTTTGTCTTCTGCAGTTTCTATGTAACACAAAACATAGCAAGCTGCAGAATCCAGTGAAAGAGAGTCTGTTACCTACAAAACTCAAATTAGAGCACCATGCTGGTGTTTGTTTTTTGTCACCTCTGTTACCAGTCAGTAATATGTAAGTACAGAGTGTATTCCAGTACTTAACAGTCAGCATCTTGAGCCATTTAAAACTCTGCAGTTGAAAACCTTTTTTTTGGCGTGATTCAAGTCCCAACTCGAATAGGCTTTTATGAGGTTGGCACATATTTGAAATGCCTCATCCCCAACCACAACAAACGGCATTGGCGGTCCTTCAGTGTTTGGAAGAGGTTGTGGCAGTTGAAAATTAAAATTATTACCATACAAACGTTGTCCCATGTCAGAGTTTTTGAAAGTCTGTGAGTCATTTCCTTGTCCAAATGAGCCAACGCCAACAAATAGACAATCAACATCTGCAATCGCCATGAGAACAATCAAAAAGTATTTCTTGTAATTCAAATATTCGGATCCACTTATAGCAGGTTTCAGAATCCGAATAGGTTTGCCGTCCACAGCCCCCACACAGTTAGGAAAATTACAAATTTCATTGAATTTTGCTGCGTTTTTCAGCCAGAGTTCAGTTGTGGGTTGGGGGAGGAATTCTGCACCAGAATGTCACATAAAGCACTGCAGGTTTCTCTAACAATCCCAGAAAGGGTGGACACCCTAATCCGGAATTGGAAGTAAAGAGATCTTAAGGTCTCTCCACTAGCCAGGAACCTGAAGAACAGAAAATGGGGAAAAAAATTCACTACCTGGCTTTTCTAACAATAATACAAACTACGTGTTTATTTTTCAAAATTACGTACCTCAGGGTCACCAACAGACGTTCCTCAGCAGGAATTGCTCTACATAGTTGCGTGTCCTTCCTGGTGATGGATCCTTGTACACGTTGCAGCAATTCAACGAAGCTCTGTTCAGACATCCTCGTGTAGTCGAAAAACTTCTCTGGGTTTCCACGCAGCTCGGTGTAAAACGAGTGGTAGGCTCCACGGCTCTCTGACTTCAATGATGGGGTGTTGCCAGTAGTGACAAAGACGTCTTCTCTGTCTTGCCCTTCTTTCTTCTTCACAAACCACAGCCAAGGCAAAAGCCAATTTCAATTCCAAATCCAGATTACGATAGAAGCTCTCCATGCCAAGATCCATACTGTAGCTGTTTACAGCAGCAAAAGATGAGGATTTCATCTGTTTAGGGTCTATATATACAGAATCCCAATGACACGCGCCCATTAGGTGTGGCTTTTGTCAACAAAATTCTCCTGGAGCAGCATTTGCAGCATAACAAAATTCTTTGAAACTTCAAACTCATACTAATGCAGCGTTTTTGTCCCATCATGTGTAAGCTGATGCAGATAAAAACCACTGCATAACCATGGGTTTTGGCATGCGTTTGCGCATGCAAATCATACGCTGCGCACAGAGATGCTAATGTGAACTTAGCCTAAATGAGGCAGATGGCGTATTGTAGATCTCTGTCACTCCAGCTCTATTCTCTGCCCTGAACTATTTCCTGCTGCTTGACTGACAGCCACAATCCTGTGTGACTTAAGGCAAAGGAGTCATCAATGAAGCCAGAGTAGGCAATAGAGCTGGAGTGACAGAAGCATCAGATCTACAAAAGCTCTTCAGCCTCATTTGCATATCAATTCAAATGCCGGTTTCTCACTAACCTAGTAAAGATATCGCTGAACGTGGCTTTGAAAGCTACATTCACTTATAAAAGTTTTGGGTGTAAAATCCTGGAGCTAGATTTTATTTAAGATAGAAGAATAAAGAAGATTCTGTCACTATGCTTCTGTTCACATACATGTGAACATGGCTCTTTATTCTTCACATTTATGAATAAAATGCTGACTGAATCTACAACAAACTCATTTGCATTTGCAATCATGGACTGGTGATTCTTTGCCTTCTTCCGCCTTTATTTTCCATTTATAGATCTCTGTTCTGTAGCACGTTTTATACAAAAAGTAACTCAACAACCATAATGTGGAATAAATACGGCACAGCTTGCGATTGAAACAGCAGTTCCGACCTCTTAGCCTCTCTCCAAATAGCTGGCTATATTTGAGTGTTCAAAGGGTTAAATCAATCATATGTAATCTATGTGAGTGCCCGCAGAATACCATTCTTACTATAAAATCTTATCGCAAATTGCATTACAAGAAATAAATATCACCTTGACTTTCCAGCAGGGGCATGGAGCTAGTGGGGTCTCACTGCTAGCTACCTCTCAATTCATTTAGATAGAGAAAACTCTGCTTGCCCCCAGGTCAAACATGTCAATCTACCCCCCTGTGAGAACAATATATTGTGCTTCTATGCCCTGTAGAAACCCCCCCACAAATATAGCAATATGTCGTTGTCTGAAAGTCTGGAAATGTAATGTATATCTGCAAAGATTAGTAGAAGCTTCTTTAATATTATGGACCATGATTTGCAACTAATAAAAATTAATCTTCAGCTTTTATGTCCACTCCATATTTTGGCCCATTATCCTGTACAAATAATTGACTATGACTTTACTGCATTGAAACCTCCCATTTTTACAAAAATCCTTATGTACAACAAATATACTTATGAGAAAATTCTGTCTGCCAGTAGCTGCCACTAGAGGGAGCCTCAGAGCTTGCTACATAAATCCGTTATTAGGCTATGTACACACATTGCAGATTTAGATGTGGAGCCACAGCGTTTTTGGCTGCACGGATTCGCATCAAATCCGCAGTGTAGTGCACAGCCAATGTTAATCTAAGGGAAATGGAGATTTGTTGGGCACATGCTGCGGAAAAATCCACGCAGCTGTTTTTTTTTCCGCAGCATGTCAATTATTTTTGTGGATCTGCAGCGTTTCTGCACCCATTGACTTCCAATGAGTCAGGCACATCCACAGCAAAACTGCAGATGTAAAAAAAGATCTGCGGATTTGCTGCCGATCTGGGCGCTAGAAATGCTGCAGATTGGGAAGAGGGAAGAGTGTGGGCGGAATTATGTGCGTGTATGTGTGTGCGGGGGTCTGCGTGTATGTGTGTGTGTGCCTGTGTCTGCGTGAATCTGTTCTGTGTGAGGGTGTGTGTATCTGTGTGTAGGCAGGCATCGTCCGATGGGACTTCTAATCCCATCCAGCTATAACTGCTACAATGACACCATTAGCCAATGATGGGAAAGTAGTCCCATCATCCGGCTAATATGTTGAATGTTAAAAAACAAAACAAAAAAACACATACAGTACACATATAGTACATACTTACCATATACACTTAATCCCCGAAGCCATCGATCATCTGAAAATAAAATTTAAATAATAAACAAATATACTCCCTGTGTCCGACGTAATCCAATTAATAACGATTGTCCCAAGATGATCTACCGCACTGTATCACTCCGCCGCCAACAGGTCACCTGAGTTCACCTGTCACTTGCGGCACTACAGCATGAGAATTTTCTCACACATGTAGTGCCGGAAAGTGAACTCCGATGATACACTGCGGGAGGGTTATCTCTGGTCAGTGTGTCATCGGAGGCCCTATAGGGTGGTCACGTCTGCTGATGCAACCACTCTATAGGGGAGATCATCATGGAACACTCGTTATTAAAGAGGGACAGGGAGCAGGGAGTATTTTTATTTTTTTTTTAACAGGTGATTGATGGCTTCGATTGGATTAGGCGTGGAATAAAAAGTATGAAAAAATGTGTAGTGTTTTATTTCAGTAAAACACTTTCTTCTGGCTGTCTTTTCTTAACCCATTAATAACTATAGGATTAATAATGGATAGGCGTCTTACTGACGCCTCTCCATTATTAACCAGGCTTAACGTCACCTTACAATCAAAGGTGACATTAACCCCTTATTACCCCTTATGCCACCACTACAGGGCAGTGAGAAGAGGCTAAGTGCCAGAATTGGTGCATCATACAGATGCGCCAATTCTGGGGCGGCTGGGTGCTGGTATTTTTAGCCGGGGGGGCAATATCGATGGCCTCTTTCTAGGCTATGAATATCATCCTGCAGCTGTCAGCATAGCCTTTTCTGGCTATAAATTACAGGGGGGCAAACGTCATTTTTTGGGGTCGTCCCCCTATTTTAATAGCCAGTAAAGGCTAAATGTACAGTTGCGGGCTGATATTCATAGCCTGGGAAGCTCCGTGGCTATTAACCCCGTCATAGGCTAGAAATATTGGCCCCCGGTCATCGGCTTTCCCTCTCTGGAGCAGAAAATTGCACAGGCCATTTTTTATTTTTTATTTAAGATATTGCGTGCAGATTTTGTGTATGTGTGTGTCTTTAACTATTTATGCACTATTTTATCTATCATCTATCTATATCTGTCTATCTATATCTGTCTACACCATGTTCCAAATTATTATGCAAATTACATTAACCCTTCTTTGATATCACCTTCACAATTCTTGCATCCATTGAACTTGTGAGTTTTTGAAGAGTTTCTGCTTGTATTTCTTTGCATGAAGTCAGAATAGCCTCTCAGAGCTGCTATTTTGATGTGAACTGCCTCCCACCCTCATAGATCTTTTGCTTGATGATACTCCAAAGGTGCTCTATAGGGTTGAGGTCAGGTGGCCACACCATGAGTTTATCTCCTTTTATGCCCATAGCAGCCAATGACTCAGAGGTATTCTTTTCAGTATGAGATGGTGCATTGTCATGCATGAAGATGATTTTGCTCCTGAAGGCACATTTCTGCTTTTTATACCATGGAAGAAAGTTGTCACTCAGAAACTCTATATACTTTGCAGAGGTCATTTTCACACCTTCAGGAACCTTAAAGAGCCCTACCAGCTGTTTCCCCATGATTCCAGCCCAAAACATGACTCCTCCACCTTGCGGATGTCGCAGCCTTGTTGGGACATGGTGGCCATCCACCAACCATCCACTACTCCATCCATCTGGACCATCCAGGGTTGCTCGACACTCATCAGTAAACAAGACTGTTTGAAAATAAGTCTTCATGTATGTCTGGGCCCACTGCAACCATGTCTGCTTGTGAACACTGTTTAGGGGTGGCCAAATAGTAGGTTTATGCACCACAGCAAGCCTTTGAAGGATCCTACACCTTGAGGTTCGAGGGACTCCAGAGGCACAAGCAGCTTCAAATAAATGTTTGCTACTTTGTAATGGTATTTTGGCAGCTGCTCTCTTAATCCAATGAATTTGTCTGGCAGAAACCTTCCTCATTATGCCTTTATCTGCATGAACTCTGTCTGTGCTCTGTTTCAGTCACAAATCTCTTCACAGTATGATGATCACTCTTAAGTTTTCGTGAAATATCTAATGTTTTCATACCTTGTCCAAAGCATTGCACTATTTAACACTTTTCAGCAGCAGAGAGATCTTTTTTTTTCCCATATTACTTGAAACCTGTGGCCTGCTTAATAATGTGGAACATCATTTTTAAGTAGTTTTCCTTTAATTAGAATCACCTGGAAAACTAATTATCACATGTGTTTAAGATTGATTTCAGTGATCCATTGAGCCCTGAGACACAATACCATCCACGAGTTTATTTGAAAAACAAAACAATTAAATCTTTATGACACTTAAATCCAATTTGCATAATAATTTGTAACATGGTGTATCTATCTATCTGTTTGTGTGTGTAGACACTATTCTTCCATGGAGTATGTTAAATAAGAGGTTGGACAAAGAAATGACATGACAATTCTTTTTTTTTTAAATAATAGATCCTTATTTAGGTTACAAAAACGCATACAAATCAGCATGAAAAAACTCATCAAATACACATAAAAAACGCATCAAAAATACATAAAAAACGCACAGATTTTTACCTGCGTTTTCTGCCAAGAGGTGCAGATTCTGTGCAGAAAATTCTGCAGGCAAATCTGCAACATGTGCACATACCCTTAACCAAGCTCATAAATAGTATGCATTAACCCCTTAAAGACAGACAGTATTGGCCTTGTGGTCACCAGTCTCATTTTTCAAATCTGACGTGTTTCCTTACGTGTTAAGAATTTTGGAACTTTGGAATGCTTTACCTATCAGTGATTCTGAGGGTATTTTTTGGTCACACATTGTACTTTTATGTTCTTAGTAATTTTAGGTGGATGCATACCCTGTGTGCAGGGCCAGCGTTTGGCACAGGCAGACCAGGAAGACACCTGGGGCCCCCACCTACAAGGGGGCCCCCTGCATCTACAACCACTGTATGAAGTGCCCAGAGGGTATTCAGCAGTGAATAATGCTGTGCATTGCTCTGGAGTCCCAGAACGTGTCTCCCAAACCTCCCTTGAGACCCCCTCAGTGCAGTGATTTACTCATGTGGTCCAGGAGCTCTGTGCTGTTTGCTGTAGGATCAGGTTTCACAGTCACATACAGCAGGGATCAGCATTGGCTCTGACCAGTCACTAAATCACTGTTGGTAATCTGACAGGGCGACCTGCTGTCACTACTGTCTGGATGACACAAGACAGGAATATTGTCTGCTGAATCAGGGTATTTATTATATTGAAATAAATAAATTCCCATGTGAAATAATAAGGGTAAACTATACACATATAGTACAGGTGTGCATAGGAATCAGCGTTTTTGTTGATTTTTTTTTGCAGCCAAAGCCTGCTCTCTAGGCAGTAAAAACACTGCTTTCAAAGCACCCATTTTTTAGGGTATGTGCAGAGGATCCGGAAATGGCAGCCCTTTGGATGCAGTGGACATGTGCTGCATCCAAAGTGCTGCCATGTTTTGAAAACAGGTGGTTCCGCATGTGTTCATTGATCTGTGTGGAATCCCTGCGTCCTATACATTGCAGGGGTGAGATTTCTCTGGTGGAGACTCGCGTCCACGCCATATAAATTGACATTCTGCAGCCTGGACAGACGTGCCCCATGTCCGTCTCCTCAGGTGAGGTGCGGATGTCAGTGCACGCATAGTAGAAATTGAATTTCTTGAAATCCCATCCACTATACTGTAACATCTGGCCGCTGTGGGTTGGAAGCTGCATAAGTACACAGCAGCCGACCCGCAGCGTTTACTGACTGTGTGCACAGACCCTTAGAGCTTTTGCTGTTTGTTTTTTACAGTATGCATTTTGTCTACAGTACATGTTTAATAAAGTTAGAGCTATTCACAAAAAATGCAGCGAAAAACAACGTTGCAACATTTGTAGCATTTTTTAAACTTTTTCATTGCTTTCTATGGGTGAAAAAAATTGCTGAAAGTGACATGCTGCAGATTTAAAAAACGCTGCCGTTGTGAAATTCAATCAGGGGGAAATAAAAGGGTGTGCAGGAGATTTCTGAAAATCTCAGTTTTTGCTTGTGCTGTAAAATGCTGTAAACTTCTTATTTGCAGAAGAAAGAGCTGCAAAAATTCTGCATATGAACATGGCGAAAAGCTGCATTTCAAAGTGCCAGCAAAACATAGGAGATTTCCGAAATCTCCTGCAGGCGCTTGTTTTTTTTCTGACTGGATTTCAGAACTGTAGCGCTTTTTAAATCTGTAGCGTGTAGTGTTGAGCGATACCGTCCGATACTTGAAAGTATCGGTATCGGAAAGTATCGGCCGATACCGGCAAAGTATCGGATCTAATCCGATACCGATACCCGATACCAATACAAGTCAATGGGACACCAAGTATCGGACGGTATCCTGTATGGTTCCCAGGGTCTGAAGGAGAGGAAACTCTCCTTCAGGCCCTGGGATCCATATCAATGTGTAAAAGAAAGAATTAAAATAAAAAATAGGGATATACTCACCTCTCCGACGCAGCCTGGACTTTACCGCCGTAACCGGGAGCCGTTGTACCTAAGAATGCGCGCTTGAAGGGCCTTAGATGACGTCACGGCGCTCTGATTGGTCCGTAGCGGTCGCGTGACCGCTACGCGACCAATCACAAAGCAGTGACGTCACCTAAGGTCTTTCAAGCACTTGATGTGCAAAGTACCTTGGCGTCTGTGTCACATCACTGGTGTACCACCACATGGACCAAACTTTCATGCCCAAGACTCTGGTGAAAGAAGACAAATTTAAAATCTTACTTTAGTTAGAGATAGAACATTTGCAATGCAAAGGTTGCACCCTTCATAGGTCTAGCGCACATATCTTTCAATCTACCTACCTATCTATCCATTACACTGGTCAACAGCATTTTTGGTGCCAAAGATATTTCATCGAATTTAGGGTATTTTTGGGGTGCTGATTCTGAATATGTCATCAGTTTTGCCAGATTGGCTCAAGTTTTTGAGATTTTTGGTATCTTATTTATAGCACTTGTTGGTAAATGCGACGCATCATCTCATTAATTTCTTTGGATTAGTACTTGAACTGAGCAGTTCTCAATATAGTTTTGTGTTAATTAGTGTTCTAAAAGTTTGTTCATAGCTTGATTTTTGCACTAACTTTATGTTGTTGTCTGTTTTCCAGTGAAAAGCATGAACTCATCAAGAAGAAGTTGTCTTAACGATCCAGACTCATTCTGTTACATTTGTGGTGAATACACACTGCCAAAACATAGAAGAAACATAACAGACTTCGTAAATAAAGTGTATTTTGCCTATTTTGGGGTTATGCTTGGGGACCAAGACAAGTTTTGGGCACCACACATAGTGTGCAAAGCATGTATCGAATTATTACGAAAATGGAGCAAAGGACAAAGAAAAAGCTTCAAATTTGGTGTGCCAATGGTGTGGAGAGAGCCAAAAAATCATCATGATGACTGTTATTTATGGTAAACACAGGTACAGGCACATCTTCACAATGAAGGACAGGCCTTCTTGCAGATTCCATGTTACTCCCATTTTCGTTTCTTATGCTTATTGAATCCTTGCACTTGCACTGCACAGAAATAACAGTCATCATGATGATTTTTTGGCTCTCTCCACACCATTGGCACACCAAATTTGAAGCTTTTTCTTTGTCCTTTGCTCCATTTTCGTAATAATTCGATACATGCTTTGCACACTATGTGTGGTGCCCAAAACTTGTCTTGGTCCCCAAGCATAACCCCAAAATAGGCAAAATACACTTTATTTACGAAGTCTGTTATGTTTCTTCTATGTTTTGGCAGTGTGTATTCACCACAAATGTAACAGAATGAGTCTGGATCGTTAAGACAACTTCTTCTTGATGAGTTCATGCTTTTCACTGGAAAACAGACAACAACATAAAGTTAGTGCAAAAATCAAGCTATGAACAAACTTTTAGAACACTAATTAACACAAAACTATATTGAGAACTGCTCAGTTCAAGTACTAATCCAAAGAAATTAATGAGATGATGCGTCGCATTTACCAACAAGTGCTATAAATAAGATACCAAAAATCTCAAAAACTTGAGCCAATCTGGCAAAACTGATAGCATATTCAGAATCAGCACCCCAAAAATACCCCAAATTCATTAAAATATTTTGGACACCAGAAAAAAAAATTTTTTTTGTTGACCTGTGTTATCTATATATCTAATATATAAAGCTGAATGTGTGTATGTACAGTGCCTACAAGTAGTATTCAACCCCCTGCAGATTTAGCAGGTTTACACATTTGGAATTAACTTGGCATTGTGACATTTGGACTGTAGATCAGCCTGGAAGTGTGAAATGCACTGCAGCAAAAAAGAATGTTATTTCTTTGTTTATTTTTTTTTTAAATTGTGAAAAGTCTTTTCAGAGGGTCATTTATTATTCAACCCCTCAACCCACCAGAATTCTGTTTGGTTCCCCTAAAGTATTAAGAAGTAGTTCAGGCACAAAGAACAATGAGCTTCACATGTTTTGATTAATTATCTCTTTTTCCAGCCTTTTCTGACTATTTAAGACCCTCCCCAAACTTGTGAACAGCACTCATACATGGTCAACATGGGAAAGACAAAGGAGCATTCCAAGGCCATCAGAGACAAGATCGTGGAGGGTCACAAGGCTGGCAAGGGGTACAAAACCCTTTCCAAGGAGTTGGGCCTACCTGTCTCCACTGTTGGGAGCATCATCCGGAAGTGGAAGGCTTATGGAACTACTGTTAGCCTTCCATGGCCTGGACAGCCTTTGAAAGTTTCCTCCCGTGCCGAGGCCAGGCTTGTCCGAAGAGTCAAGGCTAACCCAAGGACAACAAGGAAAGAAGCTCCGGGAAGATCTCATGGCAGTGGGGACATTGGTTTCATGCAATACAAAAAGTAACGTACTCCACCGCAATGGTCTCCGTTCCAGACGAGCCTGTAAGGTACCTTTACTTTCAAAGCGTCATGTCAAGGCTCGTCTACAGTTTGCTCATGATCACTTGGAGGACTCTGAGACTGACTGGTTCAAGGTTCTCTGGTCTGATGAGACCAAGATCGAGATCTTTGGTGCCAACCACACACGTGACGTTTGGAGACTGGATGGCACTGCATACGACCCCAAGAATACCATCCCTACAGTCAAGCATGGTGGTGGCAGCATCATGCTGTGGGGCTGTTTCTCAGCCAAAGGGCCTGGCCATCTGGTCCGCATCCATGGGAAGATGGATAGCACGGCCTACCTGGAGATTTTGGCCAAGAACCTCCGCTCCTCCATCAAGGATCTTAAGATGGGTCGTCATTTCATCTTCCAACAAGACAACGACCCAAAGCACACAGGAAAGAAAACCAAGGCCTGGTTCAAGAGGCAAAAAATCAAGGTGCTGCAATGGCCTAGTCAGTCTCCTGACCTTAACCCAATTGAAAACTTGTGGAAGGAGCTCAAGATTAAAGTTCACATGAGACACCCAAAGAACCTAGATAACTTGGAGAAGATCTGCATGGAGGAGTGGGCCAAGATAACTCCAGAGACCTGTGCCGGCCTGATCAGGTCTTATAAAAGACGATTATTAGCTGTAATTGCAAACAAAGGTTATTCCACAAAATATTAAACCTAGGGGTTGAATAATAATTGACCCACACTTTTATGTTTAAAATTTATAAAAATTTAACTGAGCAACAAAACTTCTTGGTTTGTAAGATTTATGCATCTGTTAATAAATCCTGCTCTTGTTTGAAGTTTGAAGGCTGTAACTTATTTGCATCTTATTAAACCTGCTAAATCTGCAGGGGGTTGAATACTACTTGTAGGCACTGTATGTGTGTATGTATGTGTGTATGTATGTATGTATGTATGTATGTCCGGGATTGGCATCTGAACCGTCGCAGCTACAGCCACAAAATTTTGCACAGTCACACGTCTGGACCCCGAGAGCGTCATAGGCTATGTTGTGAGGTGAAATTTTAACCCCACGCTTTCCAATTGACCAAACAATTTTGCCCCTATCTACATAATGGGGAAAAAGTTAAAGGAAAAGTGTTGGAGGCGTCGCAGCTACAGGCACAAAATTTTGCACAGTCACACGTCTGGGCCCCGAGAGCGTCAAAGCTATATTGTGAGGTGAAATTTTAACCCCGCGCTTTCCAATTCACCAAACAATTTTGCCCCTATCTACATAATGGGGAAAAAATGAAAGGAAAAGTGTTGGAGGCAAATTAACAGCTGCCAGATGTGAACAAGGGGGACTTAAAGAATGAGAGCGATGGCGCCAAAGAGTATATACTGTACAGTTGCTAAGGTGGGGCCCCAACATGGGATAATCACCACACCACCACGGGGATATGAACACACACACAAAATGCACCACACACTACCACGTTCTCGAACACATATACCACCCTCAGCGCACATTTCACCACACATACACCAACCTCGCCACATAAAAGTCGAAACACAAAAGTCGCAGCTCAAAACTCGCCACACGCAAAACTCTCCACATGCAAAACTCGCCACACGTGCAAAACTCACCTCATGGAAAACTCGCCACACGCAAAACTTGCACACGCGGAAAAAATGCCACATGCACAAAAGTTGCAACACATGCAAAAGTTGCCTCACACAAAACTTGCACATACTCAAAAGGCACCACACATAAAACTCGCCACGTGCAAAACTCGCCATGCGCAAAACTTGCTGCACACAACTTGCTACACTAACCTGTCACATGCAACTCAACACACAAAAGTTGCTACACGCATGTCGCCACACAAAACTCATCTCACAAAAGTCGCTACATGCATGTCGACACACGCAACTCAACACACACAACTTGACACACGAAACTCGCCCTAAAACACACACAAGTCTGGTATTATCCTTCAAAAATAAAAATCTGATTAATAAGCAGACAAACTACAAGAGCAACAAATGTACCATATAGGAATCCGGCAGCTGTCAGTCACATGACCAGTCTATTATGTGTATGTGTTAGCTAATATATACTGCCAGGGGGTGGGCTTACTGTTGGCTGGGGATTTATCAGGCTGCCAATTTAGCTTACAAATACTGAGGTAAAAATACTGACCAAATAACGTGTGAACGAGGTCTAATACAGGAGGAGATGACATACAGATATATACTATATACAGGAGGAGATGACACACAGGTATATACTATTTACAGGGGAGATGACACACAGGTATATACTATATACAGGAGATGACACACAGATATATACTATATACAGGAGAGATGACACACAGGTATATACTATATAGAGGAGGAGATGACATACAGGTACATACTACATACAGCAGGAGATGACATACAGGTATATACTATATACAGGAGGAGATGACACACAGATATATACTATATACAGGAGCAGATTACCTACAGGTATATAGTATATACAGGAGGAGATGACATACAGGTATATACTATATACAGGAGGAGATGACACACAGATATATACTATATATAGGTGAGATGACACACAGGTATATACTATATACAGGAGGAGATTACATACAGGTATATACTATATATAGATGACATACATGTATATACTATATACAGGGGACATGACACACAGCAGGTATATACTATATACAGGGGAGATGACATACAGGTATATACTATATACAGGAGATGACATACAGGTGTATACTATATATAAGGGAGATGACAAACATGTATGTACTGAGGTGAAAATGAGAGGTGTGAGGTGAAAATGAAAAGGTGTGAGTGCAAAATTAGAGGAGTGAGGGAAAATAGTGGAGTGATCGGAAAATGACAGATGTGAGGTCGAAATGACAAGTGTTAGGGGGGAATGAGAGGTGTGAGGGAGAAAATGAGAGATGTGAGGGGGAAAATGAGAGGCGTGATGGGAAAATAAGAGAAGTGAGGTGCTATAACTAACCACAGATATTTACTATGCCCAGGCAACGCCGGGCTCTTCAGCTAGTATATATATATATATTTATCTATTGACAAAAATGGAACAGCACAACATTACATATGCGGGTGCTCAGGCCTCCACAGCAGTTCATCCAATACTTGCCCAAGTCCATAAAAGAAGAAAAAGGAAGGCAGCACTCCATATACTTCAGGTGAAAAAATGGATTTATTTAGACGCACAGGACGTGGCGACGTTTCGGCTCACACCGAGCCTTTCTCAAGCCCTTGTGTGAGCCAAAACGTCGCCACGCCATGTGGGTCTGAATAAATCCATGTTTTCACCTGAAGTATATGGAGTACTGCCTTCCGTTTTATTCTTTTATGTATTTTTCTATGTATCATCTAGCTAAAATCAATCTACCTAATTATCTATTAACACACTTCTAATGTTATTTCACTTAACAGAAAAAATAATTTATTGGCAGGAGATATATTGCATCTAACAAACAAGATATTTCACTCTACAAGACACAATGTACCTGAAAAATTAAGTGTTTCTACAGCAACAGAGCTGGATGACATTTCAAAGCACACATAACTCTAGCACTCAGACTATCATGTTATCACGAGAACTGACCTCAATACTAATAGCATTTTATAATTTACTGAAAATTATAAGTTTCTTTGCACAGAGGTTGTATAACATCACTGTCCAAACCAATCCAGCAATGTAAGACACTGTGGCTTTCTTTCGTCTTGGGAGATTAGCAGCTACAGGCACCTTGGTATTTGGAGGATATGCATTGTGTTCAGTTATGCTGTGCTGTATATTTGCCATAATCCTCTTCACGTTAACCCTTTCAGTTTATTCATTCACAAAGAGAATGAAAGTCAAGAAGTAGAAAACATTGAAATACTTTAACCCCTTTCGCCTGCTGCCAAATGACATTTTTACGTTTACAATTTATCCCTCCCTTTCTTCCCATAGCCATAACTGTTTCCCCGTTGCCATAGTTGAATGGTGTTTTTTTTTTGCGAGATGCAGTTTTAAAGGGCCACTGTCACCCCCCCCCCAGCCGTTATAAACTAAAAGAGCCACCTTGTGCAGCAGTAATGCTGCAGTCTAACAAGGTGGCTCTTTTAGTTTTTGATTCAGTTATTCCCTCAATAAAGCGTTTTAAAATTTGTACAAAATAACCTGTCCTTAGACCTGGAGGCGGTCCGAAGCTTCCTCTGTGAATCTCCCAACGGCCGTCACTCTTCTCTTCTGGGGATGTGGTCGCCGCCCCCTGAGCGCTGTTTCTTCTTAAATCCGGCGCCTGCGCTGTGCGTGCCTGCCTGGGGCAGGCGCAGTCTTCATTGTCCGTCATAGGTCAGATGCAGGGTGCCTGACTGCGCCTGTGCGGGCAGTGCGGCCACCCTGTTGCTGAATCCCCGCCCCGCACTGTGTTATTCATTATGCACAGTGCGGGGCTGGGGTTCCTGGGCATGCGCACTGCGCTGTTCAGACGCTCCCCCAGCTCAGACGCTCCCCCAGCTCCCCCGCCTTCCAGCGTTGTTATTTGCGGCTGCTTCATTCCAAACGCTGGCAAGGAAACCTGTATATTACGGCAACGCTGGAAGGCGGGGGACCGGGGGAGCGTCTGAACAGCGCAGTGCGCATGCCCAGGAACCCCAGCCCCGCACTGTGCATAATGAATAACACAGTGTGGGCAGTGATTCAGCAACAGGGTGGCCGCACTGCCCGCACAGGCGCAGTCAGGCACCCTGCATCTGACCTATGACGGACAATGAAGACTGCGCCTGCCTCAGGCAGGCACGCACAGCGCAGGCGCCGGATTTAAGAAGAAACAGCGTGCAGGGGGCGGCGACCACATCCCCAGAAGAGAAGAGTGACGGCCGTTGGGAGATTCACAGATGAAGCTTCGGACCGCCTCCAGGTCTAAGGACAGGTTACTTTGTACAAATTTTAAAACGCTTTATTGAGGGAATAACTGAATCAAAAACTAAAAGAGCCACCTTGTTAGACTGCAGCATTACTGCTGCACAAGGTGGCTCTTTTAGTTTATAACGGCTGGAGGGGGGTGACAGTGGCCCTTTAAAGGACACCGTGTATTTTGACATGCAATATGATGAAAATGGTGAAAAATAATTCCTAATAGAAAGAAATGGCGAAAAAATGCAATTCCACAATTGTTATTTTTTTCGGTTTTGTTTCTATGGTATTAAGGCTAGGGGCACATTGCGTTCTGTGACCGCGTTTAACGGACTACGTTACACCACGGCATAACGCGGTGTAACGTAGTTCGTTAACGACGCCATTGCCTATAATGGTGAACGCATCGCTAGCGCATGCCCACATTCGGCGTGCGCTAGCGATGTGCCGTCATTTGAGTGATCGGGGATCTGCGCTAGCGGGATCGGCTAACGCGATCCCTTTTGGGACATTGCGATAGCGCAGTCCGTAGCGCTATGCGCTAAACGGACTGCCCTAACGCAATGTGACCCTAGCCTAATTGTATTGTAAGTGACCTGCTAACATGAATCTCCAGATCAGTACGATTATTGTGATAACAAACTTGCTACATTTTTAGCAAAATTTCCAACCTACTAATTGTTTTTTCTTAAATTCTAGACCCCATGCTGAAGTTTGTTTTTCACTTATGAGTTCTACCCATGGTTTTCATGGACAGAACACGTACCCACTATAATCAATGGAGTTGTTCACATGTCCATGTTTTTTTCTGGACCGTGTGTCTGGAGACATCTCCATTTTTGATCGGACTCACTTGGGCCTGAAAGAAATCCCAGACAACATACAGATGGCATCTGTGAACAATCTCTGTGCTCTCTGTAATTAACACTGCGACGTAGAACAGAAGCTTTTCAATTTATTTATTGTTACACATGTAAAAATCACAGATAAAACTCTGATGATAAAAGCTGACCCACTATCCAAACACCGATGACAATCAGATGAAATTCACTGATGACACCTAGACCGTTTTTTGTGTGTTTGAAAAATTTTGATTTGTGACGCCATTTTCTGAGATTCATAACGTTTTAATTTTTCCATCAACAGAGCTGCGCGAGGGCTGTATTTTGTTTTCTGTTTTATTAACACCAATTTGGGGTACATACGGTGCTTTATTGCATTTTTGGGGGGAAGTGTTGTAATCAAGAAATTACAACTCTAGCATTTTCATTTTTTTCTCTGTAGTGTGTTTATTGTATGGTTCCATTTTAAATTTTAATAGACAGGGCTATTACGGGTGCAGTGATTTTGTACTTTTAATGGAGAGAAAGAGGCTGATTACATTTTTTACTTTACTTTTTCATCCCCTTAGGGAACCTGGCATTTGTGGTCATCTGATAGCTTATATTGTATGATGCAGTATTATATATATGTAGTATATAGTGAAGATCCTGGTCTCCTATGAAGCTCAGGCTATGGCTGAGCTTCATAGAAGTACTAAGAAGTGACAGGGGCCTTCAACAGACCCCCAGCTTCCATGGTATCCTATTGGTGTCCCCTGATTGTGTTAGGGAGGCCCTATGGGAGCTGGTGCTCTCCATTTTAATGCCACTGTCAGAGATTCAATGCAAGGAACCATTTCAGTTACCAACACAATACAATTTGTGGAAAACTACGTATATTCATTTAACTTGTGTGCTATTTACTTGCCCATCTTGTTTAGCCTTTACCTATTGTGATGTACTATCAACATTTCATAGAGGTGAGTTAGATGTTTGCAGCATGGTCTATTATATATATATATATATATATATATATATATATATATATATATATATATTTTAGTGATATTTTAATCTATAGACTATACAAATATGCATTGAAACATCTCATTTTTGTACCAAAAGATCTCCACTAATTTTATACCATTTCCGTACTTCAGAGCAGTGTTGCTTTTTCTGGTATAGTCCCGTAAACAGGACTTCAAAAAAGGCTAGGGCTTTCAAAACCAGGTCCAAAAGTGATCATTTTGGGTTGTAAATTGGGACGTGGGCCTGAAAATGTTTTGAATTTTGTGCTGAAAAAAGTTGTAATATACATTTCTGTAGTATTTCTTGTGAACTTTCATAAGCTCCCTCTATGTATGTGTGTGAGTATGTACACAGCAGATACATATAGAAGCGATCCTTCATAAACAGAAGTCATTCTTTTAATCAAGAAGTAAATCCAGCTATTTTTTTCTGCATCAGCTCAATATAAAGATACATTTTATGGAGAATCTGACCTGCTACTGGAATATGAGGACTCTATGTTAATTGCTCTCGATTTTAATAAGAGTTATAGCAGCATTAGGTAAGAAATTAAGTTAACTAACATTATTAGACAACGGCACACTTTGAAGAAAAAAATGAGCTATTTATTGGACATCAATATATTATTTTCCCTTCTGGAGGAAATGAAGCAATCATGACTGATTTAAGTGAGAAAATGACCTCCATTTTATAAATGTCAACTTCCACACACCAGAAAACCATTGCATCTGAAATAATGAGACAGCCAGTGAACTGAAACTGTAGCTACGAAGATGAAAAGTGCCATGGTTCTGTACCAATAAATTACTTCTATTTAGGTTGACTCTGGGAAGTCACATAGATGGAGCATGCACAATGCCAATGATTATGCCAACAATGGAGGGAGAATTTTTGGAAACAAATGATGTCAATTTCAATATTGAAATGAGTATATAATAGCAAAAGTATTCTGTATTATACTAAGGGAACATTCCAGAAAAATGTGTATAATAGAGTCTATAAAAAGATACTGATGTCCTTGGTACTTGTAATACTTGTATTTGTATAGCAAGCAGCTTTTCCATGACACATGAAACTTTCAGGTCACTACTTGCGTCAGCTCTATGCTAATAACATCTCCCTTCACAAAAGTCAGTGATCATTTCTGCCTTTGGCATGCATAAAATTGCTAGTCTGGAAACTATGCATCATTGGCCAAACTGAAAAAAAAAGATAATTTCCTACTCATCCTAAATCCAATTCACTATATGTTCTAAACAAGAGTGAGGGAGATCATCATTGTAAAATTATTTCAGTTGCTTTAATGTACACTGGAGTTAAAGCCCCCAAAATTATAAATACAGTACAATTAAATAGCAATTTAGAAAACTTTACTCCTTAATATTGTTTCATTAGACTGGGTGCTCCTATCATCGGACACTTATTCCACCTTGAAATCCACTTACGATTCTGCGTTCAAGTCAGTTTTTCCTTTGTTGCCATTTGATAAGAGCAGAGTCTGTGTGAAGGGGGCTGGCTGACTTCTTATTTTAATAGTTAAGCCTGCCCCCTTCTCAGTCTTTTAATTGGTGGTGATAGAGAAGGTTGGTGGCTTAGCTAATTTGAATCCAAATAGCTCTGGCCAGAACATATTAAGGTACCTTCACACGAAGCGACGCTGCAGCGATAGCGACAACGATGCCGATCGCTGCAGCGTTGCTGTTTGATCGCTGGGGAGCTGACACACAGACCGCTCTCCAGCGACCAACGATGCCGAGGTCCCCGGGTAACCAGGGTAAACATCGGGTTGCTAAGCGCAGGGCCGCGCTTAGTAACCCGATGTTTACCCTGGTTACCAGCGTAAAAGTAAAAAAAACAAACAGTACATACTCACCTGCGCGTCCCCCAGCGTCTGCTTCCTGACACTGACTGAGCTCCGGCCCTAACAGCAGAGCGGTGACGTCACCGCTGTGCTTTCACTTTCACTTTAGGGCCGGCGCTCAGTAAGTGTCAGGAAGCAGACGCTGGGGGACGCACAGGTGAGTATGTACTGTTTGTTTTTTTTACTTTTACGCTGGTAACCAGGGTAAACATCGGGTTACTAAGCGTGGCCCTGCACTTGGTAACCCGATGTTTACCCTGGTTACCAGTGTAAAACATCGCTGGTATCGTTGCTTTTGCTTTCAAACACAACGATACACGGCGATCGGACGACCAAATAAAGTTCTGGACTTTATTCAGCGACATCACAGCAGGATCCTGATCGCTGCTGCGTGTCAAACTAAACGATATCGCTAGCGAGGACGCTGCAACGTCACGGATCGCTAGCGATATCGTTACAAAGTCGTTTCGTGTGAAGGTACCTTAAGACTTGTTGCTTTACCAGTATCTTCCTGTGACAAGTCTGGTCAAGAAGCAATTCACTGGTATGATAGTTTCTTTATTGCATTTTATAAAAGGGCTTCCTATTTAAACCTAGAAGTAATTAACAAGCTGCTGTTTATTGATCTTATAGAATGTGCCTTTTTTTATAAGTGTGAGTGCACTATACCCTGAAAAGAGTGTGGACTTGACTGATTCATAAACACATAAACAGTAGTGATGAGCGAACGTGCTCAGATAAGGTGTTATCTGAGCATGCTCGTGTGCTAACCGAGTGTCTTCAGTGTGCTCAAAAAATATGTTTGAATCCCCGCAGCTGCATGTCTCGCGGCTGTTCGACAGCCGCAACACATGGAGGGATTACCTGTTTGTTAGGCAATCCCTGCATGTGTTGTGGCTGTCGAACAGCCGCGAGACATGCAGCTGCGCAGACTTGAACATATTTGTCTAGCACGCCGAAGACACTTGGTTGGCACACAAGCTTGCTCGGGGATAACACCTTATCTGAGCACGTTCGCTCATCACTGGTATAAACATCAAGTCCAGCTTATCACAATAATACCCGCAGAAAACAAATTCATAGCAGCCATAAGCATTAAAGTCGAAGTACTTTTTATGATAAGTAGGCCCCCCCTCTTCTCTTTGTATACTGCCCCTATTGGACAAACAATCAGTAGATTTGGTTTCCAGTACCATCTCTATGATGACACCCAATTATACACTTCTGCTCCTGATATCACGCCTGCCTTTCTAGAAAACACCAGTGATTGTCTTACCGCTGTCTCTAACATCATGTTCTCCCTCTATCTGAAACTGAACCTGTCAAAAACTGAACTCCTCGTGTTCTCTCCCTCTACTAACCTACCTTTGCCTGACATTGCCATCTCCGTGTGCGGTTCCACCATTACTCCCAAGCAACATGCCCGCTGCCTTGGGGTCATACTTGATTCCGAGCTTTCATTCACCCCCCACATCCGATCACTGGCTCGCTCTTGTTATCTGCACCTCAAAAACATTTCTAGAATTCGCCCTTTTCTTACTTTTGACTCTGCAAAAACTCTTACTGTTTCACTTATTCATTCTCGTCTGGACTATTGTAACTCTCTACTAATCGGCCTCCCTCTTACCAAACTCTCCCCTCTCCAATCTGTCCTGAATGCTGCAGCCAGGATCATATTCCTCACCAATCGTTATACTGATGCCTCTACCTTGTGCCAGTCATTACACTGGTTACCCATCCACTCCAGAATCCAGTACAAACTTATTACCCTCACCCACAAAGCTCTCCATGGCTCAGCACCACCCTACATATCCTCCCTGGTCTCAGTCTACCACCCTACCCGTGCCCTCCGCTCCGCTAATGACCTCAGGTTAGCATCCTCAATAATCAGAACCTCTCACTCCCATCTCCAAGACTTTTCACATGCTGCGCCAATTCTTTGGAATGCACTTCCCAGGTTAATACGATTAGTCCCCAATCCCCACAGCTTTAAGTGTGCCCTAAAAACTCATTTGTTCAGACTGGCCTACCGCCTCAACGCATTAACCTAACTATCCCTGTGTGGCCTATTAAAAAAACTTCAACCATAATCAGGTTCCTCGCATCATGTTCTCATACGCTTTTTGCATTTAATAGCCCTCTGTGTCTGTACTGCTACATATTTAGGCTAACTGGTTCATGCAGCTTTATATGAACACCCGATTCTTACACTATGGATGGTCCGAACAACGAAAGCAATTGTTACCATCCATCCATCTCATGTCTCCCCTTTTTCCTCATAGATTGTAAGCTTGCGAGCAGGGCCCTCATTCCTTCTGGTATCTGTTTTGATCTCTGTTTTTTGTTATGCTGTAATGTCTATTGTCTGTACAAATCCCCTCTATAATTGTAAAGCGCTGCGGAATATGTTGGTGCTATATAAATAAAATTATTATTATTATTATTATGACACAGCTCATTAATATAGGTATTATGTTTTAGGTTATTTGGATATGCCTAATATCTGAGACAGAGATATATATGTGTAAAGATCTGTCAACAGCAGTTGGTTTGTTGACGATCTCCAGGTGCCAACAGTACTTTTTTCATATAATGTCCAAAGTTTAAAAAAATCTGCATCAAAATGTAAACAAATTGGGTTTTGTTGCACATTTTAACTTCCCAATTAAACTCAATGAGGAAAACCTGCCACAAATTTGCAAGCAATCCACTACATAGATTGAAATGTCGGGGATCTAAATGGTCTAACCGCAGGTAAATTTCTGCAGAAATTCTTTTTGAAGTGTGTGATTAAGATCAAATCTCCACTTTGCTGTTATTCCCCTTTGCATTTTTCATCTGAATACCTGGATAAAAAGTCTGTTGCAATTCTACTAGATGTGAATGTGTCAAAAGGGTGTATTTAGATATGGCTAATTTCATGCAAACATTTCTAAGACTGGAGATCCGCTCCTTACATCTGAATGGGGTTGTTTGTGGTGGCAACCACATAGACGTCTGCATCTCCTATTCAGTAGAAATTTCTTAAAAAAAATCTACTCTGTGTGGATTTCTATGTCCATAGAAAGCAAATGTAAAAAGCTACATTCACAATCTGTAAAATTCATCTACCTTAGGCCTCTTTCACACGTCAATTTCTCGGTACGTGTGGTGACAATTTTCACAAGTACCGGAGACACACACTTAGACCCATCTCTGTGCACGTCAGGGTGCTTCCATGGACCATGTGTCCATGGGTAAAACACGCTGACATGTCTGTTTTTTATCGTCAGCAAGGGCCGCAAAACGTCCCGCACACGTGCACATGGATGACACGCTGGGATGTCATCCGTGTGACACGTTCCAGTCACATGGGAAGACTGATCTCATCATTCTCCCCTGCTCTGCCAGCGATCAGCACAAGCAGTGGAGAATGATGAGTTATATTCAAGTGATAACAATGACAGCAGGTGGTGGCTGATGGGACTATTACTCCCATCAGCTTACACCTGCTGCCACTAATAACAGTGACAGCAGGAGCAGCTGATGGGAGTATCCATCACCGCCGCCTGCTCTATAAATAAATAAAAATTCTAGAGTGAGTTCCCCTGTATTTTCTATTACCAACCAGGCAAAATTCACAGCTGGGGGCTGCAACCCTCAACTGTGAGCTTCATCAAGGCTGGTTATCTCAAGAATACAGTGGTCCCCACATTGTTTTTTAAAATAAATAATTTAAAAAACCGGCGTGGGGTCCCTCCCATTTCTGACAATCAGCCTTGCTAAAGCTGACATCTGAGGGCTGGTAATGTCAGTCTGGTAAGGGGCCACTGATATTGACTCCCCCAGCCTAAAGATAGCAGCCTCAAATGAATCACGTATGCAAACAGCAGCAAGACGCTGATGCACCGCTGCTATTCCTCAGCAAGGTCATACTCAGAGAGAAATCAACTATCAGGCCATACTTGGTATCAAAAAGACTGTACCTGCCCCTTGACACTACAGGGATAACATCCTCACTACCATAAGAGCCACTCATAAATCCTGGATTAAGTGCGACTTTAGAGTAAGACCCGGGAGGGTCGAAACGTCAAATCACTCAGTCGCTTATACTGCCTACTATTTGATCTGTCACATTTGATTTTCTGTTTTTCACTTGAATAAATTAGCAAATTTAAAAAAATCCTTTTGTTTCTAAGATATTCCACACAGGGAGTGCGGTGGATTTCAATAATAAAGATAGCAGCCCACAGCCACCAAAAAAAGGCATATCTATTAGATGTGCCAATTCTGGCACTTGCCTGGCTCTTCCCACTTGCCCTGTGTGGTTGTGCCATATTTGTGGGTTGATGTCCCTTTTGTATTGTCAGGTGACATCAAGCCCATGGCTTAGTAATGGAGGTGTCTTTAAGACACCTCTCCATTACTAATCCTATAGCTGTATTGTAAATAAAGACACAGCCAGAATAAAGTATTTTATTAGAAATAAAACAAAATCGTTTTTTATTTTTATTTACGAATAACAAACACAGTTATACTCACCTAACGCCTAATTCCATTGAATCCCTCGTCTCTTTTAATAAACCGAAAATAAAAAAACAACAAAATCTCTCACCTCTCCGTTATTCTGTCCCATGCCGTAATCCATGTCTGGGGGATAAATAATTTTCAACCTGGACGGTGCCAAGATATGACTGTCCAGGCTGAGAACCTGCTGCAAGTGCAGTATCATTGACAAACGGTGACATTATCGAGGTTACTGCTGATCAGTGAGGCTACGTTCCCAGCAGGGCTGGACTGCGGTGACCTCAGCACCGTGGGAAAAAGTCAATGATGAGGTCACTGCAGTTCAAGCTCAGTGACTTCACAGCAGATCACCATGAGAATGCTATTTTTAGGCTGGGGAGCTCAATATTAGTAGTCCCTTACCAGCCTGAGAATACCAGCCCGCAGCCTTTAGCAAGGCTGGTTGATGAAAATGGGGGACCCCTCTATTCCTGATAACCAGCTTGGCTGAAACTGACAGCTGAGGGTTGCAGCTGGTTATAAAATATACAGCTCATGCCAGATTTTTAATAATTAATTTATTTTTAGTGCAGGTGATGAATACTCCCACCAGCCGCCGCCTGCTGTCACTGTTATTAGAGGCAGCAGGTGTATGCTGATGGGAGTAATTGTACCATCAGCTGCCGCATGCTGTCATTCTCACTTGAATACAACTCTCATCATTCTCCCCTGCTCGCGCTGATGGCTGGCAGAGCAGAGGAGAATGATGAGAGCTGTCTTCAGCACCTGGCACCGGGAAACTGAGCTTACTGTACAGCTTCTTCCTTGGCGTCTGTCCGTGTGGTACTGATGCGGCACACGGGTGACACGCTGTTGCCAAACATGTGCCGCAAGTAGTACACACACAGACTTACAAACGCTGACCTCTCCGGTACCGGTTTTTCAGTACCGTAAAAATCAGGACTTGTGAAACCGGCCTCAGGGCTTGTGCACACGACCGTATTTTCAGTCCGAGTACTATCCGTTATAAAAATGGATCACACTCTGACCAATGTTAATTAATAAGGTAGTGCTGATTAACAATGTTTTTTCTCTGACTAAATCTTCATGTGAAAAAAAATTGCAGAGTACTATATTCCTCCGAAAATCAAATGGGACTCACCCATTCAAGTCTATAAGTGTGAGGAAAAAAAGTAAGGATGCCAAACGAAGCGACACTATAAAATCCGATTTTTATGGATATATTGCAATTCTGAAAGACAGGAAACTATAAATGGTCTTGTAAATGATTAATAGCTGGTAAAAAAAACAGATTGTATATGAATGACAAGTGAGAAAAATCATCCCACTTTTCTGGATGAAACTCTGCACGATTTTATACTGTGATGTGAGCCTACTCTTATTGGAAGCTATTAACATCCAAAAATTAACAGGTGATTGTAAATTAAGAGACAGCAGTTTTGTGAGTTTTAAGTTATTACTAGTGTAAGGAAAATGCAAAGTGAGTTTTTTAGTTCCTAGGATTTATAACTGAAGGTGAATAATCTCAATTAACCCAACTGGTTGTACCAGCAGCCAATAATATTCATTGCTCATAAAGGTTATTTAATATCTTTATTGCGAGAAAAAATATTTGCCATTGACTACAATGTTAAAACTATATGATAAGATTGGTTTTATTCATAGTATTAATATAATTAATCTAATAAATGTAAGCATTAATCTTGAGGTGCCTTGCAGGGTTATCGGTTTACCTTCTTATGGATTAAAGCCATTAGTCGATATAATATTTGCTGAATGGGGAGAATTTGGGTTACTTCAATATAACTATGAAGCCTTTTTGTTGCTTTCACAAGAAGTCGAAATCTCACAAAGAAAGACGTTTTTATGCAGCCGAAGACTTAAAGAATTACAACACACATTTAAAAATTACTAGTTTAGATTTTCATATTTCTTAAACTAGAGGATTCTCCTATAATAAGATGACTTTGTGTGCTATATAGTACATCATATACACACTTTCATTAAACAGTATTTTCATCTAAGAGTAAAAAAAAAAGGTCTTATATTGGTAAAACAGGTCGACGCAATAGCAATTAGCTTCTTAGAAACTGACGACAAACTGTTTAATCAATAACATTGTGACAGGTTTACCATCAGTTACTGGGAAGATAAGTAACAGCCAATATGGCCACACTAACTGCTGTCACTTTCATAAAATGGGCACCTCAATAGAAGTAAAATAGAAACATGGCAATCTCTTTTCATAGTGTGTTTAGCAATCTGTATTAGATGCAAAGATGGGGATAGATGGATTATGGAGCTGTGTACAGAAAATAATCCGCTTCTATAGTCAAAAATCCATTTGTTGACATTTTTTGAAATGAAGGTGCATATGAAATCTGTTTGTCATCGGTCTGAACAGGTCCCTTCATTGGGATAAAACACCAATATATACAAACTGATAAAACAGTAACAGGGAAAATATACTAAAAAATGTTCCAAAGCTGGAAAAAGCCAAGGTGACTGAGTTCAAATATACAGTCCACAAACTTCATTTTATAACCAATCAGATAAAATAAATATATAACTATAAAAAGACTCAGACCATAAAAGAAAACAATCCTGGGTCATGACTGACTATGTATATACACCATATGGTTTGTAAATCATTCTGTCGGCCTATAGTACTCGCTGTGTTAGTGGGTCATAAAGGCAGGGCTGGACTGGCCATTGGGGAAATTGGCCAAATGCCAGATGGGCTGGTCTGGCCATGAGCCACATTGATTTCAGCATGGTCAACACGATCAGCATCCTCAGGTTGCCGATACTGTTAACGGAAGAGGTGGAGCACAATACTCCATCAAGTCTTCCAGGAAACAGGCTTTTTCCAGCGTGCGGTAGGCCAGTGCCACGCAAAAGATGTTAGGTGACTCAATGACATAGCTTCATCGTGCCCGATGATGACCCACTGTAAGACAAGCTAGAAGGGGAGACAGAGGTTGTGGTGGACAGGAGCCAGGATTATGTGAGAAAAAGTAATTTTAAATATAGATGCGGCACACCCAATTCAGATGCAGGAAAACTAGAAATAATTTCATTGGTATAGGTGCATCCACCGTTTAAAAATGTTGAGGTTTCGGCCAGAACTAGGCCTTCATCAGAAATTGTCTTCAGCACTTGAGGATGAAAGACAGGTCAGGTACACCTGAGCAGAGGAGCCATAGAGGAACCGAATAGAGCGCTGGAGACATGCACTACTGTGTCCTATCCCCTGCACAATATAAAGCTGTGGCGCGCAATGAGCAACACCATTCCTATACCCTCAGGGTTGATAACAAAATATAGCTATTGAGGATATCCCTATATTAAAACATAACCTTTAATAATAATAAAGTAAAAATCTTGGACACACAGCAAAACACAAACATAAACAAAGTGCTCAAGTGAACCAGTGCTCAAAGATAAAAATTGGATCGGTCTCACCAATAAAGACGGACGTATCAATATAGCAGTTTGCTTCTCAGTCTCCTAAGCTGGAGAATGGTGGTCCAGGGGTATGGGCAAGGGGTAGGGTTATTTATGCTATCTTCCCTGTTATGCCCCTGTAGTGCTCCTGTCCTAACAAGGACAGGCCCCAAGTGAACCCTACTATGGACAACCACCATAAAATGTAGATACCCGATGTTCCTCTTCTCCCTACGCGTTTCAACTTCAATAATGGAGAATCATCAGGGGAGATCAAATAGAAATAGGTGCCAATAGGCACAACAAAGAGTCCAGCAAAAAGTCCGTATATATCATAGGTCCCGCAGTGGCTAGGTACCCAAAGGTCAAGATGACGGTCTGTGTTTGCAGCCTAAAGTAAGTCCTCAATGCCGTCTCAAAGTAATCTCCTTTTAAAATGCGTCCGAAGTATAAGGTCCGCCCCTAGCATGTGACGTTATGTATTATTCAAACCATCGATGTATACGATTGCCCCAGTATGAGCAAAAAGGTGGAGAAGGGGGAGTATATACTTACAGCATGTGCGAACACGAGCATTCCCACCCGGTGGTTGCGCTGGAACGCACATTTACCGGAAGTCACGATGCCATGTTGTGTGCGTCACTTCCGTCACCACATGCAAGGGGCATTCACACTTTTTAATTTATTATTATTAAAGGTTATGTTTTAATATTGGGATATCCTCCATAGCTATATTTTGCTATCCCCTGCACAGTAGTGCATGTCTCTTGCACTCTATTCGGTTCCTGAAACACTCCTCTGCTCAGGTGTACCTCACCTGTCTTTTATCATCAAGAGCTGAAGACAATTTCTGATGGAGGCCTAGTTCTGTCCGAAACATTAACATTTTCAAATGGTGGATGTACCTAAACCAACAACATTATTTCTATTTTTCCTGCATTTGAATTGGGTGTGCCAAATCTATTTTTGCATAATATTGGAATAGTATCCTATTTGTGCACCCCTGAGTATTGGAGTGCCGTACAGCCTTGTTTTGTAAATATATATATATATACACTCACTGGCCACTTTATTAGGTACACCTGTCCAACTTCTTGTTAACACTTAATTTCTAATCAGCCAATCACATGGCGGCAACTCAGTGCATTTAGGCATGTAGACATGGTCAAGACAATCTCCTGCAGTTCAAACCGAGCATCAGTATGGGGAAGAAAGGTGATTTGAGTGCCTTTGAACGTGGCATGGTTGTTGGTGCCAGAAGGGCTGGTCTGAGTATTTCAGAAACTGCTGATCTACTGGGATTTTCACGCACAACCATCTCTAGGGTTTACAGAGAATGGTCCGAAAAAGAAAAAAAATCCAGTGAGCGGCAGTTCTGTGGGCGGAAATGCCTTGTTGATGCCAGAGGTCAGAGGAGAATGGGCAGACTGGTTCGAGCTGATAGAAAGGCAACAGTGACTCAAATCGCCACCCGTTACAACCAAGGTAGGCCTAAGAGCATCTCTGAACGCACAGTGCGTCGAACTTTGAGGCAGATGGGCTACAGCAGCAGAAGACCACACCGGGTACCACTCCTTTCAGCTAAGAACAGGAAACTGAGGCTACAATTTGTACAAGCTCATCGAAATTGGACAGTAGAAGATTGGAAAAACGTTGCTTGGTCTGATGAGTCTCGATTTCTGCTGCGACATTCGGATGGTAGGGTCAGAATTTGGCGTAAACAATATGAAAGCATGGATCCATCCTGCCTTGTATGGAGCATCTTTGGGATGTGCAGCCGACAAATCTGCGGCAACTGTGTGATGCCATCATGTCAATATGGACCAAAATCTCTGAGGAATGCTTCCAGCACCTTGTTGAATCTATGCCACGAAGAATTGAGGCAGTTCTGAAGGCAAAAGGGGGTCCAACCCGTTACTAGCATGGTGTACCTAATAAAGTGGCCGGTGAGTGTATATATATATATATATATATATATATATATATACATATACATATATATATATATATATATATATATATATATATATACATATATATATACATATATATATATATATATATATATATATATATATATATATATATATATAATTGGGCTCAGGAAGTCGGATGATGGGGGTATCAATGTATGGTGGTCGGTGAGGAACATCATACTGTTTGACGGTCATAGAATGGGTAACACGGTGGGTGAGAATACGTAGGGGCTTCAGTAGGGGCAAAATAACTGTACAAGTGCCGCAATACATATCCCTCTCTGATACTTTAACAGTTGAGACGTATGTCCTTCTTTTACTGCACCTATGTGCCATGATATGACTTTTGAGATGGGGCCCTGTGACTTCAATGTAGGCTGCTGTACAGGGGCATTATTACAATAAAGAGGCATTGAAAGTCATTAATATGATGAGGCACAATGGGAGTGGCAATATTATATGGAG
Organism: Ranitomeya variabilis; assembly: GCF_051348905.1. NCBI lineage: Eukaryota > Metazoa > Chordata > Amphibia > Anura > Dendrobatidae > Ranitomeya > Ranitomeya variabilis. The sequence goes on along the minus strand of NC_135237.1, from coordinate 143,402,449 downwards.
AAACACTGGGGGGATCATTATCATTACAAGGGAAGTTGAAGAAGTTGAAGAAGAACTATTATTATAAGCACAGGGGGAGTTTTGCTGTATTATTATAAGGTTGTAAAGGGTCATTATTACTATAAGAGGCCATGGGGGATGATTATTAAATGAGGCATATGGAGGAATATTATTATAAGGAGATACAGGGAGACATTATTTCAATGGAAAAAAAAGGTTTTAGCTAAATCACATGCAGCAGTTCCATAAGTGGAGCATGGATATGCGTCCTGACTAGGCGTATGACCAGCAAAGAAAATAAAACGGATGTTCCAGCTCCGGTTAAAAGTTTTCATTTATTCATGTAAAAAAAAGTTAGTTAAAACAAGAATAATAACATCATGCGACAGGATCCATCAGAAGTTGAAACCAGGTTGCGGGAGGAAAGATGTGAATCAGATGGAGGACATAGAGCAATGCATTTCGAACGCAACATAGGCATTCTTTGCCAAATCTTATTTCTTTAGGGTGCTGTATAACCGTAAAGAGAAACAGAGGAATTATTATAAGGAGGTACAGGAGACATTATTTCCATAGGGTGCTCAATAACTGCACGGAGCCACAGATGAGCAATATTACTATAAGAAAACACAGACAAAATATTATTATTGTAAAGGACAAAAGGAGGATACTATTATACAGGGCTCAGAATGAGCATTACTGTTGTTTAGGAAACTGCAATCAGCTAAATAAAATCAACGAATACACCACTGGTGAGAACTTGTACAGTATACATATATTTTGTCTGCAGAGCACTAGTGTAAAACTGATTATAGCATTATACAGCTCTGGCAAAAATTAAGAGACCACTGCAAAATTTTCAGTTTCTCTGATTTTTCTCTTTATAGGTATATTTTTGAGTAAAATGTAAATTGTTATTTTATTCTATAAACTACTGACAACATGTCTCCGAAGTTCCAAGCAATACATTTTGCATTTATTTTCTGAAAATAAGAAATGGTCAAAATAAAAAAAAAAATGCATTGCTTGCAGGCCTCAAATAATGCAAAAAAAAAACAAGTTCATAATCATTTAGAAACAACAATACTAATGTTTTAACTCAGGAAGAGTTCAGAAATCAATATTTTGTGGAATAACCATGATATTTAATCACAGCTTTCATGCATCTTGGCATGCTTTCCACCACTCCTGGTACAAAAATGTAAGCAGTTCTTCTATGTTTGATGGCTTGTGACTATCCATCTTCCTCTTGATTACATTCCATAGGTTTTCAATGGGCTTCAGGTCTGGAGATTGGACTGACCATGACAGGGATTTGATGTGGTGGTCCTTCATCCACACCTTGATTGACCTAGCTGTGTGGCATGGTGCATTGTTCTGCTGGAAAAAACAGTCCTCAGTTTTGGGGAACATTGCCTGAGCAGAAGGAATCAACTGTTTTTCCAGGATAACCTTGTATGTGGCTTGATTCATACGTCCTACGCAAAGATTAACCTGCCCAATTCCAGCCTTGCTGAAGCATCCCCAGATCAACACCTAGTCGTCTAATGGTTAGACAGAGACCTGGAGAGGCGTACAAGCCACAGTATCAATGTCTTGCACACACTGTGAAATTTGGTGGAGGATTGGTGATGATCCAGAGAGAGAGGATCATGACACAAACATGGTCAGTCATGCATTGGAACTTCGTTCTGTGGCATACAGGCTGTCCGTAGGAATCCAAGAGGGGTTGATTATCTAAAAAATGTAAAAAATTGAATCCAAATGGATTTTTACACTAGCGTTTGGCCCAAAAGGATTAAATTATGAAATAGAACTTTATGCTCTTTGAGTATTTTCAGGGGCTAGGAAGGTAATAGCACCTTCTGTCAGTTTCAATTATGTCATGATGCCGAAAGTGCCTGTAAATAGAGCTTGTTTTACGTAAAAAAGGTTTTAATTAATTTATTCTATAAAATCCCGTTCCTTTTAAAGTTGGGTTTATTAATTTTATCTCATGGACATTTTTAATGATGAATTAATAAAGGTTAAATTTTTTTAAATATTTTAAATAATATATGCATTTTGTATGATGGCTTATTAGGCAACTGGTAATTTTCTCTGTACAAAGTAGGAAACACACAGCCTTATACATGGCTTGCATTAGCCCAATTTAATAACCTTCTCTCACCTATTTATCCATTTATACATCCATGTAATCAACTACATACAATTTTATATAATTTTACATATTCTATCACTTATACAGGGCAGTGCTAGTGGAGTCTCAAGTATCAACAACACGGCTTAGCATAATAATATTTTGGGTGTACTAAAAAGTTTTTGGAGTGAAGCTCTTTGCTAATCACAGCTGGACTGGGCGATCCAAAGGCATGCAGTGAGGACGTACAGCGTGGTTATATTAAGATAGCGGTAGCATAGGAGCCACACCTTAAGAGGGAAGGGTCCCGCAAAACGCATCGGGATTGGCCCCTTTGTGTGTTTATTTCTATGGGCAGGTGACGTCACCGCTAACCACGCCCCCCGCTCACCATGCTAATACACGGCGGTGCCATCGGCCGAGGCTGACCACCGGATCCTACAGCTACGAGCGCAAGGCAATTTTCTGAGAACGGGAGGACGCTCCCTTGTTCTGGACTACCTTCATCTCCATCGGCACGGACTGAATAACCTAACATCAGGCACGCACAAGTAAGTGCCATTCTCTCTATGGAGTTTTAGCATTTTTGTAGCAGTATCTACCACATGTTACTAGTGCAGCAGCCGAGTTTGTTTTACATGTGCTGATATAATAAGTTTATATGGAAAAAAAATGGGAAAGGTACACATTTCTCCAATCCCCTTTGCCACTTGGCCTCAATCCAAATTTGTCTTGCTTTACACCCAAAAGGAAAACAGTGACTTTTAGCCAAAAAAATAACGAGTCTGTCAGACACGACTTTGGTGTTCATCTCAAAAATAAAGTACTGTACTCACAGCAACGAAAAATAGAAGTAGCTTGAAAGCAGTTAAAGGGGTTACTAAAGAAGACAATCCCTGCACATTTGTCCTTTCAGAGCTTAAGCCACTAAAAAAGGGGTTACCCTCGAGAAATCCCTTTCGATGAGCCAAAACAGGGGGCCACTCTTCAAGAACGGCTGTAGTTCTGGTATACTCAAGCTGAAAGCCATTGACCAGGATGGCTGCCATGAAATACAAAATGCAGCTGCAACAAATAAGGCTTCCTTAACCAAATCGGTTAATTTACAGGAGTTCCGGGATCTGCAATGACCAGCTGAGGAGACGGCCTCTCATCCGCCAATCTATATAAATTCTGTGAAGAACAAGTGATAGCAAATCACTGGCCACAGTGGTGTAATAATGATTGTTTATTGGCTACCAACTAAAGTCACTGACAAAAAAAAAATTAGAAAAATCAGGCATGCTGAAGCATATTTAAGGAATAATGAGGCCCATAAAGCCATAAATTAAAAATCCAGTTTGCTATAAAGTAACATTAACCAGCTGCTATAAACTACTATGATTGCCACAACTCCATAAAGCTGGTTGCTTGAATATGGATTCTAAATTATACCACTGTGCGATAAAAACTTTTCAGTGAAAATAAGAACATTATAATTTTATCTGGCCAGAGAACTGCATAGAGTTTTAATTAGCGATATGCAAGCATATAAAGCAATCACCTCCACTGAGGAGCTTGTTGATCTTGCCATTAATTAAAACCAATAATTCCACAGAGAGGTGCACGGATAGCTGGTCAAGTCATCCTCTAGAGCACATTGTTCTACTAAGTCACTTAGCTCTCTTCAGTACAGTGACAAGTGAAAGCCGTCTCTATATTTACATTCTCATTAGCACAATTCACCTTCACACAGAATTTCAATTAAATATACAGGAGTCAACAAATTACCTTAGTCAGATCCTATTCCATCACAATACCAAAGAATTAGCGCACTACCCATGTAACATATATCTTATTCACAAGGAGACTTGCTGCATAATTACATTTCCATTCGTAGGCTACATTCCATTAGGAGTCTTATTCTTTTTAGAACTAAAAACAGCCTTATTTTGTTCGGAATTTGAACAGAATGGAAGGAAATGGGCTAAAATCCTCCTTTCCTCTTCCTATCCAGAACAACACTGTAATTGTCACTCTGCCCTGTTCGTTTACTTAAGATCCTGCCATGTCTTCTGTGCATGAATTATTCATTGTGTGCCAGTCCTCTCCTGTGACTTTGTGAATGCATATGGTTGGTTATTGGGGGATATCAGATATGCAACACTTTTGACAAGTACAAACAGCCAAGCAATTTTTATCGGCTATGTAAAGATTGCAGGAATAATGAATTGAAATTAAAAATAATTTGAAAGAGAATCACAAGGTGTTGACTTCTGGATAAGACTAAGTATATGCACTTCTTCAAAATATACATCCATCAAACATTTTCTGATACATTAGACTGCCACTAGTGCTCACAAGCATCTTCATTTATAGAAGAAAATTGTCAAATTCAATCAGGTGTAGAAAATATTTGGTTAGTAGTTACCCTTAATCTAGGTTCACACGTTACAGTCAAGATCCACCCATCATGTAGCCGAAACTGTACCAATGTAATGATTGTCAGATTGATGGCAGATGAAAGCAGTGTCATTGTTAATGTCCGTGGATTCAGGGTAGGGTCCAATGTAGCAGCTGACCGCAAGGACAAAGTGCTGGTATGATGTGGTTTTGTTAAATGGATTATAGAAAATGTGTGTGGCCTTTAACAATAAGTATTCCATTTACACCCATTTCCCTAATGAGGAATAGTCGGCATGTCGCCGCACACAAACCTCTACTTGACTTTACCATTATGCAGATGAATACAGCAATTGTCAGTTGAAATTCTTTTAGCTAAAGTTAACTTGAAAAACAATCTCCATGTGTGTCTGGTCCAATGGTGGCAGCAACCCAGGCATCATGTGGACACAACTTCTAGTGCAAGTATTGTTGTTCGATAAACATTGATCTCTTTATCTGGTCTAGTTTTTGGTCAGTAAATATATACCACCCTTTTTACCAATGTGTGACCTTACCCTTAGAAAACAGTCATGGGGAAGGAAGCAAAAGAATTTGAACCTTGAAAGGAAAGCCTACACACAAAATTTACATATTGCATCAGAGGTGTATCTAGGTTTTCTGGCACCCGGGGCAAAAATTCAGTTTCTTTATTTATATAACGTCAACATATTTCGCAGTGCTATGTAGTTCAGAGGTTCGTATACAACAGTCATAAGTAACATACGGTAGTTAAAAATAACAGAAGAATTAAGGCAAAAATAGTGACGGCCCTGCTCGTAAGGGCTTACAATCTACATTAGGGTGCAGGAGACACAAAGTACAGGTGCTTATTTACAACGATGGACCAGAAATCGTGAGGGAATGTGGGATAGATAAAGACTGCATGAGCTAGTCACCAGCCAATATTTGTAGTACTTTTGGGTGATGGAGAATTATGTTCAGAGAAATAGTGAAAGGGCAATATATGAAAAGGACTACCATTAAGGAACATGATAGGCCGCTATAAACAGATGTATGCTTTTAGAGAGCATCTAAATCTGTGCACAAAAATTGCGGAATGCATTCTAAATGATAGGATGCATATGTATGCGTTTTTACAGCGAAAAAATGCAAAAAAATGCAAAAAATCCTGAACGTGTGCACCATACCCTTAAACTATTTCTAAATAAAAAAATGATACTTTAATCTTCCTAGTATTTACTTGCATATCTACTATCACGGATATGATGTGTTGGTGGTGGCAATATTGATTTCAGTCTAAATAATAAATAAAAAAATAAAAATAAATTATGTAAAATATGACACTCCTAATTTCTGGACTTACCTTTCATGATATTACCTTGAAAATAGCATTGTCATTATAATGCTCCTAAATAAAAGTATCTGCCCTTTACGGAGCTCCTGAATAAATAATTGCCCCTCACTACATTCCCTGCACACAATATGACCCCTACACTGTCCTTCTTAGGGTATATGCCCTCCACACTGTAATCTTCTTTCCATACTGGGCCTCCTCTTCTTCACACTTTCCTCTCACACTATGTGCCCCTATAGGGCCCATTCTCTATACTGTGCCCCCTCATCACTCCCCCCCTCCTTGGCTAACTACCCCCTCCTGGTTGTGACCTTACACTGTCCCCCCTATGCTACCCCCTCACACTACACAGTCTTAATTCTGTCCCACTTACACTTATCTCCCCCCATACTGTTTTCTCACGCTATTCCCCTCAATAGTCTTCTGACATGTTTCCCACTCTCTTCTCACAATTTTTTTTTTCACATCCACCTGCTAACCATACTCTCTCCTCATATATTTCTCCCCTCACTCTCCATACTGAATTCTCATAATAATCACAATAATAATAATTTTATTTCTATAGCGCCAACATATTCCGCAGCACTTTAAATTTTTGAGGGGACTTGTACAGACAATAAAAGAGATTACAGAATAACCATAATCACATAAAACAACAGATACCAAGAGGAATGAGGGCCCTGCTCGCAAGCTTACAATCTATGAGGAAAGAGGGGAGACATGAGAGGTGGATGGTAACAATTGCTTTCATTGTTGTGACCAGCTATAATGTATGAAATCATGTTTATGTAATGCTGCATGAAACAGTTACCAACCAGTATCTGTAAATGTACAGACTCAGAGGGATATTAAGTGCATAAAAACATGTGATACAAGGGTCCTGGTTATGAAAAAAAATTTGAATGGGCAACACAGGGATAGTTACATAAATGTGTTGAGGCGGTTATGCCAGTCTGAAGAAATGCGTTTTTAGGGCATGCTTAAAACTGTGGGTATTGGGGATTAATCAAATTATCCTGGGTAGTGCATTCCAGAGAGTTGGCACAGCATGCGAGAAGTCTTGGAGATGGGAGGTTCTGATTATTGAGGATGCTAATCTTAGGTCACTAGCAGAACGGAGGGCACGGGTAGGGTGGTAGACTGAGACAAGGGAGGAGATGTAGGGTGGTGCTGAACCATGGAGAACTTTGTGGGTGAGAGTGAGAAGTTTATAATGAACTCTGGAGTGGATGGGTAACCAGTGCGATGACTGACACAAGGTAGTGGCATCGGTGTAACGGTTGGTGAGGAATATGATCCTGGCTGAAGCATTCAAGACAGATTGGAGAGGGTAGAGCTTGCTAAAAGGAAAACCAATAAATAGAGAGTTACAATAGTCCAGATGAGAATGAATAAGAGCAGCAGTAAGAGTTTTTGCAGAGTCGAAAGTAACAAAAAGGTTGAATTCTAGAAATGCCTTTGAGGTGTAGATAACAAGAGCGAGCCAGGGATCAGAAGTTGGAGGTAAATGAAAGATCTGAATCAAGTATGACCCCAAGACAGCAGGCATGTTGCTGGGGAGTAATGGTAGAACCACACACGGAAATGGCAATGTCAGTCATAGGTAGGTTAGTGGAGGGAGGAAACTCAAGGAGTTCGATTTTTGACAGGTTCAGTTTCAGATAGAGGGAGGACATGATGTTGGAGGCAGCAGTAAGACAATCACTGGTGTTTCGCAATAATGCAGGTGTGATGTCTGGAGTAGTGGTGTATAATTGGGTGTCATCAGCATAGAGATGGTACTGGAAACTAAATCTACTGATTGCTTGTCCAATAGGGGCAGTATACAAGAGGAGGGGGCCTAGGACTGATCCTTGAGGAACGCCAACAGTAAGGGGAAGATGAGAGGAGGAGCCAGCAAAAGGTACAGTGAAGGAGTGGTCAGAGAGGTAGGAGGAGAACCAGGGGAGAACGGTGTCCTTGAAGCCGATGGAGCGGAGCATAGTGAGGAGGAGCTGATGATCCACAGTGTTAAATGCTGCAGAGAGATAAAGGAGAATTAGCATGGAGTAGTGACCATTAAATGTAGGTGTTAGTAGATCATTAGAAATTAGTGAGGGCAGTTTTACTAGAGTGTAAAGAGCGGAAACCGGACTGAAGAGGGTCAAGAAGAGAGTGATCTGAGAGAGAGCGAATTAGACAGGAGTGGACTAAGCCTTCCAGGAATTTAGAGATGAAGGGAATTTTAGAGACGGGTCTATAGTTAGCAGCACAGATTTGGTTGAGGGATGTTTTTTCAAGTAATGGATGTATGATGGCATGTTTAAATGAGGGAAAGATACCAGAAGAGAGAGAGAGGTTGAATATTTTTGTTAGATGAGTGGTGACAGCAGGGGAAAGGGACTGGAGGAAATATGAAGGAATAGGGTCACTGGTGCAAGTAGTAGGGCAAGAAGATGCAAGGAGCCTGATCACTTCTTCTTCCATGACTGGTTCAAAGACAGAGAGTGAGCTAGATGCAGTGGTGGAGGGAGGACAATGCATGGTATGAGGGGATTGGGAAAAATTTCCTGTTTGATATGGTCAATTTTTTCCATCAGCGTGGAGAACCGTGGTTGGTGCCTGCACTCTTGGATTAAGTAGGGAATGAAAAGTGTCAAAGAGAGGTTTAGGATTATTGGATAGTGAGGTGATGAGGGTGTTGCAGTATGTTTGTTTGGAGAGGTGAAGGGCAAAGTTGTATGTTTTAAGCATAAACTTGTAATAGATGACTCCCAATACTGTGTCACCACCCATCCTATCACCCTAGCTCCCCATACTGTGTTGGCATACATTCTTTCCCTAGCTCCTCATACTGTTTCCACATACATATCACCACTCACCATACTGTGTCTGCACTTATCTCCCCATACATGCCTCCCATCTCCCTCATTGCTCCACAAACTGTGTCTTCAAATCTTCCCCGTTACACTAAATCTTCCTCACCCGCGTTACACTAAATCTTCCTCACCCGCGTTACACTAAATATACCCACACACTAAATCACCCCCACACACAATTTCAACCACACACCAATTCACCCCCACACACTAAATCATCCCCACACACTAGATCTCCCTCACACACTAATTCCCCCATGCAATAAATCACCCCCACACACTAAATCTCCCACACACACTAAATCTCCCCATATACTAAATCATTCTTACGCAATAAATTTCCTACACCCCACATATTAAATCTCCGCCACACTAAATTTACCCCATACACTAAATCATCCCCATACACAAGATCTCCCACACCCCATATACTAAATATCCCCCACACAAACTAAATCTCCCCAACACCATACAATAAATCTCCTTCCGTTACACTTAATCTTTGGTGTCTTCACCTCAACTGGTCTGGAGACCTTACCACCAATGTTCTGCGTGCTGGCGAGTCATATCAGCAGCATGATCACATTGGCCTGATCACTCTGCTGGTGACGCCATTACCCGGTGCTCAAAGCTTCAATTGTACTCGCGTTTGAAAGACACGAGTGCAATTGCTCACTGGGAGTCACCATGCTGCACCTTGACAGCCGGCTCAGAGAACTGCCGACTCCCAGTCCGTGGTGTGGTTAAAATACAGCTCCTGGGGGAAACACCTCATTAGATGGTCTGACTGTGTGTTCCTGCTGAATGTGCCCAGGGCAAGTGCTTCACCTGACCCCCCTCGAAAAGCCTCTATATTGCGTAAGCAAGAAAACTTATAGAGTTACCATAGTTTCAAGTAACTTTTCAGAATAAGCTGTCTGTGTATATACACGAAAAATAATACTATTTCTGGACTTTATAACACTTGTATCCTGCATTTTACCATGCTCAATGCTCTTCATTGATTTTTTAGAATACAAACTGCAGCAGCATGGAGAATATTATACAGCAACGCTGAGTTGTCTGAATGTGAATCAAGTTCTGATTCACTTGTTAGAGAGCTCTGTCTGCCTCTATATGTTTCCACTTCCTGCTCTTCACTACTCCTTCCCCTCTTCATAGAGTATAATGGGTTGTCTCACATGACACTTGTAGTCTATTTTGTCTCGGAAAGAGGGATTTCAGCTGGTTTTTCAGTGTGGATGACAAGTTTCGGATGCAGGGGAAAGAGGAAGTTGTTACTGATCAGTGTGAAAGCTGATTTCTCTGAGAAGAAATATTACAAAGATCGTTATATTCACCTATACTATTAATTTATGTAAAATTTGTTGAAAGAGCAGTTTCATTTTAAATTAGTTTTATAAGATTAACCCCTTTACGAACTTGGACATATAGGTACCCAAGGTCACCTCCCCCTGTTTGCTGCGGGCTCCGGAGATAAGCCCTCAACTTTTCTGGGACATGTCAGCTGATTGCATCAGCTGACATGGACATGTGCCCCTAACAGCCATGGGTGGAATCACAATCCACCCATGGCTGTTAACATGCTAAAAGCCACTGTCAATCTCTGACAGCGATATTTAACATGATCGCGCCAGAAGCGCATCTCAAACCCCTGTGGTTGTCATTATCAGATAGCTATGAGCACCACAAAGCTTATAGCAAGTGAGCATTTCCGCTACACAGAGCAGTAGAAAAAGTGATCAGAAGATTGCAGCTTCTAGTCTCCCATGAAGACTATTGAAGCAGGTAAAAAGTAAAAAAAAGGTTTATAAAAATATTTAAAAAATATAAAAGTTTGACTCACCGCGCATTCAAAATAAAACAATTTAAACAATACACATATTTAGTATTGCCTGATCTATCAATATATAAAAATAATACATCCGATCGGTAAATGTCGGTTAGAGAAAAAAAAAATCAAACTGCCAGAATTAAGTTTTTTTGATTGCTGCAATACTGCATTAAAATGAAATAATGGGTGATCAAAAGACCGTATCTACCCCAAAATGATATAAAAATAGAAACGACAGTTCACAAAAAGTAAGCCCTCACCTGGCTCCAGATCACTAAAAATTGAGATGTTACCGATCTCAGAAAGTGGCTCTTTTTTTTTTTTTTTTTAACAAATTTTGATTTTTTTTTTCACCACTTAAATAAAAATAATCTATATATGTTTGGTATCTACGAACTAATAATTACCTGGAGAATCATAATGGCAGGTCAGATTTAGCATTTAGTGAAAATGGTAAAAAAAAAAAATTTGTGGAATTGCACTTTTTATGCAATTTCACAGCACTTTTTGCTGCCTCATCTGAGAGCAGCATGATGTTGGCAAAGAGACCCTAAGGGTATGTGCACACGTTGCAGATTAGCCTTAGGAATTTCTGCTGCAGATTCTTCCCTTTCTTGCCAGAAAACGCAGGAGCGGTTTTGTTGCGTTTTTTGATGCGTTTTTGATGTGTTTTTTCCATGCGGATATGTATGCGTTTTTTTAAGCTAAATAAAGATCTATATATTGACAAAAAAAAAAAAAAAAGATTTGTGATGTCATTTCTTGTCCAACCTCCTCTTTTACACTTGTCCAACCCACACTCCATTACACACAGATAGACAGACAGATAGAAGGAATGAGATAGATAGAAGGAATGAGGACGGCGTCACACTAGAGAGTTTAACGGACGTATGAGAGGCGCAAAAACAACGCATTGCACACGGACCAATGATTCTCTATGGGGCAGCTTCTATCTGCCGTATATTTCGCAGCCGCATTTTACGGGCGTAGAAAATCGTAGAATTGCCTGATGGCAAAAACCTGATGTGTGAAATTAGCCATATACATAGATGGATAGAAACATCTATGTATCTATAGATATATCTATAGATAGATATATCCATAGATAGGCCGATGCTGATTAATGAACATAAAGAAAAAAAAGGGAAAAAAACGGTGTGGGCTCCCGCGCAATTTTCTGCGCCAGAGGGGGAAAGCCGACGGCCGGGGGCCAATATTTGTAGCCTGGGAAGGGGTTAATACCCATGGCCCCTTTCCAGGCTATGAATATCAGCCCGCAGCTGTCTGCGTAGCCTTTACTGGCTATTAAAATAGGGGGACCCCCCAAAAAAATGACGTGGGGTCCCCCTATATTTTATAGCCAGAAAGGCCATGCAGACAGCTGCGGGCTGATATTCATAGCCTAGAGAGGGGCCAAGGATATTGCCCCCCCCCCCCCCCGGCTACAAATACCAGTCCGCAACCGCCCCAGAAATGGCGCATCTGTGAGATGCGCCAATTCCGGCACTTGGCCCCTCTCTTCCCACTCCCGAGTAGCGGTGGGATATGGGGTGATAAGGGGTTAATGTCACCTTGCTATTGTAAGGTGACATTAAGCTGGGTTAATAATGGAGAGGCGTCAATAAGACGTCTATCCATTATTAATCCTAGAGTAGTGAAAGAGTTAAAAAAATAAATAAAGACACAGCCAGAAAAAAGTATTTTATTATTCTTAATTTAACCATACTTACCATACTTGAGCGCCTGCAAAAATGTAAAATAATAAACCATATACTCCCTGTCCGACACAGTCCAATTAATAACGAGTGTCCCACGACGATCTCCCCTATAGAACAGTGATATCGGGTGATGTCACTGCTCTATAGGATCTCCAGTGACACACTGACAGGAGACAATGGCTCCTGCAGTGCATCACTGAGAGGTTACCTTAGTTCACTGGTCTCACTTTATGCCATTGCTGCGTGGGAACTTTCTCAAACAGCAGTGCCAAAAGTGAGACTAGGGACTATTTTTTACAGTGGCGGAGGAATACAGTGTGGAAGGATACCTCCCTCCCGTCATTGTATTCCTGGAGCCCCTAGAGAGCGGTCGTATCAGCTGATGCTGCTGCTCTCCACGGGAGATTGTCGTGGGACACTCGTGGATTTCTGCGGATCAGGGAGTATATTGTTTGTTTGTTATTTTAATATTTTTTACAGGTGACACTGGCTTCGGAGAACAAAGTGACAAGTGATGGTGAGTATGTAATCTATGTTATATGTACTGCATGTCTGTATGTATGTATTGTATGTAATGTATGAATGTACTGTATGTATGTATTGTATGTCTATATGTATGTATGTTATATGTTGTATGTTCTGTCATATGTTGTATGTTCTGTCATATGTTGTATGTACTGTCATGTTGTATGTTGTATGTACTGTCATGTTGTATGTACTGTCATGTTGTATGTTGCATGTACTGTCATATGTTGTATGTTCTGTCATATGTTGTATGTTCTGTCATATGTTGTATGTACTGTCAGGTTATATGTTGAATGTTCTGTCATATGTTGCATGTACTGTCATATGTTGTATGTACAGTCATATGTTGTATGCACTGCCATATTTTGTATGTTGTATGTACTGTCATATGTTGTATGTTGTATGTACTGTCATATGTTGTATGTTCTGTCACATGTTGTATATTGTATGTACTGTCATATGTTGTATGTACTGTCATATGTTGTATGTTCTGTCATATGTTGTATGTTCTGTCATATGTTGTATGTTGTATGCACTGTCATATGTTGTATGTTCTGTCATATGTTGTATGTTGCATGTACTGTCATATGTTGTATGTACTGTCATATGTTGTATGTACTGTCATATGATGTATGCACTGTCATATGTTGTATGCTGTATGTACTGTCATATGTTGTATGCTGTATGTACTGTCATATGATGTATGTACTGTCATATGTTGTATGCTGTATGTACTGTCATATGTTGTATGTTCTGTCATATGTTGTATGTACTGTCATATGTTGTATGTACTGTCATGTTATATGTTGTATGTTCTGTCATGTTGTATGTACTGTCATGCTGTATGTTGTATGTACTGTCATATGTTGTATGTTCTGTCATATGTTGTATGTACTGTCATATGTTGTATGTACTGTCATATGTTATATGTTGTATGTTCTGTCATATGTTGTATGTACTGTCATATGTTGTATGTTCTGTAATATGTTGTATGTACTGCCATATTTTGCATGTTGTATGTACTGTCATATGTTGTATGTACTGTCATATGTTGTATGAACTCCAAATCGAATGAACAGCGCTCCAGCCGGGTGTAATATCAATGTAGAAAAAGTCTTTATTCAGCCATGATAAAGCGACGTTTCGACCACAGATCAGTCTTTTTCAAGCAGGTGGTGTTGTATGTTCTGTCATATGTTGTATGTACTGTCATATGATGTATGTACTGTCATATGTACTGTCATATGTTGTATGTTGTATGTATTGTCATATGTGGTATGTACTGTCATATGTTGTATGTACTGTCATATGTTGTATATACTGTCATATGTTGTATATACTGTCATATGTTGTATGTACTGTCATATGTTGTATCATATGTTGTATGTCGTGTCATATGTTATATGTTGTATGTACTGTCATGTTATATGTTGTATGTTCTTTCATATGTTATATGTTGTATGTACTGTCGTATGTTGTATGTTCGCGTTTTTTTTTCTTTTACATTCAACACATTAGCCGGATGATGGGACTACTACGGTCCCATCATTGGCTAATGTGTCAATCACTGTCACTGTAGCAGGCATAGCCCGATGGGACATTACAGCACAGGATCACAGCTGATTCTTTTTGTTACGCAAAACATTTCACTGCCTGTTTTAAAGCAATGCTTTACCTAAAAGAAAGAATCAGCTTTAATCCCATGCTGTCCTGTCTGTATACTCTCTTTTGGTTCCTCCCCTGCCCAGGAATTGTGGTATGATCAGAACATGTGCCTTATAAGATTATTTCAGCACAAGAACATTTTTTTATGAAACACATACAATTGTGGAACTTATTATTATTCAAACATCTATTAATTAGAATGTTGTTTAAAATAAGCATTGTTCGTGAGAAACCCCTTTAAGCAAAAAACTGATGATAAGGCATAGCTAATTGTTTAGGAGGTGACAGCTCTACAACATACCTACCACCATAAAATGTTAGGCTGACCCAAATGACCAGATTCAGATTATTACGCTCTATGGTCCATGTGTCTACTGTAAAGCATATCTGCAGATGCTCAGGCAAGATGGCTTCTACCATAATAATGTTAAAAAAGGACAATAAAATAAAAACAAATTAGAAAATAGAGAATACATATAACTATCTGATTTCAATAATTAAAAGGAAAAGCATTCCTTTTACTGTCTCATCAAACAAAACCTCAGTCGCGGGCCATACAAAATTATCAACTTATAAATAATCCTGCTATATTTGGTCAAATATTTAATAAAATCACCCCTAATGTGATGGCAGGAACTGCTTGTCTTTGATGTGTAATGCTAGGTGGTATTTATGATGTTGCTATTAACAACTGCTTTTCCAGGTTTGCTTCAGTCTGGACTGCAGTCAACTGTTTGCGACAATAAGTTTTAAAAAGAACAGACCTCAGCAGTAAGTTATTTTGAACACAGATGCATATTTCAATGCATGTCTCCTCAAAGACGGAAATTCATCACTGATCACATTACATTTATAGAACTCAAGCAGTGAGACATCTGCAGTACACATCACATAATAGACAATAAGACTGCTGCATACATCACACAAGAGAGACACAGACTGCCATATACATTGCATAGGAGACACTGAAACTGACGTATATATCATATAGGAGACAGTGAGCTCTGCTGTATATATGCCAGATGGGATACACTAAGACTGCCATATACAGTGGCATGTAAAAGTCTGGGTAACCCTGGTCAAAATTATTGTTATTGTAAACCGCTAAGCAAGTTGAAGATGAGATGATCTCTAAAAGGTCTAAAGTTAAAGATGACACATTTACATTGTATCTAAGACAAATAAATATATATAGTCACTTTTTACATTTTAAAAATTACAAAAAGGACAATGGGCCAGTGCAAAAGTTTGGGTACCCGCTAGCACCCCCTTTTGAAAGCATCACAGCTTGTAAATGCTTTTTGTAGCCAGCCAAAATTCTTTTAATTCTTGTACGAGGGCTTTTCATCTATTCTTCCTTGGAAAATTCTTCCAGTTCTGTGAGATTCTTGGGTCATTTTGCATGCACTGCAATTTTAAGGTCTAGCAATAGATTTTCAATTCAGAGGACTGCGAGGGCCATTGAAAAACCTTCAGCTTGCACTTTTGAGTTAGTCTATTGTTGATTTTGATGTGCATTTAGGATCATTATCCATTTGTAGAAGCCATCATCTTCTCAATTCTATCTTCTTTTACAGATGTTATCTTTGATTCAAGAATTTGTTGAAATTCTTTCCCTTCCCGGTTGTTTGATTCAAGAATTTGTTGAAATTCTTTCCCTTCCCGTGAAATGTTCCCCATGCCATTGGCTGCAACACAACTCCAAAGCATGATTGATCAATCCCATTGCTTAATGGTTGGTGAGATGTTCTTTTCCTGAAATTTTGTGCCCTGTTCCATACATACATACATTTGTACAAGTGTCTCTTAACAGTAAAACAATGTACCACAACTCCATAGTCTGCTTAATCTTTCTAAAGGTCTTTTACAGTCAAGTGAGGATTCTGATTTATCTCTCTAGCAATCCTACAAGCAGCTCTCAATAAAATTTTGCTTGGTCTTCCAGAACTTATCTTGACCTAAACTGTTCCTGTTAACTGCCATTTCTTAATTACATTTTGAACTGAGGAAAGAGCAATTTGAAAACGCTTTGCTATCTTCTTAAAGACTTCTCTTGCTTTCTGAACCTCCACCATCTTCATTTTCAGACTGCTAGGCAGCTAGAAGAGCCCATGGCTGCAGGTTTTTGGCATAAGGTTATAGGAGGCTGGGTTTTTATAAAGCTGAGAAATATGCATTACCTGATCTTTCTTAACGATGATGATGGAAGCCATAACACAAACAGGCAAATTAGAGTCTGAAACATTGGTCAAAGTTATCCGAGCACACAAATCTCCAAGGGTGCCCAAGCTTTTGCATTGGCCCATTATCTTTTTTGTATTTTTTAAAATGTAAAACAAGACTATATATACAATACAGACCAAAAGTTTGGACACACCTTCTCATTTAAAAATTTTTCTGTATTTTCATGACTATGAAAATTGTACATTCACACTGAAGGCATCAAAACTATGAATTAACACATGTGGAATTATATACTTAACAAAAAAGTGTGACAACTGAAATTATGTCTTATATTCTAGGTTCTTCAAAGTAGCCACCTTTTGCTTTGATGACTGCTTTGCACACTCTTGGCATTCTCTTGATGAGCTTCAAGAGGTAGTCACCGGGAATGGTCTTCCAACAATCTTGAAGGAGTTCCCAGAGATGCTTAGCACTTGTTGGCCCTTTTGCCTTCACTCTGTGGTACAGCTCACCCCAAAATTCACAGCAAAAAGAACACCATATAAGGATAGAATGATAATAATATACTCAATAAAACTTCACCTTTAATAATCTTCTTATAATAAAACCACACATCACATACAGCCTTAGACTGGTGCCAGTTGTTTGACAAACATAAGACAAAGATACAGGGTGCACTCGATCCCTAGGTTTCCGACTATCTGTCCCCTACCTTGCTGCGGAGGTTGGCACCCTATGTATCCTGCGCAATGGCGCCCCCGCTCAACGTAGGCTATCCCTAAATCGCCCTGATGGGCCCTTACGTGCAAGAAATGAAAAAAGTTCAAACAACAGAGCTTTCCCTCTTAAACCAATTATCACGACAATAACTGATAATAAACAACTTATTGCACATGCCCAGATATACTAGTGTGTATCATAGATATACAGTGGGGCAAAAAAGTATTTAGTCATTCAGCAATAGTGCAAGTTCCACCACTTAAAAAGATGAGAGGCGTCTGTAATTTACATCATAGGTAGACCTCAACTATGGGAGACAAACTGAGAAAAAAAAATCCAGAAAATCACATTGTCTGTTTTTTTATCATTTTATTTGCATATTATGGTGGAAAATAAGTATTTGGTCAGAAACAAAATTTCATCTCAATACTTTGTAATATATCCTTTGTTGGCAATGTGAAATTAAAGTCTTCACAAGGTTGCCACACACTGTTGTTGGTATGTTGGCCCATTCCTCCATGCAGATCTCCTCTAGAGCAGTGATGTTTTTGGCTTTTCGCTTGGCAACACGGACTTTCAACTCCCTCCAAAGGTTTTCTATAGGGTTGAGATCTGTAGACTGGCTAGGCCACTCCAGGACCTTGAAAAGCTTCTTACGAAGCCACTCCTTCGTTGCCCTGGCGGTGTGCTTTGGATCATTGTCATGTTGAAAGACCCAGACACGTTTCATCTTCAATGCCCTTGCTGATGGAAGGAGGTTTGCACTCAAAATCTCACGATACATGTCCCCATTCATTCTTTCATGTACCCGGATCAGTCGTCCTGGCCACTTTGCAGAGAAACAGCCCCAAAGCATGATGTTTCCACCACCATGCTTTACAGTAGGTATGGTGTTTGATGGATGCAACTCAGTATTCTTTTTCCTCCAAACACGACAAGTTGTGTTTCTACCAAACAGTTCCAGTTTGGTTTCATCAGACCATAGGACATTCTCCCAAAACTCCTCTGGATCATCCAAATGCTCTCTAGCAAACTTCAGACGGGCCCGGACATGTACTGGCTTAAGCAGTGGGACACGTCTGGCACTGCAGGATCTGAGTCCATGGTGGCGTAGTGTGTTACTTATGGTAGGCCTTGTTACATTGGTCCCAGCTCTCTGCAGTTCATTCACTAGGTCCCCCCGCGTGGTTCTGGGATTTTTGCTCACCGTTCTTGTGATCATTCTGACCCCACGGGGTGGGATTTTGCGTGGAGCCCCAGATCGAGGGAGATTATCAGTGGTCTTGAATGTCTTCCATTTTCTAATTATTGCTCCCACTGTTGATTTCTTCACTCCAAGCTGGTTGGCTATTGCAGATTCAGTCTTCCCAGCCTGGTGCAGGGCTACAATTTTGTTTCTGGTGTCCTTTGACAGCTCTTTGGTCTTCACCATAGTGGAGTTTGGAGTCAGACTGTTTGAGGGTGTGCACAGGTCTCTTTTTATACTGATAACAAGTTTAAACAGGTGCCATTACTACAGGTAATGAGTGGAGGAAAGAGGAGACTCTTAAAGAAGAAGTTACAGGTCTGTGAGAGCCAGAAATCTTGATTGTTTGTTTCTGACCAAATACTTATTTTCCACCATAAAATATGCAAATAAAATGATAAAAAAACAGACAATGTGATTTTCTGGATTTTTCTTTCTCAGTTTGTCTCCCATAGTTGAGGTCTAACTATGATGTAAATTACAGACGCCTCTCATCTTTTTAAGTGGTGGAACTTGCACTATTGCTGAATGACTAAATACTTTTTTGCCCCACTGTATTTGGCATTCTTTTGATGTTGCACTATTATGAAAAGCAACAAACTAGGGTCACCTGTGTAACAACCCTAGATGACCCTACCTGCCTGTGCGGGTTGGCACCCTAAAGTCCTGCGCAAAATGGCGCCCCCATTCCTCGCAGTCTATCCCTGGTAACACCCTATACTACTTGCAAGGGGATGATGAATACTAAATAGGGGAAAAAAAGACTAACACCATGAAATTGTACACGGCAGACCCCCCAAAAATGCACTAAACAGTGTCAATAAATTGTTAATAGATAGAATTCTCAAATAAGCAATACTGTAATTCTCATAATTCTAAATTCTCAAGTATGTAATTCTCGACGCGTTTCCCTGAAATCAGTTCATCAGGAGACATACTTATAAACATTCAGAGAACTTATCTGAGTGACGATTCAGGAGGATAAAGGTCATTGAATAATGTGCGGCGGGGAACAGTGTCAATCCGGTACCGCAGGTCTCTATCAGCCCTATGTTGCAGACATTATGACCAGCTTATATAGAAACTACCTTCTTGTATGTTCAGGTTTCCCCGCTCATTCCGGCATCCGCCGATACCAATCCTTCCGGGGTCATAGTTCAGCGGCTTAACATGTCATGTGACCCAAGATCCCGGTACATGAAACTCTAATGCGCCTAATAATATTACAGCGCTTAAGGCACCTCAGGCATACCAAGCGCAAAAGCGCTATTAGTGTGACCATGCACAATTTATTATAAATAAATCTGATAAAACACAGACTTTACCAATACTAGTGTTTAGTGCATTTTTGGGGGGCCTGCCGTGTACAATTTCATGGTGTTAGTCTTTTTTTCCCCTATTTAGTATTCATCATCCCCTTGCAAGTAGTATAGGGTGTTACCAGGGATAGACTACGAGGAGTGGGGGCGCCATTTTGCGCAGGACATTAGGGTGCCAACCCCCACAGGCAGGTAGGGTCACCTAGGGTTGTTACACAGGTGACCCTAGTTTATTGCTTTTCATAATAGTGCAACATCAAAAGAATGCCAAATATATCTATGATAAGCACTAGTATATCTGGGCATGTGCAATAAGTTGTTTATTATCAGTTATTGTCGTGATAATTGGTTTAAGAGTGAAAGCTCTGTTGTTTGAACTTTTTTCATTTCTTGCACGTAAGGGCCCATCAGGGCGATTTAGGGATAGCCTACGTTGAGCGGGGGCGCCATAGCGCAGGATACATAGGGTGCCAACCTCCGCAGCAAGGTAGGGGACAGATAGTCGGAAACCTAGGGATCGAGTGCACCCTGTATCTTTGTCTTATGTTTGTCAAACAACTGGCACCAGTCTAAGGTTGTATGTGGTGTGTGGTTTTATTATAAGAAGATTATTAAAGGTGAAGTTTTATTGAGTATATTATTATCATTCTATCCTTATATGGTGTTCTTTTTGCTGTGAATTTTGAATCTTTGGCACCTTTATTATATGTTTCTGTGATATACAGCTCACCCCAAACCATCTCGATTGGGTTCAAGTCTGGTGACTGTGGAGGCCAGGTCATCTGGCGTAGCACCCCATAACTCTCCTTCTTGGTAAAATAGCCCTTACACAGCCTGGAGGTGTGTTTGGGGTCATAGCCCTGTTAAAAAAATAACTGATAGTCCAACTAAACGCAAACCGGATGGAATAGCATGCCGCTGCAAGATGCTGTGGTAGCTATCCTGGTTCAGTAAGCCTTCAATTTTAAATAAATCCCCAACAGTGTCACCAGCAAAGCACCCCCACACCATCACACCTCCTCCTCCATGCTTCACGGTGGGAAGCAGGCATGTAGAGTCCATCCGTTCACCTTTTCTGCTTCGCACAAAGACACAGTGGTTGGAACAAAAGATCTTAAATTTGGACTCATGAGACCAAGGCACAGATTTCCACTGGTCTAATGTCCATTTCTTGTGTTCTTTAGCCCAAACAAGTCTCTTCTGCTTGCTGCCTATCCTTAGCAGTGGTTTCCTAGCAGCTATTTTACCATGAAGGCCTGCTGCACAAAGTCTCCTCTTAACAGTTGTTGTAGAGATGTGTCTGCTGCTAGAACTCTGTGTGGCATTGACCTAGTCTCTATTCTGAGCTGCTGCTAGCCTGCGATTTCTGAGGCTGGTGACTCAGATAAACTTATCCTCAGAAGCAGAGGTGACTCTTGCTCTTCCTTTCCTGGGGCGGTCCTCATGTGAGCCACTTTCTTTGTAGCACTTGATGGTTTTTGCCACTGCATTTGGGGACAGTTTCAAAGTTTACCCAATTTTTCGGACTGACTGACCTTCATTTCTTAAAGTATTGATGGCCACTCATTTTTCCTTACTGAGCTGCTTTTTTCTTGCTATAATACAAATTCTAACAGTCTATTCAGTAGGGCTATCAGCTGTGTATCCACCAGACTTCTGCACAACACAACTGATGGTCCCAACACCATTTATAAGGCAAGAAATCCCAATAATTAAACCTGACAGGGCACAGCTGTGAAGTGAAAACCATTCAAGGTTGCTACCTCTTGAAGATCATCAAGAGAATGCCAAGAGTGTGCAAAGCAGTCATCAAAGCAAAAGGTGGCTACTTTGAAGAACTTAGAAAATAAGACATAAATTCAGTTGTTTAACACATTTTTATTAAGTATATAATTCCACATGTGTGAATTCATAGTTTTGATGCCTTCAGTGTGAATGTACAATTTTCATAGTCATGAAAATACAGAAAAAACTTAGAACAGACCTGTAGTAGACACAACTGCAATGCCCGGAAAGGGTGAAGTGGCTCAGTATGATGAAGGCTCCAGAGTACCTGATGCTGAAGAGATGGAGAACTCTGAAGTTACCAAGAGTCAAGAGGTACCTAGGAGTAAACAGACAGAGAGCCCAGGAGACACCATTGAGGTGGATGCAGAAACAGGTGGAACTCTGAAGAGGGAGAATGACCCCATCTCTAATTAAAGAAGTGATGGTGCGACATGTGCTGGCCAAAAGAGAGCAGGACCATGAGATAGAGCTGCTTAAAGAAATAGTCAAGCGAGAAAGGGTCCTGAGACAGGTGATTGAGCACAGAGTGGAGGAGCTGGAGAAGGAAGTCTCTGAGCTCAGAGGTCACCTATCAGTTTGTCAAAACATGAACAAGGCCATATTGAAAGATACGGAGTTGTTCAGAGAGGTCCAAGAGAAGAATCAGCAGGAGCTTCTCGAGAGAGGATGAGCGTCGCTGCTTGGTAGAAGAGCAAGATAAAGTTCTCCGAGAGCTCAAGATAAAGGAGACTAATCAACAGCTCCAGAAATCCACGGATGACCGGGAAATCGAACTGTTGCGCTCTCCTGATCTGATTGCTATGAAGGAGAGTGAGCTGGAGAGGCTGATCAAAGAAGGGGCCTCCACAGAGGAAGAAATCCAGCATGGGAACTGCCACGCAGATGGCCGAACGAAGGACATCAAGGTCTTGGAAAACTGCACTGACGCTAAGGACGAGGAGGTCCAACAATATGGCCAAGGTGAGACTTCGATCTTCAGGTGCGTAATAGACGTACCTGGAGACATGCAAGAAGTGTGTGCCAGTGATGAGGTGCATGAAGCGTTTAAAAAGGCGGTCGAAGCGTGTAGGGTGCACTGGACGCCAGAGACTCATCAACTGGTCACACTGTCGACTAGGGAAGTCACAGTGAAGTGGGTGGCATCTACAATGCCTCCGCACAAAACAAATGATCACGTTGAAGAATGAGGAAGCCGCTCGACGTCTGGAGCTAGAGAGAGAAGCTCAAAGTAGGTTGGGTATTGTAGAAGATGTCGTGCAAGTGCCCAGAGGTCTGGTGAGGAAAGTCATCAGAAGATTTGGGAAGGTGATGCAAGAGATGGTGAATAGGTCCGGTGTTATGAGAGTGAGCATTCCGGCTGATGACGAAGCCCAGGTCGTGGGTGAAGATGGAATGGTTCCATTCCTTGTCGTCGGATCCATGGAGAGCCTTGGGAATGTCCAAATGCTCCTGGGGTATCGTGTGGCATACCTGAAACAGATAGAGCAGCTAAGACGTGAGAGGGAGCAGATCAATATAGAGCTGCAGGAATTGGCAAACAGATTGCCACCACCTTCAACTCGCGGTATAGAGACACGAAAAGGTTCTCTAAAGATTGGAAGTCCTCAAGCTGAAGCTAACAGAGGATATAGGGATAAAGGGAAGAGCTGCTCTCCGAAGAAAGACAATAGGAGAGATCACCAACAGAGAGAGAACCGAAGGTGGCCAGATGGAAGAGCTAGAAATAGTGACTCCTCAGTTAGCTCAGGGCTCAGTGACCTAAGCAGGAGATCCTGTAGCAGACGAAATGACAAGGGGTCATCTTTGTCAAAGGATGTGACGGAAGTGGTTGACGAATGCCGATGAAAGGGTTCAGTAACAGGCCCTGACTTAGACAGACGGTTTGACTGTCAGGGACGACTGAGAAGCATCTCTGGTCGGTTTAGGACAAGTGTTCAACCCCACGGGTTTGAACAGAGGGGGAGAATATGTGGTGTGACTGGTGGTCGTGTGGTTAATGGGAGGTATGTGTCACAGGGATGGATGCTCCCTGCGATGCAACCCTGAGTATTTTGTCTTTAGTGCACGTGAGCACTAAAGATATCATTTAGTGAACCTGGGCCTGGGTTGCGGGTAGCTATGAGAGATGGGAGGGTCTGGCTACCCACATGCCTCACCTCTGGGTGAGGGTGCTTACTGTATCCCTTTTCCCTGTGGGAAGTGCAGAAGGTTGAGGACCTGCAGTGGTGTCATGATCATGTGACCAATGCATATGATGTTACCTCACCTGTGGGTGTGGTTACAGGCTACCTAAAGGAGGTGTCTTTAGCTGCACATGGTAGTGAGTGTTTGGGAGTCTGCAAGTGTGGACAGACTTCCATGTGTCCCGGCTGGACACTACAAAGAGACCGTGTTTAGGCTGTAGAGCCTGCGTGCTGGACATAGCACAGCCTGTGTGCCCACAGACCTGAGAGAGCGGAGCTCTACTATGGACATTGAGGATTCATCTGTCTGATGTAAGACTGTTTATCGTTTGTTCATCTTTCTATGGTTTATGGAGAGAATAAACCAAACAGACTGCTTTAAGTGGAAAACCGTGCTTGAATTCCGTGCCAAGCGAGTGTCTCCCCAAGACACGTAGTATGCGTTATGCTACAATATACATACACTGTGTTCCAAATTATTAAGCAAATTTGATTTAAGTGTCATAAAGATTTAATTGTTTTGTTTTTCAAATAAACTCGTGGATGGTATTGTGTCTCAGGGCTCAATGGATCACTGGAATCAATCTTAAACACATGTGATAATTAGATTTCCAGGTGATTCTAATTAAAGGAAAACTACTTAAAAATGATGTTCTACATTATTAAGCAGGCCACAGGTTTCAAGCAATATGGGAAATAAAAAGGATCTCTCTGCTGCTGAAAAGTGTTAAATAGTGCAATGCCTTGGACAAGGTATGAAAACATTACATATTTCACGAAAACTTAAGAGTGATCATCATACTGTGAAGAGATTTATGACTGAAACAGAGCACAGACAGAGTTCATGCAAATAAAGGCATAATGAGGAAAGTTTCTGCCAAATTCATTGGATTAAGAGAGCAGGTGCCAAAATACCATTACAAAGCAGCAGTAAGTTATTTGAAGCTACTGGTGCCTCTGGAGTCCCTCAAACCTCAAGATGTAGGATCCTTCAAAGGCTTGCTGTGGTGCATAAACCTACTATTCGGCCAACCCTAAACAGTGTTCACAAGAAGAAACGGTTGCAGTGGGCCCAGACATACACGAAGACTAATTTTCAAAACAGTCTTGTTAACTGATGAGTGTTGAGCAACCCTGGATGGTCCAGATGGATGAAGAAGTAGATGGTTGGTGGATGGCCACCATGTCCCAACAAGGCTGGGACGTCAGCAAGGAGGTGGAGGCAGGGCCGCCAACAGGGCATGACAGCCATTACTGCTGTATGGGGCCCGGTCAGCAGCAGTACACAGAGGGGCCCGCAGATCCGGGGCCCCACTGTTGTGGTTCTACTGATCGGGCCCCATCGTGCACTAAAATACTGTGCACTGCGGTGCACATGTCGGCGCTGGGGCCCGGGAGCCGTCTTGGAGCTGTGCACGGCCGTCTTACCTAGTCAGCTGCGCAGCTCCTGCTCGGCTGCAGCTAGAATGTATGGGCTCCCTGCAGGTCCTGACTACAGCCCATCCATTCTAGCCAGTAGCGTAGGGGGGGGGGGGCATCGCCCCGGGCCCTGTCACATGAAGGGGCCCACGGGGAGCCAGGGCAGGGCCACTTCTGTGACAAGGCAGAACACATAGGAGCAGAGCAGTATAACGTCTGCTCCCGTCTGACAAGCTGCACGCTGGCTACTAGCACAGTGGCCGGCTGCAGTCTCCCCCCTGCAGTGAATGGTTTCGCCCCCTCTGACCTGATCATGAAGCTTTTCCTGGCTGCAGTTTTCTTCACTCTGTGCACGCTGGGATTGGCTCAGGCACGCTGGGTCCTAGTGCCCACCTGCATTTCACTCACACTTCCTGGTCCTGCAGTGCAAACGTTATCAGTAAGTGCTGGGGGTGGGACATTTTAGGTTTATTAAATTCAGGTATGTCACTATGAGACCCTTGGGGTATTGTGGGGGCTGAAAGTGGGTGAGGGGGGACAGGGTACTGGGGGGTGAATGTGAGCCCATGGGGGTATTGTGGGGGAGGGGAGACAGGGCACTGAGGGGTGGATGTGAGACGATGGGGGTATTGTGGGGGAGGGGGACAGGTCACTGGGGGCTGAATATTATAATGTTATGATAGTATATGTACGGGGAGGCTGGAGATGGGGGGTAGGGGGCCTTTGATACGTACCACCTGGATATTTTATGAGTGTTAGTATAAGGAGCCCGCATACAGTAACCTAGAGCTGCATCACATTTACAGCACCACTTCCAGGTGCTGAAAATCCCCGTCCCCTGCCCCCTGTCTGATACTCACCTTCTGGCGTCTTCATCTGTTTTAGTCTCCGCTCGGCTCCGTCTCCTGCAGTTTGTGGCCTGTCCGAGGCTCCAGTGTTTCATGGAGCAGCGCAGAGGTCACTAATCAGTGTGAGTCTTTTGGAGCCTCGTTCTGGCCTCGTTCTCACTCTCACGCTATGTGCACACGGTGCGGATTGGCCGCTGCGGATCTGCAGCAGTTTTCCATCTGGTTTACAGTACCATTTAAACCTATGGAAAACCAAATCCACAGTGCACATGGTGCGGAAACGCTGCATTGTATTTTCCGTAGCATGTCAGTTCTATTTGCAGATTCCGCAGCATTTTACACCTGCTCCTGTATAGGATTCCGCAGGTGGTAAAACGCAGGTGAAATCTGCACAAAAAGCACAGGAAATCCGCAGTAAATCCGCAACAAAGTGCACATAGCCTCATAGTCTTACATTGAGCGCTTGTGACATAGCTTCTAACTTCTGGCCTGTCAGAAGCTGCGCTCACAAGTTTGAGCAGTGGCACTGCAGCAGTGCCCCAAAATACTGAATACGCCGGAGGATGAGTAAATGTCCATCATACTGTGTATAAGGGAGCTGCAGGTCCATCATACTGTGTATAAGGGAGCTGCAGGTCCATCATACTGTGTATAAGGGAGCTGCAGATCCATCATACTGTGTATAAGGGAGCTGTGGGCTCATCATACTGTGTATACGGGAGCTGCGGGCCCATCATACTGTGTATACGGGAGCTGCAGGTCCATCATACTGTGTATAAGGGAGCTGCAGGTCCATCATACTGTGTATAAGGGAGCTGCAGATCCATCATACTGTGTATAAGGGAGCTGTGGGCTCATCATACTGTGTATAAGGGAGCTGCGGGCCCATCATACTGTGTATAAGGGAGCTGCGGGCCCATCATACTGTGTATAAGGAAGCTGTGGGCTCATCATACTGTGTATAAGGGAGCTGTGGGCTCATCATACTGTGTATAAGAGAGCTGCGGGCCCATCACACTGTGTATAAGGGAGCTGCGGGCCCATCATACTGTGTATAAGGGAGCTGTGGTCCCATCATACTGTGTATAGAGGAGCTGCAGGCCCATCACACTGTGTATAAGGGAGCTGTGGTCCCATCATACTGTGTATACAGGAGCTGCGGCCCTATCATACTGTGTATAAGGGAGCTGGGGGTCCATCATACTGTGTATACGGGAGCTGTGAATCCATCATACTATGTATACGGGAACTGCGGGCCCATCATACTATGTATAAGGGAGCTGTGGGCCCATCATACTGTGTATAAGGGAGCTGGGGGTCAATCATACTGTGTATACGGGAGCTGCGGGCCCATCATACTCTGTATAAGGGAGCTGGAGTCCATCATACTGTGTATACGGGAGCTGCGGGCCCATCATACTGTGTATAAGGGAGCTGCTGGCCCATCTTACTGTGTATATGGGAGCTGCGGGTCCATCATACTGTGTATACGGGAGCTGCGGGTCCATCATACTGTGTATACGGGAGCTGCGGGTCCATCATACTGTGTATAAGGGAGCTGCGGGCCCATCATACTATGTATACGGGAGCTGCGGGCCCATCATACTGTGTATACGGGAGCTGTGGGCCCATCACACTGTGTATAAGGGAGCTGCGGGCCAATCACACTGTGTATACGGGAGCTGCGGGCCCATCATACTGTGTATACGGGAGCTGCGGGCCCATCATACTGTGTATACGGGAGCTGCGGGCCCATCATACTGTGTATAAGGAAGCTGTGGGCCCATCATACTGTGTATAAGGGAGCTGCGGGCCCATCATACTGTATATATGGGAGCTGCGGGCCCATCATACTACATATAAGGGAGCTGTGGGCCCATCATACTGTGTATACGGGAGCTGCGGGCCCATCATACTGTGTATATGGGAGCTGCGGGTCCATCATACTGTGTATACGGGAGCTGCGGGTCCATCATACTGTGTATACGGGAGCTGCGGGTCCATCATACTGTGTATAAGGGAGCTGCAGGCCCATCATACTATGTATATGGGAGCTGCGGGCCCATCATACTGTGTATACGGGAGCTGCAGGCCCATCACACTGTGTATAAGGGAGCTGTGGTCCCATCATACTGTGTATACAGGAGCTGCGGCCCTATCATACTGTGTATAAGGGAGCTGGGGGTCCATCATACTGTGTATACGGGAGCTGTGAATCCATCATACTATGTATACGGGAACTGCGGGCCCATCATACTATGTATAAGGGAGCTGTGGGCCCATCATACTGTGTATAAGGGAGCTGGGGGTCAATCATACTGTGTATACGGGAGCTGCGGGCCCATCATACTCTGTATAAGGGAGCTGGAGTCCATCATACTGTGTATACGGGAGCTGCGGGCCCATCATACTGTGTATAAGGGAGCTGCTGGCCCATCTTACTGTGTATATGGGAGCTGCGGGTCCATCATACTGTGTATACGGGAGCTGCGGGTCCATCATACTGTGTATACGGGAGCTGCGGGTCCATCATACTGTGTATAAGGGAGCTGCGGGCCCATCATACTATGTATACGGGAGCTGCGGGCCCATCATACTGTGTATACGGGAGCTGTGGGCCCATCACACTGTGTATAAGGGAGCTGCGGGCCAATCACACTGTGTATACGGGAGCTGCGGGCCCATCATACTGTGTATACGGGAGCTGCGGGCCCATCATACTGTGTATACGGGAGCTGCGGGCCCATCATACTGTGTATAAGGAAGCTGTGGGCCCATCATACTGTGTATAAGGGAGCTGCGGGCCCATCATACTGTATATATGGGAGCTGCGGGCCCATCATACTACATATAAGGGAGCTGTGGGCCCATCATACTGTGTATACGGGAGCTGCGGGCCCATCATACTGTGTATATGGGAGCTGCGGGTCCATCATACTGTGTATACGGGAGCTGCGGGTCCATCATACTGTGTATACGGGAGCTGCGGGTCCATCATACTGTGTATAAGGGAGCTGCAGGCCCATCATACTATGTATATGGGAGCTGCGGGCCCATCATACTGTGTATACGGGAGCTGTGGGCCCATCACACTGTGTATAAGGGAGCTGCGGGCCAATCACACTGTGTATACGGGAGCTGCGGGCCCATCATACTGTGTATACGGGAGCTGCGGGCCCATCATACTGTGTATACGGGAGCTGCAGGCCCATCATACTGTGTATAAGGAAGCTGTGGGCCCATCATACTGTGTATAAGGGAGCTGCGGGCCCATCATACTGTATATATGGGAGCTGCGGGCCCATCATACTACATATAAGGGAGCTGTGGGCCCATCATACTGTGTATACGGGAGCTGCGGGCCCATCATACTGTGTATAAGGAAGCTGTGGGCCCATCATACTGTGTATAAGGGAGCTGCGGGCCCATCATACTGTATATATGGGAGCTGCGGGCCCATCATACTACATATAAGGGAGCTGTGGGCCCATCATACTGTGTATACGGGAGCTGCGGGCCCATCATACTGTGTATAAGGAAGCTGTGGGCCCATCATACTGTGTATAAGGGAGCTGCGGACCCATCATACTGTATATATGGGAGCTGCGGGCCCATCATACTACATATAAGGGAGCTGTGGGCCCATCATACTGTGTATACGGGAGCTGCGGGCCCATCATACTGCGTATAAGGAAGCTGTGGGCCCATCATACTGTGTATAAGGAAGCTGTGGGCCCATCATACTGTGTACAGGAGAACTGTGAGGGACATCATACTGTTTGACGGGAGCTGCCGGCCCATCATACTGTGTATAGGAAACTGTGAAGGCATATTGTGCATATGGGAGCTGTTGGCCCATTACACTGTATATAGTGGAGCTCTGGGGGGCATTCTACTTTCTATAGTGGAGTTCTGTCAGCATTATACTGTGTATAGGGGAGCATTGGGCTCATTATCTATAGGGGAGCAGTGGGAACATCATACTGTGTAAATAGGGGAGAAGTGGGAACATCATACGGTGTATGGGGGAGTTATAGAATCATTATACTGTGTATAGGGGAGCTGTGGGGGCCTTATACAGTGTATATGGAAGCTTTAAGCTCACCATACTGTGTATAATGGAGCAGTACAAGGGGGAACTTAGGGGACATTATTAAATGTTAAGTGGGCACTTAAGCATCATTGTTATAGGGGCACTCGGAGTATTGTGACCATCAAAGTTGCATATTATCACAATATGGCGGTAAAATCAATGTTCGTTTTTGTATAGAGATTTATTTTCAATAACAGTAGGGTCATATTCTGAGGTTCCCCTATATTCACAATAAGTGCTCAACCGTAGCTGTAATCAGGGTTAGCTGGTTAGGGGCCCACTCAGATGTTTCGCCCCCCCCTAAGTTGAAACCCTAGCTACACCTCTGATTCTAGCAGTCTCAGTAGTGAATGTGCTAGAATGTAGGGTCTCCTGTCAGGTCCTCTCAGCAGCCCATACATTCTAGCTGCTGCTTCACTGCTGGAAACACTAGACGCCCCGGGAACGACTGAGGTAAGTATAAAAAACATTTTTATTTTTGTTTTTTTAAATGGGTGAGGTGGGGGGAGAGTGAGACTGCAGATGATGAAGTGTGTTTGAGGGGGCACTGCGCATGATGAAATGATAGGGGGCTTCAGATGATGAAGTGTGTTTGAGGGGGCACTGCGCATGATGAAATGATAGGGGGCTGCAGATGATGAAGTGTGTTTGAGGGGGTACTGCACATAATGAAATGATAGAGGGCTGCAAATGATGAAGTGGGGGTGATGGGGACTGCAGATGATGAAGTGGGGGTGATGGGGACTGGAAATGATGAATTGTGTTTGAGGGGGTACTGCACATGATGAAATGATAGGGGGCTGCAAATGATAAAGTAAGGGTGATGGGGACTGCATGCACATCAAGTGAGTGTGAGGGACGGTGGACAGCAATTGATTTGTAGGTGGGGGTGGGGAGAGCCAATGGTATATTGAAGGTAGGGAGAGCAAATAATGAATTTTGAGGGTGGGGAAGAGCAGTTGATAATGAATAGAGGGTGGGAGAGAGAGAAGACATGACAATGAATTGAGGCAGAAGGGGCATGTAACTATAATGAATCGGAGTTAGGGTTAGAGCGGGAGGTGCATAGTGGGATCGTTGAGGATAAAGTGACTGGAAATAAATTGGGAGAAAGAGTACAGGTGCTAATTAATTTATATATTAAATGGGGAAAGTGGCTATGTATAGCTAGAAGGGGCTCAGTGGCGTATTATAATTTATATTTGGAATGGTGGGTTGCATAATAACCAATTACAGTATATTTTAATGGTGGGTGAATGTCTGTATTCAGATGGGTAGTGTAGAAGAAAGGAAAAAAGTGGGGAATGTGCTCTGAAAGCGGTGCTCTAGATAACTGTGTTATTTTATGCAGAGACGAGTCCTGGCTGAAAGAAGTGATGGCGGTCTGAGCTGGATTAAAAAGAAACGCAAAGATGAAGGACTTCAGCTAGAGAGATCACTGGTGAGTCAGTATGTTACCTGTACACTGACACCATACGCTATATACTGTATACAGAGCTCCTGTGTATCATGTCACTAGTGATCCCTGTATTACCTATACACTGACACCATATACTGTATACAGAGCTCCTGTGTATAATGTCACTGGTGATCACTATATTATCTGTACACTAAACACTATATACAGAGCTCCTGTGTATAATGTCACTAGTGATCACTGTATTACATGTACACTGACACTATATATAGAGCTCCTGTGTATAATGTCACTGGTGATCCCTGTATTACCTGTACACTGACACTATATATAGAGCTCCTGTGTATAATGGCATCGGTGACCACTGTATTACCTGTACACAGACACTGCATACAAAGTACAGATCTCCTATGTATAATAGCACTTATGGTGATAGTATTTTTTTTATTAATGATCAGTATTGTACTATTCAGTCACAATGTGGTGGTAATATGTTGTCCGGCCATGGTGTGGCGGTATTTGTTCCTTGTATGTGCTATTATTTGGTCACTATTTGGTGGTAATATGTGGTCTGGTCATGGTGTGGTGAAAATTTGTTCCTTGTACGTGCTATTATTCGGTCACCGTGTGGTGGTAATATGTGGTCTGGTCATGTTGTGTTGGTATTTGTTCCTTGTATGTAGTTGGTCACCATGTGGTGGTAATATGTGGTCTGTACATGCTGCTTTGGTATTTTGTTGTGAATTTGCTTTTTGCTCCCTCTAGTGGTTACTAGTTTTTTGACTCTGGTTTTTCTGTCATTCCTTTTATCCGCACCTGGGTCGTTAGTTAGGGGTGTTGCTATATAAGCTCCCTGGACCTTCAGTTCAATGCCTGGCAACGTAGTTATCAGAGCTAGTCTGCTGTGCTCTTGTCTACTGATCCTGGTTCCAGTTATATCAGCTAAGTCTGCCTTTTGCTTTTTGCTATTTGTTTTGGTTTTGTATTTTTGTCCAGCTTGTTCCAAATCTATATCCTGACCTTTGCTGGAAGCTCTAGGGGGCTGGTGTTCTCCCCCCGGACCGTTAGACGGTTCGGGGGTTCTTGAATATCCAGTGTGGATTTTGATAGGGTTTTTGTTGACCATATAAGTTACCTTTCTTTATTCTGCTATCAGTAAGCGGGCCTCTCTGTGCTAAACCTGATTCATTTCTGTGTTTGTCATTTCCTCTTACCTCACCGTCATTATTTGTGGGGGGCTTCTATCCAGCTTTGGGGTCCCCTTCTCTGGAGGCAAGAAAGGTCTTTGTTTTCCTCTACTAGGGGTAGCTAGATTCTCCGGCTGGCGCGTGTCATCTAGAATCAACGTAGGAATGATCCCCGGCTACTTCTAGTGTTGGCGTTAGGAGTAGATATATGGTCAACCCAGTTACCACTGCCCTATGAGCTGGATTTTTGTATTCTGCAGACTTCCACGTTCCTCTGAGACCCTCGCCATTGGGGTCATAACAGTTTGCCAGGCCAGTATTAAATGTTTAATGCATTGCAGAAGAGGGATTATAAGAAAGAAGATTCTGAGTTTTTTTTTTTTTCTTCCCCTTTACCTCAGAGTGGCTATGCTTGCTGCAGACATGAATGTCCAGACCTTGATTACAAGTGTGGACCAGCTGGCTACTCGTGTGCAGGGCATACAAGACTATGTTATCAGAAATCCTAGGTCAGAACCTAAAATACCGATTCCTGAACTGTTTTCCGGAGACAGGTTTAAGTTTAGGAATTTCGTGAATAATTGTAAATTGTTTTTGTCCCTGAGACCCTGTTCATCTGGAGATTCTGCTCAGCAAGTAAAAATTGTTATTTCGTTCTTACGGGGCGACCCTCAGGATTGGGCTTTTTCGCTGGCGCCAGGAGATCCGGCATTGGCTGATCTTGATGCGTTTTTTCTGGCGCTCGGTTTACTTTATGAGGAACCCAATCTTGAGATTCAGGCAGAAAAGGCCTTGCTGGCTATGTCTCAGGGGCAGGACGAGGCTGAAGTGTATTGCCAAAAATTTCGGAAATGGTCCGTGCTGACACATTGGAACGAGTGTGCACTGGCCGCTAATTTTAGAAATGGCCTTTCTGAAGCCATTAAGAATGTTATGGTGGGTTTTCCCATTCCCACAGGTCTGAATGATACTATGGCACTGGCTATTCAAATTGACCGGCGGTTGCGGGAGCGCAAAACCGCAAATTCCCTCATGGTGTTGTCTGAACAGACACCTAATTCGGTGCAATGTGATAGAAAAACCGCAAATTCCCTCATGGTGTTGTCTGAACAGACACCTGATTTAATGCAATGTGATAGAATCCTGACTAGAAATTAGCGGAAAATTCATAGACGCCGGAATGGCTTGTGCTACTACTGTGGTGATTCTACACATGTTATTTCAACATGCTCTAAACGTATAGCTAAGGTTGTTAGTCCTGTCACCGTTGGTAATTTGCAACCTAAATTTATTCTGTCTGTAACTTTGATTTGCTCACTGTCATCTTATCCTGTCATGGCGTTTGTAGATTCAGGTGCTGCCCTGAGTCTCATGGATCTCTCATTTGCTAAGCGCTGTGGTTTTACTCTTGAACCATTAGAAAATCCTATTCCTCTTAGGGGTATTGATGCTACACCATTGGCAGCAAATAAACCGCAGTATTGGACACAGGTTACCATGTGCATGACTCCTGAACACCGCAAGGTGATACGTTTCCTGGTTTTACATAAAATGCATGATTTGGTTGTTTTAGGGCTGCCATGGTTACAGACCCATAATCCAGTCCTGGACTGGAAGGCTATGTCAGTCTCAAGTTGGGGCTGTCGTGGTATTCATGGGGATTCCCTGCCTGTGTCTATTGCTTCTTCTATGCCTTCGGAAGTTCCGGAGTATTTGTCTGATTATCAGGATGTCTTCAGTGAGTCTGAGTCCAGTGCACTGCCTCCTCATAGGGACTGTGACTGTGCTAGAGATTTGATCCCAGGCAGTAAGTTTCCTAAGGGAAGACTGTTTAATCTGTCGGTACCTGAACATACCGCTATGCGTTCATATATCAAGGAGTCTCTGGAGAAAGGACATATTCGTCCGTCTTCTTCCCCTCTTGGTGCGGGATTCTTTTTTGTGGCAAAAAAGGACGGATCTTTGAGACCTTGTATTGATTATCGGCTTTTAAATAAGATCACTGTCAAATTTCAGTATCCTTTACCGCTGTTGTCTGACTTGTTTGCCCGGATTAAGGGTGCCAAGTGGTTCACCAAGATAGACCTTCGTGGTGCGTACAACCTTGTGCGCATTAAGCAAGGTGATGAATGGAAAACTGCATTCAATACGCCCGAAGGTCATTTTGAGTACTTGGTGATGCCTTTTGGGCTCTCCAATGCGCCTTCAGTTTTTCAGTCCTTTATGCATGACATTTTCCGGAAGTATCTGGATAAATTTTTGATTGTTTATCTGGATGATATTTTGGTTTTTTCTGATAATTGGGATTCGCATGTGGAGCAGGTCAGGTTGGTCTTTAAAATTTTGCGTGAAAATTCTTTGTTTGTCAAGGGCTCAAAGTGTCTCTTTGGTGTACAGAAGGTTCCCTTTTTGGGGTTCATTTTTTCTCCTTCTGCTGTGGAGATGGACCCAGTCAAGGTCCGAGCTATTCTTGATTGGACTCAGCCCTCGTCAGTTAAGAGTCTTCAGAAGTTCTTGGGCTTCGCTAACTTCTACCGTCGTTTTATTGCTAATTTTTCTAGCATTGTGAAACCTTTGACGGATATGACCAAGAAGGGCTCCGATGTAGCTAACTGGGCTCCTGCTGCCGTGGAGGCTTTCCAGGAGTTGAAACGCCGGTTTACTTCGGCGCCTGTTTTGTGCCAGCCTGACGTCTCACTTCCCTTTCAGGTTGAGGTGGATGCTTCGGAGATTGGGGCAGGGGCCGTTTTGTCGCAGAGAGGCCCTGGTTGCTCTGTTATGAAACCTTGTGCCTTTTTCTCTAGGAAGTTTTCGCCTGCCGAGCGAAATTATGATGTGGGCAATCGGGAGTTGTTGGCCATGAAATGGGCATTTGAGGAGTGGCGTCATTGGCTCGAGGGTGCTAAGCATCGTGTGGTGGTCTTGACTGATCACAAAAATCTGATGTATCTCGAGTCTGCTAAACGCCTTAATCCGAGACAGGCCCGCTGGTCATTGTTTTTCTCCCGCTTTGATTTTGTTGTCTCGTATTTACCAGGTTCAAAGAATGTGAAGGCCGATGCTCTTTCTAGGAGCTTTGTGCCTGATGCTCCTGGAGTCGCTGATCCTGTTGGTATTCTTAAAGATGGAGTTATCTTGTCAGCTATTTCTCCGGATCTGCGACGTGTGTTGCAGAGATTTCAGGCTGATAGGCCTGAGTCTTGTCCACATGACAGACTGTTTGTCCCGGATAAGTGGACCAGCAGAGTCATTTCCGAGGTTCATTCCTCGGTGTTGGCAGGTCACCCGGGAATTTTTGGCACCAGAGATCTGGTGGCCAGGTCCTTTTGGTGGCCTTCCTTGTCAAGAGATGTGCGGTCATTTGTGCAGTCCTGTGGGACTTGTGCTCGAGCTAAGCCTTGCTGTTCTCGTGCCAGCGGTTTGCTCTTGCCCTTGCCTGTCCCGAAGAGACCTTGGACACATATCTCCATGGATTTCATTTCTGATCTTCCGCTATCTCAGGGCATGTCCGTTATCTGGGTGATATGTGATCGCTTCTCCAAGATGGTCCATTTGGTTCCTTTGCCTAAGCTGCCTTCCTCTTCCGATCTGGTTCCTGTGTTTTTCCAGAACGTGGTTCGTTTGCACGGCATCCCTGAGAATATTGTGTCAGACAGAGGATCCCAGTTCGTTTCCAGGTTCTGGCGATCCTTTTGTAGTAGGATGGGCATTGATTTGTCGTTTTCGTCTGCTTTCCATCCTCAGACTAATGGACAGACGGAGCGAACCAATCAGACTTTGGAGGCTTATTTGAGGTGTTTTGTCTCTGCTGATCAGGACGATTGGGTGACATTCTTGCCGTTGGCTGAGTTTGCCCTTAATAATCGGGCTAGTTCCGCCACCTTGGTTTCGCTTTTTTTCTGCAACTCTGGTTTCCATCCTCGCTTTTCTTCGGGTCATGTGGAGCCTTCTGACTGTCCTGGGGTGG
The DNA here is from genome assembly GCF_051348905.1 of Ranitomeya variabilis. Lineage (NCBI taxonomy): Eukaryota > Metazoa > Chordata > Amphibia > Anura > Dendrobatidae > Ranitomeya > Ranitomeya variabilis. Next base: position 143,365,599 of record NC_135237.1, on the reverse strand, counting down.
ATTCTGTGGTGGATAGGTTGCAGCAGATCTGGAATCATGTGGTGGACAACTTGAAGTTGTCACAGGAGAAGGCTCAGCGCTTTGCCAACCGCCGCCGCGGTGTGGGTCCCCGACTACGCGTTGGGGATTTGGTATGGCTTTCTTCCCGCTTTGTTCCTATGAAGGTCTCCTCTCCCAAATTTAAACCTCGTTTTATTGGGCCTTACAAGATATTGGAAATCCTTAATCCTGTATCTTTTCGTCTGGATCTTCCTGTGTCGTTTGCTATTCACAATGTATTTCATAGGTCCTTGTTGCGGCGGTACATTGTGCCTGTAGTTCCTTCTGCTGAGCCTCCTGCTCCGGTGTTGGTTGAGGGCGAGTTGGAGTACGTGGTGGAGAAGATCTTGGATTCTCGCCTCTCCAGGCGGAGGCTTCAGTGCCTGGTCAAGTGGAAGGGCTATGGTCAGGAGGATAATTCCTGGGTGGTCGCCTCTGATGTTCATGCGGCCGATTTAGTTCGTGCCTTTCATGCCGCTCATCCTGATCGCCCTGGTGGTCGTGGTGAGGGTTCGGTGACCCCTCACTAAGGGGGGGGTACTGTTGTGAATTTGCTTTTTGCTCCCTCTAGTGGTTACTAGTTTTTTGACTCTGGTTTTTCTGTCATTCCTTTTATCCGCACCTGGGTCGTTAGTTAGGGGTGTTGCTATATAAGCTCCCTGGACCTTCAGTTCAATGCCTGGCAACGTAGTTATCAGAGCTAGTCTGCTGTGCTCTTGTCTACTGATCCTGGTTCCAGTTATATCAGCTAAGTCTGCCTTTTGCTTTTTGCTATTTGTTTTGGTTTTGTATTTTTGTCCAGCTTGTTCCAAATCTATATCCTGACCTTTGCTGGAAGCTCTAGGGGGCTGGTGTTCTCCCCCCGGACCGTTAGACGGTTCGGGGGTTCTTGAATTTCCAGTGTGGATTTTGATAGGGTTTTTGTTGACCATATAAGTTACCTTTCTTTATTCTGCTATCAGTAAGCGGGCCTCTCTGTGCTAAACCTGATTCATTTCTGTGTTTGTCATTTCCTCTTACCTCACCGTCATTATTTGTGGGGGGCTTCTATCCAGCTTTGGGGTCCCCTTCTCTGGAGGCAAGAAAGGTCTTTGTTTTCCTCTACTAGGGGTAGCTAGATTCTCCGGCTGGCGCGTGTCATCTAGAATCAACGTAGGAATGATCCCCGGCTACTTCTAGTGTTGGCGTTAGGAGTAGATATATGGTCAACCCAGTTACCACTGCCCTATGAGCTGGATTTTTGTATTCTGCAGACTTCCACGTTCCTCTGAGACCCTCGCCATTGGGGTCATAACAGTATTTGTCCCTTGTATGCGATATTGTTCGGTCACTGTGGTGGTAATATGTGGTCTGCACATGGTGTGGCAGTATTTATTCCTTGTAGATAGTATTATAGGTCACTATGTGGTGATAATGTGGTGTCTGGTCATGGTGTTGTGTTATTTGTCCCTTGTATGTGGAATTATTGGTCATTTGAAAAATTGAAAAATAAATAAAAATATACCTAAATTGTATTGCATATTTTAACAAATGTTTAATAAGTTAGAGTAGAGTAGGGCCAGGCCAAAAGAGTCTACCTTGTCATCGTGGCAGATTAAAAAAACCTTTTGGCCAAAACAAAATCTGCTGGCTATGTGTGTGATCTGGTGATGGGAACTGTTAATGTGTGATTGGTGAGAAGTGTAGTTTTTCCAAGAGTCAGCGGTGGTGCTGTAGACAGTTCGAGGGTTGGAGGCGGGGCTGGGGTGGAGCCTGGGCGGAGTCTTAAGGGGGCCCCGAAAATGTTGCCAGTATGGGGCCCCGAAATTTCTAGTGGCAGCCCTGGGTGGAGGAGTCATGTTTTGGGCCGGAATCATGGGGAAACAGCTGGTAGAGCCCTTTAAGGTTCCTGAAGGTGTGAAAATGGCCTCTGCAAAGTATACAGAGTTTCTGACTCACAACTTTCTTCCATGGTATAAAAAGCAGAATTGTGCCTTCAGGAGCAAAATCATCTTCATACATGACAATGCACCATCTCATGCTGCAAAGAATCCCTCTGAGTCATTGGCTGCTATGGGCATAAAAGGAGATAAACTCATGGTTTGGCCATCATCTTCCTCTGACCTCAACTCTATAGAGAACCTTTGGAGTATCATCAAGCAAAAGATCTATGAGGGTGAGAGGCTGTTCACATCAAAACAGCAGCTCTGGGAGGCTATTCTGACTTCATGCAAAAAAATACAAGCAGAAACTCTCCAAAAACTCACAAATTCAATGGATGCAAGAATTGTGAAGGTGATATCAAAGAAGGGGTCCTATGTTAACATGTAACTTGGCCTGTTAGGATGTTTTGGAGTTAAATAGCTTTTTTGTTCAGTGAATGTGACCTCCTAATGCTGCAAATTCCACAAATGAGCATTTTCAGTTCTTTAAAACATATCAAATGTTTAGAAATTCTACTGTGCCTAATAATTTGGAACAGTGCATTTTCAGCTTTTATTCATTTTGGAGATTATACTGGTATCACTGGGAGGTTTCTTCAATAAAATTCGATGTATAATCTAACGGGTAATGACATTTATTACACTGACTGTCATTTGCACTGACCATTTAGGAAAATTCGAGAAAAATATCATTTGCATAATAATTTGGAACATGGTGTATATATACACACACTACAGTTCAAAAGTTTAGGATCACCCAGACAATTTTGTGTTTTCCATGAAAACTCATACTTTTATTAATCAAATGAGTTGCCAAATGAATTGAAAATCTAGTCCAGACATTGACAAGGTTCGAAAAAAAATTTTTTATTTGGAATAATAATTTTCTCCTAACTTTGCTTTCGTCAAAGAATGCACCCTTTGCAGCAATTACAGCATTGCAGACCACTTTTGGCATTGTAGCAGTTAATTTGAGAGATTTCACCCCATAATTCCAGAAGCCCCACCTACAAGTTGGTTTGGCTTGATGGGCACTTTTTGCATACCATACGGTCAAGCTGCTCCCACAACAGCTCAATGGGGTTTAGATCTGGTGACTGCGCTGGCCACTCCATTACAGATAGAATACCAGCTGCCTGCTTCTTCCCTAAATAGTTCTTGCATAATTTGGAGGTGTGCTTTGGGTCATTGTACTGTTGTAGGATGAAATTGGCTCCAATCAAGCGCTGTCTATAAGGTATGGCATGGCGTTGCAAAATTCAGTGATAGCCTTCCTTATTCAATATCTCTTTCACCCTGTAGAAATCTCCCAATTTACAGCACCAAAGCAACCCCAGACCATCACATTATCTCCACCATGCTTGACAGATGGCATCAGGCACTCTTCCAGCATCTTTTCAGTTGTTCTGCGTCTCACAAATGTTCTTCTGTGTGATCCAAACACCTCAAAGTTGGATTCGTCTGTCCATAACACTTTTTTCCAATCTTCCTCTGTCCAATGCCTGTGTTCTTTTGCCCATATTAATCTTTGCCTTTTATTAGCCAGTCTCAGATATGGCTTTTTCTTTGACACTCTGCCCTGAAGGCCAGCATCCCGAAGTCGCCTCTTCACTGTAGACGTTGACACTGGGTTTTGTGTGTACTATTTAATGAAGCTGCCAGTTGAGGACCTGTGAGGCTTCAATTTCTCAAACTACAGACTCTAATGTACTTGTCTTGTTGCTCAGCTATGCAGCGGGGCCTCCCACATCTGTTTCAACTCTGGTTAGAGTCTGTTTGTGCTCTACTCTGAAGGGAGCAGTACACAACATTGTAGAAAATCTTCAGTTTCTTAGCAACTTCTCGCATGGAATAGCCTTAATTTCTAAGAACAAGAATAGACTGTCGAGTTTCACATGAAAGTTCTTTTTTTCTGGTGATTTTGAGAGTTTAATGGAACCAACAAATGTAATGGTCCAGATTCTCAACTAGCTCAAAGGAAGGTCAGGTTTATAGGTTCTATAATCAGCCAAACTGTTTTCAGCTGTGCTAACATACTTGCACAAGGGTTTTCAAGGGTATTCTTACCATCTATTAGCCTTCTTACACAGTTAGCAAACACAAAGTACCATAATAATACTGGAGTGATGGTTGTTGGAAATGGGCCTCTATACATCTGAAGATATTGCATTACAGACCAGACGTTTGCAGCTAGAATAGTCATTTACCACATTATCAATGTATAGAGTGTATTTCTGAATCACTTAATGTTAGCTTCATTGGAAAAGACTGTGCTTTTCTTTAAAAAATAAGGAAATTTGTAAGTGACCCTAAACTTTTGAACGGTAGTGTATATACACTGCTCAAAAAAATAAAGGGAACACTAAAATCACACATCCTAGATATCACCGAATGAAATATTCCAGTTGTAAATCTTTATTCATTACATAGTGGAATGTGTTGAGAACAAGAAAACCTAAAAATGATCAATGTAAATCACAACTAATATCCCACGGAGGTCTGAAGTTGGAATGATGCTCAAAATCAAAATGGAAAATGAAGTTACAAGCTGATTCAACTTCAGTGGAAATGCCTCAAGACAAGGAAATGATGCTCAGTAGTGTGTGATCTCCACGTGCCTGTATGAGCTCCCTACAATGCCTGGGCATGCTCCTGAGGCAGCGGAAGGTCTCCTGAGGGATCTCCTCCCAGACCTGAACTAAAGCATCAGCCAACTCCTGGACAGTCTGTGGTGCAACGTGACGTTGGAGGATAGTGCGAGACATGATGTCCCAGATGTGTTCAATCAGATTCAGGTCTGGGGAAAGGGCGGGCCAGTCCATAGCTTCAATGCGTTAATCTTGCAGGAACTGTGGACACACTCCAGACACATGAGGTCTGGCATTGTCCTGCATTAGGAGGAACCCAGGGCCAACCGCACCAGCATATGGTCTCTCAAGGAGTCAGAGGATCTCATCTCGGTACCTAATGGCAGTCAGGCTACCTCTGGTGAGCACATGGAGGGCTGTGCGGCCCTCCAAAAAAATGCCACCCCACACCATTACTGACTCACTGCCAAACCGATCACGCTGAAGGATATTGCAGGCAGTAGATAGCTCTTCATGGCATCTCCAGACTCTGTGACGTCTGTCACATGTGCTCAGTGTGAACCTGCTTTCATCTGTGAAGAGCGCATGGTGCCAGTGGCGAATTTGCCAATCCTGGTGTTCTGTGGCAAATGCCAAGCGTCCTGCACGGTGTTGGGCTGTAAGCACAACCCCCATCTGTGGACATCGGGCACTCAGACCATACTCATGGAATCGGTTTCTAACCGTTTGTGCAGACACATGCACATTTGTGGCCTGCTGGAGGTCATTTTGCAGGGCTCTGGCAGTGCGCCTCCTGTTCCTCCTTGCAGAGGCTGAGGTAGCGGTCCTACTGCTGTGTTGTTGCCCTCATACAGCCCCCTCCACATCTCCTGGTGTATTGGCCTGCCTCCTGGTAGCGCCTCCAGCCTCTGGACACTACACTGACAGACACAGCAAACCTTCTTGCCACAGCTCGCATTCATGTGCCATCCTGGATGAGCTGCACTACCTGAGCCACTTGTGTGGGTTGTAGAGTCTGTCTCATGCTACCATGAGTGCAAAAGCACAACCAACATTCAAATGTGACCTCTCCTGCTGGATTTGTCTTGGGTCAGGTGTTTGTTTCACTCTTTATTAAGCAGCACCTGCCTCCCAGTCCTTGTTGGACAACAGTGTTAATCTGCTTGAGCTCTAGCTTGATGCTTTGCTTAGTGTTCTGTGTGTGTTATTTGTTCAGTACTGGTACCTCTGGTTCTGCTAGCCTTAGTTTCTGTTTTCTATTGGTTTCTGCAGCCTTCTCTGTGTTTTCTAGTAGGAGTTTTTGAATTTCCACCAAAAATTTACATTTGGAATCTTTATGTTTGAAGCATGATATGTGGGAAAGGATTGAAAAGTTCCAGGGAGATTATATATATATATATATATATATATATATATATATATATATATATATATATATATATATATATATATATATATATATATATATATATATATATATATATATATATATTGTGAGGTACCAAGGGGAGAAGTACTAGAAAACAGATATGTTTCTCCCTGTTTCATTTCCTATGTTTCCAGGTATTAATTGTGAAGCTGTTTTTTCAATGTAATCCGGGTCCTGGTTTCTTTAGTGATCAGCATGAAAAGGACTGGTGCCTCCCCTCCACACATACAATCCAGGTTTTGACTCCTGACTGCTTTCAGCTGATTAGCTGCTGGAATCTCAGTCGCATCTGCTGGTCTGGGAGAGCTGACACAGTAAGACTGCATGAACTTCTTTGTTGTTTGTAGGTTTATTTTGTAGTTAGAATCTCGTTGTTAGTTAGTGGCCAGACGGCTTTAGACATTTTATTTCATGTTTGATAAGTGCAACATTGTATGACAAGTGTGCACAATAAATACGCCTGGCTCATACCTGTGTGGAACTCGCCAACCTGCTATTGTCCATTGTGACTCCATAGCCACCTGCTTGGGCCAAAGCAAAGATCCCTGTTGAATCTTATTCCCACAAATGGTGGAGAATGCGGGCATAGTGGCTGTTGGACTGTGATTGCAGAGAAAGCGCTCTGTGTATGTCCTGGCTGAAAGCTCCGGTGCTTTTGAAGAGCCAAGAGTCCAGTAATTTGGAGGAACTAGTGAAACAGTTATTGCAGGCAAATGTTCAACAACAGCAGACTAATATTTACTTCCAGCAAGCCCTGTCCAGTAAAACCAGATTCAGTAAGAGCAGTTGAATGCAATAAAGCAGGCTTTGGTTCGGCAACCCCGAGATGAGAAAGACCGTACACAAAGTGTTGCTAGTGCGCGGAAAGCCGTACAAAAGACTCTGCTTAAAATTACTGCTGACGATGATGTGGAAGTGTAGCTCACCGTATTTGAACGTATTGCAGAACGTGAGCATTTACCGGTGGACAGATGGGATGAAGTGGTTGCTCCATTTCTGAGTGGAGATCCACAAAAGGCCTATTACGATCTAAGAGGAGTGGATGCTATGATACCAAACTAAAAGGTGAAATCCTGGCAAGGTTGGGAGTAAACACATATGTACGAGCACAGAGGGTACATTTGTGGACTTTTGTGGAGCATCAGCCAGCCCGCTCTCAAATGCATGATCTCATCCATTTAGTAAAAAAAATGGCTACAACCAGAGACTTTGACATCCGCACAGATGGTGGAACGTGTTGTTCTAGACAAGTACCTACCGTCCTTACCTGCTAAGATACAAAGGTGGGTTGGACAGGGGGACCCATCTACAGCGGACCAGTTGGTGAATATGGTCGAATGCTATAATGCTTCTGAAAGCCTACTCCAAGGGACGTTATCACCTCGCTGGGCTCCCAAGAAATCGCCAGAAAATCCTGCGAAACCTACTTCATCTTCAAAAGAAGAGAACGTTGCAATGAAGGGTAGCCGACCCACAAAGGATTATGGAGGCGGTGCGGTCTCACAGCAAGTCAGCAGACCCTATCTGGGGTCCCCAGCGAGGAGGCAAGGACCTATAGTGTTGGCGATGTCACGGGCTTGGCAATGTAGCAGCTAACTGCTCAATGACTACAGAGCCAATGGACTGTAATGCTATGAGGCGTCTTTCGTTATATGTACAGTCGGTCTGTGTTGCAGTGGTCCTTTCAGGAAACGAACGACGCGTGTGTTGCCTTGAAGTCGACGGCCATAGTGTGAATGCCGTCTTGGATTCCGGCAGTCAAGTAACTCGGGTACATGCCAGTTTGGTGGACCCTAGAGCCCTAACAAACTTGACCGTGGGCATTAGTTGCATCCATGGCGATATTAAAAACTACCCCAATGCCTGGGTCACCCTTGCCACGCCACTAGGAACCAAAAGACATCAAGCGGCAGTCCTAAAGTCTATGGGACATGATGTAATATTGGGGAGAGACTTTCCCTTATTTTGGGACTTGTGGAGCCTTAAAAATGGCATGAACACTCTAGTTGAAGACGGTGCCGTGGGGCTACCCCCTGACCCATTGCAGCAAGATGAAAGGGGTCCCATCTCAGAGGAAACTCCAGAATCTGTAGACTCTCCTCTGGCTGTATATGCAGGCGAGGCAGATGAACTAGACGAGGCTATAGAAATGCCAGGCCTTGAGCTGACCCATGGTAAGTTTGGGACCGCTCAACACCAGGATCCTACTCTGGCAAGGGCATGGGAAAATGTAAAGGTCTCTGAGGGAAGACCATTGTACCCAGGGGCTCAAAATGAGTTCCCACATGTGGCGGTGCAACAGGGTATGCTGTATCACATAGACAAAGTGCGAGGAGTGGTGGTAGAGCAACTAGTGGTGCCCAAGTCCTTCCGCCAGGTAGTTTTGGGTCTGGCACATAAACATCCCTTGGGGGGACCCCTGGCCGGAGAAAAAACAAAACACCGTATTCTGCAACGTTTCTTTTGGCCGGGTCTAGGGGGAGACGTGACCCAGTATTGTCAGTCCTGTCCTACGTGTCAATTGACCACACCCATGTCACATTTTAGAAGCCCCCTTGTGCCCTTACCAATAATAGAGGTGCCCTTCGAGAGGATAGCAATGGATATAGTTGGTCCATTAGTTAAATCTGCCAGGGGTCATCAGTACATTTTGGTAGTACTAGATTATGCCACTCGTTATCCTGAAGCAGTACCCCTGTGGAATGCCAATGCGAAAGCAATTTCAAAGGAACTTGTTAATATGTTTTCTCGCACCGGCATTCCGAGGGAAATACTAACGGATCAGGGGACCCCCTTTATGTCTCGTATACTTAAGGACTTATGTAAACTATTAAAAATCTCCCACTTGCGTACTTCAGTATATCACCCTCAGACTGACGGATTGGTGGAGCGATTTAATAAAACCCTGAAGGGAATGTTGAAAAGGGTGGTAGACAACGACGGGAGGGATTGGGATGCTCTCCTAACATATCTCCTGTTCGCTATACGTGAGGTACCCCAATCCTCCACAGGCTTTTTGCCTTTTGAGTTAGTTTATGGGCGATGTCCTAGAGGCCTGTTAGACATTGCCAAAGAGACTTGGGAACAAGAGGTGACTCCTTATCGTAGTGTAATTGAACACGTAATGCTTATGCAAGATAGAATTGAGGCAGTCATGCCAATAGTTAAGGAATGTTTAGAACGTGCACAACATGCCCAAAGCACGGTATACAACCGAGCGGCTAAAACACGAGTCTTTCAACCCGGAGACAGGATGTTAGTATTAGTACCTACTGTAGAAAATAAATTTATTGCGAAGTGGCAGGGCCCATACGAGGTCTTGGACAGAATAGGTGAAGTGAATTATAAGATACACCAACCATGTAAGAGGAAAACCGAACAAAACTACCACATAAACTTGCTTAAGGCCTGGCGGGACAGTGAGAGCCTAATGGCAGGAGCTGCCCTTGATGATGGACCTCGAAGGGCACCACCATCTATGATAAATGACCCCCAGGTAGTACTGCCAGAAGTGGGTATTGCAGAGACACTATCCGAAAGTCAAAAACGAGAGACCAAGGAATTCATACAGAGAAACGCAGAAGTTTTCTCAGAACTTCCTGGCCGTACTCACTTAATTAAACATGACATTGTTACTGATCCACAGGCGCAGGTACGGCTAAAACCATATCGAATTCCAGAGGCTCGGAGACAAGCCATTGCCCAGGAAGTCGAGAAAATGTTAGAGCTAGGGGTCATTGAGGAGTCCCGGAGCGTTGGGCTAGCCCAATCGTACTGGTGCCCAAACCCGATGGGACTATTTGATTTTGTAATGATTTTCGGAAATTAAATGAGATATCAAAATTTGATGCCTACCCGATGCCAAGAGTTGATGAACTTATAGAGAGACTGGGTTCGGCCAGGTACATATCTACTATTGACTTAACAAAAGGTTATTGGCAGATTCCCCTCAAGGATTCAGCCAAGGAGAAAACTGCCATTGTCACGCCCCAGGGACTGTTCCAGTACCGTGATATGCCATTTGGGTTGCACGGTGCCGCAGCCACCTTCCAATGTCTAATGGATATTGCCCTAAAACCCCATGTCCAGTATGCGTCCGCATACTTGGACGATATCATTGTCTATAGTGATGACTGGGACACACATTTGTCAAAAGTACAAGCCGTCTTGGACTCGCTAAAAATGGCTGGGTTGACTGCCAATCCCAAGAAATGTACTTTGGGATTGGAAGAGGCTCGCTATCTAGGATATACATAGGGCGAGGAGTCGTAAAGCCACAGTCCAATAAAGTGGACGCTATTCAGAATTGGCCACGACCGGTCACCAAAAAACAAGTTGGTGCTTTTTTAGGGATCGTTGGTTATTATAGGCGCTTCATCAAACATTTTGCCACCATCGCTGCCCCTCTCACAGATCTTACTAAGAGGTCGAAATCTGTCACAGTAAAATGGAATGCAGAAGCAGAGGAGGCCTTTCAGCATTTGAAAACGGTTCTCTGTGACCAACCAGTGTTGGTTGCCCCTGACTTTAAACGGGAGTTTGTTGTCCAAACGGACACCTCTGGTGTTGGCCTCGGTGCGGTGTTGTCACAGGAAGTGAATGGCGAAGAACACCCAGTGGGCTATCTAAGCAGAAAACTTACGAGGGCAGAAAAGAATTACAGTGTGGTTGAGCGGGAAGCCCTGGCTGTGAAATGGGCCCTATATACCTTACGCTGTTATTTACTAGGTCGCCAATTTAGGCTAGTGACGGACCATTCACCCCTAAAGTGGATGTCCAGGGCAAAAGAGGGCAATGCGAGGGTGACACGCTGGTTCTTAGCATTGCAAGGTTTTAAATTTTCCGTTGAGCACAGGGCAGGCGCAGCGCACGGGAATGCAGATGCGTTGTCTAGAACGCACTGCTTAGTGACTCGTCGTGTCCGACCCTACGGGCTCGAACAGAGGAAGGGGGTGTGTGAGGTACCAAGGGGAGAAGTACTAGAAAACAGATATGTTTCTCCCCGTTTCATTTCCTATGTTTCCAGGTATTGTGAAGCTGTTTTTTCAATGTAATCCGGTCCTGGTTTCTCTAGTGATCAGCGTGAAAAGGACTGGTGCCTCCCCTCCACACATACAATCCAGGTTTTGACTCCTGACTGTTTTCAGCTGATTAGCTGCTGGAATCTCAGTCACATCTGCTGGTCTGGGAGAGCTGACACAGTAAGACTGCATGAACTTCTTTGTTGTTTGTAGGTTTATTTTGTAGTTAGAATCTTGTTCTTAGTTAGTGGCCAGACGGCCTTAGACATTTTATTTCATGTTTGATAAGTGCAACACTGTATGACAAGTGTGCACAATAAATACGCCTGGCTCATACCTGTGTGGAACTCACCAACCTGCTATTGTCCATTGTGACTCCATAGCCAAGGCAAAGTTCACATTTGCGTTCCGGGGCTTCGCGGAGGGTTGCATACGTCCTCCGCTAAGCCCTGCTTACTTCTGCATGCGTCCTGCGTATCTATCTTTAACATTGGGAAAGCAGGACATGCAGATGTATGCGGTTGTATGCAAATGCGTTGTTTTGATGTGCCCACTGACCGCACGGGAACGCAACAAGTTGCATTTTGTGCAGACGGTGGGCGCGTCAAAACGACGCATCCGCATGTCCTGCGTACCCAATGTTAAAGATAGGTATGCAGGATGCATGCAGAAGTATGCGGAAGTAGGCGGGGCTTAGCAGAGGATGTACGCAGCCCTCCGCAAAGCCCCGGAACGCAAATCTGAACACAGCCTAAGAGCTACTGATAACCATTTACTGTAGATACAGTGAAACTATTCACTTCTTAGTAAAGACAATAGTGGCTGCCGGATGTCAATGGCTTCAGCAGGTGTCGTCTGCCGCGTTGGTGGAGTCTTTTGTCACTGCTAAAAGTGCTGTTGTTGCTGCTGACAATGCCAAGCGGAAAGTGCTGCATACGCCCCTATCTGCAAATTTATTAAAATTACATCTGAAGGATGAGCCTAATTGCATTTAAAACATACATTAGCTTAAGCTGTGTCATAACATTCTAAGCAATTGATTGTAACCATCCAGATAGACACTGTGCACGATCTTAACTTACCTATATATATATATATATATATATATATATATATATATATATATATATATATATATATATATATATATATATACACTGTATATTTGTATATTTTCATGTTCTTCAGTACGGACTTTCGTAAGCTACAAGTGAAGTACAAAAAGCTCATAACAGTAGAATCAGTGCATCCCAAACACTTGCTGTGAATGAGAATCCACATCTAATAAGAATCACAAATAAATACGTATCACTAGCTGGCCCGTGCGAAATTTTCGCACATTGGTCGTCGGGGGCGCAGGCAATTTCCAAAAAAGCAAGCTGGTCAAATGAAAATGTATTTAAAAGAAAGGCCATTAAACCTTTGTAACTGTCAGCTCCATGTTGTTTTTGATGCGTGTAAATATACGCTTACCTGGAGCCTTCTATTTTTACATAACTGTCAACAAGGTACTGTTAAAATAATTTACCTAAAGCATGAAGTATACTGAAACCATCTCTAACTGCTAATGATAACATGTTTCCAGTGGAAAAAGCAGTGCATGTTTCCAAATGTGTTTGCATATGTGACTCACCTGCAGTGAAGTGTGCAATCTGTTAGGATTTGTTTGTGATGTCTGTAACCAGCTTTGTGGTAGTGGCTTTGGGGTAGTGTGGTGCTACCTGCAGGTCATTTTTCCTTACTGCAGGTTTATGAAAATTAATATTTAAACGGTATTTTGTGATCACATCGTGGATGTGTGGTTTGTTTGGCTATTTTCTTGCTGAAAAGGGCAACTTTACCTTTCAAATGGTGTATCATTTGTGTGTGTGGGTGCAGTATGAACGGAAATACAAAGTAATCACTGAAAAAAAGTGTTAGGAATAATATATAAGGATGGTCATAAGAGGTGCAGTAGAGATTTCCTAGAATTACCTAGCCTACAATCTTTCTCCGGTATTTCTTGGGGAAAATGTACTACGCTTAACTATATTTTATGGTGGTGTTTGTGGCATAGGCTTTAAGAGAGTACAATGAAATACAATCACCATACCATTCTCCAGTCTGAAAGGTGTTTTGTACATAGCCTTTGCCTTGCATAAATGGTAGGAGTGATTTATATCTCACTATGAACAGCGCAATAGCGTTATTTTTCTTTATATTTAGTAGTCCCACAAAACATATTACTTTTCTTTCCTTATTCTATAAATTGCCCTGATGCCTGATGACACTGAAAATGAGAAAGCCAAAAAGAAAGCAATTTTGTTTTACCCTGAGCGGCTGTATTTTAGAAAACAAAATCGGATAACGCTCCTATTGAAAGTGATTCTCACAATGTGTTGTCGTGATTCATTGTACTTTATGTTGATAGTAAAAAGAAAATTTAGGTCAAAATGTGGTGAGTTTAGAAAAAAAAAATGAAATTTAGAAAAAAAAGACAACATTTGCACTTTTTGAACTTTTAATGTTTCTGCCATTAAATCAAGTAGTCATATCACACAAAATCATTAATAAAATATTTCTCATATCTACTTAACCCTTCACGATGCTGCCAATTTCAGTTTTTGAGTTTTATTTTTTCCTCACTTTGTTCGCAGAGCCATAACTTTTTTATTTTTCCGTCGACATAGACGTATGAGGGCTTGTTTTTTGCGCGACGAGTTGTAGTTTTTAATAAAACAATTCCTTGTACCACCTAGTGTTTTGGAAAATGGGAAAAAAATCCAAATTGGGAGAAATTGCGAAAAAAATGCAATTCTCACATTGATTTTTTAGGAATTGTTTTTACGGTGTACATTTTACGGTAAAATTAATTTGCTATATGATTTTCCTCTCCAGTGTGATTAGGGTGACACCAAAAATGTGTAATTAGCAATATATGTGTATATACCACTATGGATCACAGAATTCGTAGCAAAAAGTGGTCAGAAAACTTAACTTTTTATTCAAGTATATCTTAAAATAGCCCAAATGAAAAAAGTGCAAAAAAGTGCAGCGCTGCACTCCCAAAACATACAATCACAGTCAACACTGACCGACCTATAGAACCATTCAGGTCCTAGCAGTGAATGACTATTTATAATATAAAATTAGACTGTGTACCAACAATATGTCAATCAGTACAAAACCCAAAGTATTATCCTTAGTGGATAAACATCATATGTAACCATCACTTTTAAAGAAAATATACTGGCACAGTCTCACCAAACCTGCCAGGAGAAGGGACTGTCGATTCAAATCTGATGGGCACAGTAAAAAGGTATGCTACTCCCAAGTAGCCTCTGATGTGCCTAAACAGTGAAAATCCCCCACAAGTGAAACCATTTTGGAAACTAGATCCCTCAGGGAACTGATCTAGATGTGTGGTGAGCACACTGAACCCTCAGGTGCTTCACAGAAGTTTATAACGTTGAGCGCTAAAAATAAAAAAAAATAACAGTTTCCCCACAAATATGTTTTTATCACAAAATATTGCATTTTCATAAGGGTAACAGGAGAAATTGTACCATACAATTTGTTGTGCAATTTCTCCTGAGTACATCGATACCCCATATGTGGGGGGATACTACTTTTGAGGCACAGTGCAAAGCTCAGAAGGGAAGAGGCATAATATTGGTGTTCAGATTTTGCTGGAATGGTTTGAGGGTGCCATGTTACATCGGCAGAGCCCCTGAGGTGCCAGAATAACAGAAACCCCCTATATGTGAAATCATTTTACAAACTACTCTCCCCAATTAATTCATCTAGGGGTGCAGTGATCATATTGACACCACATGTGCCTCACAGAATTTTATACCACTGAGTGGTGAAGAAAGAATAATTACATTTTTACCACTACAATGTTGTTTTAGCCCCAAGTTTTGAATTTTTCTAAGGGCTAATAGGAAAAGTTTTTTACAACAAACTGAGGTCCATTTTTTCCTGAATGCACCAATACCCTACATGTAATCGGGAAATATTTTTCAGGCACAGTGCAAAGCTCAGAAGGCAAGGAGCACCAGATTTTACTGTTATAGTTTACAGGTGGCATGACCCACTGGGAGAGCCCATGAGGTGCCAGAACAGCAGAACCCCCATAAGTGACCACATTTTACAAATTACACCTCTAAATGAATTCATCAAAGGGTGCAGTGATCATATTGATATTACGGGTGTGTCACAGAATTTTACACCATTAGGCAGTGAAGAAAAAATAACTACATTTTTACCAACAAAATTCTGTTTTAGCCCCAGATTTTACATTTTCACATAAGAAAAGGGTAAAAGTGACACCAAATTTTGTCTCACAATTTCTACTGAACGTGACTATACCCCATATGTTGCTGTACAGTCTACTTAGAGACAAAGGAGGAACGGAGCGCTATTTGACTCTTGGAGCACAGATTTTCCTAGAACAGTTTGGAGACACCATATGCAGAGCTCCTAATTACTAGAAGAGCAGAATCCACTCTGAAGTGACCCCATTTTGGAAACTATACCCATTGGGGAATTTATCTAAAGGTGAAGTGATGATTTTGAATCCATGGGTATTTTCCAGAAACAAGCAGCAATGAATGTTGCCGAGTGAAAAATGCAAACTGCCATTGTAGTTTCCAGCACGTTGTAGTGACCAGTATGCTATAGTCACTAGTAAGTTATGCACAGCCCAAGCTTGTGGAGGCATGCACCCGTAAGTTAGGTGGGCTCTCATCGCCTCAAAAATGCCAAACGTGGAAGCAATATGTGGTTTACGCACACTGGGGCTTAGGAGGGAGGGGGGCAATTGGATTTGAGAGCAGAGAATTTGCTGAATTTCTTTTGGTGGGTGAGGAACCATTTCGCTTTTCCAGAGCCTTTGTGCTACAAGTAACGTGGAAGCTCCCTATATTTTCATTAACAGATGACAGATGTGAGTGAGGGCTTGCTTTTTTATGGATTTAGTTGAAGCTTTTATTATTTTACATAACATTTGGGATCACATTTATCCGGCGCTGACCACTTACTTTGGGGTTTTCCTCTAAATCTCCGAGTAAAGTGATTCAGATGAAACCCCCAAGGGATCCATTCACTGTAATGAGGCAACAGAGTTACTCTGGACTCCATCTGGCTTCTGTTCAGACGTGCACAAAACTGTGGCCGAGGGCACTTTTATGCAATCCGAAAAAGATGGATAACAGGTCAGATGGCGTCCACAGTGCCTCCATCTACCTTGGGGGTCTTTTTCTTCTCTGGTCCAAGCCTGATGTCCTGGTCAGCCCACATCATTCAGCGGTAAGCATACCTGCGGTGTCTATTACCGGTGACTGCGGTCACTGCATTGCACTTACTTAGCTTTTTGGTAGCTTGCTGCTACGTTCACTCTCTATCTGCGGTTTTCTGCAGAACATTGGATTATTTGGGCTCCGTTCACCAGTGGGACTTTCTGTCCCCATCCTGTATGCACTTCACATGTAGTTTCCATTTATGTTTTGTACTAATTTAATTAATGTGCGTATTTACACATTATATATTTAATAAATATTTAATAAATTTTGATACCCAATATACTCCTTTTGTTCTCCTCATTCTTACTAATTATAGAGAATCTTCTGCCAGAGGTTCTGTCTGAATCACATATTTCAGAGATTCAAATGGAAACCCCGGTGTAAGCGCTCAGCTCAGAGCTCAGGATAAAATGTACGCCGAGCCTTACTGCTATCTTTGGGAGGCAGAATGAAAAAATCAACAGTATGTGAAGAATTGGTTTTATTTTATTTTTTTACACTGTACCTCATACGGTATAAGTGATTAGGCGGCTTTATTCTTTGGGTCGGTGCGATTACAGCGATACCAGATTTATATCGGGTTTTTATTTTTGGCTGTTGTCACACACCAAGAGACGCTTTTTATTGTAAAAAATAGTTTTTACATCACCACATTTTGGCCCACAGTCATGTGAGGGCTTTATTTTTTGCGGGACAAGTTGATGTTTTTATTGGCAGCATTTTCGGGCACATGACATTTTTTGATAGCTTTCTATATTGATTTTTGGAAGCCAGAATGAACCAAAACCGGCAATTCAGGATTTTTTTTTTTTTTTTGGGGGGGAGGACTATGTCATTTCATGTGTGGTAAAATTGATACGTCAGTCTTATTCTTCGGGTAAGTACGATTACAGCGATACCACATTTACATCACTTTTTTGTGTTTTGGCGCTCTTACACAAACTATAGAAAAAATAGTTATTTTTGCATCTCTTTATTCTGAGAGCTATAACTTTTTTTTATCTTTCCTCTGATGACACTGTATGGCAGCTTGTTTTTTTGCGGGACAAGATGATGTTTTCAACAGTACCATGTTTATTTAAATTCATCTTTTTGATCATGTTTTATTCTACTTTTTGTTCGGCAGTTTGATGACAATGCATTGTTTTTTTTATGGTGTTCACTAAAGGGGTTAATTAGTGGGACAGTTTTAGAGGTCGGGTCGTTGCGGACGCGGCAATGCAAAATATATGTAGCTTAATTGTTTTTTTTCATACAGATATTTATTTATGGGTACAATGTATTTTGATTATTTTATATTTTTTTAAAAAATATATTTTTACAACTATTTAAAAAAATGTTTTTTCCTTTTTTTTTTTTACTTTTTTACTTTGTCCCACTATTGGACAATCAATTTTTGCAGGTTGACTGCTTGTTCATTATTAAGTCAAATGTCAAAAAGGGGTTAAAGCCCGGTCACAGGCTGGGTTTCAAGAGAACTCCATAATGACAACCACAGAGGTCTTCAACAGACTCTCTGCTGTCATAGCAACCCATCATGTCACAGGCACATAGAATGATGCACCCGCATGCCGGCCCATGTTAAAGAGTGTGACAGTGGCATTTAACAGGTTAACAATCACAAACAGTGCTTCGCTAACACACAGCCATTACCTGCCGCGTATGGGGCGGGCTCAGCCCAAGATCACGCTCCATAAACCCGCTTCCAACTTGCACTGTACATGTATGGTGGATGTCGTGAAGGGGTTAGTGTTTTCATTATTTTTTCAAACATCCATTTAATAATAATAATAATAATCTTTATTTATATAGCGCCAACATATTCCGCAGCGCTTTACAGTTTAACAGTTTCAAACACAACAGTCATAGGTAACAACGTTAACAATACAGTAATAAAGCAAAAATAAGACAAAATAAGACGACCCTGCTCGTGAGAGCTTACAATCTACAATGAGGTGGGGCGATACAAAGTACAGGTGTGTATTTACAATGGTGTATTTACAATGATGGTCCAGCCATCTTCAGGGAGTGGGGGGTAGATGGAAGTAGTGAATGGGTTACACACGCACAAAAACATAAAATGAGTTTGATTAGGGAACGTGATAGGTCGCTCTGAACAAATGTGTTTTGAGCGAGCGCCTAAAACTATGCAAGTTGTGGATGGTCCTAATGTCTTGGGGTAGAGCATTCCAGAGGATTGGCGCAGCACGGGAGAAGTCTTGGAGTCGGGAGTGGGAGGTACGGATTAGTGCAGAGGTTAGTCGAAAGTCATTTGCAGAGCGCAGAGGTCGGTTAGGCCGATAGACAGAAATGAGGGAGGAGATGTAAGGGGGTGCCGCACTATGGAGAGCTTTGTGGGTGAGAACAAGTACTTTGAATTGTATCCTGTAATGAATGGGCAGCCAGTGTAACGACTGGCGAAGAGCGGACACGTCCGAGTAACGATTAGCCAGATGGACGACCCTGGCTGCTGCATTAAGGATGGACTGGAGAGGGGAAAGTCGAGTGAGGGGGAGGCCAATTAATAGAGCGTTACAGTAGTCCAGACGGGAGTGGATTAGGGCGACAGTGAGGGTTTTTGTTGTCTCCATGGTGAGAAAAGGGTGGATTCTAGAGATGTTCTTTAGGTGTAAGCGGCACGAGCGGGCAAGACATTGTATGTGGGAGGTGAAGGAGAGATTGGAGTCAAACATAACACCTAGACAGCGTGCCTGCTGCTGGGGTGTTATGATGGTGCCACCGACGGAGAGGGAAATGTCAGATTTAGGGAGGTTAGTAAAAGGCGGGAGCAGAAGTTCAGTTTTGGAGAGGTTGAGTTTCAGATAGAGAGCGGACATGATGTTGGAGACTGCAGACAGACAGTCAGTGGCGTTATGTAGTACAGCGGGGGTAAGGTCAGAGGATGACGTGTATAGTTGTGTGTCATCAGCATAAAGATGGTACTGAAAACCAAATCTGCTGATGATCTGTCCAATTGGGGCCGTGTAGAGGGAGAAGAGAAGGGGGCCAAGGACTGAGCCCTGGGGTACCCCGACAGTGAGAGGAAGAGGAGATGAAGTGGAGCCAGAGAACAGAACACTGAAGGAGCGTTCAGAAAGATAGGAGGAGAACCAGGAGAGAGCAGTGTCCTTAATGCCTAGTGACTGGAGCCTAGAGAGTAGGAGAGGGTGGTCAACAGTGTCGAAAGCTGCAGAAAGATCGAGGAGAATGAGCAGAGAGTGGTCACCGTTACATTTTGCTGTCAGAAGGTCATCGGTCACCTTGATGAGTGCAGTTTCTGTCGAATGTAGGGCGCGGAAACCAGACTGTGAAGGGTCTAGAAGGGAATGGGTGGAGAGGTAACGGGTAAGGCGGGAGTAGACTAGGCGCTCCAGGAGTTTTGAGATGAAGGGGAGCTGATCCATTTATTTTTGGAACATTTTATGACTTAAAAGTTTAGCAGAAAATTTTCACATTTTAAATAAACTTTTAGAAGCTATATTTTTAGAGACTGCCTCAGTTGTCAATTGGCTTTGAGGGGCCTATCTTTAAAAAAAAAAAAAAAAAAAAAAAAACTTAAAGGGAACCTGTCACCAGGAATAATGCTGTTAACCTGCAAATATGGGGTTAATATGCAGGTTAACAGTGTTATCATACTGCCCAGCGTGTGCATGTAGCCGAATGCAATGGGGAGAAAATGATCTTTAATATCCCCGCCAGCTTTTAGTATTCAGGCATGGGGCGGCGCCGGTTCAGTCATACTCTGAGTATACAGAGTGGCAGCTCTATCCACACCCCTGGCCTTTACTGACACTGGCTCTACATTGTGGTTGGCTGTCAGTCAGGGCCAAAGGCTGCTCTGAAGCAGTGACTGAACCGGCGCCGCCACGCCCCTATGACTGAATACTGAATGCTGTCATGGAGAATAAAGATAATTTTCTCCCCACTGCATTCGGATAAGTGCAGGCGCCGGACAGCATAATAACGCTGTTAACATGCAGATTATCTGCATATCTACAGGTTAACAGCGTTATTCCTGGTGACAGGTTCCCTTTAAAGTGAACCTGTCACCGGGTTAGGCCGATATGAGATAATACCCCCACCTTTCAGGCCTGATATACAGCATTCTATAATACTTTATATATGTTCTGACCTGCAAGACAAGAAAAACACCTTTATTATACTCACCTGTGGGGAGGCCCAGTCAGAGGTGTCGCTGGTCTTGGTCTACATACAAAAGTAATACAATAGTATGTAGCTTTTGCTCCAACTTTTTCCTCCCACAGTTTGTTAAGGAAATTCTCCTGAGTACAGCAGCACCATATATGTGGCCGGCCACTACTGTTTATTTATACTTAATACAGGTCTCAGGGAAGGAGCACCATTTTACTTTGGAGAGCAGCAGAATGAAAATTGCCATTTCAACAACCAACATCATGTGCCAATATGTGCCACTGTGAAAGGCCCAGCTCTCTAAATATGATGCAGCTTTTCTTGGATTTATAAGTATCTTAGACTTTGCTGGAGATATGACTGTGTTCAGGTGTGAACGAGTATAATGTGCATTTGAGGCCCAATTTGGGAATTTATGAAGCATTGGAAAACAATGAGATTGTTAAGTGAAAAAAGTGGAAATTACCTGAGATATGACCCCATTCTGTTTATAGCATCCCTCAGTTATCAAAGGGTAAAGCGAGAATTTTTACCCTAGAAGTCTCATCCAAAAATAATTGCACAGCATTGATAAAAAGTGAAAATTACATTTATATTTTGTATTAGTGACATATTAACTGTGGGCCAATACAATTATGGCAATACAAAATGTACATAGTTTTATTTTTTTAGTAGGTTTACACAATGCCATGTAAAAAAAAATCATATTTATGCCTTTATAGTTTTGAGCCATATTTGTTTTTCTGTTAAGAGGCTTATGTTTGTGTGATAAATTGTAAGATGATACATGTTTGAAGTTTTGAACACTTACTACAATTTTTGAGACAACATATCTGGTGATATCAATGCAATTTTTAATGTTTTATCAATTTTATGCAATAAAATCCCCTTTTTCAAAAATTGTTGCAATATTCTAAAAGTTAAAATTTATTTTGTGGCTTGCAGGGGTGTATATGGGCTTGCTTTTTTTGTATGCCATGATACAGTTTTTCTCAGTACAAATTTGAGATAACAGTTTTTGGGAGGCAAAGTGGCTAATAAATCACAATTTGGGCTTTTTATTACAATGTATTTTTTTTTAACAGTGCGCTGACTGAACAGGATAACATTTATAGTTTGGACACAGCAATAACAAATACGTATGGCTTAGTTACATTTCATGACTTTGTCACAATAGAATCCCATTTGAAAATGTTTTTTGGTGTTGTCATATTCTAAGAGAACTTTTCTTTTTATTTTTCAATCAACCAGCAAAACCGCAATTCTGCTTTTATTGTAGAACTTTCCATTAAGCTTTATGGAAATAACCTAAAAACCTTTTTTTATATAAGGGTTTGACATCTTTGATGTATATCGGATGTCATTTAGACACCAGTTTTTTTCACGTAAAAGAAAAACAGAGTTTCATTAGTGATTTTCATAAGTGTCATCTGAGGTCCATCATAGTTTCATCAGAGTTTTGTTAGAATTTCATCAGTTTTTCTCTAATGGAAATAAAAGTTTCTGTATCTTCTCCTGTCTATCAGCCCATGAAAAATTAACAGCACAAGGATTGCATCTGAGAGCTGTCCGATTTTTTCACGGACTCATAGACATTAATTTACAAGTTTCAACCAATACTTGGATCAATATAGGACATGTCTCCACGATTTTGCACAGGCAATTAAGTTACAAAAAAAAATAGACATATGAACTATGCCATAGACTATCATGAGTACAAGTGTTATCTGTGAAAAAGACGAACAGCACTGTTAAGAGGAAAAACGGACGTGCGAATAAGGCTTAAACCTGTGTCTACGTTTTGTTAATACTTTTTTTTAACTTTTATTTGTTCAACACGAGGCGTCATTAGGAAATACATGACTTGTGTCTCCATCCATATTTCAAAATACAAATTTCAGGTAACAAAGATTTCTGCCATCTCATTACTATATCAATGATTTTCACACACAACCATTATTTCTGCAATTAATTTCACAATATTTTAGGGTTCATGTCCCTCATATCTGTAGAAAAAATACCAAACAGAAATAAAATGACCACTTAACACCCACTTCTGGGCAGAGAGCACAACATTCAGCTTAAATATCATGTTGAAAGATTTTTCAGATGTGTTTCCTGTGATGAGAAAAGACATAGTATCTTGATAGATTGTTCCTGTTGCCCATGAAAGGCCCTCATTTTCTTTTCAAAGCACCGCTGTTAAAACACACTTTCCCATATTACTAGTGCAGAACTGAGGAGGAAGCCATTTCCTGGGTCAGTCTTTGGTAAGACTGGATCAAAGAATCTTGACACAGTTCTAAACTATAAAACAATATTCCTTGCATATCACTGAGGTCATGGTTCATGACTCTGTAGCCCTGACAAAACTTTTTTGCCTAGAATTGTCAGAAATTCTAAGCATGAGTAACCACTTTAGTTTTCAATAAATCTGCCATTCACTGTTTCAAAGCTGACGTTGTTGGTTTCACAATGTGGAACATGAAGATATCACTTGCATTCTAGTGCTCTGAAATGAGGAGCTATGGTTATAGCCCATAGCCTAAAATTCTAAAGTATTAAGTATTACATCTGTCAGTGTGTGTAATTTGTAACAGAAAAATATTTGTTTTGGAATTCACTATGGATTTGTGTTACACAAAATCGTGTGGATTACATATAGATTCTGGAGCAGATATTGCTGCAGATTCACTGTAGTTTTCACTCCGCTCACTGAAAGGGATGATATATGTAGAAATGTAATGTAAAATCCTCAGTTTACGGTGCACATTTCTTGGAAGCACATGGATAATAGCTGTCTACAAATATCTGAAGGGCTGACACAGTGTAGAGGGGTCATCCTTATTCTCATTTGAACATGGAAACACGAGAAACAATGGAATGAAACTGAAAGGGAGAAGATACAGATTAGATATTAGAAAAAAACTTTTTGACAGTGAGGATGATCAATGAGTGGAACAGGCCACTATGAGAGGTGGTGACTTCTCCTTCAATGGAACTCTTCAAACAGAGGCTGGGCAGACATGTCTTAGATTGTTTAGTGAATCCGGCATTGAGAAGGCGGTTGGACATGATGACCCTGGAGGTCCCTTCCAGCTCTAACATTCTATGATTCTGATTTGAGATTTGATGAAATCTCATCCATAATGCTGCTCTTGTGATATGTAGTGGGCTTTCAGTCTGACGTTAGCACTTGTCATCTTTGTATAGTCCATGTGCTGTCTGTATACAATCCGTTTTTTAGACAGCAGCAGCCATTAATCATTTACAAGACTATGTACAGTTTCCTATGTTAGAGAGATGCAATGTATCCGTAAAAATCGGATGCACTACTGTGGCTCCATATGGCATCTGACTTTTTTCTCGCACCAGTAGATTTGAATGGGTGAGTCTCAATTTTTTTCTCAGAAGAATTAGGTCTGAGAAAATATACATTCATCTGCACTTCTGTTGTGAATTCCGTTCTTGGGCTCCCTCCGGTGGTTGTAAATGGCACTTTTGTGAATTCTGCCCTTGGGCTCCCTCCGGTGGTTTTGAGTGGAACTGCTGCTCCTTGGGTTTAGCATTAGCAGCTGCTTCCACTTATCGTCTCTCCTGGCTCTGCTATTTAGCCTGGCTCTAGTCTTCAGCCAGTGCCAGCTGTCAATGTTTCTTTGTTGGATTCAGATCTCTCCTTGGATTTCTCTGATAGCCTGTCCATTTCAGCAAAGATAAGTCATTGCTTGTTCTTTTGGTTGTCCACTTGCTGTGGACTTAATCGTTCAGCTCATGTTATGTTTTTTCTTGTCCAGATTGTCAGTATGATATATTCAGCTTAGCTGGAAGCTCTGGGGAAGCAGATTTGCCCCTCCACACCGTGAGTCGGTGTGGATATTATTTTAGTAAACTCTGCGTGGATTTTTTAGCTTTTAATACTGACCGCACAGTATCCTTTCCTGTTCTGTCTATTTAAGTAGTATTGACCTCCTTTGCTAAATCCTGTTTTCATTCTGTGTATGTCATTTCCCTCTCCACTCACAGTCAATATTTGTGGGGGGCTATCTTTCCTTTGGGGATATTCTCTGAGGCAAGATAGCTTTCTGTTTCCATCTTTAGGGGTAGTTAGTTCTCAGGCTGTGACGAGGTGTCTAGGGAGTGACAGGAACATCCCACGGCTACTTCTAGTGTTGGTGTTAGGATCAGGAACTGCGGTCAGTACAGATACCACCTCCTCAGAGCTTGTCCCATGTTGCTCCTTAACCACCAGGTCATAACACACTTCCCCATGGAATAACATTGGTATGAATGCAGTCCTTTTTTTATAGGATTACACTCGTCCAATTAATAGTCTTCTGCAGGAGCCCTAACAGTGATTGCACCCTGCAGGCACTGTGTGCAGCACTCATAGTACTGTTTATTGGCAGCATCCTGTAGGTTCTAGAGATTGGAGAGTCAATTTGTAGGACTCCAGTCTTCGGGCAGGTCAGTAATCTGTGACCACTGGAAGGGAGTCTTGTCAATCTCCTTACCTCTCCACATTCTCAACTATTCATTTGATTAGCCAAGCTGGTGTGACGTTGAGTGTGCGTCCCCCTGCAGTGTTGACATCAGGCCAGCCCTGCAAATCAAAAGAGGACACAGGACTGCTGGGAGGTAAGGCTATGTTCACATTTGCGTTGTGCGCCGCAGCGTCGGCGACGCAATGCACAACGCAAATGTAAACACATGCACACCGCCGCGTTTTGTGACGCATGCATCCACTTTTGCATGGTTTTGGGCGCAGAAAAAACTGCAACTTGCTGCGTTCGCTGCGCCCTGATGCATGCACCACAGTGACACATGCGTCACAAAACACAAGTGCAACGCATGTCCATGCGCCCCCATGTTAAATATAGGGGCGCATGATGCATGCGGCAACGCTGCAGCGCCCGACGCTGCGGCGCAGAATGCAAATGTGAACGTAGCCTAAGTCACAGGCTATTGACTTGGCTGATAGACCGGAGTACTGAGAATCAATCCTCCCATCTCTAAGAGCAGCTATTTATGTGAGATACCACTGGCACGGGGCAACACTCTACTGGCACTCATTATAAAGGGGCTCTTTACTGTCAATGGCAATGGAGTCACTGTAAAAGCATGACAATGGAAACACTTTGGCTTACATTGTACATGTGATGACCTATATGTATGGGTGTGGCTTAAAGTAATAAAAAAAAATATTTGCCAAAGGACAGCTCAAGTCTCAGTAAAAACAAAGAGTAGACAAGACTGCCATCAGCCCTCATCTGGAGCAATTTATGTAAACCATTCTATGAAAAGCAACAAGCAATATGTTAGGAGCGAAAAATGCTTAAGGTCAAAATTCATAAATGTATAATATTCATCAAAAACAAAACTCCAAATTATAATCAGAAACGTCGAAGTGATAATTAATGTGATAACAGGAAACTGAAGTTGTTTGATTAATCATTGGGCCATAAATTAGCATATGATGTCATCCAGCTGAATAATGCCAACTTAATTTTTATAGCAGACAGTAAATTGACAATTTAGTGCATCTGTCCTTTAATGACTGAGGCCATGGAATACTTCTGGACTTTCAATACCCCAAGGAGTTCTGACGACATAAGTGGAAGTGTTAATTAAGTGTTAAATGGCATCTTTAGGAATCTCAAAAAATAAGTCACACAATTAAGAAAGGCTTACATTTTGATACAAAACATTTAAATCAAATAAATGCAACAGATTACTTGGGGAAAAAAAGAAAACTGGACACCCCATGAAGGTTGAAATTAATCTGTTACTATTATGCTTTATTCACAGTATTTGATAGAAAATATTATGTTAGCATACTAATAAAGCAATTCCATTATATTTTTTTATTTAAGTGTCCCTCCCAATTTTCAAACTTTACTTATTGTTCCTTATAAAAAAAATAAGAGAAAATCAATAGCAGTGAAGACTAAGCTAATTGCAATGACTAAAGACCTTGGGGTCTGAAACGCATCTGCCAGTGTGAACTCCCCCTATAGGGTTAGTGGCTACTATGCTGTTATAATGGATTTTAAGAATTTTCAATAAATATTGTTGGTTTTATGGGATTCCTGGAGCTGGATCCTTTTTTCTTCACTTGATATTGACACTGCTGATGTGTCCGTGCCTCGGATCCATGGCCTCAGTTGGGTGGGCTGACTTTTTTCCGTTATCTTGTTGTATTATACTATGGTATAACCACATGAAACAAAGAACCCTTAAAAATACCTTTTAATAGTATTCTATTAAAAATTGAGACCCTAAATTATAATAAACCAGAGCGCTAGAGGGTCAAGACCAACAACTTTTTAGATAAACTAAGGATAACAAATGTATTAAATAGCCAATAATAGAAGTTATCTATGGGAGATAGATGGTCTAGCCCTAAATGACCCTTCCTAACAGCGGAATTTGGCACCCTAGAAGTTTGTCCCCGCTCAACGTAGACTTTCCCTACTTGACCTTTACCGGACTTCTCCTACAAAGCCACCACCAACACCACACCAATAGAGTGCAATAGTGCAAAAATAGTAAAACATATAATCTGGCTTAGGCTGTTGGGTCTAACGAATAGAGTGCCGTGAAGGTTTTTGGCCAACTGTTGATATTGCTAGATTACACAAGTGTATGTCTGGTAGAAAAGAAAGATTCTGGAATAGAATAATCGCTCTCTAATCTGTGGTCAAATGAGTGGAAGAATATATGACCCAGATATATCATGAAAACTGGAATGCAGTCCACCAGTTTATTAATACAAAATCAATAGCCATATGAGATTGTCAATCATAAAGCCCAACTTATCCATAATACCATTAGAGCAAAAATACAAAGATGTAGAGTTCTTACAGTGTCATAAATCCAGTCAAATTATCATGGTAGTCAGAATATCATAGTCACAGAGTCATCAACCTAGGCAGAATATGATGGTAGTCAAAATGCTATTTGTTTTCTCCTTCCTTTAACTCCCTTGTGTTCCACGCTGTTATATGGTTTATGTATTTTGTATGATTGTTATTTTCACTTATCCCTGTCAGTGTTCCCTTGTTTGTCTGGTTAGTGTAATCCTATACACTTTGTGTAACAGGGTTACCACGACAGTGTAGAGCCAGAAGACCACAGCATGTGATTGCTCCTACTCTGGCTCTGAGAAGAAGCACTTCTCTGTCATACTAAATGTGTTTTTTTCTTCAGGCAGAACAGGGGTTAATCGGCCATGTTGGAAATCCCTGTGCTCAGCTGTGCTTGGTTAGTCACTTGTTTTCCCTTTATAATCTGGGCTCTGTTATTAATCCTCGTTAGAGCTAGCTTTATTGCTGCATGGTAACGGGGAAAGGAGTTTTATGAGAAGAATAGTTAGAGGAGTTATTACTGACTGTTGCTTGGTTTGTATGCTTGGTAATTCCTTATCCTTCTCTAGTTTGTTTTTTCCCCTTCCTGACACCCCGATGCATTCCTCTGTTATATGTGAGTGAATATTTTGTATGTCTGGAGTTCGCTGTTAAACCTTGTCTGTGTTGCCCTGTTTGTTGGGTTGGTGCACTGGTATACACAGTAGCTCCCCCTCTTTCCTGGGTGGGGGAAGAGAACAGATGGAGGGCTAACTTAGGAGATAAGGCAAGGGTGGAGGTCCCGAGATCTTTGCCATCTGAAGTATCCAGGGGAGCATGGCAAGCTAGGGCGCCCTCTAGTATTAGGAATAGGAAAGCAGCCCCTTATCCTGGGTCACCCAACAGCTGTGTCATGACACTTTAGCATCCCACCTCCCTGCATAGCAAGGCACGTGAACCCGGCGTCTCTACATTCAGGAGTAATCCGATGGACAGAGATAAAATAGGGCATCCCTAGTTCTAGAAACCTGATCAGCGCTCACAGTCCCAACGAGAACGAACATATCCAACTGCCACTGTTGATTTCCTTTATAACAATAAAAAAAAGAAAAAAGGTGTGCAGCGGAATACCAATATGATGACGGCAGAAAAGACACTGTGTTCTTAAAAGTGACTTTGTGCCAGGTGCTTTACAGGCAAAATAATAATAATAATTTGATTTTTGCACTGTAAAATGTATTTCTCACTGAATATACTGGGGGAACATAACACTATGAGTCTATGTACTTCCGAGCTTGACACTAGGAAGAAAAAAAGTGTTGGCTTGGCTTGGTGGGCTGTACCCCCTCCTCAGACTTTAGGCAGATAAGTTTTGTGCCAAAGGTAGTAGGAGAGCAATTTAATAATTCAAACAAACATAAACCGACAGTATGCATGAAGAAAGTAGGTGTAGATTTCAGCTTCTTAAACTTGAAAGGCTTTATTAGTACATCCAAAATATAAAATATAGCAAGTCCTTACTTATAGGTGGATGTAGACAGAGAATATAGACTACGCATTTCGATCTAACCAATCTTACTCATGTCTAATCACTTATGTGCGGGTGATACTATTAAAGTACTCTGTGATGTGACCTATCCTGATAGGATTTTAGGTCATATGATCTCAAAAGTGAAAGGTCCTAATACTTTAGCACTGCACAGTTCTAATATGTGTAATAACTTGTGTTAAAATCAACTTATATTAAAACTAATTAACAATAGTGATAAAGAATCTCATTATTCTTGTTAAGCCCAAGAGGGGATCTGGTCTGTAAATTATAAATCCAATACGCCTCTCTTGTCAAGAGGCATCTCTTAATGTCTCCTCCCCGACTAGGGCATTTAACTTTCTCTATACCCTGGATGGTCATGGCTGCAGTATTACCATTATGACAGGTGGCAAAATACTTACATTTCTACTGCAACTACTATAGTTATTAATATCTCTGATATGCTCTGATATTCTTAATTTTAGTTTTCTCGTGGTGCATCCCACATATGCTACTCCACATTCTAAACAACTTATTTTATATACCACGTTTTTTGAGTGACAATTTATGAAATCTTTAATTTTATAGTTTTTAGAATTGTCAAAATTAGTAAATGTTTTACTCTGTTTACCAAATGCGCACGTACTGCAAGCAGTTGTGCCACATTTAAAAAATCCCTTACATTCTAACCATGTGTTAGTTCTAGCTTTTGATATATACTGACTAGGGGAAATCTTGTCACCAATCGTGGGAGCTTTTCTAGCTACTACATTAATGCCGTCTTTAAGTATATTAGACAGTATGTCATCCCGTTCCAAAATAGGTAAACGTTTATGTATAATAGATTTAATTTCCTTAAAATGGGCACTGTATTGTATACATACATACGTTTTTTTCTGTTCGTTTTTTTTATTTTTTTGACCTGCCTCTGTTTTATTACCAGATATTAGAAGTTTTTGCCTATCTTTTTTGTCCCACTATGTTACGGGCTCTTTTCAGGCACCAATTTGGGTATTGGCGTTTATTTAATCGTGCCTCCAAATTCTCATATTCCTTTTCTCTCTCCTCCGTCTTACTACAGTTTCTTTTTATTCTTGTAAATTCACCTACCGGGATGGATTTTATTGTATGGGCTGGATGGCCACTATCAGCATGTAGAATAGTGTTCCCACTAATGGGTTTAATGTATGTTCTACTGCTGATTGATCCATCATTTTCACCCCCCAGTTCTAAATCAAGGAATGATATTCGGTTTCTATGGAATCTGTAGGTGAACTTAATACCCAGATCATTACAATTCAAATATTCGACAAAGTCAGGTATGACAGACACATCGCCCCCCAAAATAATGAGGGTGTCGTCGATGTATCTGTCATATCAGACGAGATAAGCCAAAAAAGGATTATTAACTGTATAAATGAAAAAAGATAAACCGACAGTACCTGAACCCGAGAAAAAGAACAATGCTCAAAGGCATCAGAATCGATCATGGAAAAAAAAAAAGTCGGATCTGTGTCACCCAAGATACTCATCAATAAAGGTGTTTTAAGGCAAGCACAACAATTCAATTTCTCATTAATACCATTGGGGATCACAGCACTATTGGATATCCTGGAACAGTCCCAAAAAATGGGTAATACCAAAAACAAACCCTGCAGACCGCCTAGCACAAACACAGCTTATAAACTCAGCTGGAATTGGCATTTGCCATTATGAGATTCTTGAAAACTTGGAGAAGGTGCAATTCAAAGCCCATATAGCTGCCTTCCTGACCTGGGGATGAGAACTGGATGACTGGCCATCCAAAAAGCCCCAACTACCCTATAGCAAAGAGCGGAGAACCAAAAGTGAATAGCTCTACTCAAGGAGCTATGTATGTCTGCAATCACAGACCAACATCACTAGAAATAAGGTAATCTCGGAAAGATCCTGAAACCCATGAGACCTATCAATGGTCAAAAAGGTAGAATCAGAAATCAGAAGGGCTTCCAGAGACAACCGGATAGCCTAATAGTCCTGATCAAAGCAGACAGTGTGTGAGACAATATGTATCCCAGATAACTATCTATTATCTCACAGAAAATTACTGAAAATACACATATTTTATTTATTGTGTATTGGAACAACACAAAAAAATGAGGAAAAAAAGGGTCAAATTGGACATAATTTCACACAAAACCCCCAAAATGTACCAGACAAAAATTGTTGGCACCCTAAACTTAATATTTGGTTGCACACCCTTTGGAATAAATAACTGCAATCAATTGCTTCCTATAACCATCAAAAAGCTTCTTACATCTCTCATTTGGAATTTTAAACCACTTGTCTTTGCAAACCGCACCAGATTTCTCGTATTTCTATATTGCCTTCTTTCAATTTTAACATTTTTCCACAGGTGTTCAATGCAATTTAGATCTGGATTCATTGCTGGCCACTTCAGAACTCTCCAGCGCTTTGTTTCCATCTTTTTCTGAGTGAGTATGTTTGGGGTCACTGTCCTGTTGGAAGATCCATGACCTAGGGCGCAAACCCAGCTTTCTTACACTGGGCACTACATTGCAACCCAAAGTCCTTTGGTAAGCTTCAGATTTCATAATACCTTGCACACAGTCAAAGCACCCAGTACCATAAGCAGCAAAACAGCCCCCCAAAAATCTTTAAACCTTCACCATATTTGACTGTAGGTACTGTATTCTTTTCTTTGTAGGCTTCATTCCGTTTTTGGTAAACAGTAGAATGATGTGCTTTATCAAAAAGCTCCATCTTGGTCTCATCTGTACACAAAATGCCTTCTCAGAAGGATTTTGCTTGCTCATGTACAATTTGGCAAACTGCAGTCTAGCTTTTTATGTCTTTGTGTCAGCAGTGGGATCCTCCTGGGTCTCCTGCCATAGCGTTTCATTCAAATGTCAACAGATAGTTCACGCCGAAACTGATGCACCCTAAGCTTGCAGAATAACTTGAACTTCTTTGGAACTTGATGGGGGCTGCTTATATACCATCCAGACTAGTCTGAGTTGCAAAATTTCATCAATTTTTCTCTGCAGTTTACGTTCAAGGAGATAGCTACAGTGCTATGGGTTGTAAACTTCATGATTATGATGTGCAGTGTGGACAAAGGAACATAAAGATCTTTGGAGATGGACTTGCACCTTTGAGATTGTTGATATTTTTCAACAATTTTGGTTGTCAAGTTCTCAGATAGTTATCTCCTCTTTCTGTTCTTCATGCTTAGTGTGGCACACAGAGATACATAATGCAAATACTGAGTCAATGTTTCCCTTTTTATCTGGTTTCAGGTGTGATTTTCATAGTGCAAATCGCTTGGCTCAAACTAAACTCTACCAGGAAATTTACTGTAGAATGACAAATTAGAAGGAACAATATCCCGAGATGTACCCACTACCAAAAGATTGTTCAGAATGGGGGAGATTAGCAACTCTCTCAAACAGGGAAGTATTAAAGGGGTTGTCCGGTCCAAATTGATAAGTCTGCAGTCACCCTGTTTCTGACCCCGGGATGTTTGTGTTATACATACTAACGGCCAGTTTTATTGAGCAAGGCCGCGTCCCGTCTAGTGATGCAGCCATCCAGTGGCCGTGGCTGACTAGAGGGTGCGGCCTCGCTCCATACAAGTGGAAGAGAGGCTGCGCTCACTGGCTGGGAGTATAACGCATACATACCAGAAACAGGCAAATCCTTGCAGCGCACATTGAGTGCGCTGGGGGATTCATAAGTCTGCAGTCACACACACACCCTTTTAAGAGAGGTAATAATGCCCCAGGACAACCATAGGAAATGTTTTAAGTCCTAGGTGGATGTCAACAATCAGGGACATGCTGGGCTAGGGGTCAGATACTCCCTATCAGTAGGGATTGATAAGTGATATACTGCAGGATAGTGTGTATCTGGAGAAATTGAAGAGCATGGTATGTACCATAGTGGTGTATCTGGAAGAGCTGATAGAATCGCCATAGTGCAAAATGGACTGCAAGATGTGGCTGTGCCTGGGTGTGATGAGGAGCAATGTATTGTATCTGAACAGGTTGTATCTGAGGCTGTATCTGGGTGGGCTAAGGGGAACGATGTACTACAGAATGGGGCTCTAACTGGCCGGACTGAAGACAGCAATGTAATGCAGGATGTGGCTCAGTGGCCTAACTATGTCAGATGAGCCCTGGATAAAAATTTGGACCTGGACCCCTACCTGCATGTTCGTCATATGTATGGGACCTTGTAGCGTTCGAGATTTTATAAAGACATTCACCCTTCATGTAATAATGTCGCCCATCCTGGCTCACACCCCCTTTTAAAATGTCCCCATTCAGTAAAAATGTGCGGTACAGTGGCTCAGTCGTTAGCACTGTAGGCTTGTAACAGTGGGGTCCTAGGTTCAAATCCCACCAAAAGCAACATCTGCAAGGAGTCTGTATGTTCTCCCTTTGTTTGCGTGGGTTTCCTCCAGATTCGCCGGTTTCCTCACACACTTCAAAAACATACTGATAGGGAATCTAGATTGTGAGCCCCAATGGGGACAGTGCCTATAATGTCTGTAAAGTACTTTGAAATTAATGGCACTATATAAGTAAGTAAAATAAATAAATAATGACCCCATTCTGTTATAATGTCCCCATCCTGGCATAATGTATCCCATCATGGTATAATGTCCCCCATTCTGGAATAATGTCCCCATTCTGGTATAATTTCCCAATTCTGGGCCTTTTGTTGTACTCTAGCACATTTTAAAAATAAACAAGCTATTATTCTTACATTCTGTGGCCCCCACACAGTGTGGCATTCCCTTCTGCAGCCAGCACTGTAGCTGGCAGCTGACTTCAGCATGTTGGCACGGGCAGCGCATGACATCACTGCCATGCACCGCATGTCATTGGCAAGCCATCCTCCGATTGAACGGTGGCATGTATTGCAACGCATGGAGCTGGCAGGTCTTTGTGCAGAAATACATTTCACCTGAATGTGCGTCCGTGGATACACATCCAAGAGAAATTGGCATCGGCGGGCCTCCCTCCCGCACAGGCTCAGTCATTATGACCCCGATGGAGCTGTATCTGGAAGGCTAAGGAGTGATGTACTGCAGTAAGCGGCTGTATCTCGAGAGGCTGAGGAGTGATGAGCTGCAAGATGGGGCAGAATCTAAAGGGGCTGATGAGCAATTGACTGTAAGATTGGGCGGTGTATAAAAGGACTTAGAGAAGTCATGTCGTACAAAATGGAGCTGTGCATACAGGGGCATAGAGGAGTGACGTACTGTAGAATTAGGAACTGTATAGAAGGGATGAGAAAAGTGACATGCTGCTGAATGGGGCTCTATATAAAAGTGGCTGAAAAGAGTGATGTTTTGCATGAATGTGCTGTATGTAGAGGGGCTGAGAGTTGTGATATACTGCAGGAGAGTGCCTGAAAATAGAGGGGCCAAAAGGACGCTATAGCACATAGAGGGGCTGAGGAACATTGTATTGCAAGATGGTATTGTATAAAGTGGAGACTGAGAGAAGTAAATCATCTGTGGCTGCATCATAGTCTGTAAGATGCTTCTTCATCCTACTTGCAGGAGTGAAATGCTTTTTGGGACAGGATACACAATTATTCATAGCTAGCTGTGACACCAAGTGAGAATAATCACTCATACAGTAGCACGCTCAACTGCTCTACCACCAGTGATCCCAAGAGCGGATCTCTGAATGCTCGAACACCACTCCATTCATTCTCTATGAAACAAACTGAAATAGCTGAACAATGTGCTCAGCAGTCACACAGACAATGATTTTAGTGTAGGATGAGCATGTGCACCATTGCTCCATTCAGAATGGGGGTACACAACCCTTTTCATGGGGTTCTAGAGTCTCATTCTAGCGATCTTTGGGGGTCCCAGCAGTCAGACCCATAGAGATCAGCAAGGTAATTCCTATTCAGATGGAACTTGAAAACTGATCTCTTCAAAGCAGCCTTAAGCCTGCAATGACCCCCTTACTGCTCACCACCACCAAAGCTGCCGCAATCCTCTAACCTACTGTCTGCTTCACCATTATCCTGTAGACTGTTAGCCTGCAAGGGCGAGGCCCTCTCCTTTCTGGACCAGTCTGTCATTGTTAGTTTGTTCACCGCACTTTATATTTGTATCTTGTATATAGTATAATCCCATCTCACATACAGCACTATCAAATAAATGGTGCTATAAAAATAAATTATAATAATGATTCCATCCCCAATGTACAGGGAATAAACTTCATTTTTTGAGAATAACCCTTTAATTATTATACTGCAGGGGCATGGAGATGACGGTTAACCCAGGAAGAGGGGAATGATTATTACAGAGGGGTATATTACAGTCATGATGGGTGATTAATTATAAAGCTACAGGGTGTGTGATTATAATTATTATTTGGTGGAGGGTTAACTCATTACTGCAGGGGAAATATATTGCAACCTGGGTAGTTTAATGATTATGCTATGGATGATCATTGCAAGAGGGTATGACATTACAATTTGGGGGGGGGATGAATAAAATGATTTATAATTATATTATTGGAGAGAATATTACCTCAGTGGGGTAAGTGATTGTGATAAGGGGGTACAATTCAAATCGCAACATCTTTCCACTGTATAATTAGAAATTAATTTACATATTGTGTGCATATTGTTAATGGCTGCAAGGTGTTGCAAAAACTGTGCAGCCATTAAAGGGAACCTGCCACATGATTCATCCTTCTCAAACTGTGGGCAGCATTAATTAGAGCCTGGCTGAATGATGAGAAGAAGGTATATGTTTCTCTGAAATGCTCCTGCAGAGAAAATATACTTTGGAGATCTGGCCGGGGGCCATAGCCAGAGAGGAGACTAGTCTGGCATGCCCCCAGCCATTTTTTGAGCACCACTCTAGGTGACTGACAGTTCTCTTGCTATGGGAAAGATCTGGCAGCACTTGGAAAAGTTGCCTGGGGATGGCACTGGACCATGGTGCAAGCAGCATCGTTAAAGTATAATTGAAACAGAGGAAAAATCTAGGCATGTCCATTTGATACAATCAGAAAACTTATTTAAATTCCCATTAAAAAATCCAGATAACTTAAAAACCTGACGAGTTTCTGGTGCGACAAACACCCTTAGTAGCTGAAGCATTTCAGAGAAAGATATACGGTACATGACTGCAATTGTGCAATCAGGCTCTAATTCATGCTGCCTGCAGCTTGGGGTGGATGAATCTGGTGATAGTTTAACAATAAAGGAACCATTTATAATTATTTTTTAATGATACAATTAATAGAAGCTATGACTTTTATTAACAAGTTAATAGCAGAAGCAACTTGAACACGAATGGGGTGCTGCATGAAACCCAAGCCTAAAAATGGTCTACATCACTCATGAGCCAGTGCTTTATATTTGCCCCTCCAGGCAAAATTTGCCTGCCAACCCCTGTCAATAAATCAGATGTGGGCCTCCTCTGCATTTGCTATCCCTATTACAAATGGCTGCTAAGGTTCATTCCTCCTCATGGTTGTATTCTCAGTCCTTATAGGTGCTATCTTACCAACATGGTTTAGAAAATTTGAAAATATCATTATATTGATCATGCTAAGTTTTCAGCTTGCTGCCCTCTCCCCCCCAACTCCTTCTTTGTTTCCTATCTTGTCAGTTTGGTCCTGTATCCATTCACTGTGGATATTGTTTCTGTCATATATATAATTGTGACCTGTCTGATTTCTGATAACCTGTGACTTTTGATATGTTTTCAGGTCAACTTTGTTCTCATAAGTATATCACTTATGTTGGTTTATGTGCCTTTTGATATGTATGTAAAACGATCTTGTTTAAAAACAAAACAAAAAAAAACAATTGAATTGGGTAACAAAATGGATTAAAAAATAAATCAGATGTGAAGGAAACTGTGACACTGAGAAAAATGATAATTGGTATGACCTGGCTATGGTAGTTTGAAAGTACATATCATGGGGGGTCATTAGAGGAGCTCCCTTTGCTCCAAAGGCATAATTACCGAGGCCAGGAATGTAGATGACATTATTTTCATACCGGCAACATCTGAAGATCAAGGATGGATCTGATAGAGCCAGCCATGTTTGTGGATTAAATAAGATTAGTAGTATCACCCCCTAGAACTGCTGAGCAAGAACCTTGTGAGGATATTGAAATCTTGCAGAAAAGTGGATCGTCTGGTTAACACCTGAAAGAAACTTGGGGAAACAATTTGAACAGTGTGGAATTCAGAGACACTACTTCTCAGGCACTGACCAGGCTAAAACGATTTGCAGAAGTGAGGACAACCATTCTTCCACCCTTCGAAAGGAAGGCTCAAGTGGTTAAAAAAAACTCCCATTGCAGAGGTCCTCAAGATGATGAACGTAACAGTCTGGGCTTAAGCATGCCAATGGGAGACTGAACAACTCCTTGTGAGGAGTAAGGAAGGAATAAGAAAAGGCCTTGGAACACTTATAACTGGCTGAGACAGTCACTGGTACAGGAAAAAAGAATCATTCATTATACTGTGGGACCACATGTGAGCTCATCCAAATAGAAGATGAAGGGTTTACCCCTTACGCGAGAAGGTTGGAAAATGACTTTTTGATGGCGTGGTTCAAGATTTAAGACAAAAGAGGTGGCAATTGGCAATCTAGCCTTTCCACTGGAAGGCCAGTGAGAGAAGAGAAAGAAAGTTCTTTGAGGGGATTGTAGAAGTCAGGCAATGGCAGAGCTGATTAGAGCGAATTAAAGAATGCTTAGCTGTCCAGACAGCACTGTCTCAAGGCATTACTATGCAATGGGTTCATACAAAAACTTATTTAAATTGGATGGATAATCTCTTGGTGAAACAGACGATTTTTTACTCCTCAGTTTATCTGAATACAGGTTAAGTTAACAAGTTTACTGTTGTAATAGACACTATGTGGACAATAAATGAACATATATATATATATATATATATATATATATATATATATATATATATATATATATCACTATCTGCATCCAATCTGGCATAATGATGTGAATAGTGATTTGGACTTTCTTTATGACAACAATGAAGTTGACAAAAATCAGAACGGCCAATATTGTGCGATCATCACAGCCCATTTTATATGTTCCTCCTTTTACATATAGGTATGCATGCATGTGTAATACATATATAAGTGATGCACCTAGAGTATCCGCACCCATCCAACAAATAAATATCCTAAAATAGCATCCCAATAACCCAGTATCACCCAATTCTGGCAATACTAGCGCCTGTAATGTTTTATAAACATTCACACCATTTTTCCGATTTTTTGAAGCCCTAAACATTAGAAAACAATACTGGCAGGAGATAAAATTATAAGACTGTAGGCAACTTGGCATGTTCCTTGCTAATTTGGCAGGAAATTAAATGTAGCAGAAAGAATGGAATGCAAACAATCCCTACACATTATTTACCTTCTTGCACTGCAACCTATTTGGTTACGATTTGTACAAAGGCAAGTAATAGAAAATGTAGCTGCTGGAGAAAAACACTTTTATGTCTTGCTGCATATCATGACAGGTTCTGACAGACTACGGCATCACATTGTGAAATGATAGGCCTCATTCCACATTTTTCTGAAAGCATCTTTATTTTCTTGTGACACTAAAAACCTCAAGTGCATTACAGAGAGAGTGGGAAGATTATATTAGTGTATTCTATTGGCAGGGCTGTATAACAGGCTATCAGCAACTCAAAAATAAACAAGTGAGAAGACGAGAAAATAAAACCTACAGCTCCAGCATTGCATACTTTTATTCCTGCGTTCCTCTGTTTATGGTAGAAATGTCATCAGGTCTCTGGCTACATTTATTTGCTTTACTATAGAGTACATTAAGTACTAGGAAGAAAGCAACATACTGCTCCTAGGGAGCCATTCAACCTGTATTCTGCCCTCCCAAGTAGGCAGCTGCTTCACGATTCAGACATGCAGGGATAGTGTCAGGCTGTTCTCAATCTTAGGAGAAAGTCTAGCATTAATTACACATATAATGGAGAGCTAACAAGCAAAAGTTCTCTCTTGGGTCTTCTAATACAACTAAACTGGAGCATTGTTTTATATTCACTATGCTCTTAAATTCAATGCCGATTGGTGAAGGTCTACCAAGTCCTGAGACCAGATCAATTGTTCAAAACAGTGTCCAGGAGTATGCAGCTTATGATGGAGAAGCAATCACCTCCTGCCTTAGCGCATGCACAGAACCGTGTACAAGCTCAGTAGAAAAACTATATGTAGGTGCTTGCGCTCAAGCAGGAGCTGAACACGTCTGACTCCTCAGTTGCGCACTTCTGAGCAGTGTTTTAAGAGATCTCTGCAAGTTTCAGGACTTGAGCCCCCCAAGGATCTGCAGAGAATGCTCCAAGGGTTATTTATACTTTAAGCAACAAGGGTTTCAATGGGACTGAGGTCCTCCCCCACCCCAAAAAAAGCTGGTTCAGCTATTTTCATAATTTCTATAACAATTAATGGAGAAAGCCACGCATGTGTAGCAACATCTTCAGTAACAATGGCATGAGCCAAGGGACCATCACCTCCATCTAGAGATTCATGACACAAAATGTGTATATTACATGAATGTCTGAAATGAGAATAGAAAAATATTTAGAATTGAGAGTCCTCAGTGGTTGATACCTTTTAATGGCTAACTGAAAAGATGGTAACAAATTGCAAGCTTTCGAGACTACATACGTCTCTTCATCAGGCAAAGACTAAAACAAATTCTGAAGAATCACATATTTATGCACAACATAGTATAGAGAAAAAAAAAAAAAAAACATGGATAAGCTAGGTGACATGAAGCAGAATTAATATGGGTGATAAACAGTTACGTCCATAAATATTGGGCCAATTCTTAGATAAGGATTGTTTTATTGTCCTGTGATTAGGGTCTGGTTCTGTTGTGATGACCCCACATGGTCTGATGGGCAAGTTCCTTAGTTAATGTAAAAAGACATAAATCCGTGTGACACATTCATTCCTGCAGTTAGAGTGTCAAAGGTCGTCATCAGTTTATATTCCCAGACTCTCCTGTCTTTCTGCGATTTGAAGTTACCTTTAAGTACAAGTAATTTCATGTCCATAATGTTATGATTTGGGAGACAGAAATTTATTGCCACAGGTAGATCCATTCTTTTTTCTCTTATTGTATGGCGGTGAGCGTTCATCCTTGTTCTCAGTTTCTGCCCTGTCTTCCCCACATACAGACCCCCAGTTGGACATTTAGTACAAATAATTAGGTACACCACATTAGAAGTGACGCAGCTGAAAGTACCTGGTATCTTGTAGTCCTGATGTGAATTGGGGATCTTTATCTTGTCCGTGGTCATTATAAATGGACAGGTTTTACATTTTTTCTGATTGCAGGGAAAGGTTCCTGCAGCTGTGTTCCAACCCAATGGACAGGGATGAACACCTTGGTCGCCTCAGAAAGACCTTTTTGAATCAGGGCTACCATCCAAGAACAATTGAAAATCAGATCACAAGAGCCACCAGAATATCAAGGAATCACCTGCTACATTACAAAACTAAAGAAGAAAATAACCGGGTGCCTCTAGTGGTCACCTACAATCCAAATCTGGAGGCGCTAAGGGGAGCTGCACGGAAATTACAACCTTTACTGCAAAAAGATGCCCGCTTACAATCCATTTTTCCAGACCCCCCACTACTGTGTTTTAGGCAGCCCCCAAATCTAAGAAGCATCATTGTCAAGAGCTCCCTGTCCTCTCCCACAGCTGCAGGAACCTTTCCCTGCAATCAGAAAAAATGTAAAACCTGTCCATTTATAATGACCACGGACAAGATAAAGATCCCCAATTCACATCAGGACTACAAGATCCCAGGTACTTTCAGCTGCGTCACTTCTAATGTGGTGTACCTAATTATTTGTACTAAATGTCCAACTGGGGGTCTGTATGTGGGGGAGACAGGGCAGAAACTGAGAACAAGGATGAACTCTCATCGCCATACAATAAGAGAAAAAAGAATGGATCTACCTGTGGCAATACATTTCTGTCTCCCAAATCATAACATTATGGACATGAAATTACTTGTACTTAAAGGTAACTTCAAATCGCAGAAAGACAGGAGAGTCTGGGAATATAAACTGATGACGACCTTTGACACTCTAACTGCAGGAATGAATGTGTCACACGGATTTATGTATTTTTACATTAACTAAGGAACTTGCCCATCAGACCATGTGGGGTCATCACAACAGAACCAGACCCTAATCACAGGACAATAAAACAATCCTTATCTAAGAATTGGCCCAATATTTATGGACGTAACTGTTTATCACCCATGGTAATTCTGCTTCATGTCACCTAGCTTATCCATGTTTGTTTGTTTATTTTCTCTATACTATGTTGTGCATAAATATGTGATTCTTCAGAATTTGTTTTAGTCTTTGCCTGATGAAGAGACGTATGTAGTCTCGAAAGCTTGCAATTTGTTACCATCTTTTCAGTTAGCCATTAAAAGGTAACAACCACTGAGGACTCTCAATTCTAAATATTTTTCTATCTACTGGCTAACACGGTACCAAGATATATTTCTTTCCTGTATGAAATGAGAATAACACTTTAACTTTTTATAAATAAGTGTCCATCTACTCAAGCTCAATACCAAAGTACCAAAATTATTAGACAGTGTTTGCATTGAATTCAGTACTAAACAGACCTTCAGCTTGCTGTTATACAACAGCCACACAAAAATAATGTTGTGCACCTATTCGGAAGCACTGCATCATCTGGTATTACTGTAAGACCTCATGCACGTGTCTATTCTTTGTGTATTAATTTAGCTGCACTAAATTAATATTTAAAGGGAATCTGTCAGGTTCATTTTTGCATACCCTACTGATAGTATCCTGAAATAGGGCTTGGGCAGTGCTTTCAGGATATGTAACATTTATTGATGTACATTACCCTGTTGTGTTGCTGTAAGCCCCTGAAAATGTACAGTAGCGCATCGGCTAGTCAAATGTAAGTTAATGCAAAATTAATATTCACCCTTTCCCCCCACCCATAATCCTGCCCACCCCTCTGCCCTGGTGTCAGTGATTCAGACAGACTACCATATGCCCGAGGATTGCATCGCAATTCCCGGACTGGCCGTCTGCTCTCCTGACATGAGTGTGATACGTGCATAGAAATAAATGCTGTCACACTCAGGTCAGGAGAGCAGACAGTCCAAGGCTTGAGATGCGATCCTCGGGAGAGTAATACGGCAGTCTGACTGCACCCAACTAGTCTACCAGCATAGAGGCGTGGGCAATACTATGGGCGGGGGAAGCTAGCCGGCGCCCCCTTCCACCCATCTTTACCGTGGTCACGGATTCAGTCATACTGCCAAATAACTCACCCCGATGCAATGCTCATACTGTCCGTCTGCTCTCCTGACTTGAGCGTCACAGCATCCATTTCTGACTGAATCATTGACACGGGCGCAGATGGGTGGGTGGGATTATGACAAGCCATCGCCCAAAAATACATTTTCAGGAGTCTAACAGCAACACAATAGGGTAACGTACATCAATAAAAGTTACACATCTTGAA
Source organism: Ranitomeya variabilis (assembly GCF_051348905.1). Lineage (NCBI taxonomy): Eukaryota > Metazoa > Chordata > Amphibia > Anura > Dendrobatidae > Ranitomeya > Ranitomeya variabilis. The sequence continues at coordinate 143,323,205 of NC_135237.1, read as the reverse complement.
AGCACAGCCCAAGCCCTATTTCAGATACTATTAGTAGGGTACGTAAAATTGATCTTGGAGATTCCCTTTAATCTAATATGGCATGTTAGAGCATGCTACCATTCTTCTTTGACCTTATTGAGAAAACTGTATTTATTGTAACTTTATTCTATACGTGCTTAACCCACTGAACAGAGGTCATCAAACATCTGCATCAGATGTACTGTATGAAGACCTGTGTTCAGTGGTTTTAGCACATATGGAATAAAGTTACAATAAGCACGGAGATTTCTCAAGAAGGACACTGTTGGCTCTTTTCTTAATGGAATATATTGACAAGCTCTGTACAAGCTGCCAAGGACCCTGAAAGAACCCATTACAGGTGTGGGGAGCTGTTGATTTTCTTTGGTTATTTATTAAGGGCAATCAGATATCTATGGTGCCATATTTGAGTTAAATGTAACCAAGTGCACCAGACCTATGATCATATGGGAAAGAAACCTTACTTTTACCATGTACATAATGAAGGAATAATAAATATTAAAATAAAGTTTAGAAATTCACAATGTTACATGTAAATGTAACTACCAAAACATACATGGCTAGATCATCGGTCATGATCCAACACTAAGTAAATAATGCATTACAATCTCAATCAATTTACAACTTCTGATCTAGAAACACAACAGCACCACTGAACCAATTTTGGGCACACTTTAAGCTACTGTAGATGTTTATTTTCACTTGCGGCATATTTTTAATTATTTGCACCTTGTACACCTATTTTAGATGGGCATAACCTGTATCATTTTAAGAAATTTGGTACAAAAACACAGAAGACAAGGAGAAAATCTTTTTCAATGAAAGAACTCCATTAGTGATCAGTGTGTTCATAATATTCAGGAGCAATTAAAAACGCTGTGACAAAAAGTTTAAAACTGCAATTTACAAACACAGTTAAAAAATAATCTGGAAATATTATTTTTGGTATTTTATAGATACATTTACTGTTTGAGTCCAGGGCCCCTTCTCTATAATGTGATTTGTTCAGTATATATTGCTCATTCTCAGACTAACAGGACGGTAATTAATTTTAAGAGTAAATTGATGGAAAGACACTAAAATCATTCACGTGAGACACATACATCTGTGTGACTTCACATATTCTAAACCTCTGTGCCAACCAATTACCTATACATCACACAAACCAGGCACAGTGCATACAGTACTAAAGCATGAAACAGCATCAAAGCTAAATTAATGCCATAAGTGGCAACAAACTGTCACTTTTAGATTTATTTATTTTGTGCATTTTGGATTTTGTTTGGATCTGTCAAGTTTAACTACATTAAGAGCTCATTAGGCAGGGATGGCATTGCTATGGAGGTCTATGACAATTTCCATTTCCTGGCTTGTAAAATGCAGTGGGAGATTTTTGCAGTATATAATCACTAACGGTATATCATACGCTATATCTCTTTTAATTAAAATGAAACCTTTGACAATATTCTACAAAGTAATGATCGAACTTAATTATACTTCAATAAAGTTTCTGCATTTAACCATACAACACTTTTGCCCGTTGTTTCTGATAGAGGATGACCTAAAAATCTGCAAATTAGAAGTCTGGATAGTGTAGTGTTAATTGATTAGAATTTTTTTCTACTCAGAAACTAAAAATAAGATATTTAATATAAGATTGATGCAATGGAGGTTTTTGCTGGGGAACGTTAATACAGCATTTAGATAGGGGTTGTCCTGATGAAATGACTCCTTGAAAAGATGTCTGGTAGCAGATTCCACCCTACAAACTTGCAGCCTTGAGGACCTTCACAACAAGTTCAAAGCTCCCCATGTGTCTTATGACAATCCAAGCATACTTGAAAAAATGATCTTTTATTTAGCCACTAGCCGTACGCTAATGCAAGGCTTCTCAAACTTTTTCTACAAATACTGCGGTCCAGCGACTATATTGCCTCTGTAGCAGCACGCAAAAACAACAACGGTGCAGTGCCCACATTACCCACACAGTGCCAACCAAACACCATCATGCAGCACAACATACCTCTCCAGAAGTGCCAAACACATCCCAGTGAAGCACAAAATACCTCCACAAAACAACCAAATACCACAACGCAGCACAAACACGCTAAAGAAATATGCCCCCTTACCAAATCCCACAGTGCAGCATAAAATACTTTCCTACCAGCAACAAGTACCACAGTGCAACGTAAATAGAGAGACATAACTCATTGTCCCATCCCAGCTTCTTAGTTCTAGTACAATGTTGGCTGTCATACTCTGATTTTTTCCTCCTCCACTGGAAGGAGGAGGCTGAAGAGGAGAAATGGTGGTGCAAGGTCCTGTTCTAACTTAGGAGGTGATCTTGGCGACCCCGATGTGCTGGCTGCTCTCCCACACATTCTAACAAGATGCGATCATTTATGATGAAGCAACAACATTTGGAGAGCAGATGGGAAGATGCAGGCTACAGCACAACATCACTTGATGGCTATGCAGCATCACAACCTGGAGCTGGGCCAATTTCATTGGGTTTTTTAAACCAGTTGGTGACCTTATCCTTTTCAGTGAAGTGTCCTAAGTTAGTGTCGGCAACCCATTCCAAACCCGTCCGCTCTCGATTCATGTGTCCTGCATCAGACCACATCCTTTCCACTTACACGTGACAACAATTTATGGAGTGGAATATGTCCTTTAAATGGAACATCATTTGAATATTCCATAAATGTCTGACAGTTGTGGATTTTACCACTGGGCCACACAGTTATCTCTCAAATAGGAGCTCATAACGCACAAACACTTCTCAATTCAAAGCAGTCATGGGAGTCAGGCCAGTAGTGTGATGGTCTCATGTTCTGGGATAGGTAGGGGTCTGAGCACTGGATATGCCACAAATGTTTAAGAAGAAAATAGGCATTTATATAACTGTACAGCCCAAATAAAGCAGTCATATAAGGAGATGGACACCAGACCCCAGGGCCACTTTATCTCATTTAACTCTTTTCGGCATCTCTCTACTGAGGAAGCATGACAGCAAATAAAACATAATTTGTGAGATAGAAGCTTTTGTGCTGGGCTGCACTGAACCTGATGACTAAAGGTAAGTGAATGTCTTTGTTTTGTGACATGGCACCGCCCATAGAGTAACAAAGCGAGCACTCAGGTACCTCTTCCGGCATACCAAATACTTCAAAGCTGAAGCTGCTCACCTGGCTGCTGTAGTTGAGCTCAGCTAATGTCACATTTGTCCTCATCGTTCTACAGGTGCAGCTTCCATTTTCATTTTGTCACATCGTTCTTTTGATGAGGATATCCATTTCACCTTGCTGTCTTGAAGATAGAGAGATGCCATCCTCTCCAGGAAATTGGATATTTTGTATAGGATTTATGTGGGCTAGAACACTGTAGGGCTTGCAGGTTACTATTATTATCTTGCCGAACACTTGACCTCGAGAGGTTGCAGCACAAGCTCCTGTTTTTTGTCTTTAGGCAGAGTAGCAGTGGCAGGGAATACATGTCCCCCAAACAAATGCTTCTGTGTAGACTATGCAGGGGTTTAGAAAATAAACAACACATATGTGTACTTTGTTTTATGCGACACAAAGGAGCACTGGATGTCCAAAAATAAATGCAGACTATGACCACTCGCTCTTGTTTTGATGCCTGCCATCTACGCAATGAAGTGCAGGATCATCAGGTGCAAAAGCAGGCAGAGCCAGGCTTGTAATGAGGTCTAACATTTTCATTTTTGTACAAAAGCTTTTAAATGGCACTCAGCTCCCTCTTAGTAAATGCAGGATGTGGTGATAGTCAACAGATTCAGAGATCTAGAAACAGGAGGCACTAACCTGCAGAAAAACATTGCCGTAAGCCAATATGGGAAACATGGCCAATTCATAATTTTATGTCCTTTCACCAAAGTGCATCATGGAAGCCGTTACAAGGAGAAAGGCCTGACATCAAAGTATATAGCAGCCTGAAATATTTTTAAAGCAACTTCAAGAAACAAAACTGCAATAATAACAAAATATCATAAATAAAAAAATAAATAAAAGTATTACTCACAGACTAAAAAAGGAATGGATTTCCATCAGGTGCCAACAGACTTTGCTTTCTCATCCTTCCTGAGTGATTCTTATTGACTTTTGTATTTTGTGCTTTTATCCCTACCGGTAGCATGAGGCATCAGTGCTCTCTGTTCATTCCTTGGACAGTACACTGACCCATAGAATTTCATTGATTCACACATACATTAGTTTTAAAAACGGGTCCATGTCTCCGCTACGTTAGAATCAGAACATGTCCTATACTCATCTGTTTTGCAAATCAGACTCAACCATTAAAGTCAACGGAGATCCATGTAAAACAGAAGACACAGTGAAGACGGGCCTCGTACTTCAGAGTTACATCCATGTTTCATCTGTTTTTAACTGATCCATTGTTAAGAGTCAAAGGATATAAAAAGTTCAACCTACCTGCTTCAGTGGAAAAAAACACTTGCACATGTGAGCTAACATATTTCTGTAAAGTGACATTAGTGGCTCCACTCACCTGCCACAACAGAAGGGAGCAAAGCCAGATTACCCCTCTAAAGTGATGAGAGTGAAGAGCCTTTAGCACAGCTTCCTAAGTGTCCTGACAAATGTTTGTTTTCATTCATTACTCATCATAAACCTGCCCAGCAATCAAATGACAAAATGCTTGTTTCATCAAGTGGATATAAAAATGATCGCCAATAGGCAGCACCACCCATTGTACAAATAAGAATGTGCTGCTGACAATGAGGTGAACGGCAAGAAGAGTGAATGAAGGATTGCACAAATGATGGTTTGGGCAAACCCTCCTCATGGTCATTGTACTTAGATTGGAAGTAAATGGGTGCTTGTCTACTTCCTATATCGCCAATCACTATTATTGTGGGCAATTTATCAGTCAGTGTGTAAAAGGACCCAACCAAAAATGTAGACATTCTTTAGATTTATTTGATAAAATGCAGTGCTTATTTGTAACCTCTAGGTGGCACTGTTAAATGAATCGTCAAACCAGCTTTTGTAGGCAATCAAATCTATGGTGAAGCTAAAGACAGCAGTGGCATACTGTAAATCTCCCTGGCAGTTCTCATGTACACTGACATTGTCACTAACTTGTTGAATTACTAGGGCAAATTCAAGATGGGTTTTTTATTTTGTGAAGGTAAAGTATTCACTATAAACATCAAAAGACATACTAATCATGTTGAGAAATTGTAAACATTTTAAATTGCTGAACATTTAATTCTGCAACAATTAAAGGGGTGCTCCAGCCTAAACAAGTTATCACTTAACCATTGCATAGGTGATAACTGTTAGGTTGGTGTAGGTCAATAAAACAGCCAAAAAAGTTTTTCTTTCCAATATTTCTTTATAATAAACATCATATTCACAATATACAGTTGTGTAAAAAAGTATTTTCCCCCTTCCTGATTTCCTATTGCTTTGCATCTTTGTCACACTTAAATGTTTCAGATCATAAAACAAAATTAAATATTATACGAAGATAACACAAGTAAACACAAAATGCAGTTTTTAAACGAACATCTTTTTTATTAAGGGATTCATTTTCTGTGTAAGTGATTGCCCCCACACGCTTTAAAATTATGAATTAACTGATATTTATCACATCTCTGGGAAGCAGAGTTCAAATTCCCTAGCAACTTGCAGGCCTGATTATTGCCACACCTGTTCACAATCAAGAAATCACTTAAATAGGAATTGCCTGACAAGTGAAGTAGACCAAAAGATTCTCAAAAGATAGACATCATGTCGTGATCCAAAGAAATTCTGGAACAAATGAGAAACAAAGTAATTGAGATCTATTAGTCTACAAAAGGTTATAAAGCCATTTCAAAAGTTTTAAGATTCCAGCGAACCACAGTGACAGCCATTATCCACATATGGCGAAAACATGGAACAATGGTGAACCGTCCCATGAGTGGCCGGCCAAACATAATTACCCCAAGAGCGCAGCAACAACTCTTCCAAGAGGTCACAAAAGACCCCACTACAACATCTAAAGAACTGCAGACCTTACTTGCCTCAGTTAAGGTCAGTGTTCGTGACTCCACTATTAGAAAGAGACAGGGCTAAAATGGCCTGCATTGCAGCGTTCCAAGATGAAAACTACTGCTGAGCAAAAACAACATAAAGACTTATCTCAGTTTTGCCAGAAAACATCTTGATGATCTCCAAGACTTTTGGAATAATACTATGTGGACTGACGAGACAAAAATTGACCTTTTTGGAAGGTGTATGTTCCATTACATCTGGCATAGAAGTAACACAGCATTTCAGAAATGGAACATGATACCAACAGTAAAATGGTGGAGGTAGTGTGATGGTCTGGGGCTGTTTTGCTGCTTCAGGACCTGAAAGACTTGCTGTGGTAAATGGGTCTATGAATTCTGTTGTCCACCAAAAGATCCTGAAGAAGAATGTCCGGCCTTCTGTTCGTGACCTCAAGCTGAAGCGCACTTAGGTTATGCAGCAGGACAGTGATCCCAAACACACCAGCAACTCCATCTCTGAAAGGCTTAAGAAAAACAAAATTAAGACTTTGAAGTGGCCTAGTAAAAGTGCTGGCCGTAATCAGATTGAGATGCTGTGACATGACCTTAAAACGCCGGTTCATACTCGGAAACCCACCGACGTGGCTGAATTTCAACAATTCTGCAAAGATGAGTGGGAAAAAAATTCTTCCAGAGCATTGTAAAAGACTTATTGCCAGTTATCACAAACACTTGATTGCACTTGTTGCTGCTAAGGGTGGCCCCAACCAGTTATTAGGTTTAGGGGGCAATCACTTTTTCACACAGGGCCCTGTAGGTTTGGATTTCCTTTTCCCTTAATAATAAAGACCTTCATTTAAAAACTGCATTTTTTGTTTACTTGTGTTACCTTTGTCTAATCTTTAAATTTGTTTGGTGATCTGAAAAACTAAAGTGCGACAACCCTGTAAAAGAATAGGAAATCAGGAAGGGGGCAAAAACATTTTCAAACAACTGTACATTATTTTTTTCATATAAATATAGCAAAGAAACATCAATCACCATTGTCAGCAGGGTGAAATATGTCTATGAAAACAAGGTATAAACATCTCTATTCCAGCAATACACATCAGAGGCAGTGCATTAGAGATAAAAAAAAAAAAAAAAAGATGTTTTGGGGCCTTCTCTTTTATTCCCTTTATATGCAAATTGTCTCTTCAGAGAGGAAGAGGACTAGAACTCTAGTGCCACATATTGGAAGTAGCAATCCTAACAGTCAATGTCGACCCTTTAATGAGCCTTGTCACATGACTTAGGATAATAGCCAAACCAGAATCTCAATTTGCAGACACAGAATTGAGATTCTGGTTTGGCTATTATCCTACGTCATGTGACAAGGTTTGTTAAAGGGTCGACATTGACTGTTAGGATTGCTACTTCCAATAGGTGGCACTAGAGTTCTAGTCCTCTTCCTCTCTGATGAGACAATTTGCATATTTCCCAGAGGAGCATTGCGGCTTTAAGTCTCCTCACCTCGACAAGCTTATCATGTCACTCTCCGCAAGGAGAAACGATACTTCTTGGATCACGGTCAGACGCCTCTCAATCAGCCAAACCAGATCTCCACTTTGCACTGACGAGGGGCAGTACCCTCTGCAAATTGAGATTCTGGTTTGGCTATTATCCTAAGTCATGTGACAAGGCTCGTTAAAGGGTCGACATTGACTGTTAGGATTGCTACCTTCCAATAGGTGGCACTAGAGTTCTAGTCTTCTTCCTCTCTGAAGAGACAATTTGCATATTTCCCAGAGGAGCATTGCGGCTTTAAGTCTCCTCACCTCGACATGCTTATCATGTCACTCTCCGCAAGGAGAAACAATACTTCTTGATTCCCTTTATATGGAAGACAAATGTATACTGTGAATTGAAAAGAAAAGCTGTGCATGGTATTTCATGAACAAGGGGTTCTATTATATGGTATACAAATCATTTAATTGAAAATTGGTGTGTGTGTCACCATTGGGATCCCTACTGCTTGCAAAAATCTCCAGTGTCCTCCAAAGTGAATCAGGGAATTGAATTGGTGCATGTATTCAAGTCTATGGCACTGAAGATACCCAGAGATTGCAGATAGCTGAACTCATTGTGATCACATAAGCCGATGCATGCTGTCGGGCTGCGCTGCCGAAGTAAAGAACCTTTTGCAAGGTATAGATAAAGCAGTTTTTATTACACAAAGCGTTTCGATATTGGACTGGTGTCTTTTTCAAGTGCAAAAACAAACTGAAAGCCCTTTTCAGGCGTATCTTAAACCCCTTTGTCTTAATGTGTGCTGTACAGTTGTTTTTTATACTTGAAAAAAAGTGTTGGAAAGTATTGTGTAATAAAAACAGATTAATCTATACCTTGAAAAAAGATCTTTACTTCAGCAATGCAGAACAACACTCCAACACTGTGCATTGTCCTATCTGGTCAATTACGGTATCCTGGAGGACTTCATCCTCCAGGCCATGGGACAGCAGCATCTGATATTGCACTTTTACAGAAGTTGTGCCTATATAACTCCCTTAGGTATGCACATCTCTTGATCTCCATTGTCTTCTCAATAGTCTATCACCGTCTGGTCTTGTGGGCTCTGTGCCTGTTCTTGCTCTACATCAGTGTGATAGATTTGAATGTTGCAGCAGGGGGCATGTGTGATCTACCGCTGCATTCTATTCTTCCTGGGCATGTTTTAGCAGCCTGGTAAAAAAGAAGGACCCAAGTCATGATTGGTGGTGTTCCCAGCATTGGGACCCACACTGATCTAATTTAAAGAGCTATTCAAGAATAAACCTATCCCTTGTATAAGTGATACATTGTTTAGGATTAATTTACACTAGACTGGATAAATTATTTCACCCTTGCAACTACCAAAAGTACAAAAAAAAAAAAAAAAAAAAAAAAAATTGGGGGCCCCTCAATGATGCCAGTATGTCTGCATAGGGTATATGGCCTGGCAATATTCAATTGAAACAACCACCTTATTTAATAAAACTTTATTGTTTTTTAATATAGCAATACATATTGGATTATTTCCCCTGCATTATTTATGAGGAGCTTGGAAACCATTTACTGCAAAATATCTGAATTCAGAAAAAAACGAGTATTATAAAGCTAGGCTCATTGTAGTCTAGTCATTTGGTAGAACAGCACAGGCAAGCTACGAATGTACAAATATTACCGTAGGGAAGCCGAATAAACAGATAATTGTGAGAATAACATCAGGACATAACCTTTATCTGCAATGAAATAACCTGTTTAAATATATTTCACACTGCATCCCATAAAAAAGGAGTTTTGCTTTGCATATGCTTATTTGGTCTTCTGGAAGGAAGGCGGTGCTTGCAATGTTATGGAGTTTCTTTGTGGAACATTACCTTCCTACATTCTAGCCATATATTACAACACGTCTTCGACCATCAGTGTACAATTGCATTGCTTGATGATGTGATTGTATAGGGTAATGCCTTTATAAAGGGTTTTTTCTGTATAATCAGCAGTTATGAATTTTCACCACTAATGGAAATGGAGATTCCCAGTATGGGACATGTAACATAAAATACTAATGATAATAATGGGGGTTATGTGCTTTCAGCAAGCACGGAGAGAGTTACACTGCAACTTGTGTCTGACAGTGAATCTGCCATGTTCTCATAAAACCACAAACCACGAGCTGTAGGACTGAACATTATTATCGCACTGATTACATTTGGTATAAACTTATGATGTAGTTTACTGGACACATTACAATGTAATGGCTTCTTTTAACACCATTATAAAAATGTAGTATATGGATGTCTTGCTACTGTTGTTCCCCAAACTCCAAGCCAGCCTACAATCTTTCTTCTTTCATTCGCCTGTCTGCTGTGAGATTTAGTCCAGCTATGCGGTACACGAAAATACCTACATGCACAGCATTTTAAGATACCCTCTACTTGTTCCCTTATCACGTGAACATTCCAAAAAAAGGCAATAAAATAATTAATTGATATAAAAGGACTAGGAGCTTGTACCGATCTAAAAGCAACAGAAAAGACAATTTGGGGCTGATGAAGCGGTACAGCGCCTGACATGCGGGAAGATGAAGAGGCAGACTTAGTAATATCTACATCTTCATCAGGTCACATTACTAATCACAAATCATGTGACATATCTGGTTTGTGGTATCGTGTTCACTATTTGTGTTTCATTCATTTATAAAATAGGACAAATATTCTGTACTGCGAAGAGAATAATCTGGACATCGAGGAATGATACAGAATAGAACAACAACGACAACAGAAAAGAGCAATAACCTTCTTCTCACTTAAAGGGGTTGTCCAGATTTGTGATCAAATTCTGTAGTCACCCTAGATGTCTGTAGACTTTTGAACCCACACAACGTGCACACTACACACTGTCAGGAGTCTCCGGTGCCAGAGGCAAGAGTGGGTGGTCATATGACCAATTTAAATATATGTGGCCAAGTGCTAACTAGATGTTCTCAGCCTCAGTTCACTTGTATTGAGCCAGTTGCAATGACACATGGTTAGTTGGAATATGGCCAGAAGTGCACAAATAACAAACTAGCAGTCATATGACTGTCCACTCTCACACTGACACCAGAAGATCCTGAAAGCTTGCAATCTGCGTGCTGTGAGATTATGAAATCTGAAGCCATACAGAGTGACTACAGACTTTCATCCCAGACATGGACAACCCCTTTAAATATTCAAGTCCATTGCAACCTGCCTCTTTAATTCACTTTAATAAACTTAGGTGGAAAGCAATGAAGCTGGAGTGGCATGGGAGGTTGCATGACCTGCTAATCACTTTCTGGCTACATTTCTACAAAGCCCAAGCTGTTGTGTATGGGCATTGGTAACCATATAAATGAATTTTGCTTGCTCTGTGCTGCCTAAAATCAGATAGCACATGAGCTGGAGGCTTTCTGTGCCTTTGTCAGGACCACCAGGATCTTGAGTGATGTAGATGTAGCAGTGCATCTTGAGCACTAAGGATGTAAAGACTAGATGTCAACCACCGTTTTCATTGCACTCAAGATGGTGGCGGTCACATTGGTAGTCGTGTGAGCACTTCCCTGACTCTGTGCCTTTATGCACAAGCACAGAAAGCTTTCAGTTGATATTCAGGTATCAGCATTCTGATGCCAGTATCATTGCATGTGTACAATGCTTTCAGCGAGTGCTCAAAAATACTTGTTGCATTATCTCATCCCGAATGCATAAAACTGTATTCTAAGTAAAAGTTCACATTTGTTTTATAATTTGACTACATAATAATGAAAGCAATATCTTAATCCCTAGAATTTTTAAGTATAAAAAATAGAATTTTAATTGCACAAAGACACCTAGAAATATTCTTTAGTGATTTTGATAATACTTTTGCATCCATACCATAGTGATCATAAAAATAATGTGCCATAACTATGATGTATTGTTAAGGACTATTATTGTTAGACGATTTATCATAGGCGGCCATACCTGCTAGTCGTGTTCATAATGGTTAACCTAAAATGGCGCAAAATTAATAACAGCACAAGTCTGTTGACTTACCAGCCGCTTAATTACTCTCAGCAGCAGTTTTTGCTGCTTTGGTTCGCTCTTGGTCATCAAAACTTGAGCAAAACTTTCCATGTTATCTGGGGTCATACTGTCCTGGTTGTCTCCACCATAGAGCTGGACCATCAGTGATAGGCATTGCGATGAATTTTCATAGATTTCTGGATCTTCTGATGGCAGCTAAAAAGAAAAGCTCTAGCGTTATTCTCTGCAGGTAAAATTTGTTCTACATTTTCTCTTTTTAGTTTAGTACTGTAGGAAGACTTTTCTTTATCTATTAAAGAGGCTCACATGTGAGTTTTTGGTGACCATTGACAATATCTAAGTCAAAAATTAGGCTATGAGAAATTTTTGCAAAATATGTGGTGTTTATGAGGTCTACTGGGGAAGCAGTGGAAGAGTGAAGTGTCAATGAAATACATGTTGGGGCTGATTCATTAAGACTGGGGTTGCACAATGCCCTGTTCTGCCCCCGCTCTTCCATAGCTCTATCCATTTTGGCTGAGATGGCCAAATCTGTTGTGGAAATGCCAAAAGTCCCAACATTTTTGCTCAACTTTGTCAATATCTTTGGGTTTGTGTTGTGAACTGTGTTTCTGGGCTCCCTCTGGTGGTCACTAACGGTATTGTGTTAGGTATGTCTTGTTGCAGGCCTGAGCTCCAGCTGTGTTGTTAAGCAGCGGGTGTTTCCTATTTGAGTCTCCTCTGGACTCCGTCTCTTGCCTGGCATCATTGTATCCAGACCTATTTGGTCTCCTCCGGATTCCTTTCAGTCTGCCTCATGCAAGAAAAGCTAAGTCTGTTTTGTACAATTTGGATCGTTTGCATTATTCAGTGTTTTTGTCCAGCTTGCTTTACATTTGATTTTTGACTCGCTGGAAGCTCTAGGGGGCTGATATTCTCCCTCCACACCGTCAGTCGGTGTGGGGGTTCTTGAATGTTCAGCGTGGATGTTTTGTAGGGTTTTCTGCTAACCGCATAGTCCACTATCTATTTTCTGCTATCTAGACTATTGGGCCTCACTTTGCTGAATCTAGTTCATCTCTACGTTTGTGTTTTCCTCTTGCCTCACCGTTATTATTTGTTGGGGGCTTTCTATATCTTTGGGGTTCAATTTCTCTGGAGGCAAGCAATGTCTTATTTTTTCCCTCTAGGGGTAGTCAGTTCTCCGGCTGGCTCGAGACGTCTAGAACCAACGTAGGCACGTTCACCGGCTACTTTTAGTTGTTTGTGTCAGGATCAGGTATGCGGTTAGCCCAGTTTCCACCTCCCTAGAGCAGTATTTATATTTTTGCTATCTTGCCGGAATATCAGAGATCCTCTGCCATTGGGATCATAACAGGTTTGCCAGATATTAGTCTAATGGGGCCTGAACGCTGAGTTTGCAAAAATCTGAATTCTCACACCAGTCTCATTTATTTGCAGCTCAGTCAGCTCATGTACAATATGGATGGGTGCATAAGTTATTTGCTGTTGACACTAGCAATGTCTCACCTACAAAACAGAGGAGAATAATGTATGCTGCAATTTTGCCATGTGGTACACATCAATATAACTTATTTGTAGCGGTGAGCAAAATGACTTGGAAGATCCTGGTTCGTTGGCCACATCGGTAGTCGGTGACCAAAAACACCATAACTGTGAGAATCTTTGATTACCTGACGGCATCTTGGATGCTTATTCTAATTAGACCTACTTATCACAAAAGGTGACGGGGATGCCAGCAGGGTAGTAAAAGATTAGAAGGCTCTGATCCGTTGGCCAAAGACTAATGACATGGCAGCTGGGACAGGGTCCTACAAATCTTTTTGCTCAAATGCTTATTTGGTCAGTGTACAGTCCATTGTGCACATAGACAACACACTTACCTTTAAATAAGATTTTCTAAACTGCACCATATGTAATAGAAATACTGTGTGGACTGAAAAGTTTTTCTAACCCAGATATTATTACAAATAGCCATAGGCTTTATATCCGTCTTTGCTAATTGGCACATTTTCATGTCTCATGAATTTAACTTTGGTTTCATCAATTTAATGTAAGCATAATGCATGTAAAGAGCTGTGGAATATGTTGACGCTATATAAGCAAAGCATAATAATATATAATAATATATAACAGAAAAATAAAATGCATATTCTTTTAATTTTGTTTTTAACTAGGTATTTTCTATTTTTAATAAGACCCCTGGGATGAACATAATAGTATATGCATACTTTCATATACAAAACATAATTTTTCTTCTTTTTTTGTACAATAACCTGAATCAAATATTATATAATTTTCTAAACAGAAAATTATATATCCCCGCAGATTTATGTGACCCACTCATATTTAAAATACATAAAGTAGAAAACCAAAGGTGGGTAGGTAAGGAATGAAAAACAAATCCCCCCAAATTCTTTAAATACGGTGTATAAATACAAAACAAAACGACATCTTCACAAGTGGCTCTTCTAAATAATGGCCATGGGGAGTTGGTCACTCAGGATCAAAAGAAGGCAGAATTACTAAGTGGGTTCTTTTTTTTAAGAATATTTTTATTAACTTTTTTGGATTTGAAAAACACAAAAGTATATCAACAAAAGATACAGAATAATAAATGATTGATTTTGTTAAAGAGAAACCATTCTACATACAGTGGGGGAAATAAGTATTTGACCCCTTGCTGATTTTGTAAGTTTGTCCACTGACAAAGACATGAACAGTCTATAATTATAAGGGTAGGTTAATTTTAACATTGAGAGAAAGAATATGAAAAATAAAAATCAGAAAATCACATTGTATAAATTATATACATTTATTTGCATTTTGCAGTGAGAAATAAGTATTTGATCCCCTACCAACCATTAAGAGTGCTGGCTCCTACAGACCAGTTAGATGCTCTAATCATCTTGTTATCTGCATTAAAGGCAGCTGTCTTACATAGTCACCTTTATAAAAGACTACTGTCCACAGACTCAATTAATCAGTCAGACTCTAACCTCTACAACATGGGCAAGACCAAATCGCTTTCTAAGGATGTCAGGGACAAGATCATAGACCTGCACAAAGCTGGAATAGGCTACAAAATCATAAGGCTATGTGCATACATTGCGGATTGGTGTGCGGATTTTTCCGCGCAAATTTTGTAAAATCCGCAGGTAAACTGCACTGCAGATTTGCCATGGATTTACCGGGTTTTTTGTGCGGATTCTACCTGCGGTTTTACACCTGCAGATTCCTATTGAGGAGCAGGTGTAAACCGCTGCAGAATCCGAACAAAGAATTGACATGCTGCGGAAAAAACAATGCTGCGTTTCCACGCGTTTTTTTCCGCAGTATGTGCTTTCCATACGTTTACATGGTACTGTACAACGCATGGAAAACAGCTGCAGATCTGCAGTGTCAAATCCGCTGCAGATCCGCAGCAAAATCCGCAATGTGTGCACATAGCCTAAGTAATACGCTGGGTGAGAAGGAGACAACTGTTGGTGCAATAGTAAAAAAAAAATGGAAGAAATACAAAATGCCTGTCAATCAACATCGATCTTGTGCACCATGCAAAATCTCATCTCGTGAGGTATCCTTGATCATGAGGAAGGTGAAATATCAGCCCAAACCTACACGGGGGAGCTTGTTAATGATCTCAAGGCGGCTGAGACCACAGTCACCAAGAAAACCATTGGTAACACATTACACTGTAAAGGTTTAAAATCCTGCAGTGCCCGCAAGGTCCCCCTCCTCAAGAAGGCACATGTGCAGGCCTGTCTGAAGTTTGCCAATGAACACATGGATGATTCACTGAGTGATTGGGAGAAGGTGCTGTGGTCAGATGAGACAAAAATTGTGGTCTTTGACATTAACTGAGACAGGCTACCAGGGTTGTTGAGCAGAGATGGAAAAGATCCCACTCCAATGAACACTTCATCGCATTCAAACAGTCCCTCACTACTTTCAAGGCCACTCTTGCTGCAGCAAAACAAACCTACTTTTCATCTCTCATATCCTCCTTGTCTCACAACCCTACACAGTTATTCAACACTTTCAATTCTCTCCTCCATCCCCCAGCACCCCCTCCCTCTCCACTCATCTCGGCGGAAGACTTTGCCTCATTTTTCAAGCAAAAGATTGATAAAATCAGAGACAGTTTTGGTTGACAACACCCAGAGCCCTTCCTCCTAACTGCCCAACCCTCCTCCTCCAAAACAAACTTCTCCACCAATGCAGAAGATCGACTCTCCACTCTACTCTCAAGACCACATCTGTGCCCTTGACCAGATCCCATCCCACTTCATCCCAAATCTCACCACGGTCTTCATTCCGACCCTAACTCATCTCTTCAACCTATTACTATCAACTGGTGTTTTCCTCTCAAGCTTTAAACATGCCTCAATCACACTTATCCTCAAAAAGCCCTCTCTTGACTCATCCTCTGCATCGAGCTATCGCCCCATATCACTTCTCCCCTATGCCTCAAAACTACTGGAACAACACATCCATCTTGAACTGCCCTCCCACCTCTCTTCCAGCTCCCTCTTCGACCGCTTTCAATCTGGCTTCTGGCCACATCACTCCACTGAAACTGCCTTATCTAAAGTCACCAATGACCTATTAACTGCCACAGCCAAGGGCACTGCTCTGTCCTCCTCCTCCTAGACCTGTCCTCTGCCTTTGACACAGTGGACCATTCCTTACTATTACAGACCCTCTCATCTCTTGGCATCACTGACTTGGCCCTATCTTGGATTTCGTAATACCCAATAGACCGAACATTCAGCGTCTCCCACTCGCACACCACATCCTCACCTCGCCCCCTATTAGTCTGAGTCCCACAAGGTTCAGTCCTAGGGCCCCTGCTCTTCTCCATCTATACCTTTGGCCTTGGACAGCTCATAGAGTCCCATGGTTATCAGCATCATCTCTATGCCGACAACACACAGATCTACATCTCTGGACCATATATCATCACCCTACTAACCAGAATTCCACAATGTCTGTCTGCTATTTCATCCTTCTTCTCTGCTAGATTTCTAAAACTTAATATGAACAAAACAAATTTCATCATCTTTCCACCATCTCACTTCACTCCCCCAACAGACCTATCCATTAAAGTAAATGACTGCCCACTCTCCCCAGTCCCACAAACTCGCTCCCTCGCCGTAATCCTTGACACTGATCTCTCCTTCAAACCACATATCCAAGCCCTATCCACTTCCTGCCGACTCCAACTCAAAAATATTGAATCTGCAAAAACCCTAGTCCATGCCCTCATCATCTCCTGCCTTGGCTACTGCAACCTCCTGCTCTGTGGCCTCCCCTCTAACACTCTCGCACCCCTCCAATCTATTCTAAACTCTGCTACCCGACTAATCCACCTGTCCCCCCGCTATTCTCCAGCCTCTCCCCTCTGTCAATCCCTGCACTGGCTCCCCATTACCCAACGACTCCAGTTCAAAAACCTAACCATGACATACAAAGCCATCCACAACCTGTCTCCTTCATACATCTGTGACCTCATCTCCCAGTACTTACCTGCACGCAACCGCAGATCCTTACAATAAGTTCCTTCTCTACTCTCCTCTTATCTCCTCTGCACACAATCGCATACAAGATTTCTCCCACGCGTCCCCCATACTCTGGAACTCTCTACCCCAACACATCAGACTCTCGCCTACCATGGAAACCTTCAAAAAGAACCTGTAGACCTACCTCTTCTGAAAAGACTACAACCTGCAGTAACCACTGATGGACCTAACCACTGCACGACCAGCTCTACCCTTGCCTACTGTATTCTCACCCATCCCTTGTAGATTGTGAGCCCTCGCGTGCAGAGTCCTTTATCCTTATGTACCAGTCATGACTTGTATTGATTAAGATTAGTATACTGGTCTTTTATTATGCATACCCTCCTCACATGTAAAGCACTATGGAATAAATGGTGCTATAATAAATAATAATAATAATTAACTCAACTTGCCGTGTTTGGATGAAGAGAAATGCTGCCTATGACCCAAAGAACACCATCTCCACTGTCAAGTATGGAGGTGGAAACATAATGTTTTGGGGGTGTTTCTCTGCTAAGGGCACAAGACAACTTCACTGCATTAATGGGAGAATAGATGGAGCTATGTACCGTAAAATCCTGAGTGACAACCTCCTTCCCTCAGCCAGGATATTAAAAATGGGTTGTGGCTGGGTCTTCTAGCAAGACAATGATCCAAAACATACAGACAAGGCAACAAAGGAATGGCTAAAAAAGAAGCACATTAAGGTCATGGAGTGGTTTAGCCAGTTTTCAGACCTTAATCCCATAAAAAAAACTTATGGAGGGAGTGGAGGCTCACAGTTGCCAAGAGACAGCCTCAAAATCTTAAAGATTTAGAGATGATCTGCAAAGACGAGTGGACCAAAATTCCTTCTGACATGTGCACAAAGCTCATAATCAACTACAAAAAATGTCTGACTGCTGTGCTTGCCAACAAGGGTTTTGCCACCAAGTATTAAGTGTTGCTTGCCAGAGGGATCAAATACTTATTTCTCACTGCAAAATGCAAATAAATTTATATAATTAATACAATGTGATTTTCTGGAATTTTTTAATATTCTATCTCTCAATATTAAAATTAACCTACCCTTAAAATTCACGTCTTTGTCAGTGGGCAAAGTTACAAAATCAGCAACGGATCAAATACTTAATTTCCCTCACTGTATAACCTTTATGATATAAGTTATATGTAGCAGAGCCGATCAAGTTATGCCAGCTTCTAGCCTCCCATGGAGGCTATTGAAGCATGGCAAAAGTTAAAAAAAATGTTTTTAAAAATATGAAAAAAATTATAAAACTTCAAATCACCCCCCTTTCGCGCGATTCAAAATAAATAAATAAAATAAATAAAAAAAAAAAATCAAACCCACACATATTTGGTATCGCCGTGTTCAGAATCGCCCGATCTATGAATAAAAAAAAGAATTAGCCTGATTGCTAAATGGCGTAGCGAGAAAGAATTTCAAAACGCCGGAATTACATTTTTTTGTCGCAGCGACATTGCATTAAAATGCAATAATGGGCGATCAAAAGAACGTATTTGCACCAAAATTGTACCACTAAAAACGTCAGCTCGTCAACCTAGTGATCCTGTTTGACTGACACTCAGGATCAGACGGCCTCTTTCGGGATGACTGGATTATGTATTACTGATGTACCTAAACCCCATTCTCTTTAGCCTTTCTCATCACTTAGTTGAACTCCATGGACAAGTGACTTTTTTCAAAAGTACTATGTAATTATGTTTTTATTATCCTGGACAATCCCTTTAATAGATACTATTATCTCATTTCCACTGTATATATCATTGGGATAAACCCAGTACAAAGAAAGCAAATTCTTCAATCCAGTACAGGTGAAATGTTGTAAACCTATTAATAAATGTATGAAAGGAACAGTGTTATACAGCTTTGAGTCACACTTGGGGGCTGCATGCATAAAATGAGGAAATATATTGTATTGTATGATATCTGCAGAATCATACTACATATACCTAAGAGAGTAAAGCAAGAAACTCTGTGGCGGCACACTACTGTATGACTGATGGCTGCACTTTCTAGAGCAGTCAATTTGTCATCTCTCACAAGCTATAATTCCACGTTGAAGAAACACGAGAAAAAAATAGAAAACTACAATCTATTTTCAGAATGACTGCATCAAGCAGCTACTCAAAGCAACATGAAATAGCTTTTCTTTTCTGCGGATGTGAAAGCTAGGCTTTCACCCCACAAATCATAGCACATAAGTAAATTGCATTGATTTACTTCCTCCACAAGGAACCTTTCTCTCAGAGGTATTCACTTAGGTAGCAACAACCTTGAAATACCAATCAGAAGATGCTAATAAAAAACAGATTTATGAGGTGTTTAAGGCGAACACACAAATTATAGAGCACTGCAGCACAATATACTTGGGACATACAAAGCTAAGTAATTCAGGAAATTGACCGCAAGACAACAGTATGAAAAAGGCAGTTGTAAATATTTAGTTAAAAAATGGTTGTCTAGAGGAAAAGATATTAACTGGATTGCCTGAAATAATAACCCTTTACTTGGCAAAACTACTAATACTGATGAGATTTATTACAGAGAGTACTGTATTGTTTAAGGAGGACCAAGTCAAAAGTGGAACATTTTTGGTCCTATTCCGTTTTCAATGCTTCACAGAGTTTGCAGTTTTTCAGTTTTTAAGTCCAAAGTTTTGGGCCTTTTTACTTAACACTAATTTTTATGTTTTTTACAAAACACCGTGTCTCACGGGTTCTCTGGGGTTGTGTCTTTAAGCTGCTCTGCATTATTTTCCTGTGAGCTCCGAAACAAAGAATGAAATAAGAGCAAAAACAAGTCACTTTTGTACTGATGACCGATCCGCTGTAACTAAGGCCTAATGCAGATCAGGTATGGAACAGAGATGAGCGGAGATTGTGAAATTTAAATTCACCAACTTTGCAGATTTTTCCACAAAAAAATTAATTTGCGTCAAATAAATTTGTGCGAGACGCATTATTAAAATGCCTCCAATTGCATGGAAAATATGTGTAGGGCACGAGTTCCCCTTGGGGGTCAAATGAACACATTTTGAGCTCTGTAATGCAAACACACCCATTTTAATCTATATATAACTTCAACCTATCTGACTAGGGACAAATGAATTGTTACCAGAGGTGGCCAACTGCATAAATAACGACACACTGCAGTATCAGACTTTTTTGGCTACTTAAATTGTATAAACCGGGGAAGATACAGGCATCACTGTTGTTTATAAGGAGGTGGTGCAAACGGAAGAAGCCGTGGCATTCTCACACAGCTGGGGGCAACAATTATCTGTGTTCCGGGAGAATAAAGAGGTTTGCGCTTTGCGGAATGAAGAACAGATAGCTTGTACTTAAGCCTTCCAAAAATTCTCTCTATAATTAGGAAGACAAAACAGATGTACTATACTATACTGAATGTAGAGAAGTAATGAACTCTCAACAAACTTATCTCTACAATGATTAGGGAATTATAAAGGCTTTTTACCAAGTTTTCAAAAAATTATTCCTATTTTTCTGGATACAAAGCAAGAGTATTGTTTTAATATGAAGAAGTAATGGTTTGTTGCCACAAAGTCTTTTAAAAAATTAGCACTATTTTTAGAGCTTTTTCTTGTGGGTAAAAAAACATTAGAGTATGTTTCCCAGCATCAGTAGCACTATCCAGCACTATAAAATACAATGTGCAGCCAGTAGATTAGTGACTAGAGTGACTGTGAAGTGGCTGCAGCAGCACGGTAGAGAGCTAGGACACGGTAGGCAAAAAGATGCTTAGAAATTTTACTGCCAGCAACAGAAGTCCAAGCAGCAAAAGTACACATTAGTACTATGAAACACAGTGGGCAGCCACAAGGTATATGGTTGGCGCATCTGTAGAGGGGCTGGGGAAAGAGCAGAACAGTAGAGCGTTAAGATGGGAAGGCAACGAGATGCTTTGCAGGTCATTAATTGCAGTCCCAACAGCAACAGTAGCATGGTATCACCCCCATTTTCAATTAGGTACATCAGCACTGAAGTAATACACCACAATGACATTAGGCCTTTTTTCTATCCCTATCCTGTGAGCTCTGAGTGCTCCCATCACTATGCAGTGCAGGTATATGTTTTATACTGCCTGTGATGGCCCCAACCCCCCCCCCCCCCCCCCCCCCCCCCGGCTGGACTACACCATAGGATCAAGTTGCTGCAGGGCGTCATGTGGAAGCAAATCCCGCCACGCCTGACACTATTAGCCCATACACAGAGTGTGAAATGGTGTAGGGATCTTTTTTTTGTGGATCCTGATGAATCAAATCACAGATTATTTGGATTCAGGAAAATCAACTTGAATGAAATCCTCTACGGATTGACCCCTTATCTCTGGTTTACACTTCAGCAATTAAATTATTTTAGTTTTTGTTATTTTTATTTTCTCCCTCAAAATGATTATAGTTCTCAATGGATTTGTACAGATTATAAGTGACATTAAAAGATGGAAAAAGTTCTGAAATGATTCTTCTTGGAATTATTATTTTTTTTTTACAAAAACCTAGCATTTTAACAGGCATGTGCAGACTTATTAAATCCACTGTTTATAAACAGTCTTCAATAAAACATAACTTTTAATCCTAAATATAGAAGACAAACTAACCTCAGAGTAAATTAATTCAAATATTAAAATCGAAGAACTGAAATAAATTAACTTTTTCATGATATTCTAATTTTGTGAGAAGCACCTGTATATTCATATATACTCTATATCAGCCATATTTTTAAATCTTATATTGCGCATTTTAATTTTCTAGGCCCAATCGTGGCAAAACTTCCATTTTACATGACCCAGCACAAGGTTCAGTACAGTTGCACTGGAAATAACACAGTCAATTATCAGTTGTGAGAAATGAAACTGTCACATTGAGGGTAAAAGCAATGAGAAGTGTTAATTTAGTATGTGAACATTCATAATGCATGTGTTCTTATAATTACTCCCATAGAAAGTTCTATATCCACATGCAGCAGCTTTCAGAAATGTCTATTCGTAAACTAGTGGAGAACTTGTGAACACATCTCTTACGTTTCAGGACAATTTTTCTTCTTCCTCAGTACCAAAATGGATTGTTTGAGGTTAATAGTAGATGTAGGCATTACATCATTTTCTATTCTCCCTCAGTGCTAACATTTCTACGGTTTAATGAATAGAAAATGAATATATTTAGGGTATAATGAGCTCATCTGCATTTCATTAATACTAACTGCAGATACAATAAAGGCCACCATTTTTCATGAGTTAATGCAATAAAAGAAATTACCAGAATTTCTTCACTGTGTAATGTATTGTGACTGGTGTCAGATATCTCAAATTAAACAGGAACTTTGCATTTGTTCTTGCTTTTTTGTTTGATGATGCATTATAGAGCATGCATGTAGCGATTCCTAGTAATGAGATCAGATCTGGATAATTCCCAGCAGTAAAGTAGATTAAAGGGGTTTTCCAACAATCACTATGTGGTCTTATAATAATATACACAGATAAGTATTAAATTATGCCAATATAAGCTATTTTTCAATCTACCCCATTTTATGCATATTGTCCTCATAAGAATGATTCTCCAGGATCTATTAACCCTTCAGTTGCCATTGCAATATTTCTGTAGTTTCAGGGGCCCTGGTCAGTTCTGCATAGTGCAGTCTCCTTCAGCTGGCATCCTGCCAGGATGGCTGTGCTGTGTCTCATAGAGAGCTTCTACAATGAGTAAGAACGTCACAGAAGGGTGATGAACACGTCATTACACTGGAAGCTCAGAGAACATACCAGGAAGCAGCAGTGTGCCTGTGTGCTGGAAAAAAGTTGTGGGATGTCATTGATGATGCTGATAGGCTATATACAAGTGACAGAAAGGAGAGGTATACTCTAACACGACCTGTATATACAGAGGACAGAAAGAAGAGATATACTGCTGGATGGGCTGTATACAGAGGGTTAAAAGGAAAAAGAAAGATATAGTGTAGGAGAGGGCTGTTCACAAGTGTTGAGATTATGCAGTTGTTGCCAACAAATCAGTGAGGTGAAACTGCTAATGTTGCTCTATTAATGCATATTACAAAAAAAAAATATCTTCTGCCATATGCATCGATAGAGCAGAATTTGAATTTTCATATCACTGATCTGTCAATAGCAGGCAACAAACAACTCTGAACTGCAGTTATGAAGGAGTGCAGGAGAGTTGAGCTCTGCTAGAACAAGCCAACAATGTAAAACCACACTGCAGATATACTGATGTAGATGACAAACTTGTTTAGGCAAGGTACTGCACAGGAAAAGAGAGAACAGAAATATAACATGAATTTTACACTAATATTAGCTTGATAACTCAGTTAGGGCTACGCAGAAGCACACAGGAGATGAGGAGGAGTCTGTAGCGATGAAGGCAAGCAAGTGCTGTTGGGAAATGTAGTTTTAGAATATGCGGACCAGAGTGCCCATTCTCTATGTGGAGCTGGATGTACTTAGGGGCATATAGAGATGGAAAAAAAATACAAAGGTACAAGAAAATAATTTTATGATGGGCTTGGTTTGTATATTAACAATAAGAATGCACTTATTGTGCTTTGTCAAAAATAATCTGATTGTGAGAATGTTTATGTGTCTGTTTTTAAGGCATCCATACGCAATAGACTAACATCACCTGACCCTAGCGGTTGGCCAACAGTCTAATGTGTTTGTGCCCTTTGTGGGGCTCTTCCACGACTGATGATGTCTTTGCTGAAAAAGATCCAACAGGTCAGATTTCCAAGGCTGATCTATTTGTTCTCTGGAAGAAAAGCAGAGGGGTCTGGCAGTGGCCCTCTCATAGAGAACACAAGAGTGCTCAGCTGAGCCAAGTGCTCCTGTTTATGGAGGAGTTAGGGGAGATGGCTGATCGTTCTACTGATATCCATGTATGTGTATTGGGGGTTTACAGAAATGGGTGCAGGTGTCTGGTTCTTAGCAGGTTTGTGATAGAAAATAGCTTATGAACAAACTCTAGTTATAGCTCTTCCTTCTGATTTAATAATGTTACCACTTTAAATTACGCCTCCAAATGAATCATATTCACCTGATGAAAACTAACAATTTTAAACTTACTATTAATTTAAAGTGAATCTTCATATTTTTGTATCATATCAAGTTTTGTCAAGTAAATTAAGTGCTTATTATTTTGCAGTATATATTTAAGGAGGTCTAATCAAAATTATTACATAATCCATCCTAATTATCTATAACCCCAATTACAATAAAAGATCAGCTGCTGTGCAAAATATAGAGAAAACAAGTAAATCTCCTATATCCACATTTCATTCATAACAGAACACAGATCAGAACTTGAAAGTTAAACATTTTTCCATTTCATTTAAAAAAATTAACTAATTTAGAAATTGAGGCCAGCAACAAATTTAATGAAAAAAGGTAGGGATAAAGCCTTGTGCACCAATGCGTAGTAGAATAGCCTTTTCTTTTTAAAACAGTGTGTAAACATCCTGGAAGTGAGATTAATTCCTGGAGTTTTGGGAGAGGAATGTTGTCCAGTTCTTAACTAATGTAGGATTCCAGATATTAAAGGGAACCTGTCACCCGCCCCGCAATGTGAATAAATCATAAGTCACTGCGGGGCTGGGAATCACAAGCAGGGCGGCCGCGCCGGCGCAGTCAGCTGGACTGCATATGAGGAAAGACGGGCAGCGCTCACTGCGCCTGCACCAGGAAGGGGAAAAGAGCGCAGGCGCTATTTTCAAAACAGCGGTGAGGAAGCGGCGCCCGGCGCCAAGAAGATGTGAGTGACAGCTGTGTGGCGTCTGCTGCAGGGGGGAAACGCCGGCCTCCTTGATGAAGACAAGGTATTTCTGACAAATTAAAAAACGGATTATTTCTCTAGTTACAGCACCCAGAACTAAAAGAGCCACCTTGTCAGAATGCAGCATTACTGCTGCACAAGGTGGCTCTTTTAGTTTGAAACGACTGGGGGGGGGGGGGTGACAGGTTCCCTTTAAACAGTTCTGGGTCTTCTGTGGCAGGTTTTTCATTTTCTGATGCGCTAAGTGTTTTCTACTGGTGAAAGGTCTGGACTGCAGGTGGCCAGTTCTTCAGCCAAACTCTTCTTTTGCGCAGCCATCCTGTTGTGCTGGATGTAGTATGTAATTTAGTTTTGCCGAAATATGCAAGGTCTTACTTGAAATAGACGTTGTCTGGATGGAGCATATTTTGTTCAAAATCCTCTATATAATGCTCAGCATTAGGCCGGCGTCACACTAGCGACTTATACGGATGTATGAGAGCAGAAAATACGTCCAGAAAATACGCATTGCACACAGCCCAATGATTCTCTATGGGGCAGCTCCTATCTGCCGTATATTACACATCCGTAATATACGGTATGTTACGGGCGTAGAAAATCGCAGCATGCTGCGTTTGTCAGCGTATTGCACAAAAAATACGCCAATGAAAGTCTATGGGGCGAGAAAATTACGGATTACACACGAACCATGCGTGTGACTTGCGAGAAATATGCACCGGTGTTCTATAGAAAAGCCGGTAATTCAGTGCAGTGTACAGTAAAATCACACTGACAGAATAGAAGAGAATAGGTAGAATAAATGTGTACATATAGAATGTGTGTATATATGTCAGCGAGACACACACATACAGTTAGGTCCATATATATTTGGACAGAGACAACATTTTTCTAATTTTGGTTATAGACATTACCACAATGGATTTTAAACAAAACAATTCAGATGCAGTTGAAGTTCAGACTTTCAGCTTTCATTTCAGGGTATCCACAATAAAATTGGATGAAGGGTTTAGGAGTTTCAGCTCCTTAACATGTGCGACCCTGTTTTTAAAGGGACCAAAAGTAATTGGACAATTGACTCCAAGGCTATTTCATGAACAGGTGTGGGCAATCCCTTCGTTATGTCATTCTCAATTAAGCAGATAAAAGGCCTCGAGTTGATTTGAGATGTGGTGCTTGCATTTGGAAGGTTTTGCTGTGAAGTAAACATGCGGTCAAAGGAGCTCTCCATGCAAGTGAAACAAGCCATCCTTAAGCTGCGAAAACAGAAAAAAACAAGCCGAGAAATTGCTACAATATTAGGAGTGGCAAAATCTACAGTTTGGTACATCCTGAGAAAGAAAGAAAGCACTGGTGAACTCATCAATGCAAAAAGACCTGGGCGCCCACAGAAGACAACAGTGGTGGATGATCGCAGAATAATCTCCATGGTGAAGAGAAACCCCTTCACAACAGCCAACCAAGTGAACAACAGTCTCCAGGAGGTAGGCGTATCAATATCCAAATCTACCATAAAGAGAAGACTGCATGACAGTAAATACAGAGGGTTCACTGCACGGTGCAAGCCACTCATAAGAATCAAGAATAAAAAGTCTAGACTGGACTTTGCTATAAAACATCTAAAAAAGCCAGCACAGTTCTGGAAGAACATTCTTTGGACAGATGAAACCATGATCAACCTCTACCAGAATGATGGAAAGAGAAATGTATGGCGAAGGCGTGGTACAGCTCATGATCCAAAGCATACCACATCATCTGTAAAACACGGTGGAGGCAGTGCGATGGCTTGGGCATGCATGGCTGCCAGTGGCACTGGGTCACTAGTGTTTATTGATGATGTGACACAGGACAGAAGCAGCCGAATGAATTCTGAGGTATTCAGAGCCATACTGTGTGCTCAGATCCAGCCAAATGCAGCCAAACTGATTGGTCGTCGTTTCATCCTACAGATAGACAATGACCCAAAACATGAAGCCAAAGCAACCCAGGAGTTAATTAAATCAAAGAAGTGGAATATTCTTGAATGGCCAAGTCAGTCACCTGATCTCAACCAAATTGAGCATGCATTTCACTTGTTAAAGACTAAACTTCAGACAGAAAGGCCCACAAACAAACAGCAACTGAAAACCACCGCAGTGAAGGCCTGACACAGCATCAAAAAGGAGGAAACACAGCGTCTGGTGATGTCCATGAGTTCAAGACTTCAGGCAGTCATTGCCAGCCAAGGGTTTTCAACCAAGTACTAAAAATAAACATTTTATTTAAAATTATTGAATCTGTCCAATTACTTTTGGTCCTTTTAAAAACAGGGTGGCACATGTTAAGGAGCTGAAACTCTTAAAAACTTCATCTGATTTTAATGTGGATACCCTCAAATGAAAGCTGAAAGTCTGAACTTCAACTGCATCTGAATTGTTTTGTTTAAAATTCATTGTGGTATTGTCTATAACCAAAACTAGAAAAATGTTGTCTCTGTCCAAACATATATGGACCTAACTGTATATATATATATATGTATATATATATATATATATATATATATATATATATATATATATATATATATATATATATATATATATATATATATATATATATATATATTTCCATTTAATTCAGCGCTAGATAGCAGAAAAGCCAGTAATTCAATTGCCGGCTTTTGCTATCTCTTTCACAAACGCGGCAGGATACGAGACATGGTTTACATACAGTAAACCATCTCATATCCCTTCTTTTATTACATATTCCTCTTTACTAATGTAAGAAGTGTCTTTGTGTCAAATTTGGGGGCTCTAGCTATTAAATTAAAGGGTTAAATCCCAGAAAAAATTGGCGTGGGCTCCCGTGCAATTTTCTAAGCCAGAGTGGGAAAGCCAGTGACTGAGGGCAGCTATTAATAGCATAGAGAGGGACCATGGTATTGACTGTTTACCAATTGGATTAATTTATATTTTGTTAGATCAACATTTTTAAATGTGATACCAAGTATGTGTATTTTTTTTTAGTTGCTTTATTCTTAATGGGTCAAAAAGGAGGGTGATTGCACCGATCGTGGGCATTTACCTCCTCTGATGCCTGCGTGCTTCCATCAGGACAACGCGATGCGATAGCGTTGTCATGATGGCCTCCATGGAGACCCCAGCCCCAAGATGGCCACAGGGTCCTTCTGGGTCCAACAGGGGAGGTGGTTTGTGAGCGCCTCCTCAGCAGGCGCTGACAAGCCTCCTTCCTTGCCTGTCAGATGCTGATGTGATACTCTGCAGTGCAGAGTATCAGATCAGCGATCTGACACCATACAGTGATGTCCCAAGATGGGACAATGTAAAAAAGTAAAAAAAAATATTAAAAAGTGTAAAAATATCCCGCAAAAATACAAGCCATGATCCAGCTCCATCAGCAGAAAAAATAAAAAGTTACAGCTCTCAGAATAAAGCGATGCAAAAATAATTATTTTTTCCATAAAATACTTTTCATTGTGTAAAAGCACCAAAACATAAAAAAAATAAATTTGGTTTCGCTATAATCCTACTGACCCTAAGAAAAAAGCTGTCTTACCAATTTTACCACACGCAGAATGGTATTTAAAAAAAAAAAAAAAAAAAAAAAGGAATTCCTGAATTGCTGGTTTTTGTCCATTCTGTCTCACAAAAATCGGAATAGAAAGCAAAAAATGTCATGTGCCCGAAAATGGTACCAATAAAAATTTCAACAAGTCTTAACATGACTCTGTCGGCTGAAATATGAAAAAAATTATAGCTCTCAAAATGTGGTGATACAAAAACTAGTTTTGCAATAAAAAGTGTCTTTTAGTGAGTGACAGCAGCCAAACATAAAAACCCGATATAAATCTGGTATTGCTGCAATTGCACCAACCCAAAGAATAAAGTCGCCTAATCACTTACACCGCACAAGGAACTGAGTAAAAAGTAAATAAAACCAATGCTGTTAATTTTTTCATTCTGCCTCCCAAAGATCACAGTAAGGCTCAGCGCAAATTTAATCTGCACTCTGCACTTACACCGGAGTTTCATGTACACCTTTGAAGTAAAGTATGTGATTCAGACAGAACCTCTGGTGGAATATTCCCTATAATGAGGCAGATGGAGGTACTGTGGACCTGTGATCGGGCAATGTCCGTCTTTTTAGGACTGCATAAAAGGTGCCATTGGCCAGAGTTTTGTGCACTTCTAAAAAGAAGGACACCGCTGAACAAAGACCAGACAAAGTCCAGAGTAACTCTGCTGCCTCATTTTAGTGACTGGATCCATCGGGGGTTTCATCTGTCACATCACTCAGAGATTTAGTTGGAAACCCCGATGTAAGTGCTCAGCGCAGAGCGCC
Organism: Ranitomeya variabilis; assembly: GCF_051348905.1. Lineage (NCBI taxonomy): Eukaryota > Metazoa > Chordata > Amphibia > Anura > Dendrobatidae > Ranitomeya > Ranitomeya variabilis. Next base: position 143,293,873 of record NC_135237.1, on the reverse strand, counting down.
AGATAAATGTGATCATAAATGTTATGTAAAATGTTCCCAATAAAAGCTTCAACTCAATGCAAAAAAAGCAAGCCCTCACTTAGGTCCGTCATCTGTTATTGGAAATATGTGGGCTTCCATGTTACTGGTAGCAGAAAGGCTCTGGAAAAGCGAAATGGCTCCTCAACCCACAAAAGAATTTCAGCAACTTCTCCGTTCCCAAATCCAAACGATCTCCCTCCCTTCTGAGCCCCAGTGTGCCTAAACAACATTTAGTGCCCACATGATTGACATTTCTGTAGTGATGAGAGCCAGCCTAATTTACAGGTGCATGTCTCCAGAAGCACGGGCTAGGCATAATGTACTAGTCACTAGTCACTCAGCAACATCCACTGTGCTTGTTTCTGGAAAACACCAGTGGAGTCAGAATTGTAACTAGACTTGTAGATGAATTCCCAAAGGGGTATAATTTCCAAAATGGGGTTCCTCTAGGAGGGATTCTGCTTTGTCTAGCACTAAGGGGCTCTGTATATGGAGTCCGCAAACTATTCTAGGAAAATCTTAGCTCCAGGAGGCAAATAGCTCTCCATCCTTTCAGAGTCTATCCATATGGCTAAGCAGTACTGTACAGCCACATATGGGGTATTTCTACATTGAGCAGAAATTGTAAGACAAATTTTGGTGCCATTTTTACCATTTTCTTAGTATGAAAATGTAAAATTTGGGGTTAGCACAATTTTGGTAGTAAAAATGTAAATTACTTTTTCTTCACTGCCCAATGGTATGAAATTCTGTGACACACCTATGTGTCAATATAATCACTGCACCCCTAGATGAATTTATTGAGAGGTATACTTTGTAAAATGGGGTCACTTATGGGAGTTCTGCTGTTGTGGCACCTTAAGGGCTCTGCCAATATAACATGGCACCCTCAAATCAGTGCAGCAAAATTTGCGCTGTAATATGGCCCTACTTCCCTTCTGAGCATTGTACTGTGCTTCAAAAGTAGTTTTCGGCCACATATGGGGTATCGCTGAACTCAGGAAAAGTGGCAAAACAATTTTTGGGGGTCCATTTTCACCTGTTACCCTTGTGAAAATACAAAATTTGGAGCTAAAAAGATGTTTTGGGGGAAAAATTTAATTTTTTTGTTTTCATGGCTATACATAATAAACTTCTGTGAAGCACTTAGGGATTCAAGGTGCTCAAAACATATCTAGATAAATTCCCAAAGGGGTCAAGTTTTCAAAATGGTGTCACTTGTGTGGGGTTTCCACTGTTTAGGCACATCCAGGGCTCTCCAAATGCAACATGGCATCCGCTAATTATTCCAGCAAATTTTACATTTAAAAAGTTAAATGGCACTCCTTCCCTTCCAAGCCCCACCGTGAGCCCAGACAGCTGTTTTCCTCACATGTTGTGTATCTGCTCACTCAGGATAAGTTGCACAACAAATTGCATGGATCAATTTCTCCTTTTACCCTTATGAAAATGCAAAATTTGGAGCTAAAAAAGGATTTCTCTGGGAAAAATGTGTTTTTTTTTAATTTTGTGAAGCAATTGTGGGTTCAAGGTGCTCATTACACATCTAGATAAGTTCCCTTGGGGGTCTAGTTTCTAAAATGGTGTCACTTGTGTGGGGGGGTTTCTAGTTTTTAGGCACATCAGGGCCTCTCCAAATGCGACATTGCATTCGCTAATTATTCTAGAAAATTTTACTTTCAATAAGTCAAATGGCGCTCTTTCCCTTCCAAGCCCTGCACCCAAACAGTTGTTTTCCTTTACATATTGGGTAATTGCGCACTCAGGAGAAATTGCACAACAAATTGTATGGCACAATTTCCCCTTTTACTCTTATGAAAATGCAAAATTTGGAGCTAAAAAAGACTTACCGTATTTTCCGGCGTATAAGACGACTTTTTAACCCCTGAAAATCTTCTTAAAAGTCGGGGGTCGTCTTATACGCCGGGTATCGCCTTGCCGGGTGTATATGGTGGGTGGGGGGGGAGTGGGCCTGATGACGACGAGGGGGCGTCTCACAGGAAAGTGAGTATCCCCCATTACCTCATTGTATCACTGCAGAGTGGGGTCTCTGCTGGGAGCGGCGGCAGCTGTGCTGTGGGGCGGCGGCTCCTCTTCTTCAGTGTGGGGCCTCTGTGCTGCTGGGCGGCGGCGGCGGCTTATCTTCAGGCAGTCGGGGCTCCTCCGGTATCTCCTTAAAGCCCAGAGGCCCTGCCGGCAACTCCATCGGTGCAATGCAGTGGCCTCCGGGAACATGGCCGCTGCTCAGATTCAGATCTGAATCTGAGCATGCGCCGCCCCCAGCGGCCATTTTCCCGGAGGTCACCGCATAGCAGCAATGGAGCTGTCTCCGGGAAAATGGCCGCTGCTCAGATTTAGATCTCGTCTCCCGAGATCTCGGGACGAGATCTGAATCTGAGCAGCGGCCATGTTCCCGGAGGCCACTGCATTGCACCGATGGAGTTGCCGGCAGGGCCTCCGGGCTTTAAGGAGATACCGGAGGAGCCCCGACTGCCTGAAGATAAGCCGCCGCCGCCGCCCAGCAGCACAGAGGCCACACACTGAAGAAGAGGAGCCGCCGCCCCACAGCACCCACGCGGCACAATGAGGAGCAGCAGCCGCCGCTCCCAGCAGAGACCCCACGCTGCAGCGATACAATGAGGTAATGGGGGATACTCACTTTCCTGTGAGACGCCCCCTCGTCGTCATCAGGCCCACTCCCCCCCCCCCAAAAGGCACAAAAGTCACCGGCCCTATAAGACGACACGGTTTATAAGAAGACCCCCGACTTTTAAGAAGATTTTACATTTTAACTGGAAAAGTTGGGGGGTCGTCTTATACGCCCAGTCGTCTTATACGCCGGAAAATACGGTATGTGGGAAAAATGTGATTTTCTTTATTTTCTCAGCTCTTTGTTATAAACTTCTGTGAAGCACCTGTAGGTTCAAGGTGCTCAGTACACATCTAGATAAGTTCCCAAAGGGGCCTAGTTTCCAAAATGGTGTTACTTGTGGGGGGTTTCCACTGTTTAGGCACATCAGGGGCTCTAAAAACATGACATGGTGACTGATAATTATGCCAGTAAATTTTACATTCAAAAAGTGAAATGGCACTTCTTCCCTTCTGAGCGCTGCCATGTGCATGAACAGTGTTTTTCTCCCTCATGGCATGGGCGCACTCAGGAGAAATTGCACAACAAATTTTGAGGTCCATTTAAACCTGTTTACCCTTCTCAAAATAAAAAAAATTGGATCTGAAATAATTTTTTGGGGAAAAAGTTAAATGTTCATTTTTTTCCACTTTCCAAAAATTCCTGTGAATACATTTCGTAAGGGGTCTAGTTTCCAAAATGGGGTCATTTGTGGGGGGTTTCCACTGTTTAGGCACATCAGGGGCTCTCCAAATGGGACTTGATGTGCACTAATGATTCCATGAAATTTTACATTCAAAAAGTCAAATGACGCTCCTTCCCTTCCGAGCCCGGCCGTGCACCCAAACAGTAGATAAATTTCCCCCACATATGGGATATTGGCATGCTCAGGAGAAATTGCACAACACATTGTATGGTCCATTTTCTCCTGTTATTCCTGCAAAATTAAAAAAAAAATAGGTCTAAAGGAAAATTTTTGTGAACAAATGTGAATGTTTATTTATTCCTTCCACATTCCAAAAATCCCTGTGAAGCACCTGAAAGGTTAATAAACTTCTTGAATGTGGTTTTGAGCACCTTGAATGGTGCAGTTTTTAGAATGGTGTCACTTTTGGGTATTTTCTGTCATATAGGCCCCTCAAAGTCACTTCAAATGTGTAGTGGTCCCTAAAAAAATGGTTTTGCAAATTTCGTTGTAAAAATAAGAAATTGCTGGTCAATTTTTAACCATAATAACATCCTAACAAAAAAAAATGATTCAAAAATTGTGCTGATGTAATGTAGACATATCGGAAGTAAATCACAAATAAACGCAAGTCATATCAAAGAAATTTTACCAGTACCATGAAGTACTATATGTCACAAGAAAATAATCTCAGAATCAGTGGGATCCATTGAAGCATTCCAGAGTTATGACCTCTTAAAGTGAAAGTGGTCAGAATTGTAAAAATTGGCCTGGTCAGGAAGGTGAAAACAGGCTTCAGGGCAAAGGGGTTAAAGCTATTTTTAGAAAGATTTTTCAGTAAGCTCTTTATTATCAGAGGGATGATTCCAATGACTGATAACAGATTTGTACACTGATCCAATATTCACAATAGGATCAGCAACAATAGCTGACCCTGCTCTCCCTCTTTTCACAGTGACCTTTGCAGGTGCTTATTAGATGCTCAACACAAAAGATAGCGTGAGAGGCTGTCCACTGTGGCTACTATATGTGTGAATTTACTGAAATAGTAAGAAATTAGAGTCTTAAAAAGCCCCACTGGTTAAAATTACAAGATTTCTAATTTTTAGTTTAATCCCTAAGTTACACAGACAATTTTGTACTTAATGACCAAGCAATTTTTACAATTCTGACCACTGTAAGTTTATAAAGTTATAGTTCTGGAACACTTCAACATATCCCACTGATTCTGAGATTCTTTTATGACATATTAAACTTCATATTAGGCTGGGGTTACACACAATGTATAAACAATCTGTCCGATTTTGTCTGCTGAGAATCGCACAAATGTTCTCCGTATGGTGATCCGTATCTCATCCGTCTGCTATGCCAGGATGTTTTTTTTTTCTCATCCGTATGGTGAGATTTTCTCATACACTTGCAAAATGCGCAAATAATGGCTGAGCCATTCCTGTCACCTGCCCAATGCCTGAGAATTTCTCGCAAGTCACACGCATGGTCCATGTGCTGTGTGATTTTTTCTCACACCCATAGACTTGAATTGGAGATACGCAGACAATCGCAGCATGCTGCGATTTCACTCGCAAGCGTAATACGGATGAGAAAAAACAGATGAGAGCTTAGATTAACATTGGTCCGAGTGCTATGCGATTTTTTATCGCATAGCACTCGTCCGTATTAGTCTAGTGTGACTCCGACCTTAGTGGTAAAATTTCTTCGATATGACTTGCGTTTATTTATGACAAAAATGGAAATTTGTCAAAAATATAGCAATTTTTCAAACTTTAATTTTTGCACCATTAAATCAGAGAGTGGTGTCACACAAAATAGTTAATAAATAATAATAAACATTTCCCACATGTCAACTTTACATAATTTTTTTTTGTTAGGACGTTATATGGATTTAAAGTTGACCAGCGATTTCTCATTTCTCCAACAAATTTTTTTTAGGGACCAGTTCACATTTGAAGTGAGTTTGGGGGGTCAATGTAACAGAAAATATGCAAAAGTGACATCATTCTAAAAACTGCACCCCTCAAGGTGGGCAAAACCACATTCAAGAAGTATATTAACCCTTCGCGCGCTTCACAAGAACTAAAGGAACGTGAATGGAAAAAAAATAACATATTACTTTTTTCACAAAAAATTTACTTTGGAAACAAACTTTTTATTTTCACAAGGGTATCAGGAGAAAATGGACAACACAATTTGTTGTGCAATTTCTCCTGAGTACGTCATTACCCGTATGTGGGGGAAAGCCCCTGTTTGGATGTGTCACAGGTTCCTTCTCAGGTATCACATAATCAACATAGCAAGAGAATAGTGAACAATCCCAAGACCTTTATTTAGGCAAAAGTACAAAAGGTCCATATACGATCCACCACATAAAGGATACAATATTCCAGAACACGAATGCAGTTCAGTAACAGGATAAAAGTCCAACAATCCAGCACAGAGGATAACAGCCCATATTCCCTTCTTTCTCTCTCTGACCTGCTCTTCACATCATGGTTCCACACCGGATATGATCTCTGTCTCACCTCCCTGATATTTACAAGTCCCTCTCCTCATTCACAGGTTAGGGGGGTGGGTCACAGGGGCTCATTGTTTCAACAAGTTAGGTCAACATGTCATTAGCATATAGCAAACAACATTATACACTGACTCTGTGGAGAGATAACAATACAGAACTGTGGGGAGAATATCAGATGGCAAATAACAACGTCCTACAAGAGAACACCATGAAAATAAGTAAAATAGAAATATACACAAAAATGATACCCACAAAGCATATCACACCATCACAGGGTGCATAGCAGGGCTCAGAAGGGAGGGAGCACCGTTTGACTTTTTCAACACAAAATTGGCTGGAATCAATGGCGGGTGCCATGTTGCATTTGGAGACCCCAATGTACCTAAACTGTGGAAACCCCCCAATTCTAACTCCAACCCTAACACAGCCCTAATCCCAATACACCCAAACCCTAATACCAACCCTAAACACAACCATAAACCCAACACAACCCTAACACCATCATAACCCCAACACAACCCAAACCAAACACCACCCTAACCCCTTCACAACCGTAACTGTTATGACCCCAATGGCGAGGGTCTCAGAGGAACGTGGAAGTCTGCAGAATACAAAAATCCAGCTCATAGGGCAGTGGTAACTGGGTTGACCATATATCTACTCCTAACGCCAACACTAGAAGTAGCCGGGGATCATTCCTACGTTGATTCTAGATGACACGCGCCAGCCGGAGAATCTAGCTACCCCTAGTAGAGGAAAACAAAGACCTTTCTTGCCTCCAGAGAAGGGGACCCCAAAGCTGGATAGAAGCCCCCCACAAATAATGACGGTGAGGTAAGAGGAAATGACAAACACAGAAATGAACCAGGTTTAGCACAGAGAGGCCCGCTTACTGATAGCAGAATAAAGAAAGGTAACTTATATGGTCAACAAAAACCCTATCAAAATCCACACTGGAAATTCAAGAACCCCCGAACCGTCTAACGGTCCGGGGGGAGAACACCAGCCCCCTAGAGCTTCCAGCAAAGGTCAGGATATAGATTTGGAACAAGCTGGACAAAAATACAAAACCAAAACAAATAGCAAAAAGCAAAAGGCAGACTTAGCTGATATAACTGGAACCAGGATCAGTAGACAAGAGCACAGCAGACTAGCTCTGATAACTACGTTGCCAGGCATAGAACTGAAGGTCCAGGGAGCTTATATAGCAACACCCCTAACTAACGACCCAGGTGCGGATAAAAGGAATGACAGAAAAACCAGAGTCAAAAAACTAGTAACCACTAGAGGGAGCAAAAAGCAAATTCACAACAGTACCCCCCCCCCTTAGTGAGGGGTCACCGAACCCTCACCACGACCACCAGGGCGATCAGGATGAGCGGCATGAAAGGCACGAACTAAATCGGCCGCATGAACATCAGAGGCGACCACCCAGGAATTATCCTCCTGACCATAGCCCTTCCACTTGACCAGGTACTGAAGCCTCCGCCTGGAGAGGCGAGAATCCAAGATCTTCTCCACCACGTACTCCAACTCGCCCTCAACCAACACCGGAGCAGGAGGCTCAGCAGAAGGAACTACAGGCACAATGTACCGCCGCAACAAGGACCTATGAAATACATTGTGAATAGCAAACGACACAGGAAGATCCAGACGAAAAGATACAGGATTAAGGATTTCCAATATCTTGTAAGGCCCAATAAAACGAGGTTTAAATTTGGGATAGGAGACCTTCATAGGAACAAAGCGGGAAGAAAGCCACACCAAATCCCCAACGCGTAGTCGGGGACCCACACCGCGGCGGCGGTTGGCAAAGCGCTGAGCCTTCTCCTGTGACAACTTCAAGTTGTCCACCACATGATTCCAGATCTGCTGCAACCTATCCACCACAGAATCCACCCCAGGACAGTCAGAAGGCTCCACATGACCCGAAGAAAAGCGAGGATGGAAACCAGAGTTGCAGAAAAAAGGTGAAACCAAGGTGGCGGAACTAGCCCGATTATTAAGGGCAAACTCAGCCAACGGCAAGAATGTCACCCAATCGTCCTGATCAGCAGAGACAAAACACCTCAAATAAGCCTCCAAAGTCTGATTGGTTCGCTCCGTCTGTCCATTAGTCTGAGGATGGAAAGCAGACGAAAACGACAAATCAATGCCCATCCTACTACAAAAGGATCGCCAGAACCTGGAAACGAACTGGGATCCTCTGTCTGACACAATATTCTCAGGGATGCCGTGCAAACGAACCACGTTCTGGAAAAACACAGGAACCAGATCGGAAGAGGAAGGCAGCTTAGGCAAAGGAACCAAATGGACCATCTTGGAGAAGCGATCACATATCACCCAGATAACGGACATGCCCTGAGATAGCGGAAGATCAGAAATGAAATCCATGGAGATATGTGTCCAAGGTCTCTTCGGGACAGGCAAGGGCAAGAGCAAACCGCTGGCACGAGAACAGCAAGGCTTAGCTCGAGCACAAGTCCCACAGGACTGCACAAATGACCGCACATCCTTTGACAAGGAAGGCCACCAAAAGGACCTGGCCACCAGATCTCTGGTGCCAAAAATTCCCGGGTGACCTGCCAACACCGAGGAATGAACCTCGGAAATGACTCTGCTGGTCCACTTATCCGGGACAAACAGTCTGTCAGGTGGACAAGACTCAGGCCTATCAGCCTGAAATCTCTGCAACACACGTCACAGATCCGGAGAAATAGCTGACAAGATAACTCCATCTTTAAGAATACCAACAGGATCAGCGACTCCAGGAGCATCAGGCACAAAGCTCCTAGAAAGAGCATCGGCCTTCACATTCTTTGAACCTGGTAAATACGAGACAACAAAATCAAAGCGGGAGAAAAACAATGACCAGCGGGCCTGTCTCGGATTAAGGCGTTTAGCAGACTCGAGATACATCAGATTTTTGTGATCAGTCAAGACCACCACACGATGCTTAGCACCCTCGAGCCAATGACGCCACTCCTCAAATGCCCACTTCATGGCCAACAACTCCCGATTGCCCACATCATAATTTCGCTCGGCAGGCGAAAACTTCCTAGAGAAAAAGGCACAAGGTTTCATAACAGAGCAACCAGGGCCTCTCTGCGACAAAACGGCCCCTGCCCCAATCTCCGAAGCATCCACCTCAACCTGAAAGGGAAGTGAGACGTCAGGCTGGCACAAAACAGGCGCCGAAGTAAACCGGCGTTTCAACTCCTGGAAAGCCTCCACGGCAGCAGGAGCCCAGTTAGCTACATCGGAGCCCTTCTTGGTCATATCCGTCAAAGGTTTCACAATGCTAGAAAAATTAGCGATAAAACGACGGTAGAAGTTAGCGAAGCCCAAGAACTTCTGAAGACTCTTAACTGACGAGGGCTGAGTCCAATCAAGAATAGCTCGGACCTTGACTGGGTCCATCTCCACAGCAGAAGGGGAAAAAATGAACCCCAAAAAGGGAACCTTCTGTACACCAAAGAGACACTTTGAGCCCTTGACAAACAAAGAATTTTCACGCAAAATTTTAAAGACCAACCTGACCTGCTCCACATGCGAATCCCAATTATCAGAAAAAACCAAAATATCATCCAGATAAACAATCAAAAATTTATCCAGATACTTCCGGAAAATGTCATGCATAAAGGACTGAAAAACTGAAGGCGCATTGGAGAGCCCAAAAGGCATCACCAAGTACTCAAAATGACCTTCGGGCGTATTGAATGCGGTTTTCCATTCATCACCTTGCTTAATGCGCACAAGGTTGTACGCACCACGAAGGTCTATCTTGGTGAACCACTTGGCACCCTTAATCCGGGCAAACAAGTCAGACAACAGCGGTAAAGGATACTGAAATTTGACAGTGATCTTATTCAAAAGCCGATAATCAATACAAGGTCTCAAAGATCCGTCCTTTTTTGCCACAAAAAAGAATCCCGCACCAAGAGGGGAAGAAGACGGACGAATATGTCCTTTTCCCAGAGACTCCTTGATATATGAACGCATAGCGGTATGTTCAGGTACCGACAGATTAAACAGTCTTCCCTTAGGAAATTTACTGCCTGGGATCAAATCTATAGCACAGTCACAGTCCCTATGAGGAGGCAGTGCACTGGACTCAGACTCACTGAAGACATCCTGATAATCAGACAAATACTCCGGAACTTCCGAAGGCGTAGAAGAAGCAATAGACACAGGCAGGGAATCCTCATGAATACCACGACAGCCCCAACTTGAGACTGACATAGCCTTCCAGTCCAGGACTGGATTATGGGTCTGTAACCATGGCAGCCCTAAAACAACCAAATCATGCATTTTATGTAAAACCAGGAAACGTATCACCTCGCGGTGTTCAGGAGTCATGCACATGGTAACCTGAGTCCAATACTGCGGTTTATTTGCTGCCAATGGTGTAGCATCAATACCCCTAAGAGGAATAGGATTTTCTAATGGTTCAAGAGTAAATCCACAGCGCTTAGCAAATGAGAGATCCATGAGACTCAGGGCAGCACCTGAATCTACAAACGCCATGACAGGATAAGATGACAGTGAGCAAATCAAAGTTACAGACAAAATAAATTTAGGTTGCAAATTACCAACGGTGACAGGACTAACAACCTTAGCTATACGTTTAGAGCATGCTGAGATAACATGTGTAGAATCACCACAGTAGTAGCACAAGCCATTCCGGCGTCTATGAATTTTCCGCTCATTTCTAGTCAGGATTCTATCACATTGCATTAAATCAGGTGTCTGTTCAGACAACACCATGAGGGAATTTGCGGTTTTTCTATCACATTGCACCGAATTAGGTGTCTGTTCAGACAACACCATGAGGGAATTTGCGGTTTTGCGCTCCCGCAACCGCCGGTCAATTTGAATAGCCAGTGCCATAGTATCATTCAGACCTGTGGGAATGGGAAAACCCACCATAACATTCTTAATGGCTTCAGAAAGGCCATTTCTAAAATTAGCGGCCAGTGCACACTCGTTCCAATGTGTCAGCACGGACCATTTCCGAAATTTTTGGCAATACACTTCAGCCTCGTCCTGCCCCTGAGACATAGCCAGCAAGGCCTTTTCTGCCTGAATCTCAAGATTGGGTTCCTCATAAAGTAAACCGAGCGCCAGAAAAAACGCATCAAGATCAGCCAATGCCGGATCTCCTGGCGCCAGCGAAAAAGCCCAATCCTGAGGGTCGCCCCGTAAGAACGAAATCACAATTTTAACTTGCTGAGCAGAATCTCCAGATGAACAGGGTCTCAGGGACAAAAACAATTTACAATTATTCACGAAATTCCTAAACTTAAACCTGTCTCCGGAAAACAGTTCAGGAATCGGTATTTTAGGTTCTGACCTAGGATTTCTGATAACATAGTCTTGTATGCCCTGCACACGAGTAGCCAGCTGGTCCACACTTGTAATCAAGGTCTGGACATTCATGTCTGCAGCAAGCATAGCCACTCTGAGGTAAAGGGGAAGGAGAAAAAAAAAAAACTCAGAATCTTCTTTCTTATAATCCCTCTTCTGCAATGCATTAAACATTTAATACTGGCCTGGCAAACTGTTATGACCCCAATGGCGAGGGTCTCAGAGGAACGTGGAAGTCTGCAGAATACAAAAATCCAGCTCATAGGGCAGTGGTAACTGGGTTGACCATATATCTACTCCTAACGCCAACACTAGAAGTAGCCGGGGATCATTCCTACGTTGATTCTAGATGACACGCGCCAGCCGGAGAATCTAGCTACCCCTAGTAGAGGAAAACAAAGACCTTTCTTGCCTCCAGAGAAGGGGACCCCAAAGCTGGATAGAAGCCCCCCACAAATAATGACGGTGAGGTAAGAGGAAATGACAAACACAGAAATGAACCAGGTTTAGCACAGAGAGGCCCGCTTACTGATAGCAGAATAAAGAAAGGTAACTTATATGGTCAACAAAAACCCTATCAAAATCCACACTGGAAATTCAAGAACCCCCGAACCGTCTAACGGTCCGGGGGGAGAACACCAGCCCCCTAGAGCTTCCAGCAAAGGTCAGGATATAGATTTGGAACAAGCTGGACAAAAATACAAAACCAAAACAAATAGCAAAAGCAAAAGGCAGACTTAGCTGATATAACTGGAACCAGGATCAGTAGACAAGAGCACAGCAGACTAGCTCTGATAACTACGTTGCCAGGCATAGAACTGAAGGTCCAGGGAGCTTATATAGCAACACCCCTAACTAACGACCCAGGTGCGGATAAAAGGAATGACAGAAAAACCAGAGTCAAAAAACTAGTAACCACTAGAGGGAGCAAAAAGCAAATTCACAACACGTAACCCCAACTCTAATCCCAACACAATTATAACCCCAACACAACCCTAAAGCCAACACAATCATAACCCCAACACAAACCTAACCCCAACACAAACCTAACCCCAACACAAACTTAACCCCAACACAACCCTAGTCCTAGCTCTAAACCCAACCCTAACCCTAACCTAACCATAACACTAGCTCTAACCCTCGCCCGAACCCTAACTCTAACCCTATGCCTAGATCTAACCTCAATCCTAGCCCTAAGTGCAAAGAATGGAAAAAAATATATTTTTTAATTTTATTATTTTTACCTAAGGGGGTGACAAAGGGGGGTTTCATTTACTATTTTTTTATTTTGATCACTGTGATAGGATCTATCACAGTGATCAAGATGAACCAATAGAAAAAATCTCTTATTGTTGCCGGGTGCAAGCCGGCAGATCTCGGCGGGCACACTGCAAATGCGCCCGCCATTTTCCTCGGTGAAAATTACATGGAGGGCCAGGGGGACGGAGCCGGAATGTCCAGGGATGATGGATGTACTGGTAGTCGAGACCCCAGAGATTTTCCGACACTGGAGGGATCTATACAATAATTTCTCAGTACCGTTAAAAAGCGGCGCAGAGGAATAAGTACCCTTAACTGACGCCATTAAAAGGCGTTTCGGCAGTTGCTAAGGGGTAAATAAAGATTGTGAAATTGAAAAAAAAAATACATTACCACCATTTAGAAAAATATATATTTAACACAAAAACATGGTTTAACCCCTTTCTGCCATCGAACGGAATAGTACATCCAATGGCAGAACCCCTGCTTTGATGCGGGTTCCGGCTGTGAGCCTGCATCAAAGCCAGGACATTTCAGCTGTTTTGAACAGTTGATATGTGCCCACAATAGGGGCAGGTGGAATCGTGATCCGCCCGCGCCTATTAACTAGTTAAATGCCACTGTCAAACTCTGACAGCGGCATTTAACAAACGCTTCCAGCCATCCAGCCGGAAATGCGTGAAACGCTGACCCCGTCACATGATCGGGGGTCAGCGGTGCATCGGCATAACGACCAGAGGTCTCCTGCATGCCTCTATGGTTGTTGATGCCAGATTGCTGTAAGTGCCACCCTGTTGTCGGCGCTCATAGAAATGCTGTCATTCACCTACATAGGAGCGATCTGAGCATCACCCCTATGTAGCAGAGCTCATAATCCGCAGAGCTCAAAACTACGTGTGCACATACCCTTAGGATTAGCGGATTGAGTGTGAAATTAGAGTGGGGTATTTTCAATCAGTGGGATGACAATCAGGTGCAGGTGGGAGTCCTGTTTTATTCAAAGAAGAGGGATCTAATGAAGTCTGGTCTTCACAACACATTTTCTTATGTCTATCATGGCACAAACAAAGGCAATCTCCAAAAAAGAGTTGTTGATGCTCAACAGGTTCGAAAATATTACAAAACCATATTTAAAGTTTTGGACTCCACAAATCCACAATTAGACAAATGGAGAAAACTCAAGACCTTTATTAACCATGTCAGTAGTAGTTGACTAAGAAAGATCACTCTAAGAGCAATGTGTATACTAGAGAAATCACACAGGAACCCAAGGTAACCTCTAAGCAACAAAAGGATTCTCTTATTTGTTAATGTTAGTGTTCATGAGTCCACTATCAAGAGTACACTGAACAACTATGGTGTGCCAGGCAGGATTGCAAGGTGAAGGCCATGCTATCCAAAAAAGAACATTGCTGCCCACATTAAGTTTGCTAATCACACCTGGACAAGCCTGAATACTCTCAAAACTAAAATAAACTTTTTTGTTAAAATGAGAAGCCTTTTATTCAGAGAAAGAAAAACATTGTGTTACATATGAATAGCTTGAATGATATATAAAACATAGTGGCTGTAGTATTATGGTTTCAGCCGGCTTTGTTGCATCTAGTTTAGGACGGATTGCCGTCAATGATAAATTTATAAATTCTGAATTATATCACCAAATTCTAACGAAAAATGTTAAAACATGGGTCCATGAGCTGAATCTGAAGAGAACATGGGTCATGCAGAGAGACCATAAGATCACAAGTGGTACCTTAAAAGAATGATAAAATAAGAAAAAAGTTAAAAGTTTTGGAATGGCCAAATTAAGGCATGAACTTAATTTTATTAAAATGTTGTAAATGGACCCAAAGGAAGCAGTTCATGGGAGAAAACCACCTACATAATAGGGTTGAAGATATATTGTAGGGAAGAAAGGGCAAAAATCCAAGGTATGTGTGAGACTCTTAGAACTCCTAGAGTGAACCCGCAGATCCACGGCAATGAACCTCCCCCGGGTGAGCTAGCCAGATAGACCACCCCCCATACAGGGAGCGTTAGGGGCAGGTCCGAGGGAGACTATCGCCACAGAAGCTGGCACCAGTGGACAAGCAGTACGAGATCCCAGAGAAACGAGCTAAGGGTAGACAAGACTGGGGAAAACAGGACACAGGGTGGATAGGTTGGAAGGCAAAACAAGAAGGAGAAGGGATGGAGAGGTCACAAGACGGACTGAGCAGGAACAGCGAGGCAAGGAAGGCTAGGAACGGTGGGAAGGCTAGACTGGCTGGGTAGAGAGACACTGGGCTGACTGAGCAGAGGAAAAGGAGGACCTGGGTCAAATGAGCACAAATGACAGACAGGCAAGGAGTAGAGGAAGGAGTCACCTTAAATATACGGCGTGCAGGAGGACTTCCAGGTCAGGATCCTCCAGGATCACCGAGTGGTTGTATGGAGCGCCTGAAGATCAGAGAGAAGAGGTGCGCGTGCGCAGAGGGAGCTGGAGTGAAGTGCGCACACGCACCTGGCGAGATCCCGGAAGTAGCAGTAAATCATGAAGAGGAGGACGCGAGCCTGCAGAAACAGCACGCCGGAGCCGGTAAGTATGCCGGCGAGCGGGGAAGGAGGCGGCAGGCACGGCAGCAGGAACGAAGGCCGTGACAGTACGGAACTAATCAGCAATTACCGGATATGTTTAGATGCTGTGAGTCAGTGACCTCTGTTACAGCTAGGGGGCGCTGTTTGTGCTCTCCAGAATGCGCACGGAGGCATAGTGAGGCCATGAGGGCGTATTGCAGACAGGTGTAGCTGTAATTAGAATGGTGAAGCAGTGACTGATTAAAAGCCCTGTAGTAGAGGGGGAGGGGTGTCAGTGTTGGTCTTGGAAGCAAACAGCAGTTGTCTGCAGAGCACTTCCTGTGTGAAGCAACACAGGGGTAAGAGGAACCAAAGAGACTGTCACTCTGCGTCTTGGGCTGTCTTATGTTTACCCAGCTACAATCCGGAGGATAAAGAGTGCTGTGCACTGCGTGAGTACAGAGACTTCGTACTGGCATGCGGTCGCCCAGAAAAACAGGACAAAGGGAAGTCCAGCCTGTATATGGACTGCAAACTAAAGCTATGTGTTGTGTATTTCTAAATGGACTGTGTGAAGTAACATATTAAAGGAACGTTTTGTTTGAACTTGCTTGGGTCACTGCGTACGGTGCTACCGCTGCATCACAATGCACTTATTGCTGCACAATGGGGTCATATCAGATACTGAAAGCAAAGATACACATACTTTTGCCACTCACGGACATTTGACATTGGATCATTTTCCTTGTTTACAAAATGAGAAAGTATAATATTTTTGACTCATTTGTTTGATTTGGTTCTTTATCTACTTTTAGGACTGGTGTGAAAATCTCATGTAGTTTTAGGTCAAATTTACACAGAAATATGGAAATTTCTTAGTGGTTCACAAACTTTTAAGAACCACTGTACATGTAATTTTCTATTAAAGGTACTTTTATATAGCCTGGTTAATGTACTGAAGCAAGTGTGCCCTGGGGATATTCCAGACAGTTTCATTGTTGTGCTAAAATTAGAATGCCCTTAAAACTACAGCGGGATAAAAATGTCACTTCTGCATCAAAGATCACATACAGCTCTAGCACTGGATTTTATTACACTGCAGTGATTCAGTCGGATCTACAGGAATTGTTTTGTGCTCCTAATCTCTAGAATATACTTCATGTCTTCTGGGTATGATATGTTATATGAGTCAACAGCCCTTTAAATAGAAACATCTGTTCAAACTGAATATTTTATTTCTTTAGTTGCTTTATGCGCAACATTTACTGCTATGATGTCACCGAGATCCCTGGGATAAAATTCCTACATACAATTTTTTTTTTAATCTGAACCCTCTGGTTAAGGCAAAGAGAAGGGAAAAGCCTACAAAGCAGCTAGCCACATTGAACACCATTGGGTTGAATTTTCATTGCATGGGTTAAAATATCAGTTTCACTGCATTTGTTATTAAACACAAGTACTTGTCCTGATGACACTGGTGTATTTACTTTGAAAAGACTTACAGTGCCTTGAACAAGTACTCATACCCTGTGAACTTTTAAACATTTTTTCAGGTTACACCCATAAACTTACATATTTTGTTTGGATTTTATGTCATATGCCAACACAAAGCAGCAAGTATTTATGAAGGAAATGATACATGATTTTCTAATTATTTTAAAAATATAAATCTTAAAATTGTGATATGCATTTGTATTCAGCCCCCCGTGAATTATACTTAGTAGGACGACAAATAGCTGCCATTACTCTCGCCAGTTTTCTGGAGTATGTCTCTTCCAGCTTTGCACATCTAGAGGCTGACATTTTTGTCCATTTCAATTTGCACACTCGATCTAGCTCAGTGAGATTGGATGGAGGCGTCTGTGAACAGCAATTTTCAAGTCAAGTCAATTTTCAAATATTGCCTTGCGCAGGCGTGTACTCTGGAGGACAGAGAATGAACTTCAATCCAATATTGCGGCCAGCATGCAGCCAGCGGGTAAGGAAAGGGTGAATCAAACACCCGAAAACCCCGCCCATATGACCCAAAACTGGTCCCGCCAAATTCAGGTGACAGGTTCCCTTTAATGTATTGTGCTTTATACTTTCCACTTGATATATTACCAAATTTTACTGTGGGATTCAACCATGGCCTTCATATGTGGCTTCAGAGGAAGATTTGACATGGGATGATTTATGCACCCTTCCACTTGGTCCACTATAGTATTGGCTCTACCTCTCTCACATAATTTCCCTAGTCGCTATCACGTTCTATACTAGATATCATGTTTCTGTACCAGACCATTTGGGTTTTCGTTTTTTACAGGTTATTTTTTATTACCTACAATCATGGCCAAAAGTATTGACACCCCTGCAATTCTGTCAGATAATACTCAGTTTCTTCCTGAAAATGATTGCAATCACAAATTCTTTGGTATTATTATCTTCATTTAATTTGTCTTAAATGAAAAAACACAAAAGAGAATGAATCAAAAATCAAAACATTGATCATTTCACACAAAACTCCAAAAATGGGCCAGACAAAAGTATTGGCACCCTCAGCCTAATACTTGGTTGCACAACCTTTAGCCACAATAACTGCAACCAACCACTACCGGTAACCAACAATGAGTTTCTTACAATGTTCTGCTGGAATTTTAGACCATTCTTCTTTGGCAGACTGCTCCAGGTCCCTGATATATGAAGGGTGCCTTCTCCAAACTGCCATTTTTAGATCTCTCCACAGGTGTTCTATGAGATTCAGGTCTGGACTCATTGCTGGCCACCTTAGAAGTCTCCAGTGCTTTCTCTCAAACCATTTTCTAGTGCTTTTTGAAGTGTGTTTTGGGTCATTGTCCTGCTGGAAGATCCATGACCTCTGAGGGAGACCCAGCTTTCTCACACTGGGCCCTACATTATGCTGCAAAATTTGTTGGTAGACTTCAGACTTCATAATGCCATGCACACGGTCAAGCAGTCCAGTGCCAGAGGCAGCAAAGCAACCCCAAAACATCAGGGAACCTCTGCCATGTTTGACTGTAGGGACGGTGTTCTTTTCTTTGAATGCCACTTTTTTCTCCTGTAAACTGTATGTTGATGCCTTTGCCCAAAAAGCTCTACTTTTGTCTCATCTGACCAGAGAACATTCTTCCAAAACGTTTTAGGCTTTTTCAGGTAAGTTTTGGCAAACTCCAGCCTGGCTTTTTTATGTCTCGGGGTAAGAAGTGTGGTCTTCCTGGGTCTCCTACCATACAGTCCCTTGTCATTCAGACGCCGACGGATAGTAGGGGTTGACACTGTTGTACCCTCGGACTGCAGGGCAGCTTGAACTTGTTTGGATGTTAGTCAAGGTTCTTTATCCAACATCTGCACAATCTTGCGTTGAAATCTCTTGTCAATTTTTCTTTTCCGTCCACATCTAGGGAGGTTAGCCACAGTGCCATGGGTTTTAAACTTCTAGATGACACTGCGCACGGTAGACACAGGAACATTCAGGTCTTTGGAGATGGACTTGTAGCCTTGAGATTGCTCATGCTTCCTCACAATTTGGTTTCTCAAGTCCTCAGACAGTTCTTTGGTCTTCTTTCTTTTCTCCATGCTCAATGTGGTACACACAAGGACCCAGGACAGAGGTTGAGTCAACTTTAATCCATGTCAACTGGCTGCAAGTGTGATTTAGTGTTAGGTGCCACAGGTAACTTACCTATCTATTGAAAATTGATTCAGAGTATCCGACTTTAGGGATAGGGACTTTATTACATGTTCCACCACAGGGGTAATTTACACCATAGAGTGCCCCTGTAGAAAATTATATGTGGGGAGGACAAAACGATCCTTAAAAACTAGGATCAGCGAACACATTCGCAATATTAAGAAGAAGTTTTTGGGTCATCCACTCTCCCAGCATTTTATAGAATACCATGGTGGAAAGGCACGGCTGATGAAAGTACAAGGCATTGATACGGTATGTCGACACTGGAGAGGTGGGGACTATATTAGAGCCATGTCGAGAGCAGAGACTAAATGGATTTTCACCTTGGATACCATCACACCAAGAGGATTAAATGGTGGCACGGAATTGTTCGGCTTTCAATAAATAGTTCAAATTATGAAAGGCTATATAAGGATCATTAGTACGGGGCAGGGATCATCCCTGAAGAAGGAGACAGCCGTCTCCGAAACGCGTTGGACTTGATCCTTACTGCACTCCATACTCACTTGCGGTCTCCGATAGCGGTCACGTGATCTCATATGTCACGGAGGTCCTGCGCACCATCCAGATTCACCGCTGGCACTTCACGCGGCACCGGCTTTGCAGGATCCCGCTTCATACCGGAGGTTAGTCTTAGGTGGCTGCTACCGGCCGGACAGCCACCTGCTTGGATAGTTTACTATTACCCGGATTCATCTGGTTTACGAGCGGCACAACTACAGCCTTCCATACCTTGGAAACCACTAACACTGAAGGTAGGAAGAGCTGTTTCTATTTCTCTCCATGGGTTATTTGCACCCACCAAGTGTTTTATAGCCTGTTGATGGCAATTAGGATTATCGGGACACTATATATATATATATATATATATATATATATATATATATATTTTTTTTTTTTTTTTTTTAATTTGGTGTGGACTATAATGGATCTCATTGTTTACCATCTGCTATTACCCAGCGCGTACCCATATATACCGAGGTATGTACTAAGTTCACATTTTAGATATTCTATTGGATACATGATTTTTCCACTGTACTATTAACCCTTGCATTTGCACTTAGAATTTCTTTACTATACTTTTGTTGGATAGCATTTGGGTTTCCCCTGCTGGGCACTCTGTGACTACATGTTTTGTGCTATTTTTTATTTTTATTTTCTATTACTGTTTTTATGGATTGATAATAAATTTCTAATTTTATTCTTCATATATTGTTCTCTTTTTCCGGCTAGCTATTCTTACTAGTCTGGCTTTTGTTATTTATGGTTTGAAGTGCCATAGTTGCTGTATATGGAGATTACTGGATAAATATGAAAATCACACCTGAAACCAGATGAAAAGGGAAGAAGTTGACTCAATCTTTGCATTTTGTGTCTGTGTGTGTAACACTAAGCATGGAGAACAGAACAAGGATAAGAGAACTGTTTGAGGACTGGAGAACCTACATTGTTGAAAAAAAACAACTCAAGGCTGCAAGTTCATCTCCAGAGATCTTGATGTTCCTTTGTCCACAATCCACAACAAAATCAAGACCTTTACAACCCATGGCACTGTAGATAATCTCCCTGGACGTGGACGGCAGAAAAAAAATTGATGAAATGTTGCAACGCAGGATAGTTTGGATGGTGGATTAGCAGCACCAATAAAGTTCCAAAGAAAATCCGGTTGTCCTGCAGGCTCAGGGTGCATCAGTGTCAGCACAAACTATTCATCAATATATGAATGAAATGAAATACTATGGCAGGAGACCCAGGAGGACCACAATGCTGACTGCCACAGAAATATAAAAAAAGCTACACTAGATTGCCAAAATGTACGCGAGTAAGCCAAAGTCCTTCGGGGAAAGTATCTTCTGGACAGATGAGACTGACACTGTAGGCATTGACTGTGTGCAAGGCATCATGAAATCTGAACATTATCAAAGGATTTTGGGTCACAATGTAGAGCCCAATCTCAGAAAGCTGAGTTTCTGTTCTTGGTCATGGGTTTTCAAGCAGGACAATAACCGCAAACATACCTCCAGAAGCACCCAGAAATGAATGGAAATAAAGAACTGGAGAGTTCTGAAGTGCCAGCAATGAGTCCAAATTAAATCCCATTGAACACCTGTGGAGAGATCTGAAAAATGTAGTTGTGAGAGACCTGGAGCAGATAGCAAAATAAGAGTAGTCCAATATTCCAGTTGAGTGTTTTAAGAAGTTTGTTGATGGTTACAGGAAGTGATTGCAGTTTTTTATTCCAAAAGCTGTGCAACCAAATATTAAGTTGAGGGCACCAACAATTTTGTACGGACCATTTTGGGGGTTTTGTGTGAAATTATGTCCAATTTGCCTTTTTTCCCCCTTTGTTTTTGTGTTGTTCCAATATACACAAAGAAAATAAACACGTATATGTGTATAACAAAAAAAATGTGTAATTGCAATAATTTTCAGGTAGAAATACTCAATTTTTTGAAACAATTTCAAGGGAGACAGCACATCTTTTTTGTTCTACCACTTCTAGGGGGAGGTTATGATGGTCTTTAATTTCCTCCATTTGTCCGATTATGAATTGGTTGAGAACAAACTTGTAGAGATGGTTTTGTAACCTGATGAGCATTAATAACTTAGTACACATCTTCAAACATGTACTGTGAAGATCAGATTAAATAAAACAGGTCATCCACTCACACTGGACTGTCATCCCACTGATTGAAAATACACATGGTTCTCCATCTACTAGTGGAGACTAGTGGAAAAAATCTGATGTAGCTCTTAGTCAAATATATGAAGAAATACGGAAAATTCTGAAGGTTTCACAAACTTGCAAGCACTTACAATTGTGTGAAAAACCTTTAAAAAGTCTTTTCATGCTCAGAAACCCTCCAATGTGGCTGAATTACAATTATGCAAGTATCAGTGGGTCAAAAGTCCTCCATATTATTGTAATAGACTCATTGCCAGTTTGTCATGAATCCCAATGGCTAGGGATAGCAAGGGACAAGCAAAGTAATACAAAATATCGGACGAGCTCTAGGGTGATGGAACCTGGGCTGACCGCTGCCCTACGCCTGACAAACACAACTAGAGATAGCCAGGGAGCGTGCCTACGTTGGTTCTAGACGCCACGCACCAGCCTAAGAGCTAACTAGTACTGCAGAGAAAATAAAGACCTCACTTGCCTCCAGAGGAATGAACCCCAAAAGGTATAGTTGCCCCCCACATGTATTGACGGTGAAATGAGAGGAAGGCACACACATAGAGATGATATATATAGGTTCAGCAAATTGAGGCCCGCTGTAAACTAGAAAGCAGAACGATACAAAAGGGGTCTGAGCGGTCAGCAAAAAACCCTAATCAAAAAAACCATCCTGAGATTACAAGAACCCATGTGCCAACTCATGGCACATGGGGAGAACCTCAGTCCACTTGAGCTACCAGCTAGCATAGAGACATAATAAGCAAGCTGGACAAAAAAAACAACAACTGAAAATCAGCACTTAGCTTATCCTGAAAGATCTGGGAGCAGGTAGGCAGGAACCAAACAGAGCACATCTGAATACATTGATAGCCGGCAAGGGAATGACAGAAAGGCCAGATAAAATAGAAACCACCCAGCCTCTGATGGACAGGTGGAAACCAAAGGCCGCAACCCACCAAAGTCACCCAGTACCAGCAGTAACCACCAGAGGGAGCCCACAAACAGAATCCACAACAGTACCCCCCCGTTGAGGAGGGGTCACCGAACCCTCACGAGAACCCCCAGGGCGATCAGGGTGAGCTCTATGGAAGGCGCGGACCAAATCAGTCGCATGAACATCGGAGGCGACCACCCAGGAATTATCCTCCTGACCATAACCCTTCCACTTAACCAAATACTGGAGTTTGCGTCTGGAAACACGAGAATCCAAGATCTTCTCAACAACATACTCCAATTCTCCCTCCACCAGCACCGGAGCAGGAGGCTCAACCGAAGGAACAACGGGCACCTCATACCTCCGCAACAACGACCGATGGAACACATTATGAATAGCAAACGATGCTGGGAGATCCAAACGAAAAGATACAGGGTTAAGAATCTCCGAGATCCTATAAGGACCGATGAACCGAGGCTTGAACTTAGGAGAAGAGACCTTCATAGGGACAAAACGAGAAGACAACCACACCAAATCCCCAACAAGAAGTCGGGGACCCACGCGGCGACGGCGATTAGCAAACTGCTGAGTCTTCTCCTGAGATAACTTCAAATTGTCCACCACCTGATTCCAAATCTGATGTAGCCTGTCCACCACCACGTCCACTCCAGGACAATCCGAAGACTCCACCTGACCAGAGGAAAAACGAGGATGAAACCCCGAATTACAAAAAAAAGGAGAGACCAACGTGGCAGAACTAGCCCGATTATTAAGAGCAAATTCGGCCAGTGGCAAAAAAGCAACCCAGTCATCTTGATCAGCAGAAACAAAACACCTCAAATAAGTTTCCAAGGTCTGATTAGTTCGCTCCGTCTGGCCATTCGTCTGAGGATGGAATGCAGACGAGAAAGACAAATCAATGCCCATCTTGGCACAAAACGTCCGCCAAAATCTAGACACAAACTGGGATCCCCTGTCAGAAACGATATTCTCCGGAATCCCATGCAAACGAACCACGTTCTGAAAAAATAAAGGGACCAACTCAGAGGAGGAAGGCAACTTAGGCAAGGGCACCAAATGAACCATCTTAGAAAAGCGGTCACACACAACCCAGATAACGGACATTTTCTGTGAAACCGGGAGATCAGAAATAAAATCCATGGAAATGTGCGTCCAAGGCCTCTTCGGGATGGGCAAGGATAACAACAACCCACTGGCCCGAGAACAGCAAGGCTTAGCTCGAGCACACACTTCACAAGACTGCACAAAGGTACGCACATCCCTAGACAAGGAAGGCCACCAAAAAGACCTGGCCACCAAGTCTCTAGTACCAAATATTCCAGGATGACCAGCCAACACAGAAGAATGGACCTCGGAGATGACTCTACTGGTCCAATCATCCGGAACAAACAGTCTTTCTGGCAGACAACGATCCGGTTTATCCACCTGAAACTCCTGCAATGCACGTCACAAGTCTGGGGATACGGCGGACAATATTACCCCATCCCTAAGGATACCAGTAGGCCCAGAGTCTCCAGGAGAGTCAGGCACAAAACTCCTGGAAAGAGCATCTGCCTTCACATTCTTAGAACCTGGCAGGTATGAAACCACAAAATTGAAACGAGAAAAAAACAACGACCAACGAGCCTGTCTAGGATTCAAACGCCTGGCAGACTCAAGGTAAATGAGATTCTTGTGATCAGTCAAGACCACCACACGATGTTTAGCACCCTCAAGCCAATGACGTCACTCCTCAAATGCCCACTTCATGGCCAAAAGCTCCCGATTACCCACATCATAATTGCGCTCGGCGGGCGAGAATTTTCTAGAGAAGAATGCACATGGCTTCATCACCGAGCCATTAGAACTTCTCTGTGACAAAAGCGCCCCCGCTCCAATCTCGGAAGCATCAACCTCAACCTGAAAAGGAAGTGAAACATCTGGTTGACACAACACAGGAGCAGAAGAAAACCGGCGCTTAAGTTCCCGAAAGGCCTCCACGGCCGCAGGAGACCAATCAGCAACATCAGCACCCTTTTTAGTCAAATCAGTCAAAGGTTTAACAATACTGGAAAAATTAGCAATGAACCGACGATAAAAATTAGCAAACCCCAAGAACTTCTGAAGGCTCTTAACAGATGTAGGTTGTGTCCAGTCACAAATCGCCTGAACCTTGACGGGATCCATCTCAATAGTAGAAGGAGAAAAAATGTACCCCAAAAAAGAAATCTTCTGGACTCCAAAGAGACACTTTGAGCCCTTCACAAACAGAGAATTGGCCCGCAGAACCTGAAACACCTTCCTGACCTGTAAAACATGAGACTCCCAGTCATCAGAAAACACCAAAATATCATCCAAATACACAATCATAAACTTATCCAGATATTCACGGAAAATATTGTGCATAAAGGACTGAAAGACTGACGGAGCATTGGAGAGTCCAAAAGGCATTACCAAATACTCAAAATGGCCCTCAGGCGTATTAAATGCGGTTTTCCACTCGTCACCCTGTTTTATCCGCACCAGATTATACGCACCGCGAAGATCTATCTTAGTGAACCACCTAGCCCCCTTAATGCGAGCAAACAAATCAGTCAATAATGGCAGTGGATACTGATATTTGACTGTAATCTTATTCAGAAGGCGATAATCTATACAAGGCCTCAGGGAACCATCTTTTTTGGCCACGAAAAAAAAACCTGCTCCCAGAGGGGACGAAGATGGACGAATATGTCCCTTTTCCAAGGACTCCTTAATATAATTCCGCATAGCAGTATGCTCTGGCAGTGACAGATTAAATAAACGACCCTTAGGGAACTTACTGCCAGGAATCAATTCTATAGCACAGTCACACTCTCTATGAGGAGGGAGCGAATTGAGCTTAGGCTCCTCAAAAACATCCCTATAGTCAGACAAAAACGCAGGGATCTCAGAAGGAGTAGATGAAGCGATTGAAATCGGAGGTGCATCATCATGAACCCCCTGACATCCCCAGCTTAACACAAACATTGTTTTCCAGTCCAGGACAGGATTATGAGTTTGTAACCATGGCAGACCAAGCACTAGTACATCATGTAAATTATACAGTACAAGGAAGCGAATCACCTCCTGATGAACGGGAGTCATGCGCATGGTCACTTGTGTCCAATACTGCGGCTTATTCATAGCCAATGGTGTAGAGTCAATTCCCTTCAGAGGGATAGGAACTTCCAGAGGCTCCAGACTAAAACCGCAGCGTTTAGCAAATGACCAATCCATAAGACTCAGGGCAGCGCCTGAATCCACATAGGCATCGACGGAAATGGAAGACAGTGAAAAAATCAGAGTCACAGACAAAATGAACTTAGGCTGCAGAGTACCAATGGCAAAAGATTTATCAACCCTTTTTGTGCGTTTAGAGCATGCTGATATAACATGAGCTGAATCACCACAATAAAAACACAATCCATTTTTCCGCCTATAATTTTGCCGTTCACTTCTGGACTGAATTCTATCACATTGCATAGTCTCAGGTGCCTGTTCAGAAGACACCGCCAAGTGGTGCACGGGTTTGCGCTCCCGTAAACGCCGATCAATCTGAATGGCCATAGCCATCGACTCATTCAGACCTGTAGGCGTAGGGAACCCCACCATAATATCCTTAATGGCCTCGGAAAGACCATTTCTGAAGTTTGCAGCCAGGGCGCACTCATTCCACTGAGTAAGCACCGACCATTTCCGAAATTTTTGACAATATATTTCCGCTTCATCATGCCCCTGAGAGAGGGCTAATAAAGCCTTTTCAGCCTGAATCTCCAGGTTGGGTTCCTCATAGAGCAATCCCAATGCCAGAAAAAACGCATCCACATTGAGCAATGCAGGATCCCCTGGTGCCAATGCAAATGCCCAATTCTGAGGGTCGCCCCGCAGGAAAGATATTACAATCTTAACCTGTTGAGCAGGGTCTCCAGAGGAGCGAGATTTTAAAGAAAGAAACAATTTACAATTGTTCCTGAAATTCAGGAAGGTAGATCTATCTCCAGAAAAGAACTCTGGAATAGGAATTCTAGGTTCAGACATGGAAGTGTGAACAACAAAATCCTGTATGTTTTGAACTTTTGCCGCGAGATTACTCAGGCTAGAAGCCAAACTCTGGACATCCATGTTAAACAGCTAATATCAGAGCCATTCAAGGGTTAAGAGGAGGTAAGAAGCAGCTAGACAGCAATTAAGGGCTAGGCAGCAAAACTCTGAAGGAAAAAAAAATTTTTTCCCTTAAACACTTCTTTTTCTCCTGCTTCAGCCCAAACAATTAACACTTTGTGGGCCGGCTATACTGTCATGAATCCCAATGGCTAGGGATAGCAAGGGACAAGCAAAGTAATACAAAATATCGGACGAGCTCTAGGGTGATGGAACCTGGGCTGACCGCTGCCCTACGCCTGACAAACACAACTAGAGATAGCTGTCATGAATCCCCAATGGCTAGGGATAGCACAGGATGAGCAAAGTATAATAAATATCGGACGAGCTCTAGGGTGATGGAACCTGAGCTGACCGCTGCCCTACGCCTGACAAACGCAACTAGAGATAGCCAGGGAGCGTGCCTACGTTGGTTCTAGACGCCACGCACCAGCCTAAGAGCTAACTAGTACTGCAGAGAAAACAAAGACCTCACTTGCCTCCAGAGGAATTAACCCCAAAGATATAGTTGCCCCCCACATGTATTGACGGTGAAATGAGAGGAAGGCACACACATAGAGATGATGTATATAGCTTTAGCAAATAGAGGCCCGCTGAAAACTAGAAAGCAGAATGACACAAAAGGGGACTGAGCGGTCAGCAAAAAACCCTAATCAAAAAAACCATCCTGAGATTACAAGAACCCATGTGCCAACTCATGGCACATGGGGAGAACCTCAGTCCACTAGAGCAACCAGCTAACCAAGAGACATTCTAAGCAAGCTGGACAAAAAACCAAACAACTGAAAATCAGCACTTAGCTTATCCTGAAAGATCTGGGAGCAGGTAGGCAGGAACCAAACAGAGCACATCTGAACACATTGATAGCCGGCAAGGGAAATGACAGAGAGGCCAGGTAAAATAGGAAACACCCAGCCTCTGATGGACAGATGGAAACCAAAGGCCGCAACCCACCAAAGTCACCCAGTACCAGCAGTAACCACCAGAGGGAGCCCGCAAACAGAATCCACAACAGTACCCCCCCCCCCTTGAGGAGGGGTCACCGAACCCTCACGAGAACCCCCAGGGCGATCAGGGTGAGCTCTATGGAAGGCGCGGACCAAATCAGTCGCATGAACATCGGAGGCGACCACCCAGGAATTGTCCTCCTGACCATAACCCTTCCACTTAACCAAATACTGGAGTTTGCGTCTGGAAACACGAGAATCCAAGATCTTTTCAACAACATACTCCAATTCTCCCTCCACCAGCCCCGGAGCAGGAGGCTCAACCGAAGGAACAACAGGCACCTCATACCTCCGCAACAACGACCGATGGAACACATTATGAATAGCGAACGATGCTGGGAGATCCAAACGGAAAGATACAGGGTTAAGAATCTCCGAGATCCT
The DNA here is from genome assembly GCF_051348905.1 of Ranitomeya variabilis. Classification (NCBI taxonomy): domain Eukaryota; kingdom Metazoa; phylum Chordata; class Amphibia; order Anura; family Dendrobatidae; genus Ranitomeya; species Ranitomeya variabilis. Next base: position 143,265,944 of record NC_135237.1, on the reverse strand, counting down.
ATAAGGACCGATGAACCGAGGCTTGAACTTAGGAGAAGAGACCTTCATAGGGACAAAACGAGAAGACAACCACACCAAGTCCCCAACAAGAAGTCGGGGACCCACGCGGCGACGGCGATTAGCAAACTGCTGAGTCTTCTCCTGAGATAACTTCAAATTGTCCACCACCTGATTCCAAATGTGATGTAGCCTGTCCACCACTACGTCCACTCCAGGACAATCCGAAGACTCCACCTGACCAGAGGAAAAACGAGGATGAAACCCCAAATTACAAAAAAACAGGAGAGACCAACATAGCCGAACTAGCCCGATTATTAAGAGCAAATTCGGCCAGTGGCAAAAAAGCAACCCAGTCATCCTGATCAGCAGAAACAAAACACCTCAAATAAGTTTCCAAGGTCTGATTAGTTCGCTCCGTCTGGCCATTCGTCTGAGGATGGAACGCAGACGAGAAAGACAAATCAATGCCCATCTTGGCACAAAACGTCCGCCAAAATCTAGACACAAACTGGGATCCCCTGTCAGAAACGATATTCTCCGGAATCCCATGGAAACGAACCACGTTCTGAAAAAACAAAGGAACCAACTCAGAGGAGGAGGGCAACTTAGGCAAGGGCACCAAATGAACCATCTTAGAAAAGCGGTCACACACAACCCAGATAACGGACATTTTCTGTGAAACCGGGAGATCAGAAATAAAATCCATGGAAATGTGCGTCCAAGGCCTCTTCGGGATGGGCAAGGATAACAACAACCCACTAGCCCGTGAACAGCAAGGCTTAGCTCGAGCACACACTTCACAAGACTGCACAAAGGTACGCACATCCCTAGACAAGGAAGGCCACCAAAAAGACCTGGCCACCAAGTCTCTTGTACCAAATATTCCAGGATGACCAGCCAACACAGAAGAATGGACCTCGGAGATGACTCTACTGGTCCAATCATCCGGAACAAACAGTCTTTCTGGTGGACATCGATCCGGTTTATCCACCTGAAACTCCTGCAATGCGCGTCGCAAGTCTGGGGATACGGCGGACAATATTACCCCATCCCTAAGGATACCAGCAGGCCCAGTGTCTCCAGGAGAGTAAGGCACAAAACTCCTGGAAAGAGCATCTGCCTTCACATTCTTTGAACCTGGCAGGTATGAAACCACGAAATTGAAACGAGAAAAAAATAACGACCAACGAGCCTGTCTAGGATTCAAACGCCTGGCAGACTCAAGGTAAACGAGATTCTTGTGATCAGTCAAGACCACCACGCGATGTTTAGCACCCTCAAGCCAATGACGCCACTCCTCAAATGCCCACTTCATGGCCAAAAGCTCCCGATTACCCACATCATAATTGCGCTCGGCGGGCGAGAATTTTCTAGAGAAGAAAGCACATGGCTTCATCACCGAGCCATTAGAACTTCTCTGTGACAAAACCGCCCCCGCTCCAATCTCGGAAGCATCAACCTCCACCTGGAAAGGAAGTGAAACATCTGGTTGACACAACACAGGAGCAGAAGAAAACCGGCGCTTAAGTTCCCGAAAGGCCTCCACGGCCGCAGGAGACCAATCAGCAACATCAGCACCCTTTTTAGTCAAATCAGTCAAAGGTTTAACAATACTGGAAAAATTAGCAATGAACCGACGATAAAAATTAGCAAACCCCAAGAACTTCTGAAGGCTCTTAACAGATGTAGGTTGTGTCCAGTCACAAATAGCCTGAACCTTAACGGGATCCATCTCAATAGTAGAAGGAGAAAAAATGTACCCCAAAAAAGAAATCTTCTGGACTCCGAAGAGACACTTTGAGCCCTTCACAAACAGAGAATTGGCCCGCAAAACTTGAAACACCTTCCTGACCTGTAGAACATGAGACTCCCAGTCATCAGAAAACACCAAAATATCATCCAAATACACAATCATAAACTTATCCAGATATTCACGGAAAATATTGTGCATAAAGGACTGAAAGACTGACGGAGCATTGGAGAGTCCAAAAGGCATTACCAAATACTCAAAATGGCCCTCAGGCGTATTAAATGCGGTTTTCCACTCATCACTCTGTTTTATCCGCACCAGATTATACGCACCACGAAGATCTATTTTAGTGAACCACCTAGCCCCCTTAATGTGAGCAAACAAATCAGTAAATAATGGCAATGGATACTGGTATTTGACTGTAATCTTATTCAGAAGGCGATAATCTATACAAGGCCTCAGGGAACCATCTTTTTTTGCCACGAAAAAAAAAACCTGCTCCCAGAGGGGACGAAGATGGACAAATATGTCCCTTTTCCAAGGACTCCTTAATATAACTCCGCATAGCAGTATGCTCTGGCAGTGACAGATTAAATAAACGACCCTTAGGGAACTTACTGCCAGGAATCAATTCTATAGCACAGTCACACTCTCTATGGGGAGGGAGCGAATTGAGCTTAGGCTCCTCAAAAACATCCCTATAATCCAACAAAAACGCAGGGATCTCCGAAGGAGTAGATGAAGCTATAGAAATCGGAGGTGCATCATCATGAACCCTGTGACATCCCCAGCTTAGCACAGACATTGTTTTCCAGTCCAGGACAGGATTATGAGTTTGTAACCATGGCAGACCAAGCACTAGTACATCATGTAAATTATACAGTACAAGGAAGCGAATCACCTCCTGATGAACGGGAGTCATGCGCATGGTCACTTGTGTCCAATACTGCGGTTTATTCATAGCCAATGGTGTAGAATTAATTCCTTTCAGAGGAATAGGAACTTCCAGAGGCTCTAGACTAAAACCGCAGCGTTTAGCAAATGACCAATCCATAAGACTCAGGGCAGCGCCTGAATCCACATAGGCATCGACGGAAATGGAAGACAGTGAAAAAATCAGAGTCACAGACAAAATGAACTTAGACTGCAGAGTATCAATGGCAAAAGATTTATCAACCCTTTTTGTGCGTTTAGAGCATGCTGATATAACATGAGCTGAATCACCACAATAAAAACACAAACCATTTTTCCGCCTATAATTTTGCCATTCACTTCTGGACTGAATTCTATCACATTGCATAGTCTCAGGTGCCTGTTCAGAAGACACCGCCAACTGGTGCACGGGTTTGCGCTCCCGTAAACGCCGATCAATCTGAATGGCCATAGTCATAGACTCATTCAGACCTGTAGGCGCAGGGAACCCCACCATAATATCCTTAATGGCCTCAGAAAGACCATTTCTGAAGTTTGCAGCCAGGGCGCACTCATTCCACTGAGTAAGCACCGACCATTTCCGAAATTTCTGACAATATATTTCCGCTTCATCATGCCCCTGAGAGAGGGCTAATAAAGCCTTTTCAGCCTGAATCTCTAGGTTAGGTTCCTCATAGAGCAATCCCAATGCCAGAAAAAACGCATCCACACTGAGCAATGCAGGATCCCCTGGTGCCAATGCAAATGCCCAATTTTGAGGGTCGCCTCGTAGGAACGATATAACAATCTTGACCTGTTGAGCAGGGTCTCCAGAGGAGCGAGATTTCAAAGAGAGAAACAATTTACAATTGTTCCTGAAATTCAGGAAGGTAGATCTATCTCCAGAAAAAAACTCTGGAATAGGAATTCTAGGTTCAGACATGGGAGTGTGAACAACGAAATCCTGTATGTTTTGAACCTTTGCCGCGAGATTACTCAGGCTGGAAGCCAAACTCTGGACATCCATGATAAAGAGCTAAGATCAGAGCCATTCAAGGGTTAAGAGGAGGTAAGAAGCAGCTAGACAGCAATTAAGGGCTAGGCAACAAACCTCTGAAGGAAAAAAAAAAATTTCCTTGAACACTTCTTTTTCTCCTGCTTCAGCCCAAACAATTAACACTTTGTGGGCCGGCTATACTGTCATGAATCCCCAATGGCTAGGGATAGCACAGGATGAGCAAAGTATAATAAATATCGGACGAGCTCTAGGGTGATGGAACCTGGGCTGACCGCTGCCCTACGCCTGACAAACGCAACTAGAGATAGCCAGGGAGCGTGCCTACGTTGGTTCTAGACGCCACGCACCAGCCTAAGAGCTAACTAGTACTGCAGAGAAAACAAAGACCTCACTTGCCTCCAGAGGAATTAACCCCAAAGATATAGTTGCCCCCCACATGTATTGACGGTGAAATGAGAGGAAGGCACACACATAGAGATGATGTATATAGCTTTAGCAAATAGAGGCCCGCTGAAAACTAGAAAGCAGAATGACACAAAAGGGGACTGAGCGGTCAGCAAAAAACCCTAATCAAAAAAACCATCCTGAGATTACAAGAACCCATGTGCCAACTCATGGCACATGGGGAGAACCTCAGTCCACTAGAGCAACCAGCTAACCAAGAGACATTCTAAGCAAGCTGGACAAAAAAACCAAACAACTGAAAATCAGCACTTAGCTTATCCTGAAAGATCTGGGAGCAGGTAGGCAGGAACCAAACAGAGCACATCTGAACACATTGATAGCCGGCAAGGGAAATTACAGAGAGGCCAGGTAAAATAGGAAACACCCAGCCTCTGATGGACAGATGGAAACCAAAGGCCGCAACCCACCAAAGTCACCCAGTACCAGCAGTAACCACCAGAGGGAGCCCGCAAACAGAATCCAAAACAGATAGCCAGGGAGCGTGCCTACGTTGGTTCTAGACGCCACGCACCAGCCTAAGAGCTAACTAGTACTGCAGAGAAAATAAAGACCTCACTTGCCTCCAGAGGAATGAACCCCAAAAGGTATAGTTGCCCCCCACATGTATTGACGGTGAAATGAGAGGAAAGCACACACATAGAGATGATATATATATAGGTTCAGCAAATTGAGGCCCGCTGTAAACTAGAAAGCAGAACGATACAAAAGGGGTCTGAGCGGTCAGCAAAAAACCCTAATCAAAAAAACCATCCTGAGATTACAAGAACCCATGTGCCAACTCATGGCACATGGGGAGAACCTCAGTCCACTAGAGCTACCAGCTAGCATAGAGACATAATAAGCAAGCTGGACAAAAAAACCAACAACTGAAAATCAGCACTTAGCTTATCCTGAAAGATCTGGGAGCAGGTAGGCAGGAACCAAACAGAGCACATCTGAATACATTGATAGCCGGCAAGGGAATGACAGAAAAGCCAGATAAAATAGAAACCACCCAGCCTCTGATGGACAGGTGGAAACCAAAGGCCGCAACCCACCAAAGTCACCCAGTACCAGCAGTAACCACCAGAGGGAGCCCACAAACAGAATCCACAACACAGTTATCGCAAGTGCTTGAATGCTGTGGTTGCTGCCAAGAGTGGCCCAACCAGTTATAATGGTTAGGGGGCAAACACTTTTTCACCCAGGGCCCTGTAGGTTTGGATTTCTTTTTGCCTTAATAATAAAGACCTTTATTTAAACACTGCATTTTGTGTTTACTTATGTTATCTTTGCCTAATATTTAAATTTGTTTGTTGATCTGAAAAATGTTTGGAATTGAGAGTCCTCAGTGGTTGATACCTTTTAATGGCTAACTGAAAAGATGGTAACAAATTGCAAGCTTTCGAGACTACTCAGGTCTCTTCATCAGGCATAGACTAATACAAATTCTGAAGAATCACATATTTATGCACAACATAGAACAGAAAAACAACAACAACAAAAAAAAAAAAAAACATGGATAAGACAGGTGGCATGAAGCAGAATAACCATGAGTGATTAACAGTTATGTCCATAAATGTTGAGCCAGTTCTTAGATAAGGAATGTTTTATTGTCCTCTGATTGGGGTCTCTGTTGTGATGACCCCCTCAGTCTGACCGGAGACCAGAGTAGTCTCGAAAGCTTGCAATTTGTTACCATCTTTTCAGTTAGCCATTAAAAGGTATCAACCACTGAGGACTCTCGATTCTAAACATTTTTCTATCTACTGGCTAACACGGTACCAAGATATATATCTTTCCTTTGTTGATCTGAAACATTTAAGTGTGACAAACAAGCAAAAGAATAGGAAATCAGGAAGGGGGTTAATACTTTTTCAAACAACTGTATATGTGTTGGGGAGAAATGCAGCATAAATATGCAACTCAATAGGACAGAATTAGGTGTCTAGTTGTAGGTGGTTATAAAGACACTTATGGTATAGAAAGCAGTAACAAACATGTCATAGGTACAGAAAGTAAATATACTCGTACATGTTTCTTAAGACACCAGATACAGGAAAAAAATATTGAAAAGTAACTTGGGGCACATTATACTTAATGTAATCAATATTACAACTAGCGATACTGTTTGTTTTCTATTTAGGGTGAACACTGTGGTGTTGCATGATGCTCGTTAGGCATTAAAAATGTGGCATTATGTGGTCCCAGAAGTAAAACTCAAAGTTTCAGATTCCAATGCAAATTCCTCAACAGCCCCAGTAACCAATGTGAATTTTATGGCAATACTGTTCTGTTTCATAGCAGGTGAACCTTAATAATTTTATATTTGCTGATATTAAAATGTAGGTAGTTTCTTTTTTGCAGCTGCAATGTTCAGCGACCTGTTTATATTTCCGCATGATTATTGTTATCATTACAAGTTTTGTTTAAGTCCTGCGTGACTTATTTGATCATAATATATTTGGTCGTATGTTACGTTTTTTTGTTTTTTTTTTGTATTTTTAAAATTGATTAGAAAAACAAATTGAAAATAAAATACATTGTTGAGTAATAGACAAAAACATTTGAAATCTCTTGTGCAGTTTTGAATGCTAAAACAGGATTGGAGGTGCAAATGTCTAACACAAGTAATAATAATAGTAATAATTTTATTTATATAGCACCAACATATTCCGCAGCACTTTATATTATAGAGGGGACATGTACAGACAATAGACATTACAGCATAACAATAAACATAGTTCAAAACAGATACCAAGAGGAGTGAGGGCCCTGCTCGCAAGCTTACAAACTATGAGGGAAAAGGGAGACACGAGAGGTGGCTGGTAACAATTGCACATGAATTCTGAATGTTATCAATGAATGTATCATCTAGAATCGAGTTGCAGTCATGCGGCTGCAACCTCTGTGCACGCCTTCACCGGTTAAGCAGTCAGTGGCAGTTCAGTCCATCTGCTCAAAATTTTTGTGAACTTTGCAGGGCGCATTTGGAGTATAGAAGAATAATAAAATTATTTTTTATTTTTATAGCGCCAACACATTCCGCAGCACTTTACAACACTATAGGGGACTTGTACAGACAATAAAGACATTGCAGAATAACACATAACTCAGATACCAAAAGGAGTCAGGGTCCAGCGCGCAAGCTTACATTCTATGAGGAAATAGAAGACACACAAAAGATTAATGGTAAAATATTCTTATATTGTACAGTCCTGAAATAATATAGTAAAAAGGGTTTGTACATAATGCTGCACGAACTGGTCACCAACCAGTATGTGTAAAGTACAGATACAGAGGGCTATTAAGTGCATGAAGGGTGTGAACAGATCCTGGTGGGGCCATGATTTTGAAGAAAATTTTGTATGGGGAAAACATGGTTAGGTAAGTGAATGGAAGCAATAGGCCAGTCTAAAGAAATGTGTTTTTAAGCCACGCTTAAAACTGTGGATGTTGGAAATGAATTGTCCCTGGGCAGTGAATTCAAAAGAATTGGTGCAGTACACAAGAAGACTTAGAGATGGGAATGTGAGATTCAGATTATTGAGGATTTTAGTTTTAAGTCATTAGCAGAACGAAGGGAACAGGTAAGGTAGTAGACTGAGAAGAGCGAGGAGATGTAGGGTGGTGCTGAACCCTGGAAAGCTTTGTGGGTGAGGGTGATGTTTATATTATACTCTGAATTGGATGGGTAATCAGTGCAATAATTCACACAGGGTAGAAGAATCGGTGTAGCGGTTGGAAAAGAATATGATCCTGACTGATGCATTCAGGATGGATTGGAAAAGGATGTGTCACGATCCATGTTTGGATCTGTGGCAGATCTAGTTTCCCTCTGATTTAACCCCTTCACCCACGGAGCTTTTTCCATTTTTCCGTTTTCGTTTTTCGCTCCCCTCCTTCCCAGAGCCATAACTTTTTTATTTTTCCGTCAATTTGGCCATGTGAGGGCTTATTTTTTGCGGGACGAGTTGTACTTTTGAACGACATCATTGGTTTTAGCATGTCGTGTACTAGAAAACGGGAAAAAAATTCCAAGTGCAGTGGAATTGCAAAAAAAGTGCAATCCCACACTTGTTTTTTGCTTGCCTATTTTGCTAGGTTCACTATATGCTAAAACTGACCTGCCATTATGATTCTACAGGTCACTACGAGTTCATAGACACCTAACATGACTAGGTTATTTTTCACCTAAGTGGTGAAAAAAAATTCCAAACTTTGCAAAAAAACAAAACAAAATTGCGCCATTTTCCGATACTCGTAGCGTCTCCATTTTTCGTGATCTGGGGTCAGGTGAGGGCTTATTTTTTGCGTGCCGAGCTGGCGTTTTTAATGATAGCATTTTGGTGTAGATACGTTCTTTTGATCACCCGTTATTGCATTTTAATGCCATGTCGTGGCGACCAAAAAAACGTAAATCTGGCGTTTCAAATTTTTTTCTCATTACGCCATTTAGCGATCAGGTTAATGCTTTTTTTTTATTGATAGATCGGGCGATTCTGAACGCGGCGATACCAAATATGTGTAGGTTGGGTTTTTTTTTATTGATTTATTTTGATTGGGGCGAAAGGGGGGTGATTTAAACTTTTATATTTTTTTTTCACATTTTTAAAAACTTTTTTTTTTTACTTTTGCCATGCTTCTATAGCCTCCATGGGAGGCTAGAAGCAGGCACAGCCCGATCGGCTCTGCTACATAACAGCGATCATCAGATCGCTGTTATGTAGCTAAAATGCAGGTGTGCTGTGAGCGCCGACCACAGGGGGGCGCTCACAGCCACCGGCAATCAGTAACCATAGAGGTCTCAAGGACCTCTATGGTTACAATGGAGGAGCATCGCCGACCCCCGATCATGTGACGGGGGTCGGCGATGCGCTCATATCCGGCCGCACGGCCGGATGCGGTAGTTAAATGCCGCTGTCTGCGTTTGACAGCGGCATTTAACTAGTTAATAGCGGCGGGTGATCGCGATTTCACCCGCCGCTATTGCGCGCACATGTCAGCTGTAAAAAACAGCTGACATGTCGCGACTTTGATGTGCGCTCACCGCCGGAGCACACATCAAAGCGGGGGTCCCGACATGTGAAGTACTATTCCGTCACATGTCGGGAAGGGGTTAAAGGGAACCTGTCACCCCGTTTTTTCAGTATGAGATAAAAATACCGTTAAATAGGGCCTGAGCTGTGCATTGCAATAGTGTATTTTGTGGACCCCGATTCCCCACCTATGCTGCCGAAATACGTTACCAAAGTAGTTGTTTTCGCCTGTCAATCAGGCTGGTCTGGTCAAAAGGGCGTGGTGTCTTCCCCCAGATCTTGCTTAGTTTTCCGTTGGTGGCGTAGTGGTGTGCGCATGCCCAAGGTCCCAAATCCACGTCACAGGGGAGTGAAAAGAGCAAGATGTGCTGTATTTCATTGGTGATCGGTGGGCGCGGCCATCTTCCTTTGGCCGCGTGTGCGCAGAAGCGGCGCTCTGCTGGCCGCGGCTTCAGGAAAATGGCCACGGGATGCAGCGCGTGCGCAGATGGAGATCGCGGCGGCCATTTTCCTGAAGCAGAGTTCGCTATTTTGTGCAGGGTCTGTCCCCTAGGTTGCAAGATACTCTGATGCAGTACGCAGCCCCCAGGTCGTTGGAGGCCGCTATGTCCCTTGCCATCTGGGTGGATAGACGCTTGAGGGAGAGGCATACTCCTAATGTGCCCCCTATAGTCCTTGCTAGGGAGGAGGACACACCTGGGCAGGCGGATGAACCCATGCAGGTGGGAGGAGTTGGTTCCCAAACTGGGTTGCCTGTGGTTCGCCGTGGAGTGGGGGCATGTTTCTAATGTGGGCAGACCGGTCATTTTATCAATGTCTGCCCAGCACGTGCCAAAGTACCTGCACCATCTAAAGAGCCGCATCCCCCTGGTCGTGTGGAGGGAGGCGACCAGGGTGTGTATATTTCCTCCATTCTTTCGTCTCAGTGTACCTTACCTGCTGAGGTGGTTATTGGTGGGGTAACTGAGAATATTCCGGTGCTTGTGGACAGTGGAGCAGGAGTCAATTTGGTGGATGCTCATTTTGTCCAGACCCATGGCCTGATGAGTAGGACGTTAGCGAAACCCTTAAGCATCCAGGACATTGACTCTGCTCCGCTCAGCCAGGGGAGCATTAAACAAGTCGTAGACAATATACATTTGCGTATAGGGGCTTGTCATGAAGAGTCTTTATCATGCTATGTCTTGGAGGGCATACCAACTCCCGTGGTTTAAGGACTCCCTTGGTTGAAAAGACATAACCCGGTCATAGACTGGCGGTCCAGGGAAGTAGTCAGCTGGGGTCAGTCGTGTAAGGACTGCTGCCCGGGAGCTATGATCTCTGCCATTCTTCTAAAACCTACCCCTTCCCCTTCAGTGTGGGCAGCTGAGGTGCTGCCAGGGACTAGGGGCAAGACTTTACCCTCACTACAGGTTAACCCAGTGGGTCAGAGACCTCTTAGGAGGAGGGGTCAGATAAGGGTGGTAGTTCCCTCGGAGCATTGTGGGGGTGTGAGTGTAGTGACACAGGGGGACCCCTCTGTTGTCAATTCCTCAAAGAATTCTCCGTCCTGTGGCAAACGTTTGCATGGAAATAAACGTTCAGGTCCGGACCTGTGTGTGAATGAGTACGTATGGGTGTCCACCAAAAACATCAGGTGGAAGTGTGCTACTGGGTCCTGGAGTTCCAGGGTGATTGGGCCATATCGGGTGTCGGCCATTCTCAGCCCAGGGACTTTTCAGTTGGAGTTACCCCCAGTTATGCATGTACACAACTCATTCCCCAGGTCGGCGCTCTGGAGATTTGTGGCTCCTCTGGAGCCTACGTTGCTGGCATTTTCATCAGGTCGCGTTTGCCAGAAACCTGAGAGTCAGGTGCCAGACGAGGTGAACTCTGGTGGATCGAGGCATCCTCACCGTAGGAAAGTCTGGTGAGGTCTGATGTTGAGTGTCCAGAGGCCACTCATTGAAAGGGGGTACTGTCACGATCCATGTTTGGATCTGTGGCAGATCTGGTTTCCCTCTGATTTAAACCTTTTTTCCTTTCTGGTCATGGGGGTTAATGCAGTTTTCTCCCCCCGGTGGCCGCTGGTGTTATTGCATTGCATTGCTGCTGGGTCAGCTGATGTTTGTGACCACTACCACCATCCTTTATAAGGTCATCTGGTGCACCAGCTGACTGTTGGTTATACAGGTCCTTTTAGGAGACCAACCTTGCAGTAGCAGCTCCCTGGTGTCAGCCAAGTCTGGTGTTTGGAGCTCAGTTGCTGTATTATCTGTGTTGTGGAGTCTTCAGCGGCGTGCACAAGCTAAGTTCTGAGTTTTGTTACTTTGTAGTTTGTGCATTCACCTTTTGGTATTGTGTTCCCCTCACTCCCATATTGTTTATTCCTGTTTATTTGCTTTGTGGTGCTGTTTACACTGTTCACCTCCTGGGGTGGGGGTTGGGGGTTTAGTTCAGGGTTTAACAGGAGACAGGGACAGGTCGGTGACTTGGGCCTTCCTACCTTCAAGGGTACCCCCAAGTTAAGGAAAGACAGGGCTTCCCCTAGCCTGAGGGGCAGTTCAGGGGCCCAGATTCCTAATCTCCTGTCTTCCTATTTTTGCCCCGTGATAGGAAGAGTGGGTGACTGATTAGTAGCGAGTTGCACTAGTCCAGACGAGAATGAATAAGATAAACAGTAAGAGCTTTTGCAGAGTCAAAGTTAAGAAAAGGTCAAATTCTAGAGATGTTTTTGAGGTGTAGGTGACATGAGTGAGCAAGTGATTGGATGTAGTGATTGAAGGAAAGATCTAAATCAAATTACACCAAGGCAGTGGGCATGTTGCCGGGGAGTAATGGTGGAACCACACACAGAATTAGCAATATAGGGCATAGGTAGGTTAGTGGAGGGAGAAAACACAAGGAGCTAAGTTTTTAACAGATTCAATTTTAGATAGAGGGAAGACATAATGTTAGAGACAGCAAAAAGAATCATTGTTATTTTGAAGTAATGCAGGGGTGATGTCAGGAGACTATGTGTAAAATTGGGTGTCATCAGTATATACAGTGTCTTGCGAAAGTATTCGGCTCCCTGGCTTCAAACATAAAGATACTAAATGTAAATTTTTGATGAATAAACAACAAGTGGAACACAATTGTGAAGTTGAACAAAATTTATTGGATATTTTAAATTTTTGTGGAAATTCAAAAACGGAAAAGTGGGGCGTGCAATATTATTCGGGCCTTTACTTTCAATGCAGCAAACTCAATCTAGAAGTTCATTGTGGATCTCTGAATGATCCAATGTTGTCCTAAATGCTTAATGATGATAAATATAATCCACCTGTGTGTAATCAAGTCTCTGCATAAATGCACCTGCTCTGTGATAGTCTCAGGGTTCTATTTGAAGCACAGCGAGCATCATGAAGACCAAGGAACACAATAGGCAGGTCCGTGATACTGTTGTGGAGAAGTTTAAAGCCGGATTTGGATACAAAATGATTTCCAAAACTTTAAACATCCCAAGGAGCACTGTGCAAGCGATCATATTGAAATGGAAGGAGTATCATACCACTGCAAATCTACCAAGTCCCGGCCGTCCCTCTAAACTTTCATCTCAAACAAGGAGAAGACTGATCAGACATGCAGCCAAGAGGCCCATGAGCACTCTGGATGAACTGCAGAGATCTACAGCTGAGGTGGGACAGTCTGTCCACAGGACAACAATCAGTCGTACACTGCACAAATATGGCCTTTATGGAAGAATGGCAAGAAGGAAGCCATTTCTCAAAGATATCCATAAAAAGTGTTGTTTAAAGTTTGCAACAAGCCACCTGGGAGACACACCAAACATGTGGAAGAAGGTGATCTGGTCTGATGAAACCAAAATTGAACTTTTGGGCAACAATGCCAAACGATATGTTTGGCGTAAAGGCAACACCGCTCATCAACCTGAACACACTATCCCCACTCTAAAACATGGTGGTGGCAGCATCATGGTATGGGCCTGCTTTTCTTCAGCAGGGACAGCTGAAGCATGATATGTGGGAAAAGGTTGAAAAGTTCCAGGGAGCTGAATACTTTCGCATGGCACTGTAGATGGCACTGAAAACGGAATCTACTGATTATTTGTCCAGTAGGGGCAGTGTATAAGGAGAAAATGAGGGGACCTATGACTGAACCTTGAGGAACCCCGACAGTAAGGGAAAGAGGAGAGGAAGAAGAGGCAGCAAAATAAACAGTGAAAGAGAGGTCAGGGAGATGGAAGAGAACAGTGTTCTTGAGGCTGATAGCACAGGACATAGGAAGGAAGAGTTGATGATCCACAGCGTCGAATGAGATCCAGAAGAATCAGCAGGGAGTAGTGACTATTCGATTTAACTGTTAGTAGATCATTAGAGACTTTAGTAATGGCAGTTTCAGTAGAGTGTAAAGCGCGGAAACGACACTGTAAAGGGTCAAGAAAAGAGTGATCAAAGAGAACGCTTTAAATGGGAGTAGATCAAGCGTTCCAGGGATATAGGGATGAGGGAAGATGGGGGACAGTTCTGGTGGAGGGAAGGTTTTTTAAGTAATGGATGTGTACTGGTGTTTTTAAATAAGGAAGACAAGATACCAGATGAGGGAGAGAGATTAAATATGTTAGTTAGGTGAGTGGAGTTGTATGTTTTAAGTATAAACTTATAATGGATGAAATCTTCGCCCAAATTGGATTTCCCCACAGACATTTGGCACACCAGAAGCACAGCTGGAGAATACGTGTCTGCAATGTGTGCCAGCTTCATCCAGGCCAGTTTGCAGTATTTCATTTTAATTTTTCAGTGCAGAATCAGGACATGAGAGGAAGGAGATTGGAGCCAATGATGACTGCAATGTGTTTGCAGCATGTTCCAGGGGTACCGCCATCTGTGCCAAATTGTTCTATGTGTAAGAGATGCAGCTTCATTCAGGGCACTATGCAGTGTTTCATTTTAATGTTTCAGTGCAGAGGCAGTACATGAGAGGAAGGAGATTGGAGCCAATGACGACTGCAAATTCTTCATAAGTTTTTGGGTGTTAATGGCACATATATTTCTATAAGTATGCAAAGTGTTGGTGTCCTGAGCGGGTTGACAGTTCTTGCAGAGAATGAAAGAAGGTTGTGGTCAGACAGTGGGAGAGGGGAGTTAGTTAAGTCATACACTGAGCAGAGTCGGGAGAAGACCAGGTCCAGCATATTTCCATCTTCATGCCTAAGAGAATTAGTAAGCTGTGAAAGGAGCAGGGAGGAAGGTATAGATAAAAGATGAGTGGCATATGGGGAGAGCGGATTACCAATGGGAATGCTATAGTCCCCCAGGATGAGAGTGGAGATTTCACAGGGTAGAAAGTTTGGAAGCCAGGTGGCAAAAAGATCCAGGAACTGCTGGAAGGAGCCTGGAGGGCGATACAGTGTAGTCTGTCGTGGATTTCACACAATTTCAAGTACAGTCATGTTAAAAAGGTGATATTTGGTTTAAAGCAACTTCAGCATGTCAATCAGAATTCTTAATTTTGTCCTACTTGATGTAAAACAAGAAAGAGCAGAGTCATCGTTCTGCATAGTGCAATCAATATTTGGCTACAGGGTAAAAGATTCATGCACAATGGGCACAATGAAGGCAATTCACTACTTATTTGAACATAATACATTTAGGACATACACTAATAAACCAGTTGACTCCAGTTGCAATTTTAAAGAAATCAATATTTGCCCGTGGTCCACTGCTCACTACTAAATGCTGCTGGGCTCTCTTGTCACTCATACATGCAACTCATCCTTTGTTTGACAACATTTCCCAGCACCATGTGTAATAAACTGTAATGAAGACTTCCTAGATGCAACAATGTATCAATTTCAAAGCTATGCAAGTGGATATCTGAATTGTGAAGATCAAAGTATTGCACTTTGCAACATATTGCAATGTACACAACTTAAAAGACTGAAAATAACATGTTGATTACATAATAAAATAAATAGAACATACTATACAGAGCATGCCGTGGTGTCTGTCATTTTGTACATGGAAATTATTGATCTATGAGAAATAGCTGCAAATTATTAAATGAATATAATGATTTTTCAGTTTTTGGTACGGTCTTTAGAAAAAAGATCATCTCTATTAAAACATTGTAAGAGGAATTTATCAAAACGAGTGCTGGGCAAAGTGGATGAGTAATCCATGGCCAAGTTTTTAATAATCTCCTCCAATGTTTGTTCTGCTAAAGGAGTTTTTCAAGATTATATCTGAAGTGAATTTTGGGAAAAACCCTTTAATGTCTTATTTGCTTAAGCGTGGCTGTGCAATAATGGCCTGTCATAGCCTTGCGATGTCTCCGGTCATCATACCACAAACTGTCGTTTTAAACAAAGGCTCAATTAGATGAACTATGAGATTCAATAGCAGAACAAGGTTTTTGCAATTCTAAAAGTACATTTAAAAGTTCTTACCTTCAAACATTAAAGGGAACCTGTCAGCAGGTGTTAGTACCCCTAATTTATCTAATTTGTGTTAGGTCGCTGCAATGCAGATTAATTCTGTGCCTTTATTTTTCAATCCTTTATTCCATTTTTTATTCCAATTTTTATGTCATTGATCTGCAAGTGCAGAGGGCTTGGCCAGGCACTTACAGCTCTCCTGCCTCTCTCCTAGCCCACTGCCATCTTCTGGTCACTGAATTACAGGTCACTCTTGTATGAGTGACATGCCACCCCTGCCAGAGACCTTGGGTAGGCTCTTTCGCACAGTTTGACTCTCAAAACATTATCAGGACTTAACTACGCTCTCGGTGCTCCAGAGAGGAAATAACAGCGCCAGGGAGACATGTCACTCAGGCAAGAGTGACCTGTCATTCGGAGACCAGAGGACGACGGTGGGTCGAGAATAAGGCTGTAAACGTGTAAGCGCACAGCCAACTTTCAGCCAAATGAACACATTGACAGTAACTTTGAGAAATTGTTGCCCTATGGGAGTGAACATATTGCTGTACCAATTCAGTTTATGAAATTAATTTTTCAGCAATAGCTATATAACAATAGTCACAGAGAAGGAGGTCAACAACTTCAGACTTCTCTTCACACCATCAGTCATGGATGCAAACAGTAGATTTAAAATACCACTAGAGTTTGCACCAAATACCTTAAACTTAGGTGTCAGCACGATCTCCTCTATAGAGCTAGTAGGTAGAGGCTGACAATGTCATTTATTTATTTCATCAACTCACAATCAAGGATAGGATATATACAATATTCTACATGCTCCAGGTAATAAGGAACTGTTATCCAGAAAACTGGTGTTCGGCTTTAAGCCTTACATAGTGCCTAAGAGAAGTCAGTACCTTATCTTAAATGAATGCTGAAGCTTCTTCAGAGCTGATAGCCATGGCCTACGGAAAAAGAGGGCCTTCCTGAGCAGGATATCCAATTCTAATGAGCAACTATTTAATCATGTATAATAATAAAGATTTCTTTACTATAAAAGTATTTACATAGTAATACCGATAACAAAATTGTCTTATAAGCATCAGTTCATGAAGTGCAAGAAAAATCTGCCACCGGGAAAGCTTCTATAAACTAATTAATGACCACACAACCTTTAAAGCAGAAATCAATTCAAAGACAAATGAGGCATGCTGAAATATTAAATAACGTTGATTAGGTACCAAAAACCCTATACTAATATGATTAAACCGAAGTGTTTCTTATAACAAAAAGAATAGAAAAGTAGGCCTTGTCCAGTTAAATGTTAAAGCCCCCACAGTCATTAAACTTTGTCCAGACTTAAAGCTGAAAATATAAGCTTCAACATGGAAAGCTTTTATGTGACTTTAGTGCTAATAATACAAGTCAGATGAAAGGAGATCAGTGGTAATAGCGTTCATTAACTAATAACACTAAAGTTCAGAGCTGTCAAGTTTTATGGTCTAATGAGTGAGACTTCAAGCCAATGTTGGAGCTTTAATTTCTTCAACAGAGTATGTGGAAATACACTGCTGTTTTAATTATTGATAAATGGCTTGGTGAAACTAACAAATGGATAACTACCCAGTGGGGCGTACCAAATACTTCTATTTCTTTCAGAAGATTTGTACAGGTAGTATCTGTCAAACTTCAATGTTCAAATTTTGGGATTTAAAGAAAACCTGTTTTATTACTGTCATTCTATCTTAAAATTATTTTCTCATCACACAAAGGGAAGTCACATTGCTAAAAAAGGCCTTAAAAAGTAGATGGTTGATAGTTCATTTGGATCTTAGCTTTTACTTGTGATTTACTGATTCACATGTATTTTTGGTTTTGCCATTAAAGGGAACCTGTCACCCCCAAAATCGAATTCTGTAATGCTGTAGATAAGCCCCCGATGTATCCTGAAAGATGAGAAAAAGAGGTTAGATTATACTCACCCAGGGGCGGTCGCGGTCCAGTTCTGGTCCGATAGGCGTCACGGTCCCGTCCGGGGCCTCCCATCTTCTTACGATGACGTCCTTTTCTTGTATTCACGCTGTGGCTCCGGCACACGCGTACTGTCTGCCCTGTTGAGGGCAGAGCAAATTACTGCAGTGCACAGGTACCGGGCCTCTCTGACGTTTCCCGGCGCCTGCCCACTGCAGTACTTTGCAGAGTGCTGTAGATAAGCCCCTGATGCTGGTGGGCTTAGCTCACCTTCAATTTTGGGGGTGACAGGTTCCCTTTAATAAGACCCACATTAGTCTTCAGTATGGCAGCTATTCCCTTTGAAACATGAGTGAGGGTTTCTGCTGCATCTCTAGTCCTTTGAGCTCATCATAAATCAAGACAGTGAGGTAGAAACTCTGGCTACTGCTGAGCTCATATGGCGCTGACTTGATTTATGGTGATCTCAAAGAGCTGGAAACACAGCAGAATAGAAACGCTCATTCCTGATGCAACAGGCAAATAAATGTTTTACCTCACTGAAAGAATCATCTGCGATCGCCGGTGCAGTCTAATGCGGCGGTCCGAAGAGTCTCCCTTGGTGGCTGCAGCGCGCCGGCTCCCGATGTACTCAAGTACAATTGGAGCTATGACTGCTGGTTCAGAGCAACATCAGCAGCATAAACAGGTCAGGTGATCACGCTGCTGATGCCATTCGCCGAAAACACCGAAGATGGGGGGAGGGGGAGATTTAGTGTAACGAAGCTAGGTGGTTTCTACTGCTAGGGGGTATTTACTGTGCATGGGGGGTATTTACTTTGTGTGGGGAGATATTTACTGTGTGTGAGTATTTAATGTGTGGGGGATGTATTTATTGTGTGTGGATGTATTTACTGTGGGTGGGGGAGATTTACTTTGATGGGGCTGGGAGAGATTTACTGTGATGGGGTATTTAGTGTAACCGGGATGATTTGAGGACACAAGTTTGGAGAGCAAACACAGGGACAGGGGCAGAAACAATATGGGGAGCGGGAGAAATTTGAAGACACAATATGAGGAGGAAGGGTGAGATGGGGGCATGTATGAGAGGATGGGTGCAGACAATATTGTGAGTTACGGTATGGGTACGGACACAGTATGAGGAACAAAGGGAAAATGTATGCGGACACAGTATGGGGAGCGAGGGTGAAGGGTGCTAACAGTATGGGGAGTCAGAGGGATGTGTTAAGAGGCAATATGGCAAGTGAGAGGGTAAATGTATGAGGAGGTTGGAGGAAGCATGTGAGGAGGCAATTGAGGGGACTTGTACAAGAGACACTATGGGGGAAGAAAAGTATGAGTGGGCACAGAATAGAGACTGAGTGGTGTGAGGGGTAGCATGGGGGAACAGTGCAAAGGCACAGCCAAGAGGGGACATTACATCAAGGAGGGGGAGTGTGATGAGGGGGCATAGTATGTATAGAGACTGGGCCCCTATAGGGGGAACCCAGTGTGAAGAGGGGGCCAAGTATGGAAGGCATGTACCATAAGAGGGACAGTGTGTGGGTTATATTTTGTGCAGGAAATATAGTGAAGAGCAATTATTTATTCAGGGGCTCAGCATAGGGCAGATATTTTTATATTTTTATTCAGGAGCATTATAATGGCATTAGTATCTTTAAGGGTATTACGTGGGGATGTGCTGCACAAAACCTGAGAAGATTGAAGTCTGCAGAGACGAGCTGTGGATGAGAAAACTCATCATGGCGTCTGGACAAGATGAAGAAAACAAAGAAAATGACTCCAGAGACAACGTCATCTATTAGGTACCTGGATGTAAAAAAATTTTTTTGTGATACTGACTAAGTCTCATGTTTTTATTTATGTTAGGAGCATTAAAGAGGTTGTATAAGTCTTTGAAGAGTCTGTAGTCATTCTATGTGACTGTAGACTTCTGAACTCTCACAGTGCGCACTGCACACTGTCAGGATTCTCTAATGCCATTTGCATACATGTGGTTGTGTGCTGACTAGACATGAGTGGCCTCACTCAATGAAAATGAATAGAGCGAGCCCAGACACTTCTAGTTGGAATGTGGCCAGAAGTATACAAATCACATTCTTGAGCAAGGGAGAATCCTAAAAGAGTGCTGTGCATGCACTGTGAGAATTCAGAAGCCTGCAGCCACCTATAGTGACTGCAGATTTTCCCCTCAAACGTAGAAGCACCCTATAATTCTAAAATGAAGCCCTGTAGCATGCCAATGCTAACGGTGTGTAACATACTCACTGTCAGCATTCAGCAGTCGTCACATGATTTCTTCACTCGTATGCAATTTTCATACTTAAAGGTCAAGTGACATCTAGCTTTTCTTCCTGCTTTTCTCAGTTTCTCACTGAACATTCAATTAGGGCAAGCAGGTCGTCGGCACGTGGCCAAATGTGCAAATTGCATATGTGTTGTAGGGGGAACCAAACTGAATTCTTGCCCCGGGTACACACCTCTGGATGTGGTAGGATCAGACCATGTCCCTGTACTGTCAAATGCGGACGTTACACAGTGCACAGCAGGAACACATTTATTTGACTAGCTTAAAGCAGGAACATTGTGTTTTTTTAACACATCTAATTTTGAAACTTATTTTTATTCCTAGATCTATTAATTACTTGTTTGTGGGACAAATCTTTACTACGCGTTTACATGAACATTGGCGACATTAAGTGATGTCCAAACATCAACACCTTTTGGTGAACAGCATTACTTTAATAGGTTGTTTACACACAAAAACAGCTTTTAATGATGTGTACTGAACATTCTGTAATATATTATTCCATGCACATATACTGCCATTGTTCTTGGCAACACGCATCCTGTAATGCGCAGAGAGAAACACAATCTTTTGTGTAGCACAAAAGATCATTTACCAGACGACCGATTGTTCTTGTTTGTTGGATGATCGGCATCCTGCTTAGAGTGCCCCAATTGTTCACAATAATCTTGAAGTGTAGTTGGACCTTTATTCCTCAAAGACAGATTTCAAACTGCAATTTTGTAGGGAAACGGAAAAATAACCTAAACTAAGTTACTGACGTGTAAAATCTCAGACTACGCTTAAAGTTCCCATACACATGAAACTAATGTCGGCTGAACCTGCTGACATCGATGGGTTCAGCCACCGGCCCATTGTGTATTGAGGCCCGGACAATTGATTGTCAGGGGTTTAAGGATCCTGCATGACCGATTTAGAACTGTTGATTCTTTCCTTCTCCCAGAGATAAGCCACCACAGCTCTTTCATAGAGAACACAGGAGTCCTCTGTCGAACAAGCACTCTAGTACATAGAACAGTATACCAAGATAGCTGGCGGCCAATGCATCATTCGACTTACAGCCATCTAATGTGTATATTGGTCTTTACAAATTGTTTCTTATACATTGTAACTACATAGATTTGGGTAATTATTTTAATATTCTAGATATTGCTAACAAATATTTAGTTTTTTTTTAACATTATAACTATATAGATGCTTTATCCCAAGGACATAATAATTGTCCGTTTCTCAATTGGATTTTGATCCCCTAATTATAGAGTGTACCTGTCACTATAGGTGATATTTAAGTATAAGCAAGTATCACATATTTTAATTGTTACCTATATTTGTATGAGTTTCCGTCTCTGCAGGGTCAATGCAGGGTATAGACTAGCTATTATGATGTCTGCTATACACTGCACACACAGATATGATGGATTCCTGCTCTGTTATCTTGTTGTAGCACATGTTCATCATAGGGAACATTACACAGCAATACTGAGCAGTATAGCTGTGAACCGAGCACTCGAGCAAGATAAAACACATACTAAACAAGGGATGTCAAACTCAAATACACATGGGGCTTAAGTTAAAAGCTTGGACAAAGTTGCAGACCAACCTTTACATTTTAAAAAAAAAGTTCCTACAATTGAGAAAGTTTTTCCTCATTATCAAATATAATGATGAGTTTTTTCATATGGAAACAAACTTAAAGGGGTTGCTAGTCGAACAAAGTATATTTTAAATAATAGATCTTAGATTAAAATATTAGAATAATACAATTTGTTATGTAAGAACAGCAAAAAGCTTATGGCCTAATGGCCAAATTTAAATTTACCGTATAATAAAGTATCAAAAAACCTTGAATAATACAGATAATAAAGTATAATGCCAAAAAAGTGCCTTCCTACACACGCACGGTATGGTGACCATACTGTACCCCCCTCATTCCCTCCAACAAATAATAGTGACCCCTTCACAGTATGATTCTCCAACTGTAATCCCCACACAGCCCTCTATACAGTATAACTGCCACAAAAAAGTGCTCCATACAGTAAAATGGGCCCACATATTCCTCCATACAGTATAACGGGGCCCTGCATGACCTTTTTTACATTATAATGGTCCCACATAGTGTTCTATACAGTATAATGGGCCCCATAAAGTGCTAAATACAGTATAATGGGCCCCACATAGTGATCTATACAGTATAATGGCCCCACATAGTGCTCTATACAGTATAATGGCCCAACACAGTGATCTATACAGTATAATGGCCCCATATAGTGCTCCATACAGTATAATGGGCCCCACATATTCTCTGGAAAAGTGTAATGGCTTCATAACCCTCCAAAATAAATTATGTGCTCCCAAATCCAAATGCCCCCTTCCCTTCCGAGCCCCACAGTGTACCTAAACCACAAATTGGCATTTCCTGAAACGATGAGAGCCCGACTAACTTAAGGGTGCATGCCCCCAGAAGTACGGGATGGCATAATGTACTGATGACTGCAACATACTGGTCACTACAGCGTACTGGTCACCACAACAACAGTTTGCAATTTTCATTCAGCAACATTCATTGATGCTTGTTTCTGCAAAATACCAATGGAAAAAAAAAAAAAAACACCTATATGTATCCTATACAAACACCATGAAGGGAATGAATAGCTATGCAACACCAAAAAGTCATCCTTCACACAATATCAAGTAAAAACCATAAATACTTTATTAACAATACATATAAAAACAGTGATGAATAAAATCCACAATACAGGAACAAGAAGGTGGGCTATCCAGGAGAACCACTCTCAAATATAGTAAAAACTAAATGCTAATACATAACATATGTGCCAAGTGACCATATACATATATGCAAATAGAGATCTAAGTAGAAAATTATAAGGTAAATACAATATAAAGTAAATACAAAGTGTATATAGTGTTACCTATAGAGCGCTCCTGGAGACCCACCACACCCGACGCGCGTTTCGCAGTGAAATGCTTCGTCCAAGGACGAAGCATTTCACTGCGAAACGCGCGTCGGGTGTGGTGGGTCTCCAGGAGCGCTCTATAGGTAACACTATATACACTTTGTATTTACTTTATATTGTATTTACCTTATAATTTTCTACTTAGATCTCTCTTTGCATATATGTATATGGTCACTTGGCACATATGTTATGTATTAACATTTAGTTTTTACTATATTTGAGAGTGGTTCTCCTGGATAGCCCACCTTCTTGTTCCTGTATTGTGGATTTTATTCATCACTGTTTTTATATGTATTGTTAATAAAGTATTTATGGTTTTTACTTGATATTGTGTGAAGGATGACTTTTTGGTGTTGCAAAATACCAATGGAGTCAAATTCAGCACTACACCTATGGATAAATTCCCAAAGTGGTATAATGTCCAAAATGGGGTCACTTGTGGGGGGATTCTGCTCTTCTAGCAATGAAGGGCTCTGTATATGGAGTTTGCAAACTCTTCTAGGAAAATCTGCGCTCCAGGTGGCAAATAGCGCTCCATTCCTCCTGAGTCTCTCCGTATGGCTAAGTAGTACTGCACAGCCATATATGAGGTAATGCCACATTCAGTAGAAATTGTGGGACAAATTTTGGTGCCATTTTGCCTACTTTTGGGGCTAAAACTAAAGTTTGATGGTAAAAATGTAGTTATTTTTTCTTCACTGCTCAATGGTATAAAATGTTGTGACACACCTGTGGTGTTAATATGATCACTGCACCCCTAGATGAATTTATTGAGAGGTGTAGTTTGTAAAATGGGGTCACATATGGGTGGGGTTTTGCTGTTTTAGCACCTCATGGGCTCTCCCAGTGGGTCATGGCACTTGCAAACCGTAACAGTAAAATCTGGCGCTCCTTGACTTCTGAGCTTTGCACTGTGCATGAAAAATATTTTGCGATTACATGGGGGGCTAAAATACTTGGGGCTAAAATAACTTTTTTGTGAAGAAAATGTGATTTTATTATTTTCCCAGCTCAACATTATAAACTTCTGTGAATCACCTGTGTGGTCAAGGTGCTTACCATGCAGCTAAATAAATTCCTTCAAGGGTCTAGTTTCCAAAATGGAGTCACTTGTGGGGGGGTTTCCAATGTTTTGACACATCAGGGGCTCTTCAAATTGGACATGACATCTGCTAATGATTCCAGTAAATTTTACATTCAAAAAGTCAAATGACGCTCCTCCCCTTCCAAGCCCAGCCATGAAACCAAACAGTAGTTTTCTCCCTCATATGGGGCATTTGCGTACCCAGGAGAAATTGCACAGTAAAATTTGTAGTGCAATTTCTCCTGTTACCCTTATGAAAATGCAAAATTTGAGGCTAAAAACATTTTGTGAGGAAAATGTGATTTTATTATTTATTTATTATTTTCACGGCCACATGAACTTTATTTGGAGGAGGTGCACAGGCAGCTTAGGGGCCAGAGGTTCTACCGTCAACTCCCATCTGACCCCACACTGGACTGTTTTCTGCAAAACTCAGAGCTCTAACTGATAGGGCCTTTGATTTGGGTGTCATCAACAACAATGAATTGAAATTTATATGGGTTCAAACATCCAGTTATTTCTACATTTTACATGCTTCCTAAGGTGCATAAAGACCTCACCAAACCTCCGGGTCTCCCCATCGTGGCCAAGATTGGTAGTCTCTTTGAGAAGGCCTGTATCTACGTTGATCATTTTTTACAACCCATGGTCAAGCAGCTGCCATCATTTTTCTGGGATTCATATAATTTTATTAATATTTGTCGTGAAATCACTCTTCCCTATGAGGCACTATTAGTGACTTGTGATGTTGAGTCATTGTACTCAAACATCAATCAAAAGGATGGTATTAGAGCTATTTTGTTTTTCTTTGACCAGCAAAGTAATTTGGACAGGATGCATGATTCCTTTGTTATCGACCTCTTGGATTTTGTTCTTAAACATACTGTAATTGCTTTTAGTTTGACAGATCTTTTTATTTACAGATATCTGGAGTCGCCATGGGGGCCCGTTGTACCCTGGCATTTGCCAACCTATTTTTTGGTTGGTGAGAATCTATCATTGTGTATCCCTCCAGATGGTTCAGAGAGATGGTGCGTTATTGGCAATGCCTTATAGATGACGTTTTCTTTGTTTGGTCTGGTACACAGGAAGAATGCCTTTAATTCTTGGATTTCCTCAATAGGAACTCCATTAATATATTTTTGACTTATACCATCTCTTCTGTTTCAGTGACCTTTTTGGACTTGAATATCATTGTGAAAGAGTGTTCCCTTCTCACTAGTCTGTATCGCAAACCCACTGCTACAAACACCCTTCTTGAATATCGAGGAAAATGTGATCTCATTTTCATGGCACAATGTTATAAACTTCTGTTAAGCATCGGGGGGTTCAAGGTGCTCACCACGCATCTAAATACATTTCTTGAGGGGTTTAGTTTCCAAAATGGGGTCACTTGTGGGGGTTTCCACTGTTTAGGCACATCAGGGGCTCTCCAAATGGGACATGACGTTCACTAATGATTCCAGGAAATTTTACCTTCAAAAAGTCAAATGACGCTCCTTCCCTTCCGAGCCCTGCCGTGCGCCCAAACAGTAGTTTTCTCACTCATATTGGGTATCGACGTACTCAGGAGAAGTTGCACAACAAATTTTGGGGTCCATTTTTAATGGTATATAAATTCAAAGTAGGAAAATTGCGGAAATTTTTTTTCCACAATTAAACGCAAGTCATACCAAATAAATTTTACCGCTATTATGAAGTACAATATGTCAAGAAACAAAGTCTCAGAATCACCGGGATCCGTTGAAGCATTCCAGAGTTATTACCTTATAAAGTGACAGTGGTCAGAATTATAAAAATTGGCCTAGTCATTAACGTGCAAACCACCTTTGGGGGTAAAGTGGCTAAAGGGGGTCTAGCACTATGAAAACCAGTCCAATCTGCAAGCACCATGTTATGAAGCAGGGGAAGCTGAGTAAACTGATATATGGTTTTAATGAAAAAAGATTCACTGTGATCTGTGATTTAATCATTTAAACATCTGCTCCTTCTGGGATATTCAGCTCAGTGGGTGGTGCTATTAGTGATTGTCAGCTGTCTTTGTATAAATGTGCATACAGAAATCGCTGTCAGTCACCGAAGTTTCCTCCAGCCCACTATGTGTTGACAGAGGTGTTGAAAGGCAGTGTTTCCTTTTGCCAACTCTGCACTGGTTTAGGCACAATTTTTAATAAACCAGTGAGAGGTTTAAAAAGACAGCATTCCTGAGTCATCCTGCGTATCCAGTTGGTCATTTGTGGTCTATGGTAGAAAAACAAGCCCAATCCACTGAACTTTCAAGATGTAAAGGATTTGGTGGTAATATCTTGATGGAATGAACGGCATCGATACAATATATGAAGGTGGTTTTTAGTGTTACGACTGATTGCTATAAATCAATTAAAACTTAGGTTACCTTTTGCTTTAAGGCATTACTTCAATTCAAGTTCGCTATTATTTTCTAATGTGAAGCAGTTGTATCAACTCAAATCTTTTCCATGTCCAATTCATTTGTCACAGCACTGGACCTTAGATTAATTTAAAATAATGATGGGAAGAGCTAAAGGCTGTGAGCTGTAATCTGTCACTGCACTGTCTGCACTAGTCCTGTGCCAAGCCATGATTTGTCTGCTAAACAAGACTATTCACTGAATTCTGACCATAACTTGTATATATCCAGCAATGTCAAGGTTTTTCTGTCCTGTCTATCCTGGCTATAAGAAGTAAATCCAGGATATACAAGTTACAGTCTTTTAGAAGAAAGTCACAGATACATTATAGAGTATGTACTATTAATACACAAGAGGCTTTAGTTTAAATAAAAGAACACACAATAAAAGAAAAACAAAGAACATTTTTTATTAACCATTTTCATAATTAACTTTTTAAGAGGTTAAGCTCTTCATTCTAGTATACATAAAATGTTACTTAAACTACACAAAAAGGGCCCCCAATAGTAATGAGCGAGCGTGCTAGGATAAGGTGTGCTTGAGCCGCCACGGCTGCATGTTTCACGGCTGTCCGACACCCGCAACACATGCAGGGATTGTGCACTGTAACATTAGAAAACACTGTCCGCTGCTTGTTATTCTACAAAATTTGTACTAAGATATATCTCTGAGGCAGTAATGTACATTGCCTATGTTCATGTTACACAACAGAGGCTATGGCTTGAAAATCACCTTTGTCCCAAGGTGAGATACAGTAGATTAAGCTGAAAGCAAGTACATTTATGTCATCTCTAGAGCGTGAATTTTTTTTTAAATGAGAAATACAGCTAAATCGCCAAAATCACAACAAAGCAAGGTGATTAAGAGTGACATCTTTAAAAGGTCACCTACGCTGAATTTAAACTATCCATTTTGTAAAAACGTTAAATAAAAAAAAGAAAATGAGCATTTTAATGAGAGGTGACTTGCGGGAAAAATGAGTAATACACATAATTAAGAAAAGAGATTTATGTGTAATCACTTTGTTTTGGGAAACATTTGGACGAGTGGCAAGAAAAAAAGTACATTAAAAAAATCAACTAACTCCCTTCACTTTAAAACTCTGGCACTTGTATAATAATAAAACCAACTAATCTAAACGCACCACAATTCTAAAAAAAAAGTCAACCATGTGAGGCATGATATTTACGAAAGATAATTTTCAGACTTTTACCCTAAGCAAGCATTATTTTTTAGAAATTAAAGATACTCTATCTATTACGAAGTTTACTTGGTACAGGATTAAAGGGAACCTGACAGCTGACACATGTTGCCCGATGCACAGGCTGCAAGTAGCAGACACTGGCTGCATGATTTCAGCCATATAAATTCAACTCTCAAACATTGCAGCGTTTCAGGTAAAAACGTAGTAGACAGGTGGGTCCCCGGGACCTTCTCCCAGGACACTGCCAGTGACTGACCAGCCTCCTTGCATGTGAATATAAGGTGTGATCTGTCACTCAAGGAAAGTATGGGAACCTGCTTGTCCGACTAGTCTCCCATGCGCCTCAGTTCCTGGCGGCTATTAAAACTGTGGTTTTCTCTGAAATGCCACAGAGTTAAACATGTACGGGCATGCTGTGTATACAACTATCCATTGCCCAATAAGTATTATGGAGAAGTCAATGCTAATTAAAAGGACAAATGCAACTTATCTGTTGGGCTTCAGGTGATGACTTGATGATGTCTGGCATTTTTCCACATCCAATGTCAAATACAGCATACAGGATGACGGCACATCTTTCTTTAAAGTTTATATGCCACATTTCTGAACATGGCTTACTTTAGTAATAGGCTGCATTGATAGCTACCTTTCAAAATGTTTATAAAACACTGCCATGTTTCTACAAAAATTTGGCACAAACCACGATTCAACTGCAAAATGTGAAAATATAAAACAACTTTTTTTCCCCTTTACTTGTTTTAATTGCTGCATGTGCGGAATACAACTATAGAGTTTGGTAACATTTGCAATTAGAACAACTTACCAGCTGAACAAGTAAACTGATTAAATCTGTTAGAGGTTTATTCACAATGAGAAGCTCCTCGGCTGTGTGAGTGTCTCCATCTTGCCCAGTCTTCTGAGCCTAGAAAATAAAAGCATATTTCTGAAATTACTGTCATGTTTTCCGCATCTTGAGAACATTCACACTGAATATTTTGGAGCATAGAAGTGTAAAGTAAAATGTGTCATAAGTAATTTTCACCTGCTAATAAAAAAAATAAATAAATAGGACAGATAAAAAAAGAACACAGAATGTGTAAATCACACCAAGATGGAATGTTTTAGGCAAAGTTTAAACAGTATATTTACTTCTCCTTTGTAATGCTTTGGATTCAATTAGGTATAGTTTACTTTATACTATGGATGGACAAATGATGAACTCTAAAGCTTAAAGTGAAGTCTCATCCATAATTCTGTTCTTATTAACTTCTTAAAGGGATATTCAAACATTATGATTGTCTATTTGTACCTTGATTGTTACAAAATTGATGCGACAGGAACTCAAAACGTAACTGCGTTGTGTGAATAAATCTTTATAAGTATGACAGATTTGTTATTCTAATAGATAATAGGTGTCGCTCAACTGTATGAGTGAAGCGTGTGCTCTGAAGTATGACAGGAAGTATAAACTTCCGCATTCCAAGTTGCAAGTAAGGCTACTTTCACACTAGCGTCGGGCACTGCATGTCGCAATGTGTCGTTGTGGAGAAAAAATGCATCCTGCAAAGTTGCCCGCAGGATGCATTTTTTCTCCATAGACTTTTATTAGCGACGCATTTCGACGCAGTGCATAGCAGCAAGGAAAATGTACAGGTCTCAAACATTAAAAATTAACCTTTAATAGATCCCACTAAAATACCGTTGGGTATAAATATCCAGTCGGTCTATGAAAAAACAAATGACAAATAACAACACACCAAAAATAAATCACACCGTTTAAAATTCCACATAACACCCCTCCTTTCAAACAAGTAGGTGTATATCACAATAGCTTCAAGATTGTGCTCTATCACAGAAAAAGAGCCCAAAGGCCAAAACAACACCTTGTAGCTCACAGGCCACAGAAATACCTCTATTTTATAGATATAGTAAATAACAGAACGATCTCACCCAGCGTTGCTGTTTTTTTTCAAGAAGCATTCATAGGGCTCTAGAATGTCCGTGAATCCCGGGGGAGGCTTTTAGAAAACATCCATACAATACCCGGATCCTTAGGACAAATTGAGGACCCCGATTATAACATCCCCAAAAGTGTGGCTCCCAACGCATTTCCCTTGGCTCGGTTCATCAGGGGAGACAAGCCTTTCATAATGTTACGGGGGATAGAGGCGCGGTATCCGTAACTCCTCTAACATGAGGGAGCAGGCCGCCCCCTCCTCCCCGGACCTTGCAATGGGGCAGCGGAAGCGTCGTAAGAGTGCTTCCGCTGCCCACGTCGGGCATTTTTTTCACAGTATGCATCAGGACGTCGGGCCAACGCAGCGCAACGGCCCCGTACCAACGCTAGTGTGAAAGCAGCCTAAACAAAAGTTTATATGCAAACTTGAATGACAGACATTCAAATTAAGCCAACGTTTCGGAGTCCAACTGTGTTTAATTAGACTGATAGGACTTGATTTGGAAAGGCACACACCTGTCTATAGACCTCACAGCTCACAGTGCATGTCAGACCAAATGAGAATCATGAGGTCAAAGGAACTGGCCAAGGAGATCAGAGACAGAATTGTGGCAAGGCACAGATATGGCCAAGGTTACAACAGTATTTCTGCAGTACTTAAGGTTCCTAAGAGCACAGTGGCCTCCATAATCCTTAAAGGGAACGTGCCAGCAGATTATGCCGCGATAAGATGCGGCCACCCCTTTTCAGGGCTTATCTACAGTATTCTATAATTCTGTCGATAAGCCCCTGGTCCGACCTGCAAGTGACGAAAAATAAATTTTATTATACTCACCCGGAGGGGGGGGCAGTCCGGTCCGATGGGTGTCACGAGTCCGGGTCCAACACCTCCTATCTTCTTGAGACGCCACCCTCCTGCTTCTTCATCGCTCCCCGGCATCTCGCTCCTGCGCAGGCATACTTATCTACCCTGTTGAGGGCATAGTAAAGTGCTGCAGTGCGCAGGCACTGGGAAAGGTCAGACAGGCCCAGCGCCTGCGCACTGCAGTACTTTACTCTGCCCTCAAGAGGACAGAGAAGTACGCCTGTGCAGGACCGCCGATGCTGGGGAGCAAAGAAGAAGCAGGAGGGAGGCGTTGCAAGAAGATGGGAGGAGCCGGACCCAGACCTGGGACACCCATCAGACCAGACCGCCCCCCACGGTGAGTATAATAAAACTTATTTTTCTTCACTTGCAGGTCAGACAGGGGGCTTATGTACAGAATTATAGAAGGCTGTAGATAAGCCCTGAAAGGCAGTGGCCGCATCTTACAACGGCAAAATCTGCTGTCAGGTTCCCTTTAAATAGAAGAAGTTTAGGACCACCAGAAGTTTTCCAAGACCTGGCCATCCAGCCAAACTGAGCAATCGTGGGAGAAGAGCCTTGGTGAGAGAGGTAAAGAAGAACCCAAAGATCACTGTGGCTGACCTCCAGAGAGGCAGTAGGGAGACGGGAGAAAGTTCCACAAAGTCACTTCAGCCCTTCACTAGTTGGGCTGTAACAACCCTGCCGGCATCACCTCATGGCCTTCCATCCCCCACCTGCCTGATACATCAACTCACTCTCCCTGTGCCATGCTGTGAGATCTGTCTGCTGCCGTCTCCATGCTGTGTTCTTCATGGCAGCTTGCTCTGTGTACACTTCCTGGCTGTGTGCATAGGGGGGCGGCACTGGCAAATCCGGATTCTTATTGAGACTGTGTGCATCCCCCTATGGTGTCCCTGGCCAATTGCCTAGAGGCCACTGATACTTAAGGCTTCCTCACCCATTGGAGGACGCCTGAGCAAACTATTTCCCTCAGTTAGTATTTGCTACTGAGCTGCCAGGTCATGTTCTGTCTCTGTGGGCTGCAATACGCAGGCCTTTATCAGTGTTCTGTTTGTGTATCCATGTCCGTTCCTGTCTGTACTCTGGTCTATGTCCGTTCCTGTTCCTTCTTTGTTTGTTTACCATTCAAACTCTGCTGTGTGTACCTCTGCCTTATCTCTCTGCTCTGTTTGCCACTACCAGTGGCCCTGCAACTCTTTGCTCTGCTTGCCACAACCAGTGGCTTTGCACCTCTCTGCCATATTCACCACTATCCGTGGCTCTGTGCTTCCCTGCTTTGCTCGCCACAACCTGTGGCTCTGTGCTTCTCTGCTTTGCTCGCTACAACCTATGGCTCCCTGCCTCCTGGCTCTTGGCTTTGCCTCCTGCGGTTCTGGCTCTTGGCGTTGCCTCCTGCAGTTCTGATCTTGGCTCTGCCCCCAGCATCTCCGCTCTTGGCTCCGCCTCCAGCGTCTCCGCCACCAGCGTCTCTGCTCTTGGCTCTGCCTCCAGTGGTTCCGCCCATAGCTCCACCTTCTTCTCTGCCTTCTCCGTCTCTGCTCTTAGCTCCGCCTTCCTCTTCTCTGCTCTTAGCTCTGCCTTCCTCTTCTCTGCTCTTAGTGCTGTCTTCTCTTTCTCTGCTCTTAGCTACGTTTCTGTTCTTGGCTCTGCCTCCTGCGTATCTGTTCTTGGCTTCGCCTCCTGCTCTTAACTCCGCCTCCTGTGGTTCTGCATTGCTTCCGCTCTTGTGGTCTTCCTCTATCTCCGTTCTGCAACTTGCCGCACAGGTCTCTACCTGTTCCTTTATATTCACCAGCCCAAAAAGGTCCCTACCTGTTCCCATATACCCTCCAGTTTGAAGAGGTTCTTACTTGTTTCCATACACCCGCATGTATAAAACTTCCTACCAGAGTATCAGCCCTGTCCGTTTGACCTGCCAGTGTGCCAGCTGTGCCCACGTGCCTGTGTCTCCGTCAAGCCCGCCTGCCCGTCAAGGCCTCTGTTGTACCCATCCGCCAGCCAGTGTCACAGCCGTGCCTGCCTGTGTCCTGTCCCCTGGTGGGATCAGCATCCCCAGCCAGACACCACCCTGGAGTGGTACCTGGTAGCTACCTGCCGCATTAGTCTGACCTCACCATCAGAGGCTCCAGCGAACACCTAGGAAGCTACTGAGTTACGCCCCTTCCAGGGTAGTCTGGTCAGGCCACATTCCCCAACGCCCATGCCAACCAGTCTTGGCACGAGCGTTACATGGGCCTTTATGGCAGTGGGGCCCAACAGAAGCATCTCCTCAGTGCAAGACATATGAAAGCCCGCATAGAATTTGCTAAAAAAACACATGAAGGACTCCCAGACTATGATAAATAAGATTCTCTGGTCTGTTGAGACAAAGATAGACCTTTTTGGTGATAATTCTAAGGCCATGTTCACACTTTGCGGGTGACCACTGCGGGTTCTCCTGCAGCGGATTTGATAAATCTGTGGGGCAAAACCGCTGCGGTTATCCCTGCAGATTTATCGCGGTTTGTTCCGCGGTTTCCGCTGCGGGATTACTCCTATACTATTGATGCTGCATATGCAGTAATATGCAGCATCAATAGTAATGTTAAAATAAAAAAAAAGTTTATATGCTCACCCTCTGACGTCTCGATCTCCTCGGCGCTGCACCCGGCGGTCCGGTTCCAAAGATGATGTGCGAGAAGGACCCTTCGTGACGTCACGGTCATGTGACCGCGACGTCACCGCAGGTCCTGTTCGCACAGCAACTCTGACCGGCTGGCAGAGTGCAGCGCTGAGAGGTGAGTATAACATGATTTTTTATTTTAATTCTTTTTTTTACCCCAAATATGGTTCCCAGGGCCTGGAGGAGAGTCTCCTCTCCTCCACCCCGGGTACCACCCGCACATTATCCGCTTACTTCCCGCAACGTGGGCACAGCCCCATGCGGGAAGTAAGCGGTTCAATGCATTTCTATGTGTGCAGAATCGCAGCGATTCTGCACAAAGAAGTGACATGCTGCGGGTTGTAAACCGCTGCGTTTCTGCGCGTTTTTTCCCGCAGCATGTGCACAGCGGTTTGCGGTTTCCATAGGGTTTACATGTAAATGTAAATGCAATGGAAACTGCTGCGGACCCGCAGCATCAAAATCGCCGCGGTTCCGCGGTAAAAACCGCAAAGTGTGAACATGGCCTAAGTGGTATGTGTGTTGAAAACTAGGCACTGCTCATCAGCTGCCCAACACAATCCCAACAGGGAAACATGGTGGTGGCTCAGTCATGCTATGGGGTTGTTTTTCTGCTGCAGGGACATGAAGACTGGTTGTCATTGAAGGAAACATGATTGCAGCCAAGAACATAGATATCCTAGATGAAAACCTCTTCCAGAGTGCTCTGGACCTCAGACTTGGCTGAAGGCTCACCTTCCAACAAGACAATGACCCTAAGCACACTGCTAAAATAACAAAGGAGTGGCTTCAGAACAACTCTGTGACCATTCTTGACTGGCCCAGCCAGAGCTCTGACCTAAACCCAAATAAGCATATCTGGAGAGACCTGAAAATGGCTGTCCACCAACTTTCACCATCCCACCTGACTGAACTGGAGAGGATGTGCAAGGAAGAATAGCAAAGGATCCCCAAATCCAGGTGTGAAAAACTTGACTGAGCAAAAGGTCTGAATACTTATGGCCATGTGATATTTCAGTTTTTCTTTTTTAATAAATTTGCAAAAATTAATACATTTCTGGGGGGGGGTTTCAGTCAAGATGGTGTGCAGAGTGTGCATTAATGAGAAAAAAAATTAACTTTTTTGAATTTACCAAATGGCTGCAATGAAACAAAGAGTGAAAATTTTAATGGGGTCTGAATACTTTCCGTACCCACTGAACTGGGATACAGAAAGTGTCACCTTACTGTTTAAGATTTTTTTTAAGTCATTGACTAATGCTTTGCTCCTGTTTTTTAAATGCCAATACATTTTTTATAACTCAAAAAAGAGACTATTCCATAGTATAAATGTTATATATAACACCTCCAAAATATAAACATTTTAAATTTGCAATTACTTACTATAGGAGGGCAGATAATATAGTGGATAGTGATGAGCGAATATACTCATTACTCGAGATTTCCCGAGCACGCACGGGTGTCCTCCAAGTATTTTTTAGTGCTTGGAGATTTAGTTTTATTGCCGCAGCTGAATGATTTACATCTGTTAGCCAGCATAAGTACATTTGTGGATGCCCTAGCAACCAGGCAATCCCCACATGTACTTATGCTGGCTACAGATGTAAATCATTCAGCAGCGGCAATAAAACTAAATCTCCGAGCACTAAAAAATACTCGGAGGTCACCCAAGAGTGCTCGGGAAATCTCCAGTAACGAGTATGTTCGCTCATCGCAAAAGTGATGTGGAGGCCACAGTAGTTGCATTGATGACTTTGATATATAAAATGCCTTGAAATGGTATTCCTACCTCATGACGTTTTGCACATTTTTTCATGTTACACCCACAAACCTAAATGTTATTTATTTGAATTGTATGTAATTTATCAACACAAAGTAGCAAGTGTTTGTGCAAAAGAAATGATACATGGTTTTCTAAATATTTAAAAAATATAAATCTGAAAATTGTGACATGCATTTGTGTTCAACCTCCCTGAGTCAGTACTTTGTAGGACCACCTTTCGCTGCAATTAAAATAACAAAGGAGTGGCTTCAGAACAACTCTGTGACCATTCTTGACTGGCCCAGCCAGAGCCCTGACCTAAACCCATTTGAGCATCTCTGGAGAGACCTGAAAATGGCTGTCCACCAATGTTCACAATCCAACCTGACGGAACTGAAGAGGATCTGCAAGGAAGAATGTCAGGGGATCCCCAAATCCAGGTGTGATAAACTTGTTGCATCATTTCCAAGAAGACTGTACTAGCTCAAGGGCTGTACTAGCTCGAAAGAGTGCTTCTACTCAATACTGAGCAAAGGGTCTGAATACTTATGACTACGTGATATTTCAATTTTTCTTTTTTAATAAATGTGCAAAAATTACTACATTTCTGTTTTTTTTAAGTCAAGATGGAGAGCAGAGTATACATTAATGAGAAAAAAATAACTTTTTTGAAATTACCAAATGGCTGCAATGAAACAAAGAGTGAAAAATTTAAATGGGTATGAATACTTTCTATACCCACTGTATATCTCTGATATAGGTGTCCCCTGAAAATTTCTACATGTAAAATATAAATTGCTACAACACTGGAAAATAACATGATTTCTCAGTTATCATCTAATTAATGAAGAAAAAATTAAATACACAATACATTTATTTCCTGGAGAACTATCTTGTTATAACTATCTTTTTCACCTGTTTTCCTATGGCCTTACTGAATATGTACACAGCAATTTCTTATAGAAAACAAATGTACTAAAACATGATGATTAAGAAAAGATGAGATAAAATGATACCTTTTGATTTTCATAACAGTGAACACAACACAAATTAACATGAAAAGTCACAATATCCATCCAGGTTTTATCTATTTCCTACAAAAGTACAAAATAATTTCCACTGGTGACAGTGCAGATGTCTAGGTGAGAACCCAATTCTGTCCAGACGCTGTTAATACATTTTGTCACGTTCTTGCAGATAAAAATACCAAAGCTATAAACCTGCACCTTTATTTTTGAGTCTCCCACTATACTAAATATACTGGTGAATTGCATGCATTTTCCTATACCTGAATGACCACTCGCACTACACCAGAAGTGTATTTTAGAAGGCAATGCAGGACGTCAAGCAGTGACAGTAGCTGTGCATTAGCAGTTTTCAGACGACTTTTGTCATTGTCCAGATACAACGCTGCTGTTTCCACAATCAAGTTTGAAACATGATGGACCAACCCTGCACATGAAAAACATACACTGTAGTTAACAAAAAAGGTAATATAGCAATTAATCATATCAAAGTTAACCACTAAAAAGGACATAAAATCCAAAACACATCAGATAAAAATGCAGCCATACTTACCAATACCTGGTCACACTATTAATGCAGTGCAGGATGCAGCAGGCTCCCATGAAATAGATTAAAGTTTCTTTTACATTGCTAACAAATATTACTATTCCGAACAAGCATCTAATGTTGAATTCCAGTAGAAGACTATAAAAAAGTATCTATTTAAATGAGTTGTCTGGTCTTTTGATGGAAGTCTGCAGTCATCCTAAGTGACTGCAGACATCTCAATCCTTGCAGAGTGTGCACCACATGCCATCAGGATTCTCCGGTGAACAGACGTTGAGAGGAGGCGGTTACATGACCGTAAGTATGCAATTTGCATACATGCGGTCATGTGCCAACTAGATGTGCCTGGCCTTGCTCAATACAAGTGAAATAATCCAGGCCAAGCATGTCTAGTCATAATGTGGCTGGAAATACGTATATTGCTGGTAACACTGGAGAATCCTGACACCGTGCGGTGCACACACTGTAAGGGCTCAGAAGTCATTAAGTCACTTGGAGTGACTGCAGACTTTCATCAAAAGACCGTCCAACCCCCTACCGTGACTCCAGTTCTCCTGGGGGCAGGTAGAACTATCTCACCAAAGATCTGCCATCAGCACTGGTCCCAGGAGATGCATTCCTGTTTTGGGTTTGAAGAGAGCTTCCAATGTCAGCACCTGACCAGTGCAATGTATGATGGTTGCTTACTGATTGGTTCATTTCAGAAGCTAAGCCAGCCACTATCTCTGTCACAGCCAATACATGGAGACAGAATGTGCCAGTCAACCAATCACCTTCATACTCAGTACTTGACAGAGTAAGGGCTGTGATAAACCAAAGTCAAAAGTGTAGCACCACTGTAAGTTATTTAAAGTTGAAACGCACATACCAAGAAATAGATAACATGTTCAAATTTTATTCCATAACTATCAAACAATTAAAATCCACATGGTGATAGAAAAACATAGAGTGCTGCCTTTTTTTTTTTAGTTTTGAGTAATAAAGGGACTGTTAGGCCATGAGTTCAGATATACAGACACAACTGCTGGTGGTCGATACCTATGGAATAAAATTTGAAAATTCAAAACGCCAGAATTAAGTTTTTTTGGTCACTGCTACATTTGAATAAAATGCAATAACTTGTGATCAAAACATTATATGTACACCAAAATTATATCTATAAAAAGATCAGTTCGGCGCGCAAAAATTAAGCTCTCAATCAGCACAAGATAAGGAAAAATGGAGACGTTGCAGGTCTCGAAAAATAGAGCTTTTTTTTTTTTAACAAATTTTGTATTTTGTTTTCACCACTTTTCTTTTCATTGTTCTTTTTATTAAATTTTAATGCAAATAGTCACAACTTTTACAACCAGCAGTTCAAAAAAATGAGTATAATCATTACAACTGTTATGACAAGCAGATGGGTTTCGAGAATGTCAAACGTTCAATATAGACGTCTCTTAAACTTGAGCTAGATATAAAATTATGAGTAAACACTGATAAGGTCTAGTACTATTTTACCAGGAAACTGATTTTGGTTGCTTTAAGGTAAAAACTACAGTAAAAAGGGGGGGGGGGAGAAAGTAGAGAGATTCACAGGCAAAGATGGAGGGGGGTGTACATAAGGAAATGGAGGTAGGGGGATAACAGGAGGGTGCATCATGTTTTAGTGTTAGGGAGATTTATTCCTTTTTCCTGTCATTGACGTCCCTCTGAAGGCAATCCAGGGGTTCCATATCTCCTTGAACTTTGTATGTGTATGATTTACTAAGGACACTACCTCAGCCATGTGGTATAGCTGGTCTATTTTCTTCAGTAATTGTTGAAAATTTGGTATGTTCGTGGTCTTCCAATATGTGGGGATTAATAGTTTTGCAGCAGCCAAAATATTTTGGGCTAGGATGGTAGCTCGTGGTTGGCCAGGCCACACAGTAAAGTTCAGGAGAGCAATTTCTGGTGTTAGTTTCACTTTATTCCCTATGATGTCTTGAATGGTTTTCTCCATCAGCGACCATAATTTACGTATAATTGGGCATGTCCACCACATGTGGAGGTAGTCACCGTCTTCGGATTCACAACGCCAGCATTTAGCATTGGAGCTCGTCCGCCAAGACTGGATTTGTGTTTGTGAGATATACCATCTGGACACTACTTTAAAGGCATTTTCCTGGGTTTTAACGCAGTTTGTAGGGCCATGGGAAAACATATAAATATATTGTACTTGTTCTTGTGAGAAAGTATATCCAAGATCTTTTTCCCATTTTAATATGTAGGCTCTCTTAGGGCTAAGTTCTGTCAATAAGAGTGTTTGGTATATTATAGATAGTATTTTTGTAGGTCCAGATGACATGGAACACAGTTCCTCAAATTTGGTGGGTTTACGTGTCATGTGTGAGTAATGTTGTATTTTATTTAGTGTATCTTTAAGTGTAGCATAATGCATGAAATTAAAGTTCTCCAAACCGGGTATTTTACATAGTTCTGTTAGCGGGAGGAGTGCTCCGTCCAGTATTATCTGGTCTATTGAAATGTGTTTGGCTTGGTCTTTTATTGAGTGTGCCAAAATATCAGAGAGTGTTATCAATGGTGACGAAGGAGGAACAATGACATGACAAGTTTTTGTCCAAATCTTTAGGAGAGCTCAAGTGAGTGGGTTAGGGTGAAGGAAGGGTGGGTGGCTTTTTGTGTGAATCAGTAGAAGTGATCTAAGGGGGAGGGCAATATTTCTCTTTCTATTTCTATCGACTGTTCATCTTATGAGTTTCGTACTATGTTTATTGTACGAGATAGCACTGCAGCGTAGTAGTATTTCCTTATATCAGGGGCCCCCATTCCACCTTTTGTCTTAGGTAGTGTCAGTGTACAAAAAGCTATACGGGGTTTTGTATTTTTCCATATATAGTTGGAAAAGAGTGAGTTTACCTTAGTGAGAAAGGCGTCTGGGATATGGATGGGTAGAGTTTGGAATAAGTAAGTAAATTTGGGTAATATTAAACTTTCAATCAAATTTTTCCTTCCCATCCATGAGAGGTACGGATCTCTCTAAGACCAAATTGTTACAGCAGTTTGTTCTAGCAATGGGTAGTAATTGATTTCAAGTAGTTCTCTATCAGTTCTACTTATTTTGATCCCTAGATAGTTAATGTAGCGTTTGGGCCATGAGAATGGGTATAGGTCTTTCACTTTTTTAAGGAATGTATTGGGGGACGTTTAGATCCAATGCTTCTGATTTGGACATGTTCACTTTGAAATTTGATAGATTGCTACAATCATCTAAAACCTTTAAGAGAATAGGGAAACTTCTAAGGCTGGTTTCACACTTGCGTTTTGATCTGCAGCGTTTTTGGAAAAAAAACGCATGCGTTTTTTTTCTATACTTAACATAAAAAATGCATGCGTTTTTTAGCATGCGTTTTGACGCGTTTTCGGCAACGCATGCATTTTTTGACGCGTGCGTTCATTTGCAGACATGCAACCTGTAGTAATTTTTAGCAGCGTTTTTTTTGCTGCAAAAAACGTATGCGTTTATTTGCGGCAAAAAAAATGCACTGTTGTCTATGTAAACACATGCGTTTTTAAGCACATGCGTTTGCTTGCGTTAAAAACACATGCGTTTTTATAGAAAAACACAAGAAAAAAACAAGAAAAATCAAGAAAACCCTAACCCTAGCCCTAAACACAAGAAAAAACAAGAAAACCCTAACCCTAACCCTAAACACAAGAAAAAAACAAGAAAACCCTAACCCTAACCCTAGGGTTACTAGGGATCCTAACCCTAACCCTTAGGGTTACGATCCTAACCCTTAGGGTTAGGGTTAGGATCCCTAGGGTTAGGATCCCTAGGGTTAGAGTTAGGGTTAGGTTTAGGGTTAGTATCCCTAGGGTTACTAGGGATCCTAACCCTAACCCTAGCTATTTCTGTTTTTAGTTGGTTTTCTAGTTGATTTTGATGATTGGCAGCTGTCACACACTTCTCAGCATGCGTTTAAAAAACGCAAACGCAGGAAAAAATGCATGTAAACGCCGCAAAACACCGCTTTTTTTTTCTGCATGCAAAACCGCATGCGTCTAAAAAACGCGGCGTTTTGCCGCGTTTACATGCGTTTTTTCACCACATGCGTTTTTTAAAAAAACGCTGCAGATCAAAACGCAAGTGTGAAACCAGCCTAAGGGGTTTAGTCATTATGACCAAAAGGTCATCGACAAAAGCCGCAGTTTTATGATGAGTCTTCCCAATTTTTATGCCCTCTATTTCTTGATTTTGTTGTATAGCGCGTAGTAGCGGTTCCATTGTTAGCACAAACAACAATGGCGACAGTGGACAGCCCAGTCGAGTGCCGTTTTTAATGGGGAACGTGTCTGTTAAAGAGTTATTGATTCCAATACGGGCCGTTGGGCATTGGTACATCTTCATTATGGTGGAGATTAGCTGCTGAGGAAAGCCAAACCCGTCCAGTATCTCTTCTAGGTAGGTCCAGTCCACCCTGTCGAAGGCCTTTTCTGCATCAGTTCCTAGGAGAACTAAGGGGAGTTTGCTCTTTTTCACGTATTGCATAAGTTGCAACTTAATCTCCGGTAGAAATTCAGCTATTCTGCGTGCTAACAAACTCGCAAACAGCTTCAAGTCAGCATTTAGCAATGATATCGGCCTGTAGCTACTACAAAGCTCTTGGTCTTTGCCTTCTTTATAGATTAATGTGATTTTAGCTTCCAATGCCTGGGCGGGAAAATGTTCCCCGTCCTGGATATCATTGTACATATTTAGCAGGTGTGGGAGGAGTACAGAGGAGAAGGACTTATAGTATGTTATCGGGAGACCATCAGGACCGGGGGCTTTCCCGGCAGTTCTCTTGGAGAGGGCGGACTGGAGCTCCTCCGCACAGAATGACCTGGTCAGTCAATGTTACAGCTCTGATAAGT
The DNA here is from genome assembly GCF_051348905.1 of Ranitomeya variabilis. Classification (NCBI taxonomy): domain Eukaryota; kingdom Metazoa; phylum Chordata; class Amphibia; order Anura; family Dendrobatidae; genus Ranitomeya; species Ranitomeya variabilis. The sequence continues at coordinate 143,224,690 of NC_135237.1, read as the reverse complement.
GGGGCAGTCTCAGGCGGGCCAGAGAGTTTTTTGATGGCTTGTTTCCTTTTTAACTTATCTATATCCGATTCTGTTGGGCGTATATTGTAGAGCTGTTTATAGTAGGATAGAAATGCTGTTTCTATTTGTGTATAGTCTTGTGTACTTAGTCCGTTTGACTTTTTTTTTTTTTTACCACTTACCGTATATACTCGAGTATAAGCCGACCCAAGTATAAGCCGACCCCCCTAATTTTGCCACAAAAAACTGGGAAAACTTATTGACTCGAGTATAAGCTGTTGTGAATTTGGATTCTGGGCTCCCCCGGTGGCTACTGGTGGAATTGAACTGGTGTCTTCATCTTCTCTGTTCACCTGTTCCCATCAAGATGTGGGAGTCGCTATATAACCTTGCTGCTCTGTTAGTTGCTTGCCGGTCAACAATGTTATCAGAAGCCTCTCTGTGCTTGTTCCTGCTCCTAGACAACTACTAGATAAGTTGGACTCTTGTCCATGTTTGTTTTTGCATTTTTGTTCCAGTTCACAGCTGTAGTTTTGTTACTGTGTCTGGAAAGCTCTTGTGAACAGGAATTGCCACTCTGGTGTTATGAGTTAATGCCAGAGTTTTAAAGTAATTTCTGGATGGTGTTTTGATAGGGTTTTTAGCTGACCATGAAAGTGTCCTTTCTGTCTTCTGCTATGTAGTAAGTGGACCTCAAATTTGCTAAACCTATTTTCATGCTGCGTTTGTTATTTCATCTTAATTCACCGCCAATACATGTGGGGGGCCTCTGTCTCCTTTCGGGGTATTTCTCTAGAGGTGAGCTAGGACTAATATTTTCCTCTGCTAGCATTATTTAGTCCTCCGGCTGGTGCTGGGCATCTAGAATCAACGTAGGCATGCTACCCGGCCACTGCTAGTTGTGTGTTAGGTTTAGTTCATGGTCAGCTCAGTTTCCATCTTCCAAGAGCTAGTTCCTATATATGCTGATGCTATGATCTCTTGCCATTGAGATCATGACAGTTTGACCGGCCCACTAAAGGGTTAAAATCCTTGGCTGAGAAAGGAGAGAAATAAGTAGTCTGCTGAAATTTTTTTTTTTTTTTTCTCTCCTTTGAATGGCTCTGTGTCCACCTGTTTGTAATGGATCTTCAGAGTGTAACTGCAGGTTTGATTAATCTCGCCACGAAGGTACAAAATTTGCAAGATTTTGTTTGTCATGCACCTGTATCTGAGCCGAGAATTCCTTTGCCGGAATTTTTCTCGGGGAATAGATCTGGGTTTCAGAATTTTCGAAATAATTGCAAATTATTTTTGTCCCTGAAATCTCGCTCTGCCGGAGACCCTGCACAGCAGGTCAGGATTGTGATTTCCTTGCTCCGGGGCGACCCTCAAGACTGGGCTTTTTCATTGACACCAGGGGATCCTGCGTTGCTCAATGTGGATGCGTTTTTTCTGGCCTTGGGGTTGCTTTATGACGAACCTCATTTGGAGCTTCAGGCAGAAAAAACTTTGATGTCCCTATCTCAGGGGCAAGATGAAGTGGAAATTTACTGCCAAAGATTCCGTAAATGGTCTGTGCTTACTCAGTGGAATGAGTGCGCCCTGGCGGCGACTTTCAGAGAGGGTCTCTCTGATGCCATTAAGGATGTTATGGTGGGGTTCCCTGTGCCTGCGGGTCTGAATGAGTCCATGACAATGGCTATTCAGATCGATAGGCGTTTGCGGGAGCGCAAACCAGTGCACCATCTGGCGGTGTCCACTGAGAAATCGCCAGAGAGTATGCAGTGTGATAGAATTCTGTCCCGAAGCGAGCGGCAGAATTTTAGACGGAAAAATGGGTTGTGTTTCTATTGTGGTGATTCTACTCATGTTATATCAGCATGCTCTAAGCGCACTAAAAAGCTTGGTAAATCTGTTTCCATTTGCACCTTACCGTCTAAGTTTATTCTATCTGTGACCCTGATTTGCTCTTTGTCATCTATTACCACGGACGCCTATGTCGACTCTGGCGCCGCTTTGAGTCTTATGGATTGGTCCTTTGCCAAACGCTGTGGGTATGATTTAGAGCCTTTGGAGACTCCTATTCCTCTGAAGGGGATTGACTCCACCCCATTGGCTAATAATAAACCACAATACTGGACACAAGTAACTATGCGTATTAATCCGGATCACCAGGAGATTATTCGCTTTCTGGTGCTGCATAATCTACATGATGATTTGGTGCTAGGATTGCCTTGGCTGCAATCTCACAACCCAGTCCTCGACTGGAGAGCTATGTCTGTGTTGAGCTGGGGATGTAAGGGGGCTCATGGGGATGTACCTGTGGTTTCCATTTCATCATCTATTCCCTCTGAAATTCCTGAGTTCCTGTCTGACTATCGTGACGTCTTTGAAGAATCTAAGCTTGGTTCGTTACCTCCGCACCGAGAGTGCGATTGTGCCATAGATTTAATCCCGGGTAGTAAATACCCAAAGGGTCGTTTATTTAATCTGTCTGTGCCTGAACATGCTGCTATGCGAGAATATATAAAGGAGTCCTTGGAAAAGGGACATATTCGTCCATCGTCATCTCCCTTAGGAGCCGGTTTTTTCTTTGTGTCAAAAAAAGACGGCTCTTTGAGACCATGTATTGATTATCGGCTTTTGAATAAAATCACTGTAAAATATCAATACCCATTGCCGTTGCTGACTGATTTGTTTGCTCGCATAAAGGGGGCCAAGTGGTTCTCTAAGATTGACCTTCGTGGGGCGTATAATTTGGTGCGAATCAGGCAGGGGGATGAGTGGAAAACCGCATTTAATACGCCCGAGGGCCACTTTGAGTATTTAGTGATGCCTTTTGGTCTTTCAAATGCTCCGTCAGTTTTCCAGTCCTTTATGCATGATATTTTTCGCGATTATTTGGACAAATTTATGATTGTGTATCTGGATGATATTCTGATTTTTTCGGATGACTGGGACTCTCATGTCCAGCAAGTCAGGAGGGTTTTTCAGGTTTTGCGGTCTAATTCTTTGTGTGTGAAGGGTTCTAAGTGTGTTTTTGGGGTACAGAGGATTTCCTTTTTGGGATATATTTTTTCCCCCTCTTCCATTGAAATGGATCCTGTCAAGGTTCAAGCTATTTGTGATTGGACGCAGCCCTCTTCTCTTAAGAGTCTTCAGAAATTTTTGGGCTTTGCTAACTTTTATCGTCGATTTATTGCTGGTTTTTCGGATATTGCTAAGCCATTGACCGATTTGACTAAGAAGGGTGCTGATGTTGCTGATTGGTCCCCTGATGCTGTGGAGGCCTTTCGGGAGCTTAAGCGCCGTTTTTCCTCTGCCCCTGTGTTGCGTCAGCCTGATGTTGCTCTACCTTTTCAGGTTGAGGTCGACGCTTCTGAGATCGGAGCTGGGGCAGTGTTGTCGCAGAAAAGTTCTGACTGCTCCGTGATGAGGCCTTGTGCCTTCTTTTCCCGTAAATTTTCGCCCGCTGAGCGGAATTATGATGTTGGGAATCGGGAGCTTTTGGCCATGAAGTGGGCTTTTGAGGAGTGGCGCCATTGGCTTGAGGGGGCCAGACATCAGGTGGTGGTATTGACTGACCACAAAAATTTGATTTATCTTGAGACCGCCAGGCGCCTGAATCCTAGACAGGCGCGCTGGTCATTATTTTTCTCTCGGTTTAATTTTGTGGTGTCATACCTACCAGGTTCTAAGAATGTTAAGGCGGATGCCCTTTCTAGGAGTTTTGAGCCTGACTCGCCTGGTAACTCTGAGCCCACAGGTATCCTTAAGGATGGAGTGGTATTGTCAGCCGTTTCTCCAGACCTGCGGCGGGCCTTGCAGGAGTTTCAGGCGGATAGACCTGATCGTTGCCCACCTGATAAACTGTTTGTTCCTGATGATTGGACCAGTAGAGTCATCTCTGAGGTTCATTCTTCTGCGTTGGCAGGTCATCCTGGCATTTTTGGTACCAGGGATTTGGTGGCAAGGTCCTTCTGGTGGCCTTCCCTGTCACGAGATGTGCGAGGCTTTGTGCAGTCTTGTGACGTTTGTGCTCGGGCCAAGCCTTGTTGTTCTCGGGCTAGTGGATTGTTGTTGCCCTTGCCTATTCCTAAGAGGCCTTGGACGCACATCTCGATGGATTTTATTTCAGATCTGCCTGTTTCTCAGAAGATGTCTGTCATCTGGGTGGTGTGTGACCGTTTCTCTAAGATGGTCCATTTGGTTCCTCTGCCCAAGTTGCCTTCTTCTTCCGAGTTGGTTCCTCTGTTTTTTCAAAATGTTGTTCGTTTGCATGGTATTCCTGAGAATATCGTTTCTGACAGAGGGACCCAATTCGTGTCTAGATTTTGGCGGGCATTCTGTGCTAGGATGGGCATAGATTTATCTTTCTCGTCCGCTTTCCATCCTCAGACGAATGGCCAGACCGAGCGGATTAATCAGACCCTGGAGACATATCTGAGGTGTTTTGTGTCTGCTGACCAGGATGATTGGGTTGCTTTTTTGCCATTGGCGGAGTTCGCTCTCAATAATCGGGCCAGCTCTGCCACTTTGGTGTCCCCGTTTTTCTGTAATTCGGGGTTTCATCCTCGATTTTCCTCTGGTCAGGTGGAATCTTCGGATTGTCCTGGAGTGGATGCTGTGGTGGAGAGATTGCATCAGATCTGGGGGCAGGTGGTGGACAATTTGAGGTTGTCCCAGGAGAAGACTCAGCTTTTTGCCAACCGCCACCGTCGTGTTGGTCCTCGGCTTTGTGTTGGGGATTTGGTGTGGTTGTCTTCTCGTTTTGTCCCTATGAGGGTCTCTTCTCCTAAGTTTAAGCCTCGGTTCATCGGCCCGTATAAGATATTGGAGATTCTTAACCCTGTTTCCTTCCGTTTGGACCTCCCTGCATCCTTTTCTATTCATAACGTTTTTCATCGGTCATTATTGCGCAGGTATGAGGTACCGGTTGTGCCTTCCGTTGAGCCTCCTGCTCCGGTGTTGGTTGAGGGTGAGTTGGAGTACGTTGTGGAGAAAATCTTAGACTCTCGTGTTTCCAGACGGAGACTCCAGTATCTGGTTAAGTGGAAGGGATACGGCCAGGAGGATAATTCTTGGGTGAATGCATCTGATGTTCATGCCTCTGATCTGGTTCGTGCCTTTCATAGGGCCCATCCTGATCGCCCTGGTGGTTCTGGTGAGGGTTCGGTGCCCCCTCCTTGAGGGGGGGGTACTGTTGTGAATTTGGATTCTGGGCTCCCCCGGTGGCTACTGGTGGAATTGAACTGGTGTCTTCATCTTCTCTGTTCACCTGTTCCCATCAAGATGTGGGAGTCGCTATATAACCTTGCTGCTCTGTTAGTTGCTTGCCGGTCAACAATGTTATCAGAAGCCTCTCTGTGCTTGTTCCTGCTCCTAGACAACTACTAGATAAGTTGGACTCTTGTCCATGTTTGTTTTTGCATTTTTGTTCCAGTTCACAGCTGTAGTTTTGTTACTGTGTCTGGAAAGCTCTTGTGAACAGGAATTGCCACTCTGGTGTTATGAGTTAATGCCAGAGTTTTAAAGTAATTTCTGGATGGTGTTTTGATAGGGTTTTTAGCTGACCATGAAAGTGTCCTTTCTGTCTTCTGCTATGTAGTAAGTGGACCTCAAATTTGCTAAACCTATTTTCATGCTGCGTTTGTTATTTCATCTTAATTCACCGCCAATACATGTGGGGGGCCTCTGTCTCCTTTCGGGGTATTTCTCTAGAGGTGAGCTAGGACTAATATTTTCCTCTGCTAGCATTATTTAGTCCTCCGGCTGGTGCTGGGCATCTAGAATCAACGTAGGCATGCTACCCGGCCACTGCTAGTTGTGTGTTAGGTTTAGTTCATGGTCAGCTCAGTTTCCATCTTCCAAGAGCTAGTTCCTATATATGCTGATGCTATGATCTCTTGCCATTGAGATCATGACAATAAGCCTAGGGTGGAAAATGCAGCTGCATTTGTGAATTTCAAAAATAAAAATAGATGCTCCATGCCGTTCATTATGGCCCCATAGCTGTGCCATATAGTGCTCTGCACCGTTCATTATTGCCCCATAGCTGTGCCATATAGTGCTCTGCACCGTTCATTATTGCCCCATAGCTGTACCATAGAAAGCTGTGCCATATAGTGCTCTGCACCGTTCATTATTGCCCCATAGCTGTACCATAGAAAGCTGTGCCATATAGTGCTCTGCACCGTTCATTATTGCCCCATAGCTGTGCCATATAGTGCTCTGCACCGTTCATTATTGCCCCATAGCTGTGCCATATAGTGCTCTGCACCATTCATTATTGCCCCATAGCTGTACCATAGAAAACTGTGCCATATAGTGCTCAGCACCGTTCATTATTGCCCCATAGCTGTACCATAGAAAGCTGTGCCATATGGTGCTCTGCACCGTTCATTATTGCCCCATAGCTGTGCCATATGGTGCTCTGCACCATTCATTATTGCCCCATAGCTGTGCCATATAGTGCTCTGCACCGTTCATTATTGCCCCATAGATGTACCATAGAAAGCTGTGCCATTGCTGCTGCTGCTGCAATAAAAAGAAAATGACATACTCACCTCTCTTGCTTGCAGCTCCTCAGCGTCCCGTCCCAGCGTCTCTCTGCACTGACTGATCAGGCAGAGGGCGGCGCGCACACTATATGCGTCATCGCGCCCTCTGAACTGCACAGACAGTGCGGAGAGACGCCGGGAAGATGGAGCGGCGCCCGGCGTGTGGATCGCGGACAGGTGAATATGTAATACTCACCTGCTCCCGGCGTCCCGCTCCTTCCCCCGGACAGCTGGTCTTCGGTGCCGCAGCCTCTTCCTCTATCAGCGGTCACCGTTACCGCTCATTAGAGAAATGAATATGCGGCTCCACCCTATGGGAGTGGCGTCCATATTCATTTCTCTAATGAGTGGTCCCATGTGACCGCTGAACAGGGGAAGAGCTGCGGCACCCGGAGACCGTGGGACTGCAGGGACAGCGCCAGGAGCCCCGGAAGCAGGTAAGTATGCCTCAGCACCCTCTCCCCCTCACCCACCGACCGTGACTCGAGTATAAGCCGAGAGGGGCACTTTCAGCCCAAAAATCTGGGCTGAAAATCTCGGCTTATACTCGAGTATACACTCACCAGCCACTTTATTAGGTACACCTGTCCAACTTCTTGTTAACACTTAATTTCTAATCAGCCAATCACATGGCGGCAACTCAGTGCATTTAGGCATGTAGACATGGTCAAGACAATCTCCTGCAGTTCAAACCGAGCATCAGTATGGGGAAGAAAGGTGATTTGAGTGCCTTTGAACGTGGCATGGTTGTTGGTGCCAGAAGGGCTGGTCTGAGTATTTCAGAAACTGCTGATCTACTGGGATTTTCACGCACAACCATCTCTAGGGTTTACAGAGAATGGTCCGAAAAAGAAAAAAAATCCAGTGAGCGGCAGTTCTGTGGGCGGAAATGCCTTGTTGATGCCAGAGGTCAGAGGAGAATGGGCAGACTGGTTCGAGCTGATAGAAAGGCAACAGTGACTCAAATCGCCACCCGTTACAACCAAGGTAGGCCTAAGAGCATCTCTGAACGCACAGTGCGTCGAACTTTGAGGCAGATGGGCTACAGCAGCAGAAGACCACACCGGGTACCACTCCTTTCAGCTAAGAACAGGAAACTGAGGCTACAATTTGTACAAGCTCATCGAAATTGGACAGTAGAAGATTGGAAAAACGTTGCTTGGTCTGATGAGTCTCGATTTCTGCTGCGACATTCGGATGGTAGGGTCAGAATTTGGCGTAAACAACATGAAAGCATGGATCCATCCTGCCTTGTATGGAGCATTTTTGGGATGTGCAGCCGACAAATCTGCGGCAACTGTGTGATGCCATCATGTCAATATGGACCAAAATCTCTGAGGAATGCTTCCAGCACCTTGTTGAATCTATGCCACGAAGAATTGAGGCAGTTCTGAAGGCAAAAGGGGGTCCAACCCGTTACTAGCATGGTGTACCTAATAAAGTGGCCGGTGAGTGTATACGGTAAATAATAAAAAAAAAAAAGAACCCAGACATGTTTGGCGTTTGTGAACTCATAATGACCTGGATAATCATAACGGCAGGTCAGTTTTAGCATTTGGTCAGCATGGTAAAAACAAAACAAAATAAACAACTGTTGAATTGCACTCTTTTTGCAATTTCACCTCATTTGGAATTTTTTTTCCCGTTTTCAAGTACCCGATATGTTAAAACCAATGGTGTCGTTCAAACATACAACTTGTCCCACAAAAACCAAGCCCTCACATGGCCATATTGACAGAAAAATAAAAAAGCTATGGCTCTTGGAAGAACGGGAGCAAAAACAAAAACACAAAAACGAAAAATGGGCTGGGGGTTAAGAGGTTAAGGCACGTCTGTATCATGTCAATTGATAGAAAATGTATTAAATATTAGTTCCCTGAAGACCAACAAATCTATTGCTCAGCAAATATAAAAAAGGACTAAATATTCATAAGCTTATATTTTTATGTCACTTAAGCATAAGATAAAATATAAATAATTTGCTTGTTCCTGACAGATCAAGGTTAACACACTATGAGCCTGTAAATTAATTTAACTTTGTTTATGTTTTGTTCTTCTGGTTCTTCATTGGGTCTTCCGTTATAATATAAAATTATTATACAATGAATAAAAATCTCTAGACAAGAAAATGCTGTGTTCCTTACTAAATGAAAATGTTACCCCCATGACAATGAAGTCAAAGCCATCAACAGAAAAAGGAGCACAGTAGGAGAGATCAGTCAGGTATTGCATACCAGGGACTCCATCAACAAACCACTATGCACTAAGGGTGCACTTACACTGGCTGACTATCAAGAAGTAGTCAGGAACTTCCCAGAAACGCTTATTTTCTGATAATTGTGCTGTGTAAACTCTCTGACCACCCGGCAAATGAGAAAAATGCTTATTTGCATGGCAAAATTATTTTTAAGCTTGCTTAAATATCCTTATTCTCGGCAGCACAATGTCTTGTGTAAACAGGAAATTTGTGGCAAAGAATAATGACAGTCTATGTGAACAGAATGACCTATTACTGAATGTTCTGTGCACATTAGAAGTGTCGTCGGCCTATTTAAACAGGCTATTAAATGACCGCCAATCTGCAATGTAGCCATTTAGTAGCCGTTTAATGCCGTGAATTGGCTAGTGTAAATACACCTTAAGGTTTGTGTACATACAAAACAACCAGACATCGAAGACTCGAGAGCACCAAGTAGAGCAGTCAACAGGCCACTATACACAGCTACTGGAAACCGCAAACTATGGAATACCAGGAGGTCAAGTAACCCAAACTACTGGATCCCAGAAACATCAGAGATGTCACCACTTATCACTAGATCTGAAAAAATTAATTCACCAAAGAAAATTAGAAACATATTTACAATTGAACAGTAACTGCACGCTTAGTACTTCTGCTATGGAGGAGAAAATCCTGACATGATAACATGTTGTCTTTACATTGAGCTCAACGACTATCAAAACCTGATGGAAGGAAACAGTGCACAGGTTTAAAGGTAGTGGAGGATGACAAAACATAAGCTACTAAAATCTACACTGCTCATATTCTGCATAATAAGTGATGGATTGTTAATAATTAATGTTAGCATATATATTAACTATAATTCACAGACATTTACATAAAGCGTGGCTTGCTTGCAGTACGCTTCTGAGAACATTGGGAGTGACTATTGGTGTCTCATTTTATACACTTAGGCAAACAAATTGATTTTATTTTGCAGGATGAGATATTTATTTAGCGAGAACAGATTTCTAAAAATATTTTCTGGAGAGCAGGGTCTACCAAGGGTTAATTTAATCACAGAATATTTTTCTTGTGTTTGTTAAGCTAAATGAAACTATGATAGGACTAAAAATAGCACAACCTTCAATTTGCATAAGAACGCTTTCCTTCTATTTCACTTTGGTGAAGAATATCCAGCTGTTCTACATTTTACATAATTTATAATCTACTTCTTTTTTGCATACCTTCTAAAAAGAGAATGAGGCATTTAGTGTCTTTATCTAACCTGAAAAATAATATCCAGCACAAAGGATCAGAATTTTCTGTTCCAAAAATTAAATGACCAATCAGGCAACATGGCCAGGAAAAACATATACTAAAACTTAACATTTACTGAATATATTAAAAAGATCAATATATACTTAGGACAAACATACAACCAATAATTACAAAGTATAAGTGCTCATGGTTAGTAGTGCTCGAGTAAAAAATGGTTCGATCTCACTAATATAGGTTCTTATTCATGTCCTCCAAGACCTGTTTACTATAATGAGGGAACCAGAGCGGGAGGAGAGAAGAGGGGGATTTAAAGAGTAAAGACAAGGTAGTCTTTCTATTTCTCCCTGTTGTGCCCCTGTTATACTCCCGCCCTGACAAGGGCAGTACCTAAGTGTGGACCTGCTTGTAAATTACCCATGAATAATATAGTCTCCCTGAATAATGTAGCTTCCCAAAGCGTTTCCTCCCCTGTCAAGGGGATTCATCAGGGGAAAAAAGGAAGAAGCCAATAGGTTGCTTGCAGTGGGAAGTCAGACCCGGCTAAACTAACTGATGGCGTCAGTGTCTCTATACGGGGATGTATGGTCTCAACCCTACTCATGTATGCCGTCTTTAAAAAGAGGTGGTGGGTGGTTCTATGCTACCGCGGCGTCTGACTTAATTTCTCCATGTGGGCTGGTAAATCCCTTTGATGAGGACGCCCATCTTCTTACAAGGTTTACATATTCTAATATATAGCCCCTCCTTTTAATCGGTATACCACTATTGTAAACTAGTGGAAATCCAATGACATTGGTGGCGCCTTATAGAAATACCAGTGTCTTACCAATAATTAGTGGACCCGGACCACTTCCGCCCATTGACCCGCACAGCAGTTAGTGCGGAACGCAAGCGTATACAGTGACAGATCTTCCAGTCACATGACTGCAGGTCCTGTAGCCGGATCAAACTCTATGTGCAGCATTTATTTATTGATATAACAGCATATCCTCAAGGATGATGCACTAGGCTCAACGGACTATTTTCACATATTACGGCACCCTGCAATCATTGTAAAACACACCTGTATTAAGTGGCATATCCTCCGGTCACATGACCGCAGGTCCTGCAGGCGGATATGACTATTAACGCAATTAACACAGTCGCCACATCTATTAGGTAATGTGTCTGATGGTCCCTATATACAATGATTATAATAACAAAAACCACCACCTAAGATGGTACAATTAACAACTTTCTCCATTATCCCACAGTGCATCTAGGTTCTCACCAATCACTGCTAGTTATTATAATGGTGAAATCATACCACTGAAATTTACTGTAAATGCAGCTCAGTTTAATACTGATAATGTGGGTAAAAGAAGTTAACCCAAAAACTGTTTTAAAGACACAGTCTCTTAAATTCCAATCGACACTTCATCACGGACTAATGTACAGATGGTTGAATACCGATGTGAAAGGGGGAGGAAAGAATATATATATTTAAATGGGTCTAGCAAAGTACTTAAAAACTATTGATCTATTACCTCTCTGATACAATTTGACAGTACCAGTCATAGAAAACAACTAAAATGTAGTTGTTTGTTTAGCCCCAAGGGTTGTTATGCACCAAGCCGAAATATCCATCGGCAGTCTCTCTGTAATATCAATTTGTCGAAATTGCCACCTCTCACTGGTGGTTCGACTTTATCAATACCCATAAATTTGATGACCTCACATTTCCCCCCGTGAAAACTATTTACGTGTTTGGCCAATGGAGTGTCTCTTCCATTGCGTATATCGCCCAGATGTTCCCCCACCCTTCTCCTAAATTCTCTGATTGTTTTTCCAACGTACGATTTACCTCACACACATGTAGCCTTGTATATGACTCCTGTAGTTTTACAATTAATGAATTGGTTGACCTGAAATTTTTCATGTGTATGATCATTCTGGAATTCACTTCCCAGCTGTATAGAATCACAGGCCACACATACTCCACATCTGTAGCACCCTTTTGGTTTCTCCGGTAACCAAGATCTCTTACCCTGGGATTTCAACAGATGACTATGTACTAGTCTATCTTTTAGGGATCTACTTTTCCTGGCCATGCTTTAAACTTTAACCTGGCAAGAATAAAGCGTGTGAGCCTTAGTTTGGGATGCCCAGAAGAGGGTTTCACATTAATGCCATAATCTTTTATCCATAGAAGAGGGTTTCAGAATAGAGCCATAGTTTGTACCCCTGGAAGAGGGTTTCACATTAGACCCATAATCTTGTATGTGTCTGGAAGAGGGTTTTATGCTAGCGCCATAGTCTTGTACTCTTGAAGATGGTTTAACAATAGAACCAGAGTCCTGTACCCTTAAAGAGGGTTTTACATTAGAGCCATAATCTTGTGTGTTTGGAAGAGGGTTTCACAGTAAAGCCATAGTCTTGTACCCATTGTGGTAGTTCACTCACGTGGCGGCACTGAGACGTAGGGAAAACTGGGTACAACGTCTCTTTAAGTCCTTGTTGGTTTATCATCAGGCAGCATAAACCAACTCATGGAAACAAAACTCAGCCTTTTAGGCTAAAACCAGTACAAACAAGCAAAAAAAAACAAAAAACGATGCTGTAACACCATCTATATGTTACGGGCGGCACTCCGCTCTGGAGCAGCACAGTTTCAGTCTATGCCCAACAAGCCGCAAAGCCTCTGGAGACTCCTTTCTCCTGGATAGCTGAACACCGACTACCCATAGAGCTTGGTTATTTAAACCTAAACCTGTGATTCCCATCATGTGACTGATCACATGATCATGACCTCACGCAGATCCAGGCAGGTCTGCTCGGGAGATAAAGTGGGCCCTCTCCCACCCGCTCTATAAGGGTCCACATAAAACCAGCCCTTTTAGGCAACTTAACCTTCTCAACACGTAGTGTGCTGGAGAAAAAATGCTCTGGTTTCATATCACTGGCGCAATTAAGCACAGTGACGCATATCTCCCCTCTACCACTCTGCCAGTGACTCTGTCACACCTTGAAGATGGTTTAACAATAGATTCATAGTCCTGTACCCCTGAAGAGTGTTTAACAGTAGAGCCATAGTCTTGTTTGCCTGGAAAGGGGTTTCACAATAGAGTCATAGTCTTGTACATCTGGAAGAAGGTTTCACAATAGAGAAATAGTCTTATTCATCTGGAAGAAGGTTTCACACTCGTGCCATAGTTTTGTACCATTGAAGAGGGTTTCACATTAGAGTCACAGTCTTGTGTGCCTGAAAAAGGATGTCACAATAAAGACATATGGTAGTCTTGTAACCCTGGAAAAGGGTTTCACAATAGAGCCATGATCTTGTATGTCTGGTAGAGGGTTTTCACAGTAGAGCCATAGTATTTTACATCTGGTAAAGGGATTCACAATAGAGACATTCTCTTGTAATGGGTGTGGTGGAGGAACCACTGTGAAATGGTCTGAGGAGAGCCTAGAGGGGACTAAATATGTAAACACCTGACTCTTCGCTAGAGCCCCTGATGGTGAGGTTAGACTTGGCTCCAGATGAACACCAGGTGCTACACCAGATTAAACCTCAGAAGCATGGCAGTTGACCCTCAAGGGTAGGAAGCTGGAAGAGCCTAGAAGGGAAAGTTCAGCTGGTACAGGCAGGCTAGGCAGTACACAGGATCGGAAGGAACTGGAGGGGACAGCTGGAATACAGGCAAGCACTGGCATGTGCAGAGAGGAACGGCTGGTATACAGGCAGGCACTGGCAGGTGCAGGCAGGTACGGCTGGTATACAGGCAGGCCCAAGCAGGTACGGTTGTTACACAGTTGGGCATGACAGGTGCAGACAGGTATGAATGATATACAGGCAGGCACTGGCAGGTACAGCTGGTATACAGGTGGGCATGGCAGGTGCAGGCAGTTATGGCCGTTATACAGTTGGGCACAGTAGGTGCAGTCAGATTCGGGTGATAGCCAGGCAAGCACAGGCACATACTGGAAGATAAACTAGAACATATGACCTGAGAACTAGCAAGCATAAAACTAACCAAGTGAAGACGTTGCTAAGGCACCTCCCATCAGGTGGAGAAGCCTTAAATAGTGTCTCCAGGCTATTGGCTGGGGAAACATTAGGATGGCACAAAGTCCCTTTAAGAAGGAGGAAGTGAGCACCTCAAGCACAGTGCCAGAGGATATGCGTGCCATGCGCAGACTCCAGGCAACAGTAGAAGGAATAGAAAGTGCAGAACAGGGGATGCGGCACTAAAGGTACCTTCACACGAAACGACTTTGTAACGATATCGCTAGCGATCCGTGACGTTGCAGCGTCCTGGCTAGCGATATCGTTTCGTTTGACACGCAGCAGCGATCAGGATCCTGCTGTGATGTCGCTGGTCGCTGAATAAAGTCCAGAACTTTATTTGGTCGTCCGATCGCCGTGTATCGTTGTGTTTGACAGCAAAAGCAACGATACCAGCGATGTTTTACACTGGTAACCAGGGTAAACATCGGGTTACCAAGCGCAGGGCCGCGCTTAGTAACCCGATGTTTACCCTGGTTACCAGCGTAAAAGTAAAAAAAACAAACAGTACATGCTCACCTGCGCGTCCCCCAGCGTCTGCTTCCTGACACTTACTGAGCGCCGGCCCTAAAGTGAAAGTGAAAGCACAGCGGTGACGTCACCGCTGTGCTGTTAGGGCCGGAGCTCAGTCAGTGTCAGGAAGCAGACGCTGGGGGACGCGCAGGTGAGCATGTACTGTTTTTTTTTTTTTACTTTTACGCTGGTAACCAGGGTAAACATCGGGTTACTAAGCGCGGCCCTGCACTTAGCAACCCGATGTTTACCCTGGTTACCCGGGGACCTCGGCATCGTTGGTCGCTGGAGAGCGGTCTGTGTGACAGCTCTCCAGCGACCAAACAGCGACGCTGCAGCGATCGGCATCGTTGTCGCTATCGCTGCAGCGTCGCTTCGTGTGAAGGTACCTTAAGTGAGTCGGTGCCCCTGCCAGGGGAGGAGGGAAGAATGTAGGGATGCCGACACTACTGTTACCATGGAAGAGGGTTTCATAATAAAGCCACAGTCTTATTCACCTGGAAAAAAGGTTTCTTAACGGAGCCATAATCTTGCATGTCTGAAAGAGGGTTTCACACTAGAGCCAGTGCATTTTACCCTTGAAGATGGCTTAACAATAGAGCCATAGTCCTGTACCTCTGAAGAGGGTTTCACAATAGAGTCATAGTCTTATGTGCCTGGAAAAGTGTTTCAAAATAGAGCCATAGTCTAGTACATCTGGAAGAGGCTTTCACAACAGAGTCATAGTCTTGTACCCTTTAAGAGGTGTGAGATATGGGAAAATGAGATCTAATTGATATCATTTTGAGATCTCATGGAATTCCCTATCAGATACAGTTTGACCCAAAATACTTGTTCCAAACTCATCTGCCCAACTTTGGCATTCCCCCAGGCCAAAAGGGCAGTTAAATACACACTGAACAATGGGACCTCATTATCCTGTGAAGGCACTATCTTGGACAAGGCAGACCAATGTTTTTTTTTTTAATTAGCTCAAGCAAATAGGCCTTTGAAACTCTCTCCAGGCCTAAAGGCATAGACCCTGTGCCCAATAGCACTAAGTCCAGCAATTATCACAGGGGTGTGAACTCTTGTGCAGTTTCCAGCCAAAAGAAAAGACAAAAAAGCCAGCTCACCGATAAATGAAAGAAGCCCGGAACTCTGTCCTGATGAGA
This sequence comes from Ranitomeya variabilis, assembly GCF_051348905.1. Lineage (NCBI taxonomy): Eukaryota > Metazoa > Chordata > Amphibia > Anura > Dendrobatidae > Ranitomeya > Ranitomeya variabilis. Next base: position 143,208,934 of record NC_135237.1, on the reverse strand, counting down.
TGTACTGAGACTCCACAAAGAAAAAAAAAAAAAAAGGTTCCAGCTTCTTGTAAAATGTAAAACTTTAATCCAACATGGAAAAATCAGAGTAACTCCTGGGACAACACCATAGCACTGGACCCGTAGAAGTGCTAATCACACGAAATGGCCGTCGTCCTCCTGCACTCCCCGTACCCTCCGCACTTTCCAAGATGTGTTTGTATTAATCTGCACATGGATTAAAAACTTTGGATCAGCAAACTGGTGAGTGACGCTATTTTCTAAAAACTAACTATGTGAAATGTCATATTGCAACACTTGAGCATAGCTGAGCACCATAAATCCAGTTGCTCCACGCTGACTGCACCCACATGGAGTGATGTGATTGAAAGTTTTCGTGCTGTGATTCATGCGCACCTAGTGCCATTCCCTTTTTGAAGACTATAACAACACCATAGCACTGTATGAGGCAAGCGACGCATTTCGACCAACACAGAGGTCTTTGTCACAGCTGATCTACTTGATAGTTCACCTGGTATAAAAAGAACTAACTACCAATGAAATGGTGAGAAATTGTCACATGACCAAAAGGTCTTGATCAGTAAAATAGACAAACATATAAATACACAAAACATATAATACAATACATACTGATGCGTAACTATATAAAACAGCACACGATACATGCCTTCACATGGTATATATGTGGAATTACACAAAAAAATAAATAAATCAAAATTCAACAAAACTGCATCAAGACATGTTAATAGTGGAACATCAACTCGTTGCTTTTATTCAGACCATCCGGGAACCTAGTGCCAAGACTAAATATCCAAAAAGCCTCCCGTGTGAGCAGAGTTCTATGGGTGTCACCTCCACATGGTTTTTTTTTTATCTTTTCAATGCCAGTAACCCTCAAAGAATCTGTGCTGCGTGAGTGATACTCAATGAAATGTTTTGCTGCAAAAGAAATATTACGGCTGTTATTTGTAGTACAGGAAATATCACAAAGATGTTCCGATATGCGATTTTTTAATTTTCTGATAGTACAGCCGATATACGCTGTATTGCATAAAATGCAGTCAATTTTATACACTACACACCGAGTGTTACAGTTGATAAAGTCTTGAATCTTGTATGAATTACTGTTGCAACCATTGCCAAAGGACTTAGTGGTAATCAAATGCTTACATGTAGTGCAATTAGTCACATTGCATTTATGACTACCTGTGCACTTGAGCCAAGTATCCTTACATTGATGAGAAGAAAAGTTATTCGGAGATAATATGTTGCCCGATGTTGCCCGACGTGGGCGCTCAGTTTCCAGCCAACTGGCTTCCTTTATTGGACTCAGACATATTGGCACCACAGACCCCAGGTTCAATAGCACAAGGCTCTAAGAAATTGAATCTAGAAAATGAGCTACAATAAAAGAATGCAATATCTCTGAATCTAGCCAAGCACATAATCAGAATCTGCATTCCTTTCCCCACAAGCCCATACCTTGCAGCCACCTCTAGAACTCTGTGTTGTTGAGTTATAGAGCATAGCTACCAGGAATTAAATAAGGTAGTCACATTTGGTTTCAATGCACAGATAACATCCAGCAGAACCCAGTGGTGCCGCCGACGTCCCATTTAGAGCTTCGGGCAGAACGTTATGAGCATCCACGGTTCTAGCCGGAAAACCATGCTCTCAGATATGAGAGGAGAGAGGCTGCACAGCCCAGGGTTTGGCGCAGTATGTGGGAGGGAGCAGCCTATGGGATAATAGGCAGCTCCTCATTTTGGACTTATTTTTTCTACTGGCAGAAGGCCCATTAGCTGATGCAGTAAGAGAATTAAGTAACACAGAATTGGACCTGTGATTCATCAGCTGGAATGTAATCAAGAGGGTGATGGATAGTCACAAGCCATCAAATAAAGAAGAACTAAAATTTTTGCGCCAGAAGCATTGTGAAACACTGGTGGAAAGCATGCCAAGACGCATGAAAGCTGTGACTAAAAATCATGGTTATTCCACAAAATATTGATTTCTCAACTCTCTCTGAGTTAAAACATTAGTATTATTGTTTCTAAATGATTATGAACTTGTTTCCTTTGCATTATTTGAATTCTGAAAGCACTGGTTTTTTTTTTTTATTCTGATCATGTCAGAAAAAAACAAAATGTATTGCTTGGAAATTCGGAGAAATGTCAGTAGTTTATAGAATAAAATAACAATTTACATTTTACTTAAAAATATACCTATAAATAGAAAAATCAGACAAACTGAACATTTTGCAGTGGTCTCTTAATTTTTTCCAGAGCTGTATATATCCCCAGCCTGGACTGGTGATATATTTCCCCCCTCACTGGGAGAGCCTCAATAACTCGTACCTATAAGGGAAGCCTTTCCGGCGACTATTTGAACTTGTTGCAGTTCCCTGACTGACCTGGGGTAAGCAGTGGCGCCAGAGAGCCAATCCCTGCTGTGTCATTCTCTCTTCTCCCCAGGGGTGAGTGAAGTCAACACACCCCTTCCACTGTGTGGTTTGTCACAAGAGGGTTTCACAATAGAGCCATAATCTTGTTCAACTGGAAGAGGGTTTCACAGTAGAGACATAGTATTGTACATCTAGAAGAGGAGTTTACAATAGAGAAATAGCCTTGTAACCCTGGAGGAGGATTTCACAACAAAGCCATAGTCTTAGGGTACCGTCACACAGTCACACTTTGATCGCTACGACCGTACGATTCGTGACGTTCTAGCGATATCCATACGATATCGCCGTGTCTGACACGCAACAGCGATCAGGGACCCTGCTGAGAATCGTACGTCGTAGCAGATCGTATGGAACTTTCTTTCGTCGCTTGATCTCCCGCTGACATCGCTGGATCGTTGTGTGTGACAGCGATCCAGCGATGTGTTCGCTTGTAACCAGGGTAAACATCGGGTAACTAAGCGCAGGGCCGCGCTTAGTAACCCGATGTTTACCGTGGTTACCAGCGTAAAAGTAAAAAAAAACAAACAGTACATACTTACATTCCGGTGTCTGTCCTCCGGCGTCTCAGCTTCTCTGCACTGTGAGCGCCGGCCAGCCAGAAAGCGAGCACAGCGGTGACGTCTGACGTCACCGCTCTGCTTTCCGGCCACTGTGCTTACACAGTGCAGAGAAGCTGAGACGCCGGAGGACAGACACCGGAATGTAAGTATGTACTGTTTGTTTTTTTAACGTTTACCCTGGTAACCAGGGTAAACATCGGGTTACTAAGCGCGGCCCTGCGCTTAGTTACCCGATGTTTACCCTGGTTACCCGGGGACCTCGGCATCGCTCCAGCGCCGTGATTGCAACGTGTGACCGCAGTCTACGACGCTGGAGCGAAAATCATACGATCGCTGCGACGTCACGGATCGTGCCGTCGTAGCGATTAAAATGGTACTGTGTGACGGTACCTTTATACTACTTGGAAAAGGTTTCAAAATCTAATATATAATTGCCTAGAATACTACTTCCTGCAATTTGTGCTAACTTCCGTGGCTTTGTCCGGAGCTATTGTCCGGAGCTATTGTCCGGAGCTATTGTCCGGAGCTATTGTCCGTAGCTAATGTCCGGAGGTAATGTCCGGAGATAAGTGACGTCACCAGTGTCCTACACCCAGGCAGAGCACAGTGGCCCCAGGCAGAGCACAGGGGCCCCAGGCAGAACATGGGGCCCAAGGCAGAGCACAGGGGCCCCAGGCAGAGCAAAGGGGCCCCAGGCAGCATATGGGGCCCCAGGCAGAGCACAGGGGCCTCAGGCAGAGCACAGGGGCCCCAGGCAGCATATGGGGCCCCAGGCAGAGCACAGGGGCCCCAGGCAGCATATGGGGCCCCAGGCAGAGCACAGTGGCCCCAGGCAGAGCACAGGGGCCCCAGGCAGAGCACAGGGGCACCAGGCAGCATATGGGGCCCCAGGCAGAGCACAGGGGCCCCAGGCAGCATATGGGGCCCCAGGCAGAGCACAGTGGCCCCAGGCAGCATATGGGGCCCCAGGCAGAGCACAGTGGCCCAAGGCAGCATATGGGGCCCCAGGCAGAGCACAGTGGCCCCAGGCAGCATATGGGGCCCCAGGCAGAGCACAGGGGCCCCAGGCAGCATATGGGGCCCCAGGCAGAGCACAGGGGCCCCAGGCAGCATATGGGGCCCCAGGCAGAGCACAGTGGCCCCAGGCAGAGCACAGGGGCCCCAGGCAGCATATGGGGCCCCAGGCAGAGCACAGTGGTCCCAGGCAGAGCACAGGGGCCCCAGGCAGCTTATGGGGCCCCAGGCAGAGCACAGTGGCCCCAGGCAGAACATGGAGCCCCAGGCAGAGCACAGTGGCCCCAGGCAGAGCACAGGGGCCCCAGGCAGAACATGGGGCCCCAGGCAGAGCACAGGGGCCCCAGGCAGAGCACAGGGGCCCCAGGCAGCATATGGGGCCCCAGGCAGAGCACAGGGCCCCAGGCAGCATATGGGGCCCCAGGCAGAGCACAGGGGCCCCAGGCAGCATATGGGGCCCCAGGCAGAGCACAGCAATATTTTGGACCACTGTGCGGTGTTTCAGACCCCCTGTGTGATGTCTGGGGCCCTGTTCTTAAGTATATTAAAGATTAAAGTAACGTATATTAAAGTATATTATAGATCAAATTTGACACGTTTATGAGCACCATTGAGTGATATACTCAAGAATGACATAATTTTTCAACATTTTATGGTTTCAAACTGTAAACATTGAGTTTTTTTTACTTCAACCAGAAAACCTTAACGGTTCATAAAAAACTTGACTGTTCAGGATATGATAAAAGTCATAGTATTCTGAATCTTTAACTTATAAAGATACCTTTACATGGGGTGATTATTGGTTCCAGAGAGGCTTTCGGCCGATAATCGTACACATGGCTGGTGACAGGACAATCTAATATATAATTGCCTAGAATACTACTTCCTGCAATTTGTGCCAACTTCCGTGGCTTTGTCCGGAGCTATTGTCCGGAGCTATTGTCCGGAGCTATTGTCCGGAGCTAATGTCCTTAGCTAATGTCCGGAGCTAATGTCCGGAGATAAGTGACGTCACCAGTGTCCTACACCCAGGCAGAGCACAGTGGCCCCAGGCAGAGCACAGGGGCCCCAGGCAGAACATGGGGCCCCAGGCAGAGCACAGGGGCCCCAGGCAGAGCACAGGGGCCCCAGGCAGCATATGGGGCCCCAGGCAGAGCACAGGGGCCCCAGGCAGCATATGGGGCCCCAGGCAGAGCACAGTGGCCCCAGGCAGAGCACACACCAAATCGGAGGCCGAGGGGCCCCGCCAACCAAATCGGAGGCCGAGGAGCCCCGCCCACCAAATCGAAGGCCAAGCGGCCCCACCCACCAAAGCGGAGGCCGAGGGGCCCGGCCCCGCCAACCAAAGCGGAGGCCGAGGGGCCCCGCCCACCAAATCGGAGGCCGAGGGGCCCCGCCCACCAAATCGGAGGCCGAGGGTCCCCGGCCACCAAATCGGAGGCCGAGGGGCCCCGCCAACCAAATCGGAGGCCGAGGGGCTCCGCCCACCAAATCGGAGGCCGAGGGTCCCCGCCCACCAAATCGGAGGCCAAGAGTCCCTGCCCACCAAATCGGAGGATAAGGGGCCCCGCCAACCAAATCGGAGGCCGAGGGGCCCCGCCAACCAAATCGAAGGCCGAGGAGCCCCGCCCAACAAATCGAAGACCGAGGGGCTCCGCCCACCAAATCGGAGGCCGGGGGTCCCCGCCCACCAAATCGGAGGCCGAGGGGCCCCACCCATCACATCGGAGGCCGATGGGCCCCGCCCACCAAATCGGAGGCCGAGGGTCCCCGCCCACCAAATCGGAGGCCGAGGGTCCCCGCCCACCAAATCGGAGGCCGAGGGGCCCCGCCCACCAAATCGGAGGCCGAGGGTCCACACCAACCAAATCGGAGGCCGAGGGGCCCCGCCCACCAAATCGAAGGCCGAGGGTCCCCGCCCACCAAAGCGGAGGCCGAGGGTCCCCGCACACCAAATCAGAGGCAGTGGGACCCCGCCCACCAAATCAGAGGCCGAGGGGCCCCGCCCACCAAAGCGGAGGCCGAGGGTCCCCGACCACCAAATCGGAGGCCGAGGGTCCCGGCCCACCAAATCGGAGGCCGAGGGTCCCCGCCCACCAAATCGGAGGCCGAGGGTCCCCGCCCACCAAATCGGAGGCCGAGAGTCCCCGCCCACCAAATCGGAGGCCGAGGGGCCCCGCCAACCAAATCGGAGGCCGAGGGGCCCCGCCAACCAAATCGGAGGCCGAGGAGCCCCGCCCACCAAATCGAAGGCCGAGCGGCCCCACCAACCAAATTGGAGGCCGAGAAGCCCCGCCCACCAAATTGGAGGCCGAGGGTCCCTGCCCACCAAATCAGAGGCCGAGGGGCCCCGCCAACCAAATCGGAGGCCGAGGGGCCCCGCCAACCAAATCGGAGGCCAAGGGGCCCCGCCCACCAAATCGGAGGCCGAGGGTCCCCGCCCACCAAATCGGAGGCCGAGAGTCCCCGCCCACCAAATCGGAGGATAAGGGGCCCCGCCAACCAAATTGGAGGCCGAGAAGCCCCGCCCACCAAATTGGAGGCCGAGGGTCCCTGCCCACCAAATCGGAGGCCGAGGGGCCCCGCCAACCAAATCGGAGGCCGAGGGGCCCCGCCAACCAAATCGGAGACCGAGGGGCCCCGCCCACCAAATCGGAGGCCGAGTGTCCCCGCCCACCAAATCGGAGGCCGAGAGTCCCCGCCCACCAAATCGGAGGATAAGGGGCCCCGCCAACCAAATCGGAGGCTGAGGGGCCCCCCAACCAAATCGAAGGCGGAGGAGCCCTACCCAACAAATCGAAGGCCGAGCGGCCCCGCCCACCAAAGCGGAGGCCGAGGGTCCCCGCCCACCAAATTGGAGGCCGAGGGTCCCCGCCCACCAAATCGGAGGCCGAGGGTCCCCGCCCACCAAATCGGAGGCCGAGGGTCCCTGCCCACCAAATCGGAGGCCGAGGGTCCCCGCCCACCAAATCGGAGGCCGAGGGTCCACACCAACCAAATCGGAGGCCGAGGGGCCCCGCCCACCAAATCGAAGGCCGAGGGGCCCCGCCCACCAAAGCGGAGGCCGAGGGTCCCCGCACACCAAATCGGAGGCAGAGGGACCCCGCCCACCAAATCGGAGGCCGAGGGGCCCCGCCCACCAAAGCGGAGGCCGAGGGTCCCCAACCACCAAATCGGAGGCCGAGGGTCCCTGCCCACCAAATCGGAGGCCGAGGGTCCCCGCCCACCAAATCGGAGGCTGAGGGTCCCCCGCCCACCAAATCGGAGGCCGAGAGTCCCCGCCCACCAAATCGGAGGCCGAGGAGCCCCGCCCACCAAATCGAAGGCCGAGCGGCCCCGCCCACCAAAGCGGAGGCTGAGGGGCCCGGCCCCGCCCACCAAAGCGGAGGCCGAGGGGCCCCGCCCACCACATCGGAGGCCGAGGGGCCCCGCCCACCACATCGGAGGCCGAGGGTCCCCACCCACCAAATCGGAGGCCGAGGGTCCCCACCCACCAAATCGGAGGCCGAGGGTCCCCGCCCACCAAATTGGAGGCCGAGGGTCCCCGCCCACCAAATTGGAGGCCGAGGGTCCCCGCCCACCAAATTGGAGGCCGAGGGTCCCCGCCCACCAAATCGGAGGCCGAGGGTCCCTGCCCACCAAATTGGAGGCCGAGGGGCCCCGCCAACCAAATCGGAGGCCGAGGGGCCCCGCCAACCAAATCGGAGGCCGAGGGGCGCCGCCCACCAAATCGGAGGCCGAGGGTCCCCGCCCACCAAATCGGAGGATAAGGGGCCCCGCCCACCAAATCGGAGGCCGAGGGGCCCCACCAACCAAATCGGAGGCCGAGCAGCCCCGCCCACCAAAGCGGAGGCAGAGGGACCCCGCCCACCAAATCGGAGGCCGTGGGGCCCCGCCAACCAAAGCGGAGGCTGAGGGTCCCCGCCCACCAAATCGGAGGCAGAGGGACCCCGCCCACCAAATCGGAAGCCGAGGGGCCCCGCCCACCAAAGCGGAGGCCGAGGGTCCCCGCCCACCAAATCGGAGGCTGAGGGTCCCCACCCACCAAATCGGAGGCCGTGGGGCCCCGCCAACCAAAGCGGAGGCTGAGGGTCCCCGCCCACCAAATCGGAGGCAGAGGGACCCCGCCCACCAAATCGGAGGCCGAGGGGCCCCGCCCACCAAATCGGAGGCCGAGGGTCCCCGCCCACCAAATCGGAGGCCGGTCCCCGCGCACCAAATCGGAGGCCGAGGGTCCCCACCCACCAAATCGGAGGCCGAGGAGCCCCGCCCACCAAAAGTAAGTGCGGCCCCAAAAGTAAGTGCGCCCCCGGGTGCAAAAGTAAGTGCGCCCCCGGGTGCAAAAGTAAGTGCGCCCCCGGGTGCAAAAGTAAGTGCGCCCCCGGGTGCAAAAGTAAGTGCGCCCTCCGGGTGCAAAAGTAAGTGCGCCCCCGGGTGCAAAAGTAAGTGCGCCTCTGGGTGCAAAAGTAAGCGCGCCCCCGGGTGCAAAAGTAAGCGCGCCCCCGTCCCCGGGTGCAAAAGTAAGCGCGCCCCCCAGTCCCGTGTGTGAAAAGTGCTGCTGTAAAGCTGGTAGCGCTGTTCAAGCACCATGTATTTCCTTCAGGAAATGCCCATCTAATATATAATTGCCTAGAATACTACTTCCTGCAATTTGTGCCAACTTCCGTGGCTTTGTCCGGAGCTAATGTCCGGAGATAATGTCCGGAGCTAATGTCCGGAGATAATGTCCGGAGCTAATATCCGGAGCTAATGTCCGGAGATAAGTGACGTCACCAGTGTCCTACACCCAGGCAGAGCACAGGGGCCCCAGGCAGCATATGGGGCCCCAGGCAGAGCACAGTGGCCGCAGGCAGAGCACAGGGGCCCCAGGCAGCATATGGGGCCCCAGGCAGAGCACAGTGGTCCCAGGCAGAGCACAGGGGCCCCAGGCAGCCTATGGGGCCCCAGGCAGAGCACAGTGGCCCCAGGCAGAGCACAGGGGCCCCAGGCAGCATATGGGGCCCCAGGCAGAGCACAGGGGCCCCAGGCAGCATATGGGGCCCCAGGCAGAGCACAGTGGCCCCAGGCAGAGCACAGGGGCCCCAGGCAGAACATGGGGCCCCAGGCAGAGCACAGGGGCCCCAGGCAGAGCACAGGGGCCCCAGGCAGCATATGGGGCCCCAGGCAGAGCACAGGGGCCCCAGGCAGAGCACAGGGGCCCCAGGCAGCCTATGGGGCCCCAGGCAGAGCACAGTGGCCCCAGGCAGAGCACAGGGGCCCCAGGCAGCATATGGGGCCCCAGGCAGAGCACAGGGGCCCCAGGCAGCATATGGGGCCCCAGGCAGAGCACAGTGGCCCCAGGCAGAGCACAGGGGCCCCAGGCAGAACATGGGGCCCCAGGCAGAGCACAGGGGCCCCAGGCAGAGCACAGGGGCCCCAGGCAGCATATGGGGCCCCAGGCAGAGCACAGGGGCCCCAGGCAGAGCACAGGGGCCCCAGGCAGCATATCGGGCCCCAGGCAGAGCACAGGGGCCCCAGGCAGAGCACAGGGGCCCCAGGAGGCAGCCTATGGGGCCCCAGGCAGAGCACAGTGGCCCCAGGCAGAACATGGGGCCCCAAGCAGAGCACAGGGGCCCCAGGCAGCATATGGGGCCCCAGGCAGAGCACAGGGGCCCCAGGAGGCAGCCTATGGGGCCCCAGGCAGAGCACAGTGGCCCCAGGCAGAACATGGGGCCCCAGGCAGAGCACAGGGGCCCCAGGCAGCATATGGGGCCCCAGGCAGAGCACAGTGGCCCCAGGCAGAGCACAGGGGCCCCAGGCAGAACATGGGGCCCCAGGCAGAGCACAGGGGCCCCAGGCAGCATATGGGGCCCCAGACAGAGCACAGGGGCCCCAGGCAGCATATGGGGCCCCAGGCAGAGCACAGCAATATTTTGGACCACTGTGCGGTGTTTCAGACCCCCTGTGTGATGTCTGGGGCCCTGTTCTTAAGTATATTAGAGATTAAAGTAACGTATATTAAAGTATATTATAGATCAAATTTGACACGTTTATGAGCACCATTGAGTGATATACTCAAGAATGACATAATTTTTCAACATTTTATGGTTTCAAACTGTAAACACTCAGAGTTTTTTTTACTTCAACCAGAAAACCTTAACGGTTCATAAAAAACTTGACTGTTCAGGATATGATAAAAGTCATAGTATTCTGAATCTTTAACTTATAAAGATACCTTTAAATGGGGTGATTATTGGTTCCAGAGAGGCTTTCGGCCGATAATCGTACACATGGCTGGTGACAGGACAATACAATATAAACGTTCAAAGGTAAACACTGATAACATTAAAATCTAATATATAATTGCCTAGAATACTACTTCCGGCAATTTGTGCCAACTTCCGTGGCTTTGTTCGGAGATAATGTCCGGAGATAAGTGACGTCACCAGCGTCCTACACCCGCTCAGGGTGGACAAAGATATATGCCTTCGTGGTGCGCGGCACTTTTCTGATTGGTTGCCGCCTGCCGCGAGCGACCAATCAGAAATGTGCCGTACTGTCAAGAATTGTCAAGAGCTGGTGAGGGCAGCCATTTTTTGTTCTTTCTTACTATTATTTATTAATTGTATTATTCTTACATTTGAATAAATAAAGTATATATGGATTCTAGACTCCCGATTCTTTAGAATCGGGCTGCCATCTAGTAGAGACATAATCCTGTATGTCTAGGAGAAGGTTTCACAATAGAGCCACAGTCTTGAGCCACAGTCTTGTACCACTGAAGAGTTTCACAGTAGAGCCATAGTTCTGCACCCTTGAAGGTTTCACAGGAAAGCCACAGTATTGTCTGGCTGAAAAAGAGTTTCACAGCTTCCCATATGTGTCAAAAAATGGCACCCGATTTCTCTGTACTAGCAACATTCAGTGCAGGATTATGACACTGCACTTTTGTTCCCAGGGCATAATGCTCTATTTTTTGTAGATCTTATACATGCTGGGCTCCATCTAATTAACTGAGACTACTTACACTTGCCTCACCAAACAAAACTGTTCTCTGAGCATGATGCTCCACCAAGGTCATTGCAAGCACCCACAGCATAATTGCTCTTTGTAGACAATTAGCACTATCACTGCTTTATACTCTTCCATTGTAACATTTATTTATTTTACTCACTCCACAGCGCTTTACAGACATTATCGGCACTGTCCCCATTGTGGCTCACAATCTAGAATCCCTATCAGTATGTCTTTAGAATGTGGGAAGAAACCGGAGAACCCAGAGGAAACTCACACAAACCCGGGGTGAACATACAAACTCCTTGCAGATGTCCTTGGTGGGATTTGAACCCAGGACTCCAGCGCTGCAAGTGATAGTAAGATCAAAGCTAGGGAAAAGTTTTCCATTTTGTCACAGATCACTGAATTGTAACCAGCTGTGTCTCCACTCTCCACATGATTACAGTACTTTGGATGTGTGTCCGATTTTGTAAATCAATACTTCCTAATTGAAGATTGGAATGTGCTATGTTTCCTATATGGATTACACCAGCAGCTGACTCATAGACATAACTTTGGCTTCTGAAAATGTATTACTTCTCTCTGTCCCTAGTTATAAAGTTTTATCTTGTGGAGGATTCCACATGGAGTCTCTGAGGATACAGCAAGTCAGGTAGGAAGTTTTGTTTAATGTTCCTCTTTGCAAGGAAGCAAACTTTGGCTTAGAAGCATAACACCACATCCCCCTAAACAATCACTCTAAATGGTTATTCCAGTATAGACAGTTTCATCTGATTTTAGGGTCCATCCCATATATACAGATTATAAAGAGATAATACTTTTAGGGTCCACCAGAATGAGGGGACACGGCATTGTCTGACGTGGAACACCTAACTGGCCGGCCAGGTAAAAGATTAGTTTTACCTCCTGCCTTTCTTGTCCGACGCACAGGGTAGGGGTTAAAATTGGCACCTGGCCCGGCTGTTATTAGGTGGTGCTGATTGGTCAAGGGGAGGTCAGGTGGGAACTGGAGACTTCCGGGTATTATAAAAGGGGTTGCCTGAGGCGTTTTGGGCCTCTTGGAGCGGTGATTCACGGAGCTGCGGTCGTGTACTCACATTTGCAGCGTGGATGCGAGGATGTCGGCGGCATTGGAGACAGCCATCAGGGAGCGTGTTGGTAAGGAAGGAGCCGCCTGGCTTTCAGCAATAATAGCGGAGCTGGGGGACGGCAGCACTTTTCCTCACAAGGCTCGAGGCAGCCGGGGGGCGCGGAGTAAGCCGCGCCCACCGGCGAGAACGAGCCCTTCATATATGCAGCCTGCTGGTCTGCGTATGTCAGCAGGGAATGTAGCAGACGCGTTGGGGCTTCCTGCTGAGGAGGCAGGTTTGCTGTTGGTTTCCCCGTCCAGCAGACAAGGGGAAAATAAAAAGGGCAGGAATAGGAGGAGGCGGAGCGGCACTAAGGGGTGTGAACCAGTGCTGCAGCAGAATAGCTATTACTCACAAAGTAAGGCGCAGACACCGGGGGTTGTGGGAGAGGCTGCAGGGATATCTTCAATTTTACCCAGTGGGTCAGGACAAGGGATTGTAATGGGGGGTAGTCATAGTATGAGTTCATCTTCTGTGGAAAAAGGGGGGCAAGGGAGGTTAGCAGGACAGCAGCCAGGCTACTTACCTCAGAATGTGGAAGAACATATGGCAGTGGATCTGTCAGTGGCTAGGAATAAACCAATACAAGTTAACCCTCATGCTGCCTGTATTCCTCCAGGTGTGGGCATGGTTAACTTACAAACTGGGTCACTAATGCAAGGGAGCAGCAGCCAGCAAGCAATACCTAATTCAGTTTCGGCAGGTTTGCACAACCTACCTAGCGTCAGTAACACAGGGGTGGCACCGTTTTTGGCAACAGGTGTAAATACGGTTAGTCAGGCGGTGGGTGTTATGCCATTGGCGGGAACAAGCTACAGTTCACAGCTTCAGGGTGAGGTGTCTGCAGGGACATCTGGGGGAGCCCAAGCACTACTAGCAATACGGGGAATGGCGTCTGAATTTCAGGGGAGAAGTAGAGGCAGGAGAAGGAGGTGCAACAAGTCCTTGACTTCTGATGATTCTGGAAGATCTTCTAGGGGTCATAGTCGCCATATCCATCATAGAAGGAGATCGGCGTTGAGATGCAGTCGCAGGTCATGGACATCATGTTTCCAGTCTTCATCACCCTCGAGGTCTCGTGGTCGTAGTCGGGGGAGGAGTCGCCAATCTCCTAGGTCATCCTATGAAATACAGAGATCGTCCGAGCAGGCGGCTCCAACTTCCGGAACGCAAGTGAGTATAATGGTGGAGTATAATTATGCTGAAGCATGGGAAAGTTCGGGGAAGAAATTTGTGACGTTGGATAATCTTAGGAGCATACTTGGTGGAGAAAAATTGGTGTTGAATCCAAAATTATTGTCACAATTAAAAGTTCCTGCGTCTCAACCACCACCTTCACGGTTGGATATTCATAAGGATGTTTTTTACTGCGAGGTTGCTCCATTGGGGTCTCACTTACGAGAACAAGAAACATTGGAAAAAATATGGGCCGATGATTATATTGATATTTGGTCATTAGTGTCTCCGGAGCAGAGTTCAGTTGATCGGGAGCGAAGGTCAGGGGATAGGCCTTATGAACGGCGTCCGAAAGTGGCAAAAACTATAAACAATTGGTTGCAAGCGTTTTTTGTGTCAGGTTGTGTCACGGGTAAAAAAAACCCTGAGTGATGCTCGGAATTATTCCTTTACATGGACACTATATACAATTATTATAAAACGCATGGGGGCACTGCTTGGTGGAGATATGATGAGGATTTTCGGCGGCGTTTAGCCATAAATCCACAGCTTGGTTAGGGTGTTAAGGCCACAGATTCATGGTTGCGTTTGATGATGGCTCAGAGGAGTTTTCAGCCCCATCAGAGTGAGGCCCCTGGCCAGCAGTCAGGCTCGGGGCCTGTCCCTGTGCGAAGGCCTGGAACCTGCTGGCTGTTCAACGAAGGCCACTGCAGATTTTATGGACTATGCAAGTACAAGCACGAGTGCTCAGTATGTGGGGGACCACATGCAATCACAAAATGCCCCCGTCCTGCCTCAAAGTCCAGTCTGCCAAAAACTAACTCTCAACAAGAGAACAAGGACTCCAGTGAGCGTCAACGCGATGGAGCCGTGGCTAAGTAAATATCATAACAAGGATGCAGCTGGTCAATTGAAAGTAGGGTTCACGTTTGGTTTTTTTATACCGTTTAATTTTGTCAAAGAAGGGTTTTTTTCTTCCAATTTAAAATCAGCCAGGGAGATGCCGGTAGTATTGGCAGAGAAAATAGCAAAGGAGGTGGCATTAGGTCGCATGGTTGGACCTTTTTTATGACCCCCTTTTTTAATTTAAGGGTATCCCCTCTAGGCATAGTTCCGAAGAAAGAGCCGGGTGAATTCAGATTAATACATCATCTTTCACACCCGAAGGGTTATTCGGTGAATGATGGAATTAGTGATGAAGAGACCTCCGTGACCTACGCTTCCTTTGATCATGGATTAAGACTACTGCGGCAAGCGGGACCAGGGGCATTAATGGCCAAGTATGACATCACATCGGCTTTTCGACTACTGCCAGTTCATCCGGATTGGGTTTACTGGCATTTGTGTGTCGCGTCATGCCCATGAGGAGAATTTTTTCCCGTCGTTTGGCGTTAGCCACCCGAGGGATTAGACTCCCGCACTGTTGTGGATTCTGTTTGCGGGCTCCCTCTGGTGGTTACTGCTGGTACTGGGTGACTTTGGTGGGTTGCGGCCTTTGGTTTCCATCTGTCCATCAGAGGCTGGGTGTTTCCTATTTTACCTGGCCTCTCTGTCATTTCCCTTGCCGGCTATCAATGTGTTCAGATGTGCTCTGTTTGGTTCCTGCCTACCTGCTCCCAGATCTTTCAGGATAAGCTAAGTGCTGATTTTCAGTTGTTTGGTTTTTTGTCCAGCTTGCTTAGAATGTCTCTTTGTTAGCTGGTTGCTCTAGTGGACTGAGGTTCTCCCCATGTGCCATGAGTTGGCACATGGGTTCTTGTAATCTCAGGATGGTTTTTTTGATTAGGGTTTTTTGCTGACCGCTCAGTCCCCTTTTGTGTCATTCTGCTTTCTAGTTTTCAGCGGGCCTCTATTTGCTAAAGCTATATACATCATCTCTATGTGTGTGCCTTCCTCTCATTTCACCGTCAATACATGTGGGGGGCAACTATATCTTTGGGGTTAATTCCTCTGGAGGCAAGTGAGGTCTTTGTTTTCTCTGCAGTACTAGTTAGCTCTTAGGCTGGTGCGTGGCGTCTAGAACCAACGTAGGCACGCTCCCTGGCTATCTCTAGTTGCGTTTGTCAGGCGTAGGGCAGCGGTCAGCCCAGGTTCCATCACCCTAGAGCTCGTCCGATATTTATTATACTTTGCTCATCCTGTGCTATCCCTAGCCATTGGGGATTCACGACAGTATAGCCGGCCCACAAAGTGTTAATTGTTTGGGCTGAAGCAGGAGAATAAGAAGTGTTCAAGGAAAATTTTTTTTTTTTTTTTCCTTCAGAGTTTTGCTGCCTAGCCCTTAATTGCTGTCTAGCTGCTTCTTACCTCCTCTTAACCCTTGAATGGCTCTGATCTTAGCTGTTTATCATGGATGTCCAGAGTTTGGCTTCCAGCCTGAGTAATCTCGCGGCAAAGGTTCAAAACATACAGGATTTCGTTGTTCACACTCCCATGTCTGAACCTAGAATTCCTATTCCAGAGTTTTTTTCTGGAGATAGATCTACCTTCCTGAATTTCAGGAACAATTGTAAATTGTTTCTCTCTTTGAAATCTCGCTCCTCTGGAGACCCTGCTCAACAGGTCAAGATTGTTATATCGTTCCTACGGGGTGACCCTCAGAATTGGGCATTTGCATTGGCACCAGGGGATCCTGCATTGCTCAGTGTGGATGCGTTTTTTCTGGTATTGGGATTGCTCTATGAGGAACCTAACCTAGAGATTCAGGCTGAAAAGGCTTTATTAGCCCTCTCTCAGGGGCATGATGAAGCGGAAATATATTGTCAGAAATTTCGGAAATGGTCGGTGCTTACTCAGTGGAATGAGTGCGCCCTGGCTGCAAACTTCAGAAATGGTCTTTCTGAGGCCATTAAGGATATTATGGTGGGGTTCCCTGCGCCTACAGGTCTGAATGAGTCTATGGCTATGGCCATTCAGATTGATCGGCGTTTACGGGAGCGCAAACCCGTGCACCAGTTGGCGGTGTCTTCTGAACAGGCACCTGAGACTATGCAATGTGATAGAATTCAGTCCAGAAGTGAACGGCAAAATTATAGGCGGAAAAATGGTTTGTGTTTTTATTGTGGTGATTCAGCTCATGTTATATCAGCATGCTCTAAACGCACAAAAAGGGTTGATAAATCTTTTGCCATTGATACTCTGCAGTCTAAGTTCATTTTGTCTGTGACTCTGATTTTTTCACTGTCTTCCATTTCCGTCGATGCCTATGTGGATTCAGGCGCTGCCCTGAGTCTTATGGATTGGTCATTTGCTAAACGCTGCGGTTTTAGTCTAGAGCCTCTGGAAGTTCCTATTCCTCTGAAAGGAATTGATTCTACACCATTGGCTATGAATAAACCGCAGTATTGGACACAAGTGACCATGCGCATGACTCCCGTTCATCAGGAGGTGATTCGCTTCCTTGTACTGTATAATTTACATGATGTACTAGTGCTTGGTCTGCCATGGTTACAAACTCATAATCCTGTCCTGGACTGGAAAACAATGTCTGTGCTAAGCTGGGGATGTCACGGGGTTCATGATGATGCACCTCCGATTTCTATAGCTTCATCTACTCCTTCGGAGATCCCTGCGTTTTTGTCGGATTATAGGGATGTTTTTGAGGAGCCTAAGCTCAATTCGCTCCCTCCCCATAGAGAGTGTGACTGTGCTATAGAATTGATTCCTGGCAGTAAGTTCCCTAAGGGTCGTTTATTTAATATGTCACTGCCAGAGCATACTGCTATGCGGAATTATATTAAGGAGTCCTTGGAAAAGGGACATATTCGTCCATCTTCGTCCCCTCTGGGAGCAGGTTTTTTTTTCGTGGCAAAAAAAGATGGTTCCCTGAGGCCTTGTATAGATTATCGCCTTCTGAATAAGATTACAGTCAAATACCAGTATCCATTGCCATTATTTACTGATTTGTTTGCTCTCATTAAGGGGGCTAGGTGGTTCACTAAAATAGATCTTCGTGGTGCGTATAATCTGGTGCGGATAAAACAGGGCGATGAGTGGAAAACCGCATTTAATACGCCTGAGGGCCATTTTGAGTATTTGGTAATGCCTTTTGGACTCTCCAATGCTCCGTCAGTCTTTCAGTCCTTTATGCACAATATTTTCCGTGAATATCTGGATAAGTTTATGATTGTGTATTTGGATGATATTTTGGTGTTTTCTGATGACTGGGAGTCTCATGTTCTACAGGTCAGGAAGGTGTTTCAGGTTCTGCGGGCCAATTCTCTGTTTGTGAAGGGTTCAAAGTGTCTCTTCGGAGTCCAGAAGATTTCTTTTTTGGGGTACATTTTTTCTCCTTCTACTATTGAGATGGATCCCGTCAAGGTTCAGGCTATTTGTGACTGGACACAACCTACATCTGTTAAGAGCCTTCAGAAGTTCTTGGGGTTTGCGAATTTTTATCGTCGGTTCATTGCTAATTTTTCCAGTATTGTTAAACCTTTGACTGATTTGACTAAAAAGGGTGCTGATGTTGCTGATTGGTCTCCTGCGGCCGTGGAGGCCTTTCGGGAACTTAAGCGCCGGTTTTCTTCTGCTCCTGTGTTGTGTCAACCAGATGTTTCACTTCCTTTCCAGGTGGAGGTTGATGCTTCCGAGATTGGAGCGGGGGCGGTTTTGTCACAGAGAAGTTCTAATGGCTCGGTGATGAAGCCATGTGCTTTCTTCTCTAGAAAATTCTCGCCCGCCGAGCGCAATTATGATGTGGGTAATCGGGAGCTTTTGGCCATGAAGTGGGCATTTGAGGAGTGGCGTCATTGGCTTGAGGGTGCTAAACATCGCGTGGTGGTCTTGACTGATCACAAGAATCTCACTTACCTTGAGTCTGCCAGGCGTTTGAATCCGATACAGGCTCGTTGGTCGTTATTTTTTTCTCGTTTCAATTTCGTGGTTTCATACCTGCCAGGTTCAAAGAATGTGAAGGCAGATGCTCTTTCCAGGAGTTTTGTGCCTGACTCTCCTGGAGACACTGGGCCTGCTGGTATCCTTAGGGATGGGGTAATATTGTCCGCCGTATCCCCAGACTTGCGACGCGCATTGCAGGAGTTTCAGGTGGATAAACCGGATCGATGTCCACCAGAAAGACTGTTTGTTCCGGATGATTGGACCAGTAGAGTCATCTCCGAGGTCCATTCTTCTGTGTTGGCTGGTCATCCTGGAATATTTGGTACAAGAGACTTGGTGGCCAGGTCTTTTTGGTGGCCTTCCTTGTCTAGGGATGTGCGTACCTTTGTGCAGTCTTGTGAAGTGTGTGCTCGAGCTAAGCCTTGCTGTTCACGGGCTAGTGGGTTGTTGTTATCCTTGCCCATCCCGAAGAGGCCTTGGACGCACATTTCTATGGATTTTATTTCTGATCTCCCGGTTTCACAGAAAATGTCCGTTATCTGGGTTGTGTGTGACCGCTTTTCTAAGATGGTTCATTTGGTGCCCTTGCCTAAGTTGCCCTCCTCCTCTGAGTTGGTTCCTTTGTTTTTTCAGAACGTGGTTCGTTTGCATGGGATTCCGGAGAATATCGTTTCTGACAGGGGATCCCAGTTTGTGTCTAGATTTTGGCGGACGTTTTGTGCCAAGATGGGCATTGATTTGTCTTTCTCGTCTGCATTCCATCCTCAGACGAATGGCCAGACGGAGCGAACTAATCAGACCTTGGAAACTTATTTGAGGTGTTTTGTTTCTGCTGATCAGGATGACTGGGTTGCTTTTTTGCCACTGGCCGAATTTGCTCTTAATAATCGGGCTAGTTCAGCCACGTTGGTCTCTCCTTTTTTTTGTAATTCGGGGTTTCATCCTCGTTTTTCCTCTGGTCAGGTGGAGTCTTCGGATTGTCCTGGAGTGGACGTGGTGGTGGACAGGCTACATCACATTTGGAATCAGGTGGTGGACAATTTGAAGTTATCTCAGGAGAAGACTCAGCAGTTTGCTAATCGCCGTCGCCGCGTGGGTCCCCGACTTCTTGTTGGGGACTTGGTGTGGTTGTCTTCTCGTTTTGTCCCTATGAAGGTCTCTTCTCCTAAGTTCAAGCCTCGGTTCATCGGTCCTTATAGGATCTCGGAGATTCTTAACCCTGTATCTTTCCGTTTGGATCTCCCAGCATCGTTCGCTATTCATAATGTGTTCCATCGGTCGTTGTTGCGGAGGTATGAGGTGCCTGTTGTTCCTTCGGTCGAGCCTCCTGCTCCGGTGCTGGTGGAGGGAGAATTGGAGTATGTTGTTGAAAAGATCTTGGATTCTCGTGTTTCCAGACGCAAACTCCAGTATTTGGTTAAGTGGAAGGGTTATGGTCAGGAGGACAATTCCTGGGTGGTCGCCTCCGATGTTCATGCGACTGATTTGGTCCGCGCCTTCCAAAGAACTCACCCTGATCGCCCTGGGGGTTCTCGTGAGGGTTCGGTGACCCCTCCTCAAGGGGGGGTACTGTTGTGGATTCTGTTTGCGGGCTCCCTCTGGTGGTTACTGCTGGTACTGGGTGACTTTGGTGGGTTGCGGCCTTTGGTTTCCATCTGTCCATCAGAGGCTGGGTGTTTCCTATTTTACCTGGCCTCTCTGTCATTTCCCTTGCCGGCTATCAATGTGTTCAGATGTGCTCTGTTTGGTTCCTGCCTACCTGCTCCCAGATCTTTCAGGATAAGCTAAGTGCTGATTTTCAGTTGTTTGGTTTTTTGTCCAGCTTGCTTAGAATGTCTCTTTGTTAGCTGGTTGCTCTAGTGGACTGAGGTTCTCCCCATGTGCCATGAGTTGGCACATGGGTTCTTGTAATCTCAGGATGGTTTTTTTGATTAGGGTTTTTTGCTGACCGCTCAGTCCCCTTTTGTGTCATTCTGCTTTCTAGTTTTCAGCGGGCCTCTATTTGCTAAAGCTATATACATCATCTCTATGTGTGTGCCTTCCTCTCATTTCACCGTCAATACATGTGGGGGACAACTATATCTTTGGGGTTAATTCCTCTGGAGGCAAGTGAGGTCTTTGTTTTCTCTGCAGTACTAGTTAGCTCTTAGGCTGGTGCGTGGCGTCTAGAACCAACGTAGGCACGCTCCCTGGCTATCTCTAGTTGCGTTTGTCAGGCGTAGGGCAGCGGTCAGCCCAGGTTCCATCACCCTAGAGCTCGTCCGATATTTATTATACTTTGCTCATCCTGTGCTATCCCTAGCCATTGGGGATTCACGACACCGCACCATAGGATAAGGCTGGGCCTTCCCTTGATTGAAGACCTAAAAGTATGGAGGAGTTTTCTGTTGGATTATAATGGTCACACTTGCTTCCAAAGTGATGAAATGACGGGCCAGGACATTTCACCTTTTGCGGACGTAGCCGTGTCCGTGGGTTTTGGCGTCATCTTCCACGAACAGTGGTGCGCAGAACGGTGGCCTGATAATTGGTGCATGAATGGGTTGACAAGATATCTTACTCTACTAGAGTTATTTCCATTGGTGGTGGCGGTAGTCATTTGGGGTGAGCAGTTGCGTAATAAACGAAGTTGCTTTTGGTAAGACAACGAAAGTGTGGTCCATGCGGTAAATCATTTGTCGTCTTCTTCTAGTTCAGTGATCAAGCTGATACGGTTCCTGGTATTGAAATGCTTACATTTGAATATATGGTTCCGTTCTCGGCATGTTCCGGGTATTCAAAATGCTATGGCTGATTCCCTTTCACGTTTTGATTTTCAGAAGTTTTGGGAGCTCGCTCCATCTGCCAGTCTTGATGCCTTTGGTTCAAGCATCGGTGGCTCCTTCAACTTGGAATGCATATGGTAAGGCGTGGCAGGAATGGTGTAGTTTTGTAAATAATTGACAGGTTGACACATCCGAAGGAGCGAGGTTGGAGGTGACAGAAGCATATCTACAACACTTACATGTCGGTGGGGTATCGGCAGCGATGGCGAGGAAGAGGTTGTCAGGTTTGTCATTTCATTTTAAATTAAGGGGATGGCAGGATGTTACAAACAGTTTTATTTTGCAGCAGGCTTTAAAGGGTTGGAAATGCTCTGGGGAGCGACAAGCGGTTAGACGACCAATTTCATTCAACTTCAGACAAAAGGATCACAGCGCTCCATCCGGATGTAATAGTTTCAAAAAGGTAGCTTTATTATGCCATCAAAGCAGCAACGTTTCGACCTAATAGGTCTTTATCAAGCTTGATAATGCTTGATAAAGACCTATTAGGTCGAAACGTCGCTGCTTTGATGGCATAATAAAGCTACCTTTTTGCAACTATTACATCCGGATGGAGCGCTGTGATCCTTTTGTCTGAAGTTACCTGATTGTCCTGGAAGGTTCACCTGGACTTTGAACGGGCGCCCCAGTAAGTGAGTGCTGTCAGCCATCCTTTTCTACTCTTGACCAATTTCATTCAGTCTTCTGGCACAAATTATTGATAGCACGAAATCGGTTTGCAGTTCCGTTTTTGAATCGGTATTTTCGGCAGCGTTTGGAATTGTGTTTTTTGGGGCATTAAGGGTTAGTGAGTTGGCAGCGGCTTCTACACAAAAACATGGGGGTTTACAGCAGAATGAAGTTTCCTTTTGCAATGGTGGGATACAGATTCGTATTCGGAGGTCAAAAACATACTTTTTGGGGAACGGTATATGGTTTCCTTTGTTTTCCATTGTTGGCCCGGTGTGCCCAATTAATTTGGCTACCCAATATTTGGCATTAAGACCGGATAGCCCTTCCTTTTTTGTCCATAAGGAAGAATCACCTTTGACTAGATTTCAGTTTTTGGCGGTTTCGCAGAAGATTTTAGGGTTTTTGGGGCTTCCGCCGAGTGAGTTTTGTACTCACTCATTTCGGATTGGGGCAGCTACTGAGGCGGCTCGAGCGGGTCTTAAAGATGACGAAATAATGAGGATAGGTAGATGGCGTCCGTCATGTTTCTTTCGTTATATCAGGC